>NC_090446.1:707322378-707922378 GCF_031143425.1 Pleurodeles waltl | reverse complement strand
AAGCAGAGTCAAGTAGATTCCAAAGTTCGATGGCATGTTTGTGGTCGGAGCGGGTGTTGAGTAGGATGCATCTGATGTTGTTGCGTCCTGTCTTTGTGGGTGGGTCGAGGCTGGTGAAGGTGCAGTTCCGGCAGGAGAAGGGTCTGCGGGTGAGCTGCGGGGTGGCTTGATGGCAGGTGGGTGAGCGGCCGGTGTTAAGGATGTGGAGGGTGGTGGCGTTGTAATGAAGATGGGTGTTGAGGCGGTGGGGGGCGAGAGCGGAGGTTTCCGGCGCTGGACACGGTCCAGGTGTGGATGGGCGCAGACTGCTTGCCTTTGGCACGCCAGCAGCGCGGCCACCATCAGGTAGGGAGGGGGGGAGAGGACAGCTGAGAGGCAGGAGCAGAGCAAAAATTGTGTGAATAAAAGGGGTCATGGGGGTAGCAGCGGTGGGAGTGCAGCACAAGAGAGAAGGGGGCAGGGACGCAGGGGCTTCAGCAGCTTGGGAGAGAGAGAGAGGAGGAGAGCGATAGTGAGTGAGAGAATGGAGGGAAAAATGCAGAAGTAAAGCAAAAGTCAGAAAGGACACAGAGGAGAGCGAACTGCAAAAGGGGTACGGGGGCAGGCACGGAAGAGAAAGCACACAAAGAGAGAAGCAAAGAGAAGAGGGAGAGAGGCAGCCTAGTAGGAAAGCAGAGCTCTTCCACTAGACACCAGGGATGATGCCTTTGGGTGGAGGAGGGCCTCAAACTCTTGACAGGGGTCAGGAGTTCAGGGGAACGAGGGTTCTACTTAGCAGGTAGCGCTATGGGAGGCAGAGCAGTTCACTGACTAGGTCAGTGGTATTGCTCCTGGTGGAGGAAGAAAGTTAGCAGTGCAGCACAGAAGCAGAAGAGGAGTGCCAGAAGTGATGCAAGTGATGTCCTATGTCGTCGGTCGTGATGCAGTCAGTCAGTGGTGCTGGAAAACCACCAACAAGCCTTGGCAAATGCAAGAGTCGGAGAAGAAGCTTTTGCAAGGCTGAAGAGGACAAGCAAGGGCCTGGGTACTTGACCCTGGGAAGGGAGTCCGAGGTGATCCTCAGCAGCAGGGAGAGTCACAAGAAGAGGAGGCTGCCCCCACAGGCGACCCACAGGAAGCAGGCACAGGAGTTGCAATGAGGCCCACTTAGCACACCTGAAGAGGAGTCCCACGTCGCTAGAGCAGCAGACAGGAGACAGTGCTTTTCAGGAAAAAGTGCTGGATTTCACGGCTACACGGAGCCTGAAGATCCCTTAGAGGAGGACCAAACAAGCCTTGGTAGCTGGAAGAGTTGCAGTGCACAGAGGTACTGTCCTGCAAAGAGAGGCAAGGGCTTACCGTCTCTCAAGTTGGGCAGCTGGTAGAGAGGACCAAGGGGACTACTGCAGACCACCACCTGTGATGCAGGATCAAGGCAGTTCTGAGGAGAGAGAATCCATGCAGCCTGTCGTCATTGCAGTTGGTGCCTATGTAGGGGAGTGACGCCTTCACTCCAAGAGAGATTCATTCTTGCTTCTTGTGCATGCAGAAGACTTGTCACAGTCAGAGGATATACAACCAGGGAAATGTTGCAGTTGCTAGTAAGAGCCAGAGAAACAATGTTGCAGAGCTGAGTCATCGCTGGAGTTGCAGATTGTCGGTTCCTGGATGGTGCAGTTGCAGTTCCAGTGGCCAGAAGATGAAGTAAATGAGGAAGAGGAGTCTTGCTGGAATCTTTCACGTCAAATCTGAAGACCGTTGAAGAGGGAGGCCCTAAATAGCCCAGGAAGGGGGACTGGTCACCTAGGGTGACCACCTATCGGAAGGGGGCTGTGACGTCGCCTGCCTGACCTGGCCACTCAGCTCTGGGAACCACCCCTGGGGTGGTGATGGACAGGGGAGTGGTCACTCCCCTTTCCACTGTCTAGTTTCACACCAGAGCAGGGATCGGGGGTCCCTGGACTGGTGCAAACTGGTTTATGCAGTGAGGGCACCAAATGTGCCCTTCAAAGCATACCTGTGGGTTGGGGGGCTACACCTCCCAAGCCATGTAACACCTATTTCCAAAGGGAGAGAGTGTTGCCTCCCTCTCCCAAAGGAAATCCTTTGTTCTGCCTTTCTCTGCTTGAGCTGGTCAAGCAGCAGGAGGGGAGAAACCTGTCTGAGGGATGGCAGTAGCACGGGCTGCGCGGAAAACCCCAGAAGACTGGTAGGAGCAATGCTGGGGGTCCTCAAAGGAGCACCCAGAGTGCATGGAATCATACAACTAATACTGGCAACAGTAATGGGGTATGATTCAGAAATGTTTGATACCAAACATGCCTAGGTTCGGAGTTACCATTATGTAGCTTAACCTGTGTCCAGTATATATGTAAAATGTCTGGAGTTTGTAGGGGCACCTCTGCTCATGCAGGGGTGCCCTCACACCCAGGTACCTGCACCCTGCCCTCTGGGCTAATAGGGCCTGCCGTAAGGGTGACTTACAGTAACCTGGTGCAGTGACCTGTAGTGAAAGGGTGCATGCATCTTTTCACGCAATTTGCAATGGCAGGCCTTCAGACACATTTTGCATGGGCTCCCATGGGCGGCACAATAAATGCTGCAGCCCCTGGGGAACCCCTGGTGCCCCAATGTGCTGGGTACCTAAGTACCATATACTAGGGACTTATATGGGGGCACCAATATGCCAATTGTGGGGTTGCTAAGTCCTAAGCAACCAAGTTTAGAAGAAGAAAGCACAGTCACTGGGTCCTGGTTAACAGGATCCCAGTGAACACAGTCAAAACACATTGACAGCAGGCAAAATGTGGGGGTAACCATGCAAAAAAGAGGGTTCTTTCCTACAAGCTGTATATCTACCAGGGTGATAGAACTGACATGCAAACAGGTTGAGAAGGCCGTCCTCCCTAGTCATTATAATTTTGTGTCCACCCAGAGGTATTGCAGCAGATCAGGTTAAGGTATGGTCCTCCCATTACAGACTTATTAGCAAGCAAGGAGTATGCTGCTTTTTAACCCAGTCCCAAAGCCTACAGGTGTGATACAATGTCTTTCTAGTGGCTAGAGAGACTTTTGTATTCCCTTCCCCACTTTTTCTATCCTGCTCAAAGTGCTGATAAATATAAGATATGAAAGACTGTCTGTAATTCTAATTACCTCAGCAATCTTGGTTCTCAACATTACTACAGTTTACAGTGGAATGCCCATGAATACTTTCTGTTCCCTCTTAATTAATTACACTTCTGGCTTTGTCACAACAGGCACTGCTCTGCCTTCACCTGATGGCTGGGAGCCTGAACAACTATGTATTCAAAGGAAAGGTACAATAGAGTTGGATATTCAGAAGTCTTGATGACTTGACCAGCAACATTAAAAGCCTGAAAAACATTGGGATCATATTTTTAACTGATGTATTTTACATGGATTACAAGCTAAGTGATATGGTCCATTTTGATAATCGGATTACATAAGAGATTTTTGCAGCAGTATTTACCTCTTTTAAAAGGTCAATTGGCAGCCATTAGAGCCTCGAGAGAAACATGGTAGAACTGTATCAGTTAAAGCAGAGTGGGTTGGCTATTGAAAATCAAAAGCATGTAGCGATTCCATCTGTACTTTTATGAGACACTCAGAGCCATATTTATACTTTTTGACGTAAAACTGCACCGGCGCAGTTTTGCGTCAAAAATATTACCGCCGTCTAACGCCATTTCGGTGCGCTGTGCGGGCATCAAATTTATACTTTGACGCACAGCGGCGCAAACCACAGGTGTAAGTAATTGTTTTTTACGCACACCGCAGCGTCAAGTCGTAAAGCAAAACGACATCAACGCGGCGGAAATGACTGTGGGTCGATTTACGACACTGTACACCGGATATGCGGCGTTTTTTTACGCAATAGCGTCAAAATTCCCCGCGAACACAGCCATTTCATTAGAGGAGAGCCAAAATGGATCCCAGATGCCTGTACAGACCCCAGGAAGATGACAACAGACCAGGAACCAGTCAGGAGGACCCACACAAGAACCAGGACAGTTTGAAGAAGAAAAGAAAGTACTGCTTCACTGCAGAGGAGCAGGAAATTCTGGTTAAATAGGTGACGGAACACCAGCACCAACTGTTTGTCACCTCAAAGTTGCCAATCAGTAGGAGGGAGGCAATATGGCAACAAATTGTTGTCAAGATTAACAGTGAGGCAGAAGTACGCAGAACAGTCATTGAGTGCAAGAAATGCTGGCATGACTGCAAGCGCAGGACCAAGGAAACGATGGCCAGGAACAGGAAGGCAGCACTGCAGAATAGAGATGGGAGTCCAGCACACCAGCAGGCCCTGGACCACATGGAGGAGATGGTCACAGCAGTCATCCCTGAGGCGATCGTCACAGGGATTCAAGGACAGGACAGCGCAGACTACCAGGAGACAACACACATGCACGATAAGTCACATGGGGAATTATAATGCACTAATGTCAACTGTAAGCAGGGGGGGATACAGACCACAAAATGCATGGAAGTCATCATATATATGGAGTGGCATGGGTAAAGGGGTATGGCACGGGGGCATGGCCTGCACAGAGGGAAGCTGGGGCACACCATAACACTACACCAACAACAGACCCATGGGGGCATGCTGCCATGCCAACGATGGAGCAAAGGTAAAGCCACGCCAGGAGGGAAGGGCACAACGTAAAACTGACATCCTGGCACACGTCAGCCACTATACCCCCTACAATAACTAGGGCCCAATTAACAACCTCTAGTCATACAGACAACTGGAATGTAACAGTGACAACAGTTGCCACTACCACCTCCGCTCTGTGTGCAGCTCAAGTAGCCAATGGCAGTAACATCCCCATGGATCATACACACCTAAATTAGAGGGTTGAGGATGACAACTTCAATAATCCCCTGAAACAAGACAAAGGCTCCAGTCCTGTCAAATGTGAATGCCCATAGTTGTTGCAAACACCAGCCAATGTCATCCACATTAGGAGCTACACAGCCCTAAGGTCACACCCATGCTGCATATGTCAGGGTCCATCCTGTGCCTGGGTCACAATGGAACATCCCAAATGTCATACTGCTCAGACAACAGCATTGAGGGGGAGGACACATGTAACTGGTCACTGAAATACACCTGCACAGTCAGAGGATGAAATAGGACACTGCTACAACATCAGGGCAATCTAATGTACCACACATTCCCTAACATCAGCTGTACACATGACCAATGCCAATGTCCATATTGTGCCATAACAATGCTATGCATAGGATATGCTACATGTCAACTACATATAAGTGGATGTTGAAGATCAGAGACTGGGCCAGGTCCAGATTGTTGAGTGTGGTGGCAGTGTCATCAGAGCACCCACAGCCAGTGAAAGGTCTCACCATGAGAATGGATGTAGACGGAGGCCTGAGTAGGACAAGAAGGTGGCAATTCACTATTTGGCCTAAAACAACACTAGAGGAGATGATGTTGGCAAGTCCAATAACTTAATACTATACATGTGACATGCAGGTGGGCCATAGGCCTGGGAGAATGCCCATCTGAAAGACTGGAGCAATGAACAGGAAACAAGATCACAATGTGAAATCATCACAAGGCAGGCATGTCACATCACAAATGCCACAACACACACACACTAATTTTACCCCATTCCATTTCAGAGAACGATGGATCTCCTGCGGATCTGCCTGTCCTGGAATACCCTGATGACATGGATGACGAGCTGACAAACATTCCCCAGCAGACCATCCAAGATGTCCTTTGAACCCTCCAGACCCCACCTCCAGTCACAAGGAGGAGCACAGAACAAGCAGCCATCGCAGAGGATCCACCCACCAACCCAATTGTAAGACCTGCCAGCTCCAAGACAGCTGAGGACTCAGACGACACAGGCACCAGCTTTGAGAGAACTGTAGTTAGAGTAAAGCGAGAGCTGGCCAAGGAGGTGTGGGTGGGGATGCAAACTATTGCAGCCAGCCTAGAATGGGTGCGTTCGTGCATGATGTCATCTGCAGATCAGGCAGCAGCTATGCAAGCCCTAACATCCATCCTGCAAGAACTACAAGAAACTGTCAAGGAATTCACCACTGCAGTAAGGGAGGTGCCACAATACCTTGAACCCCAAACCTTCCACTGCATGCACAAATGCAACGTGACCCCCTCAGGGCTGACCTGGCTGCCTACCATTGTGATGTGGCTGCTATTCTTAAGAATCAGCAGATCCTCCTTGCAGCAGTACTGCCCTTAAGACCTTCACAGGTAGCAGTGACCGGTATGTCTGACTCCACATCTTCTAACACTGAGGTGTGTGTTGCCCCTTCACAACCACCACCACCAAGGACAGAGGAGGCCACGCACATCAGAAGAAGAAGACATGGAAGAGATCACCTTCACCCGGAAGCACTAGTCCCTGCCACATGGCCAACTATTACCAAGGTTCAGCGCTTTGTAACATGCCAGTCTTACAACAACTGTACTCAATGACTGTTCTGCAAACCACTGTTAATCTTGTCATCCTGCCCAGTGATTGTCTCTCACTTACTCATTGGCAAATCCTGCCCCTCTGCACTGTCTGACACATCACCCCAGCATGTCAAAAGCATTTTCCTTTACCACTTGTGTGGGATCACAATGGAAGATGTCACTATAATGGACTCACAATCATGGACAATGTACATATAGCACTACAGCACTTTTCAATAAATAGCACTTACACAACAACTTTGTCTCTGTGCAATGTGACACATCAACTGTGCAGTAGTTAACTGAAATGTGACTCCTGTCAAATTACATAGCTTGACAATACAACTGTCCTGAAATTATGTAGTCAGATAAACTTGCACACTGGCCAGGATTGCATCATACTCTGCCCTTCCTTAGGGTAATATCTGATGAAGTGAGAAACCATACACCATCATGCTGTGTTGGACAGAATAATGCTTCCTCAAGGGATATCTAAGTCATCAAATAGTGGCAGCAAAATGTTGTCACCATGCAATACTAACACATATAACAGTGCACACAAATCTAAGCAAACGCTCCAAAAACTGCATGAATGAAGGTGTCTGAGTTTACATCCAAATAAGTAACCATGCTGAACAGTGTCACAAATGATGTCTGTGAGTCAAGAAGACGATAATACAAGAGTGCTTACGACAACTCACCTTATAAGGGTGTCCCTGGACATCACACTACAGTCACACCTAAAACAGTTCCCCCACTACCAATTCTGGAAGCACTGTTTGTGACTTTGAAAACATACTTATTGACAAAAACACTTTGGGATCCATATTAACTGTGATTGGTGGTTGCAATGAGTGGTGGAATCTTTGCAAGGTAGCTCTGGGTTAGCTGCCAATCTTACAGCTCAGTTGGGATTTGTTAGTAGCACTAATGCCAAGGCCCTGATCAACAAGCAATTAACACATACTGTAAAGGGTTCACTATATATTTATTAAACGGTAATCACAGAAGAGGAAACTCGGGGAAAAGTCTTACCTTCCCTAATCTACCCTAACTACTCATTACCCACAGCTGTCCCTAACTAACCTAACCTAAACTTACTTATCACATGTAACTAAACGTTCTAAACATCAATCCCCGACCCCCCTTATGAGACGGGACACATGGAGGACAACAGATACTAACCTAAACACATACTATATTATCCTAAACAAATATATATTTTGTTGTATTTTTTTGATATTTTGTTTTTAAAATGTTTTTATTTTTTTAATTGTTTTGTGAACAGACAAGAACCCCAACATAGCCCCCCACCCACCCACCCACACACTTAAAAAGTAAAAACAGAAAGAATCAGGACTCTCCACCACCACCCACTAACAATAACTAAACTAACAGCCTATACTAACCTAACACTAAGTCCCCTAAGCACAGCAAGTATAAGAACAAGGAAAGAGGAGGGAAGGGAGGGAATCATGTCCATATCAAAAGTCTAGAGGTTGGCCCTCCGGAGGGTCCGCTTTATGGACCGCACATGCCTGTTCATATATCGAACATCCCACTGCAGGTGACTGATTTTCCGTAGCACACGGTCCATTTTTCTTTCCATTGCCTGAAAAGCTGCAGGGTCAACTGTAGCAGCTGGGGCAGTCTGGGTACCGGCGGAGGATGTATGTGGGCGTGTAGAGTCAATGCCTGTGGGATGCCCTGAAGGTGTTCCACTGCTGGGGCTGGAGCAACTACAGACGTTGGGACAAGAGGCCCAGCTGTGGGTGGTGCCACCTGGGTGGAAGTGGTGGTTGTGCTGGTGGTGGCTGTGGTGGGCAAAGTAGGGCAACCCTGTGGGAAAGCCCTCCAGGCTCCAGAGGCCCGTTCATTCCAGTATCTTCGGGCCACCCGTCTGAACCCTGACTCTACCAGCAGGATATGCTGGTACCCCATAGCCCACCTCTGGAACTCACGGACCTGGATGGGTATCATGTTTGCAGCTGTGAAGACGAAGGCAAACAATTTACATTAGGAACTGCATTGTGTGAAATGGCACAAGAAGTAAATCAGACAGTACATCTACTGTACTTGTAACAGCTCATATCATCATACAGATCACTGATTTTCCCAGAGGAAGTACATGGCAGGGCAGCCTACAAAGGTCATATCACACATAGCATATCCAAACCCTACAAGATGGGTAACAACTGGCAATAATTTGGCATCAGAGTTCTGCCAGTTGTCAGCTAACAATCATGCTGCACATCCTCCGCCAATGCCAGGGCTACTGATGTCAGTGTACGGGATGGAACTCTAAAGCCACATGATCTGCAAGTTGTAATTGAACTTGCTAGTATAGTACTCATGTGCCATACCTGATTGTGTATACTAGGTTCTGACCAAACATTCATTTATTCACATGTCTGTGTAAAATACTGGTAGCATCAGTCCTAGGTACCCTATTCACAAACCCATGCCTGTGTTTGAGGGTGGGGGGGTGGAGAAACAACAAACAATTCCAAACAACATGGACCCCCAGGAGTCTATAGAAAGCTGGACATGTGTTTGGCTCTACACAGACACCACAGGTAAGGTCTATCAACAAATAGGAGACAGCACATGTCAGGAAATGAAGACCTTTGTCCACATCATATACTTCCAGTAAGACATGACTTACAACAGACACAGAGTTGCAAGAACATCCATGATCATGATTTGCATGCACACCTAGGCCATTGCCCTCAAGTGCCACATACTTGTAGCACATACTTGTAGCACTACATGTGGAACTACATGCTGCTAGGAAGTTCTACCTACATTTTAATAAGTACTTTGGTGAATAGGGAAGCAGAAGTCTGTGGGAAAGCGATTTGCAGTCCCAATTTGGGAGAATGTGGGTCTGACAAGCAGACTAAATCTGAGATGAGTTCCAGTGCGACTTTTGTTGATACAAGTGTTATCCACATGACTCACCCCAGTTCTCATTGCAGGGCTACAGGAAAGACCTACAATCCCTAGATAATACAATAGGATAAGCATTGGCCAACTCAAAAATGGTGAGAAACTGAACTCCAAATACCAGTGTAAGATGTTAGCTGAGGGCACCTTACACCTTTTCCCGATGTTTTAAAATCCAGATCTGACATGTATCCAAAAAATGAAGGACCACAATAATCCCTAACATTCATAGAACTTCCAAAAACGCTTTCCTTACACACTCACCAGACACACATGAGACATATGTCTGGGCCACATTGCTATCATCAATTGACGTGAAGCCAGCACTCATTTTCTGCATCATGTAGTGTTTCTAAAGTCAGTCTAGCCATATCGTCAACAAAGGTTGCCAATATTTTAGTAAATCTATACTTCACTGGCAAATGTGACCTATATAGACATGATTGGCTCCTATTTTGTGTTGCTGTCTGACAAAAGGCAGCACCAAATTACATTAAGCAAATGTATTCTGTAAGTTTACAGAGCACGTGCTTCCTGACAGCTAGCAATTGTGGTCCTTCACATAGTCCATCAATGACCCTGTATGTTTCCAAAGCATTCCACAAAGTCAGCAACTTAGCCAACAGATATTGTACAAATCATCTGATGTCACTACAGATCTTTTAATTGTGCAGATTTACATGATTTGTACTCACCAACAGGCCCACCAATCACTATTCCCAGGTGGTCCAGCAGATCTTGCTCCCTGGTGATGAGGTCAGCCCAGCGGTGCTTCAGCTGGTGGTCATTCCTCTGGCTCCCATACACGCGCTGCAAGTGATGAAGGACCTTTACCGACCGGATTCGTCGTGCCTCAGTGTGATACCCCTGTATCACCCTGCCCCCTGCCTCGATCATGAGTGGGAGGAAATGGCACACCAGCCATATAAACCCCCAAACTCCTCCTCACCCATCCTACCAAGACGTGGCCTACACAACATCTCAGCACCAAAAAGGGGAATAGGGGAAAAAGAAGAAGAAAGGAGAAAAGGTGGAAAGTAGAAGAACAAAAAAAAAGTAAACTTAACATTTAAAAGAGCCCAACTATCCCCAAACTAGCACTACCCACAACAGACTCCCACAAACAACAAATACAATACAAAACCAGACAATTGTAAACAAAACACACTCAGTCAGTATACAACAACAATATTTATTTCAAAAAGTAACAAGTAAGATAGCACACAGGACACAAAAGCACAAAATCACTGGACAACACTCTGAACACAGCCACACAGACTAGAAGATTCACAGACTGCAAAGTGAAAGTGAAAGTACACCCACTGTACATATTCTGTAAACAGGATATCCTATTACATCGCTTCCTGCATAAAATGGCCGCCGTTTTTATCGTTATGCGTCATATTTTTTCACGCATACAGATGGTGCGTCATGTTTTTCAACGCACAGGAGTAAAAATTAGGCTGCATCCAAATAATAGTAAATAGTCACATAATTATTTGGATGCGGCCTAATTTTCACTCCTGTGCATCGAAAAATATGACGTACAATCTGTATGTGTGAAAATTTCAGGGCATGAACTGGTTTTGGGGATTTTTTCCATTTTAATGTTATGTTACATTTGGGACACAACTGAGATAGGCTGATTGCACCCACTTTGGTGTTGATGGTGTATGTTCATATTTGAGACATCATACTGCAGCAGACCATGACCCGCTACTTCATTAACAGGATTTTGACGCTTGGCTGACGCACTAGATGGCCATAAGTGTGGCCTACATATATATATTGCACAATTTTGGTATGTTTGGCATCAGGAGAGGATAGCAAGGTGACGCACATGAGTACAATACCTCAGTGCCTATGGCTCAATTTGTGTGCAGTGGCTACTAATGTATTAGTCGACCGAGTGTGTGTGCATCACAAGATGCTTTATTGCAAATATGCTTGTATGAATGTGAAGTCAATGTGTCCAAACCTTAGATGCAAATCATTGTGGAAATGAGAAAGGACATGTGTTAGTCATACATGTAGCAACATCCGTTGTGTGCACTTCCAAGATTTGGGTAACGTAGACACCACAAATGACAAAGCATTCACCAGATAGATGGCAGACGCTTGTCCACAATTTGGCCATCCCATGTCCTAGATTTTTGGTAACTGCTTCCTAGGCACTTGTTGGTGAATCCCACAGTGAGTCAGGCACATGCATAGATGAAGTGGGTACCATGTAATTGGCCCAGACAGCCAAAGGTGAACCACAAATGTAATATGACGCCACAGTTGAGGTCATATAACTGAGCCACAACTCTCCAGTGGCTGTGGTGGACCAGCAGACGAGGCAGCACGTGTCCACATTTTTCCACTTATCAATTGCACAGAGGTGTCTTGTTCATGTGTGTGGTCCAATGTTGATCCTGTATATTTTTAGGGGTGTATGTTGTCACAGTTACGTCCAGGTCTCATCATGAGTCAGTAGCAGCTATTCCTATATCTACTGAGTATCCTTCAGAGATCAATGTGAGTAAAGTCAATGAGGACATGAGAACCTACATGGGGATGGTCCCACCCTGTCACTGAAGACGTGTAATGAGACTGTCAACAGGGCAACCTTGTTGTGCTGAGTGAGATAATGTCTCAGGTGTCATGTTCCGGAAAGTGTCATTACAACAGTTGTACACAGGTTGGCCTCTAAAATTCCCACTGCATCTGGGAACATCATAGCCGCTGTGCTGATTATTCTCACAGCTTTTTACCACGCACAGCCCATCAATATGTTGTGAGCAATGTGATTCAGCGTGTGAACTGTCAGGGTCCTAACATGTGGGGACTTTTCATGGACATTATCAGAGGTAGCTGGTTCTGCTGGAGGCACCGTACCCAATTCCTGCATACGGCCCTGGGACACTGTCACACTTTGTCGTTCATGCATACGTGAGACCCAGACAAGGGATGGGCCATGTTTTTGGTATTCAAAGACAATTTAACAAATATGGTACAATTAAAAGGCAGATGATGCTATAAAATGTATTTGGGTATGCATTGATGAAGTACATGACAAAATACCCTCTGAGGAATGAGAGGTTTGGTAAAGCAAGTGTGGTACATATGTAGCCACAAGGAATCTTTAGGGTAACGCACAGACAGGGGCCAGTCAGGCTGACAGGATGCAGGGTCAATCAGGATCCAGCAATTTCACAAGTTACATAATCAGTGGTCTGACTAAGACTGGTCGGAGGAAGAACAAGACAGTTGACATGGAAAACTGTGTATGTCCTGTGTTTTTGAAGGTGACACATGAACCCAAGGGATGTGTTACAAAGCTTAATTACTAGCAATGCATAACGGTGTATTTGACAAAATGGCAACTTCTATGCTGTTCCAGGCATCAGCAGGGGCAGTGCATGTTCAGATGGGTGGTGTGCATGGAGGTGCTCACAGGTGTGTGCTGCATCAGTTTCTCACAAGTCCTGTATGTGAGATTTGCATTCAAATGGCCAACAGTACCTTTCACATGGGAAGCAATCTACAGGTGCAAACAGGGCTTAGTAACTACAAGCCAGTGTATTAATTGACCTGACATCCATGCAGTCAGATGTACTATGTCAATGGTATACCATAGGAAAGGGTGTAGCACACTGGATTACTATTGTTTGTCTGTGTGTGTAGAGGAGGGAATATCGGGGTACACATATTACTATTCCAGGGACCTCTTCAGACAGGTGGGTTGTGACCAGGAGCATCAGTGTGTCAGGAGTTAGGAAATGGGCTGACATGTACATGGCTTGTCATGTGCACACTGCTTGTCATATGTGTGGCACTTGTGCTGTCTATGTTCTGCTTATATGGAACTCTAGTCTCAGATAGTCCTTGCAAAGATTGGATGCAGTTGGACTTACTGCTGTCAAGGGTCTGGTCATACATTCCTGTTACCAATCCAATAGCACATCAACTGCCTCATGAATGAGGCTTGTTTTCCCCTTATTGAGTGATGGTATCTTAGTTGTGTGTCATATGCTGCAATGAACCATGTTTCCAACATGTATGTGTGAAATAGGTGTGATCCTCTGCTATTGTCCTTCGAAGGTGAAATTTACAGGATATATGTCATTTACAGAGCTTGTGTATGTGACCGTTGTATGATACGCATCACAATTGCTCTGGGATTTTCTGTGTCCTGATCGGTATATCAGCAATGCTCCATGAGGCTACACTCTTATTCTGATAGTTAAAGATAAAGGTGAGCAAAAATGATTAGCCAGACCATGCTATGGTGATTATTATCGGTGTTTATTTACATTAGTTCATACAGTGGTGATTCTGATTATAAATTGTTCACGATATGTTGGCGCCTACGCAATCCAGCAACAGTGTTTTGTTGTTCCCCCTCATGTTGCAGGCCACCATCCTCCTCTTCCTCCTCTTCAGGCATTTGTGGCTCTGGTTCCAAGAGTTGAATGTTCCTTCTTATGTAAATGTTGTGCAGGATGGCACATGTTAGAATGATCTTACATACCATTTCAGGGGAATATAGGAGGCTAGCACCAGTGATGTCTAGGCACCTGAATCTCAACTTCAGGATGCCGAAGGTCCTCTCGACTGTGCTGCGTGTCCTCCTATGTGCGTCATTGAAGGCACGCTCTGCTGCAGTGCTTGGTTTGCCAAATGGTGTCATTATCCATGGCTGGATCCCATACCCCTGATCAGCTGAAAGAGAAAATGAATGGGATCATGTTGATGTAGCTTGACCCATTGATATCACCTTGTATGGCAGTAGGTGTCTTGTGTTGTCTGTGACTCTTTTGTGTTATTGTGTTGCATCCTAGGCTAGTAGGATGTACCATCTGCATTGTGTTGTTTCCTTGGCTGAACAAGTGTTTGGCTGCTGACTGGTTGTCAGCAGTATGTTTTGGGATTTGCAGTACAGTGTGCACTCCCTAGCATTGTGGCTTGTGATACAGCTGCCCCTGTGTCTTCACTGGGGGTGAGATGATAGTTCCATGCACAGATTCACTTTGACAGTGTTGTTAACCCATTCACATCTATGCACCCTGGGCATCCCATACCTTTAGACTTATGCAATGGATTAATTTAAACATCATTGAGACGCTTACATTTTGCAAGGTGACAACTAGGCAAACCACTCCAAACGCTGTGATCATTGACGTCTTAACATTAGACTGTACACTCATTTCAGATGTGTGACAGGTCCAATGCTGACCTATGAAACATGGCTAGCGATGTCATGACCTCAGTGTGTTCCTGTCAACATGTTGCTGTTGTGTTGTGTGTCCTAGAGGGTTGCTGTGCAGTGTGTATATAAGTAGGTTTTTGTACTTACCAACAAGTAGTCCATTGCCATACCGTCCATCTTGGAAATGTTGATTGATGGTGCTGTGACGGAAGATGAATGAGTCATGGACACTCCCAGGATATTTTGGCACGATGTTGGTGATCAATCCTTGGTGATCGACAATGGCCTGCACATTGATGGAATGTGTGTGCTTACATTTGCGGTTGAGGTGTTCAATTGCAGCAGGTGGCACAAAACGTACATGTGTGCAGTCGATTGCACCAAGGACATGTGGGAAGCCACTAATGAGGTAAAACCCCTGTTTTGTTTCCTGCTGCATCTGCAGTGTGTTAGGGAAGCAGATTTGGCGGGGTGTGAGTCCAATGATGGCATCCAGCACTTTGGGGAAAAAGGCAGAGAATGATGGCTGGGATATTCCGGCAATCAGGGCGCCAGTGCTTTGAAAGGAGCCACTTGCCAGCATGTGAAGTACGGCAAGCAGCTTGGTTTCTGTTGGGATGGTGCGGGGTGTCAGCAAGGTGGGTGCCAACTGTGGCTCTATGTTGTGCAGCAGCTGCTGAATGGCCTGCCAGTTCAACCTGTACCTCTGGATGATGTCATGTTCCCGGAGGCCATGAAGGGTTGTTCTGGTGCGGAATATCCTCTCCTGCCTTCTGTGCTGCCTTTGGGGTCCCTGCTGGTGTTGTGGTAGCTGCTGTTGTTGTTGCTGGGCTCTGCGTCTGCGTGCACGCTGGATGAAAAGCACCTCCATGTCTCCCTTTTGCTGCTCTGCTGTTGCTTCTGTGTCTTCTGATTAAATACAGGTGTGTTTGCCCCATTTTAATGCCTGCCCTGACCCAGGCGTAAAATTTTGACGCAAATCAGGCTGTGCTTCATTTTCTGGCTCCACCTCCCGGCCATGCAGCATTTTTGCCCGAAAGCATAAATACGACGCACGGCCATTTAAGTCATTTTTTGGACGGGAACGCCTACCTTGCATATGATTAACGCAAGACGGGTTGCTGCATCCAAAAATTGACACACACGGTGGGATTTTGACGTCCGGGGGCTCGGGCGTCCAAGTTTAAATATGGGGCAAGGTTTGCGCTGAATGTGCGTCAAAATTTTTGACGCACTTTCGGGGCAGACAGAGTATAAATATGCCCCTTAGTCTGCTGTTCAGAAAGTTCCATTTGAACCATTTGAAGCAGTTGTTCTGGTAGTGTTTACTTAAAGGATGAGCAATTATGTGTACTTTTGTGAGGCCCCTCATTTATCAGAATTTTTTCTGGAACATATAATTTTAAGACCAGATCATGCATTTCATCTAAAAGTAAAGTTGCAGTTTCATTGGGAAAAGGGCATAGTTTTACCAACATATTTTTCTATTCCTCAAACACCAGTAGAAATAGTTTTGCATTCATTAGATTTCCAATATCAAACCGTGTAAAGGAGTTGGAAATAGTTACTACATGGGGCCAAGAGACTTTGGGCCAGATGTATCATGAAGGCCTTTTGCAATTCGGAAATAGCAATATTTAAGAAATCGCTATTTCCGACTTGCAAAATGCCATGTATCACATTTGCGAATCGTTAATAGCAATTTCTTAAAAATCGCAAATGCTATTACCGAATCGCAAATTGCGATACCGGCCCCATTCGCACCTATGGGCCTGTTGGCCCATATCTGAGAATTTTTTGCAATTCCAAAATTGCAATTTCTTAACCATAAATCATAATTTTGGAAATGCAAAACCCCAGGGTAATGGGGGCCTAAGGCCCCCTCTGCTGCACGCCAAAATTATTTTTTGGGACATGTAAGGTGCACATATGCCAAAAGGGCATGTGTGCTTTACATGTCCATTTTAAAAATTCAGTTAAAATGCATTTTTACATTTTGCACATGGTTACCACCAGGTTCAACCTGGTGGTAAATAGCGATTCCTAAATGCCCAAATAGCATTTAGGAATGGCTTCATACATGTGCTAAGAAATTGCAAATAAGGAATCCTTATTTGTGATTTCTTATTTAGAGAGTCGCAATTTGCGATTCTCTAAACCGGGTCGCAGTTTTAAAGAATCGCTATTTTAGCGATTCCTTAAAATTGCGTTCAGAATGTCTTTCATACATTCTGAACTGGCTTTTTGCATTCGCAAACGGGAACCGTTTGCGAATGCAAAAAACCTTGATAAATCTGGCCCCATAAATGTTAGGTTTAAAAGATTGTTGAATAAACATAACTCAATACAGGAAACTCCTTTCTGGTCAAAGAAAACTATGCACCAATACTCATTTTCTCTCATACACCTCAACCTTTAATTTTGGAAAAATATCTGCATCTCCAATATGACCACTTTGATACAGGAGAAATCTACGAGTATATAAAAATAAGAGAACCACATAAGCATGTAGGCTTTGTAAATATCACAACGAAAGCATATGTTATATTTTATGCTGCTTCCCAATACTATCTGCACAGCTCAGAATGTTTTTAGTTCTGCTATTAAACAAATTGCACCAATGAACCTGCAGCAATATTGTACTGTTTTGATGTCACAGACAGCTTTTTTATTAATAAATTTGTTAAATGTACGAACTTGGTTAAAATGAAACTTCTACAATTACGAGAGACTTAGGTCTTCACATTGACACTGGCGGTCTTCTACGTGGCCGCCAAATGACTGCCAGTGTTGGCGGTCTTCAGACCGCCATGTTATCGCTGCTGGCTACTCTCTGCCACTATCAAGCATACTGGTGGTCGGCGGTCTAGTGAAGGTTGCTCCACCGCCACTGCCAGGTCACCACAACGCCGCCGACCTTATTACATCACTGCACACGGCGTGGCAGTGTTGTGGTGACGGGGCACTGGAGGCCGAGCTAGCTCCATGGACCCAGTTCCCTCCCCGATGGCCACCAGGTAAGGTGATCAACCGACAGGGGAGAGGGGAGTGTTGAGTGTTGTGTGCGTGAATAGGGGTGTGTGTTTGTGTGAATGGAGGGAGGTGGGGGTTGTTGTGTGTGTTTGTGTGCGTGTTTATGCAAGTGTATGTGTGCTTCTGTGAATGCGTGTATGCGGAGTGGGGGATGTTGTGGCCGTGTGTGCATGTGTGTGTAAATGGGTGTGCGTGTATGTGTGCATGTATGTATGTATGTGTGATGTGCCTGCATGGATGTATTGGGGCAGGAGGATACAGAATGGGGAGCAGGGGGTTCAGAATGGGGATCAGGGGCGGGGGTGTCTCTGCTTGGGGGGTTTGGGGCTTCTGACGGGGTCCAGGGTGGGGGAGGGTCCTACATGGAGAGGGGTTGGGGAGTCCTACAGTGGTGACAGGAAAGAGTATTCCTGTTGCCAGCATAGTTACAGCCAGGGATTCCGTGGCGGGGCTGCCGTCACCGAGTCTTTGGCCGTAAGGATACTTAAAATACCGCAGGCGGTGTTAGATGGACCGATGGGTAGTAAGTGGTCAACCTTTGGCCAGGCGTTCCTACCCCATGGCGGTACAGGTGATGAACTGGCTGCAATGCAGCCTGTTCACTACTGTTGTCATAATTTGGTGGTACTGCACGCTGGATAATGACCCCCTTGTAGGAGGCTGGCCTGGTTTGTAGTGGGTACCTTGGGGACTTACACCTTATACCAGGTCCAGTTATCCCTTATTAGTCGAGTAGTCGTGTCCTAGCAGCTTAGGCTGATAGAGGTAGCTATGGCAGAGCAGCTTAGGCTGAACTAGGAGACATGCAAAGCTAATGCAATACCACTTATATTTACACAGTACCTATAAACAAGTAAAGACAATACTCAGTGTTACCAAAAATAAAGGTATTTATTTGGATGACACAGTACCAAAAATATCTTAGAAATAATACTCCTTCTGGCGGTATTATATACAATATATACAATATACACCAAAATTAGACAAGTAATAGTTATAGAACAATGCAAACAGTAGGAAATCCTAAAGAATGCAATGGGAGAAAATAGGTCTAGGGGCAACACAAACCATATACTAAAAAAGTGGAATGTGAATCACAAATTTCCCCCTAGACAAGTGTAGTGTGTGCAGAATCGCTGGGAGAGTAAGAATACAGTAAAGGTAAGTAAATATCCCCCCCGAGCGCAGAAAAGCAGGAGTAAAGTACTGCAAGTTTCCTTAAGCCAGACTACACCTCATTTTTGGGATTATGCAGCTGCCAACCAAGTCTGCAAAGAACAACTCCTGGATTTTTAGACCTGAAGACCTTCAAAGGAAGGGGACCAAGTCCAGAAGTCAAAAGAAGTTCCAGGAAGGACAGGAGCCCCTGCCAACCCAGAAGAGGGTGTAAAAGAAGAGACCCTGGTTAGTCAAAGACTGCAGGAATGCACCCTAGGAAGATGCCAGCGGTTTCCTGCATGATGCAAAAGATGTCCCATGGTGTGAAGATTGTTGCAGATGAGATTTCATGTCCGAAGTTGCCAACAAGCCTTGGCTATGACAAAAGTGTGTTTTCCATCAAAATGGCACTGGATGGACTCAGGAGGTACCTAGGTGCCTGAACTCTGTGTGAGAAAGAAGAGGGGGCTCTCAGCACTTTACAGAGCCCTCAGGATGCCAGCCAGCGCCCCCAGAAGCTACAGGATCCTGGGTAAAAGGAGGTGCAAAATGCAGTTGATACAGCACAACAAAAGAAGGTCTCACCCTTCCGGAGAACAACTCAGCGATTTGAGCGTCACAGGGTGGAGTTCTGGGGATCTGGGCCAGACTGTGCACAAAGGAATTTTGCAAAGAGTGCACAGAGGCCTCAGGAGGTTAAGAAGACACAGTACACAGGGGTACCGTTGTTCTCGTGGAAGGCAAGGTCATACCTCCTCCAAATTGCATCAGCAAGACCTCAGGACAGTAGATGTTGATGATGTCCACCCTCTGCGTCCTTAGGAACATGCTCGTCATTGTGAGAGGAGTCCCAGGGTACTGGTCGTCATCTTGGAAGGTGCCTGCTCGGAGCAGTGGAGTGATTCCGTCACTCCAAGCGAGATGTCTTTGTTTCTTCTGATGCAGGATAAAGATAGGGAGTCCCCAGAGCGTGCACACCATGGAAACTGTTGCAGTTGCTGACTTGGAGCTGAGGTTGCTGAAGAAAAGTGTCTCTTGTAGACACTTTGTTGCAGTTACAGTGTTTCTTGGAGCAGGCTGCGGTTGATCCGAGGTCAGAAGAGTCTGAAGTTGTTGCAGAGGATTCCTGAAGGAAACTTGCAAGCAGAATCTGAAGAGAACCCACAGGAGAGGCCCTAAATAGTCCTGAGAGGGGGATTGGCTACCTTATCAGCTATGGACCTATCAGTAGGGGTCTCTGACATCACCTGTTGGCACTTGCCACTCAGAGCCCTCCAGAGTGCCCCCACACCTTGCAAAGCAAGATGGCTGAAGTCTGGGACACACCGGAGGAGCTCTGGCCACCACCCCTGGTGTGGAGATGGACACAAAGTGATCACTCCCCTTTCCTTTGTCCACTTTCCCGCCAGAGCAGAGGAGAAGGGGTCCCTGAACCGGTGTAGACTGATTTATGCAAGGAGGGCACCATGTGTGCTCTTTAAGCATTCCCAGAGGCTGGGGGAGGCTACACCTCCCCAGCCTGAAAACACCTCTTTCCAAAGGTAGTGGATGTAACACCCTGCTCTCAGAGGAGATGCTTTGTTCCTCCTTTCTGGGACTGGGCTGCCCAGACCCCAGGAGTGTAGACCCCTATCTGTGAGGTGGCAGCAGCTGTAGCTGCAGTGCAAACCTCAGAGAGCTGGTTTGGCAGTAGTGGGGGTCCGTGGTGGAGCCCCCAGGATGCATGGAATTGGCTCCCCAATACCAGTTTTGGAATGAGGGGACAATTCGATGATGTTAGACATGTACCATTGTGAAGCTACATATAGGTATTGACCTATATGTAGTGCACGCGTGTAATGGCATCTCCACACTCACAATTCCAGGGAAATGGCCCTGAACTATGTGGGGGCACCTTTGCTAGTGCAAGGGTGCCCTCACACTTAGTAACTTTGCACCTAACCTTCAGCAAGTGAAGGCTGGACGTAAAGGTGACTTATAAGTTACTTAAGTGCAGTGAAAATGGCTGTTAAATAGTGTGTGCACTATTTCACGCAGGCTGCAGTGGCAGTCCTGTGTAAGGGTTTGTCTGAGCTCCCTATGGGTGGCAAAAGAAATGCTGCAGCCCATATGGATCTCCTGGAACCCCAATACCCTGGGTACCTAGGTACCATATACTAGGGACTTATAAGTGGGTCCAGTGTGCCAATTGAAATTGGTAAATGTAGACACTGGCCTACAGTGACAAATTTTAAAGCAGAGAGAGCATAAGCACTGAGGGTCTGATTAACAGAGCCTCAGTGACACCGTTAGGTACTACACAGGCATACACATTAAGCCACAAACTATGAGCACTGGGGTCCTGGCTAGCAGGATCCCAGTGAGACAGGCAAAAGACACTGACATATAGGTTTTTATCTATGAGCACTGGGGTCCTGGCTAGCAGGATCCCAGTGACACAGTAAAAACACACTGAGACACACTCACAAACAGGCCAAAAGTGGGGGTAACCACGTTAAAAAGAGCCTACTTTCCTACACGCCTTAGTATGTTGCAGCTGGTAACTTTGTAAGGAACTGTGCCCTTGAATTAGTACGTTTCTAAACTATGATGAACAACCATCTATATGCCAATGAGTTCCACATTACCTTGTTGTATACACTCATCCAAACAATAAATATTTTATTATTGCGGCCCATTAGATTTCAATAGAGCAATATCATTTTGATTGCAAAGAAAATTGTTATTTAGAGCATTTGATGTATCATTTGCTGCTTTTGATTTTTCCTCTAAAGGTAAAAACCCATCAATTATTAGTTTAAGAAAAGCTATTCGAGAGGCTACCTAGCCTTCGGCATTCCATTACTATTACAGATTCAAGCAAGGTCAACCAGAGGAGTGGTTGTTCTCTGGATGGAAGCAAGAGGAGTTTCATGACAAGAAGTATGCATGGCAGCCACTTGTTTTACTCCTTGCACATTTATTAAACACTAAGATTACAAGTTGGTAATCCCTCTTAAGCCGCATTTAATTTTTGTTATAATACTTTTATGTTCGTTATTGAGAACATTACTGGTGTTTGTTGATTTCTCAACAAATGCTTTCAAATCAAATACTGCTTGTTACAATCTCACTTATTAAGGACTTGGTCAAGGAAGGTAGACAAGAGGTAATGATTAGTTTCCAGTAGGTAATCTTCATTATTTCTTATTGAAGTCCTAGGTTCCTCCAAACCCCATGTTTTATTATAGTTGGTTAGTAGTATTCAGAAAGTAGAGAAGGAGGAGGAACCATTTAAGATAAGGGAATAGGTGGAGTTAATAAAAGGCCAGAAAGAAATGATGGGCATCAATGTTTATAACACAATGAAGGGGGTAGTGAAAAAGACCTGTTTGGGGAGCGAGACACACTTAATTAGGTCAAATAGTTTGACTTTGAATAGGAAAGTGAGGACTCAGACACCTTCGATGAATTTGATGTCTCTAAAGGCTTGTACAAAATAATGTCCTCTGGTATGTTTCTACGTACATGATGGATAAACAATTAAGAATAAAACATTATATTGACTGTCATTTTTTTACAGATGTTAAGGATAGAGGTTATATTTTGTTCATGTAAATGTAATTTTTTACTTAACTTTGCCTAAGTGTTTTTGTAGTTTGTGTTCACTGCTAATTTGTCACAATAGTATACTCACGTTTTAGGTGAAAAGTGATGTGCTTTTGAATTAGGGGTGCAGCAATCAATACTGCATCAGATGTAGGAGCATCCAATTACATAGCTTTGGGGCAACTCACTATATAGGTAACTATATTATGCACATAATTTTTGTAAATAAAAACAAAAAGGTCTTGGCTAAAACAGACCCAAAAAGACTATACGTATGGCATTGGCTGCTAGCCTCTTGCCTTTGAGAAAGAAGATGTGAAAGAATTGTTTTTTTTAAAAAGTCAAGAAAGAAAGAGACAAAAGGACAGAGAGGGTTGCAAAGATAGTCAGAGCATACTCATGAGTTTATATTTAGAGTTTGTGTGAACCGCTGTTTTTACTACCGTTGTTTTTCAAAAGGCTGTTTTCTCCACAACTTTTTTCAGTCTAGTCCCAGAGATGGTGCACTATTGTTATTGAAGTATGCAGATTTTCATACATACTGTATCTTTCACAGATACATTCAAACATAATGAAAGCTGAATGTTAATAAAATACACAGAATCAAAAAGACAACAGTTGCATTTCAGATCGGGATACTTTACTCAGAACTATCTCAGCAACACACCAATGTATCATTGGTTCCACTACAATGAGCTGTCTACCTGGCTCACAAATGTGTACATGATTACACTCTTAATGAGCTATTTCACCAGCTTCAAACGTATCTGTGGCTATATTCTAAATTAACTATCTTACCCCAACATGGCTATAACTTCCCTTCCATTTTCTAATAATGAAACACCTGTACGTTTCTTGTTTTTTCTAGGGATCACAGTATGTAATACTGAATGCTAAAACCCAAATTACACCCCATTTATCTTAAATAAAAGATAGATACAACTGTTCATAAATTAAATACAATAAAGGTTGGTTTCAACATGGAGCATGTAGAAGGTGCTTCTAGTGGGACAGCTACCAAAAGGTCCCCGCGGACCACTGGACAATCGGCAACCAGCAATGAAGCAAGCCCCTCATAGCCAGATAACTTCAGCATCTAGAAAAAAAATGAAAAAACAGTGAAAGTATCTGAGGTGGAAGACCCATGTGAACCTGAGCCGGCAAAAAACAAAAGGGAGAAGGAGAGGCAAAGAAAGGCATGGAAAAAAGTACAAAGGGCCAAGCGGAAAAACATATGGCAGTTTTTCACTCAACAAAATCACCCAGTATCCTCCACTGTCATTGAAGCTAAAAAGAATGTGCCTGACTCATATGGAAAAAAAAGGATGTTATTGAAGGGGGGAATACGAACATGGACTCAGGTAGATTGAACCCTGGTGCCCGAAGAAACGCCTCAGTGCAGTTATACAGAGGTCAAACTAAAGAGGATTCAAAGAAAACACACACAGCAGTTACCGAGGGAAGAACTCAAAGAGGCTGATCCCCATGGGGTGATCAAGGGACCCCATAAATAGCCCAGGAGGAAAAGGGAGCCACAAGTTCAGAAACCAGCAATGATGTCAGGCCAAATTCAGGTACCAAAAACAAGATGGAAGTTCTGTGTGTGAGCTTGGATCAGCCTCTTAGGGTGATGGAAAGAAAAATTGGTCATCCTAAACCACCACTGTGGACTGGTGAGCTGAGCCGCCAACAGGGGCATGTAGTGGGCCACAAGAAATCCCTAACAGCATCTACAAGGGTAAAATCAATGGAGAGGGACATATTAGCCAAGCACCCAAGGATAACAAACTCCTCTTGATACCAATCTACAGGTCTCTGGGGGCATTCAACATCCTCAATAGTGAAAATATCATAAAGTTGATAAGGGAGATTGGCAAACTCACACATATAACTTCCTCCGACCTGATATCAGTAGAATTTAAACCACATCCCCAAAGAAGTTATCATGAAGCCACTGTAACAATGGCCTCCCCAGGCCTAGTAAACCAACTATTAATCCACCTCAATACGTTCAACTCATGGGGCATAGAGTTACAAAAAGTGGAACCTCCCCTGCTATCCAGGGCCACTGTGGGCTGACAAGGCAAACAGGAAATCAGTGTTAAGAGGTGCAACAGTGGCAGACACAACCTTGAGAAATGTGGAAAAGTTAACAACTGTGAAATTTTCAAGTAAGCTTGATCTGGGCCAGGTTTTTCAGGAATGCAGAGAATTCCGAGCCTTAAGAACTGACAAAGACCCAAGGCTCAGGAAGATGCAAGGCAAAAACTACTCCTGACAAGCTTAGAGAGACCAAGGAACTGGAAACAGATAGGGATAGAATTAGTATTTGTTCATGGAACACCCATGATCTTGAGGCTCTTTTACAGGATGTGAACATGCGGTTGTTCCTCCAGGAATTAAACATCATCCTGACTCAGAAAACCTGGACCCTAGGACTGGCAACGGTGGTAGACTACATAGAGCTGCAGGTACCTGCAAAAAAATCCTCTAAATATGAACATCCTAAGGGTCGTTTGTCAACATTTACGTTCACACTATCTAAATGGGGAAAAGAAGTAAATGACGTAGGGCTGGACTAGATTCAGGTATCAAAGCTGGTTCCCGAAAGTTGCAGTCACACTCAAAATGCATTAATACTCATGAATGTTTATATTCATCCAAATAAAACAAACAAAGGGGGAAAATTTGAATCCTTGTCCGTATAATAAAGGTAATACGGAGGCAGCATTATCTAGCCATTTTTCTCTTTTTTGGTGATTTCAAATTAGACCTAGCAAATGCAAGTAGGAAAAGGACAAATCCCCTTGTTGGCAACAGTTATAGGAAATTTTTGGAAAATCTAGGCCTGAGGATCCTAAATGAAAAGAGCAAGGAGGACAATCCTGCCTTGATCACGTTTTGAGTGGTGGAAAATGTTCCACATTTGACTACACACTGATAAGTGACTCAGCATGACCTCTTTTGTGCCAATTTTAAAGTAGGTCCAGAACTGAGAGTGATTATAAACTATGCGATTAGCATGCAGGTTTGATCAGCTACCAGAATTACTTGGTTTAATCTACGTACTGGTCACATTTAATCTCAAAAGAATAAAATGATGTCACCAGGGAACAGCAGTCTTAACGCCAGAAGTCTATTGTAGTGCAGGGGTTTTGGAGGAAGGAAAAAGAGCAGAGGAAACACAAGAAAAAGTCTCTGCATCAACAAGAGATTGGAATAAAGAATGGGCAGGGCTACCATCTACCTTATTAGCAAAATTCCAGTTACAACATGGTCAAAAGGCAGGGCAAATGCTCAGAACAAAAAGGAGGGCTTTGAAACGCTCAAGAAGGATCTGCCCACTAAGAAAGCCAGAGAAACCAATAAACTGGGAAAAGCGGTTAAACACAGGCAGATAAACGATTAATCCAATCTTCGGAAGCTGAAAGACAAGTATCACAAAGACTGGTGGAGAGAAAAAAGAAAATTGCAGGACAAAATGTGGACCAAGTTATTGTGGGCAAGCAAAAAAACAAATAGCAAATAAAAGTAGGGAACTGGTGAACAGGGTGGCATCTGGAAAGTGCAGACACCAAAATGCAGGAATAAACTCCAGCAGAGGGAAACCCACATTCGTGTAACATATGAATCTTCAGAAGGTAATACTGAGGGCGAAAAGAAGCTAGCAAATCAAAATAGAGGAGAGCCTGATAAGGTTTTTTGGGCTCAGGAAGGGTAGTCAAACGATGGGAGTTAGACGATAAGAAAACATCTGTCTCCCAACAACTAGTAAATGAAGCTTTAACCATGGACCACGTACAACTAATTTGCCTGCTCAAGAAAATGAAGTCATAAGTGGCCGCCAGTCCAAATGACCTCACAAATGCCGTCTTTAAAGAATATGGAGAGTAATGGGCCCACTACTTTACACCCTTATATAACATTTCTCTTCGCAACCATTGTGCTCCAGACTCATGGAAAGGAAGTATTATACATACAATCTACAAGAGTGGAAATTTGGCTTTTCCTACTAATTACAGGCTTATAGCTCTAATTGCTGTGGAGGCAAAGCTCTAAACATTTTGTTTACTTCAGCATCTCCAAACATGAGCAGACAAAATCCAAAGATTCCAAAATTTGGTTCAGAGCAGGCATGGGGACATTAACAAATTTAACAGCACTTAACCTAATAGGAGAAAAAGCTATACACAGAAAAATAAGTCTTTTTGCCTGATTTGTAGATCTCCAGACCACCTTTGATCGGGTTCCCAGAGGATGCCTTTGGCCTAAACTGGACATAAGGGGAAATTCTAAGGATCTCTTGAGGGAAATCACAATTATATTCTGCAACTTGAGTGCAAGTTAAAGTAGAAGATGGTAGTAGACCAACAAATAAGATGTCCACCAAAAAGGCTTAAAACAGGGTTGTGTCTTGGCCATGAGTCTTTTCAATTTATACCTGGCAGACCTTGCTGGGGCTCTCACAGGTCCATAGTCACTAGCCAGTCCTAGCTTCAGAAAAAGTAAAGTGTCTACAATATGCTGACGATAATATGTTGTTGAGTCAAACACCAATAGGCCTGCAACGTAGCAAGAATGCCCTAAAAATGATTTTGGATCAGCATGGGCTGAAATTAAATATGAAGAAAACAAAAGTGATGGGCTGGTGGATTTCAAATGTAATTCTTTTGTCTGGTTTTTAGAAGTGGAAAAAAGTGAAAGTGGCCACACACTTATAAATATCTGGGAGTACTGCTGGAACCGCGAATGCCAGGGAAACACCAGCTAACTGCAGCACAAGCGAAAACACAGTCATTGATGTACAGTTCCAAAGTACTCAGGAAGAAGCTGAACTATCCTCCTCTGAACCTCCTTCTCAAAGTAATGTTGGCACAGTTGATGCCTGCAGCAACCTATGGTGCAGAAGTCAGCAGGGTAGGGAGAAAGGCACATTAAACTATATTCAGACAAAACGCATAAGGCTATTTTGAATATTCTGAAAAAGTGCGTCCCCAGCCCAGGTCCAGCTAGAGTTTGGACAAAAAAAAATCAGTCCATTCAGAGCGAGGGTTCTTTTATTTATCAAATTATGTTGGAGGCTACAGAGGTGCGAGTACAGGTGCATAAATAACATATGATGGTTGAAAGTGAAAGACCAACAAGTCAGTAACATAAAAGGCTCATGGGGAAACTACCTAAACTAGGTGATTCATGTTCTGGACATGAAAGAAGCTTGGGAGGCCAGGATGGGGAAACTATCTTTTAATAAAGTAACAAATACCTCAGTCTGTATTCTATCTCATGCTATGGACAAAGATATATTGGCGAGCAGGAGGCACACCTGGGTTGTGCTTGGGTCGTATACCGCATTGAGCCCTCAGGACTATCTATCAGCGTATGTCTCCATGCCCATAAGACTACAGTTTATGTTATTTCACTTTGGGTTTCTAGACACAAAAGATGTATGTCCCACCTGGCATAAACAACACAGAAATCAAATTTGTCGATTATATGGATATAAGCAAGAATCTCGTCCACACATTCTGCACATGTCCGTTTTTTAGGGACAGAAAGAAAAAACCTGTTGAAACTATTGAAACCGTCCTTTGTGTATCTACAGTTCGTTACTATAGACAAGAATTCATAGGCTGGTTAAACAATGTAAATTCCCTTAGTTTGTAAGGGGGTAAAATGTTTAAAACTGCCTCTCAAAGAATTGGTCAAGGTAGAGACTGGGTCAATATCAATAGAGAAAGCATCCCCAATCGGGCAGAAGAGAGTTTAAATGTAAACATGAGCTCTTCAATGCAGATTAACTGTTTGAATGGGTGAATGATTATATAAAGTATATGCATCTTATTAAGCTTGTGGTACAGTCCACGTAAGGACTTTGGTGGCCCGAGCAGTAAATGCTGTGTTCTATTTTAATTGACTTTGATTGTTATTCTTTTTATGGCTATGCAATGGATTTAATTAATCACGCAAATAAAACATTGAGTGATTGAAGACCTTTTTACTACAAAAAAATCCTGACTCAGTCTATGCGACTGCCATCTGATGGCCTCGTGGGAGAGCCCCCACAGACTCAAAATGGAATTGTTAGGTACCTCAATTGCAACTTGCACCACAAACACTGCTTCTCTTGTAGATCCCTGTTCTGCTAAATTAGCTCTGCAACTGTTCCAGTAAGACGGTCCTATCCACTTTGACCTGAAACAAGACTGCATTTGCAATATGGAACAGACCCATCTATTAACAAAGTGAATTGGTAAATTGATCTCTCGTTCAGTAAGTTAATGTAATATGTAATGAGTTCAAGCATGCTTTTTCAAAGCTTTTCCTTATGATGAAGTCTGATTCATCAGGTACGTAAATACTACCTGCACAAGGTCAACGTCTCCAGAGCCTCGTATGACATACCCACTATTTAAAAGCAGCCTATTATTTCCGCACAGAAACCATGGACGTATGATATTGTTTGCTCGTGCTTTCACCGTGTTCAGCTGTCACTAACAAAGCTCCTTGGCACTGGTTCATAAATAGGCTACACAATAAGCATACACAGATAAGAATAAAAAGACTTTCGGCAATGCGATATTTAGGTTGCAGGATGTAATGGATGCAAGTAAACTCTTGCACAGAGTTGATGCTTTAACTGCCACCAGTCATAGATCAGTAAAGGCAGACCTGGCACTGCTCACTTATAATACCCCATTTACCATGGGAAGAAAAATTACAAGTCAATGGCATCCAAACCTAGGCCCATATTTATACTTGGTTTGCACTGAATTTGCGTCATTTTTTTACGCTAATTCCGCGCAAACCTCCATATTTATACTTTGGCGCTAGACACGTCACACGCCAAAGTTATGGAGTTTACATTGTTTTCTGGAGGGGAAAACCTACCTTGCGTCAATAAGATGCAAGGTAGGCGTCCCCGTCCAGAAAAGGACGATATGGCTTTGCGCCATATTTATCCCCCATGCTAAAATCCAGCATGGTGAGATGGGGGCCTTAAATAATGGTGCTGCTTAGCGCCATTATTTAATGCCTGGGTCTGAGCAGGCGTAAGGGGACCTGTAGGCAGATTTCCATTGTCAGAGACAATGGAAATTGCCCACAGGTGCCCTTCCCTGGCCCCTGGGACACTACACCCACCCCCACCCACACCAGGAGGTCATCTAAGGATGGGGACCCATCCCAGGTAAGCCTGGGTATTTTTTTTTTTTTAAAACACCTCTCGGGGCCCTGACTTGGGGCCCCCCGCACTCCGCTAGCCCCAATGGCCATGCCCAGGGGACATTTGTCCCCTGGGGATGGACATTGGGGTGGTGGGCCTGGCTCCTGTCTTTACGAAGACAGGAGTCATGTCCATGGGGGTTGTGCACCAGAAAATGGTGCGACACTGCTTAGGGGCATTTTTTTTGCCTCTAAACAGTGTAGCACCATAATTTGGCGCACAAACCCCGGTTCCCCCTACGCCTCCCCAGCCCTGTTAGCGTCCTTTCCAAGGACGCTAATAGGGCCTTAGCGCCGTTCCATAAATATGGTGCCCAGCCAGCATAATCGAATGGCTCTAGCCGACGCTATACTTGTTGATGCAAACCTGCGCTAACGCATGTTTGCCTCAAAAAGTATAAATCTGCCCCGAGAGACTTAGAACTGATGTACGTCTTTAGTACCACACAATAATAAGACCACACACAGAGAAACAAACGCAAACAGATAAAGAGTCCAAGAGGCACACACAAATACACAAAGGTACAAAGATACATGTAAACATATGAACAGTCAGACATGTGAACATAAATCCATGTGCAAACATAGATCAACACAGAAGCCCAGGCCTGCCTACTCACAGCACGTACACACAGCTATATAGTCACATATGTGCAGTTGTGCACACAATACATCCATTAATGGTTTCAAAACATATATCAGTATGGACTGCATACATGTGATGGCACATCTATATAACACCACATGCATAGCGAAAAATATACCTGGAACAAAGTGCACACCGAAATGCATGCATACACACAGAAGGGGAGTAAGCTTACATTTAAAGATGTGTAAAACTTTAGACTAGACTAGAGTGACCACATGCCGTCATTTACACAGTTACATTAATTTTAATGTCCGTTGTCCAGGATGCAGGTTTCCACGGACGACAATTGTCCATAATTTTAGCCTTTGTGCTAAAAGAAAATGTTAAATCCAACAGTTGAGATGGCTCAGGTAAAACGGAGAGAGCCTTGTGTGCGGTGATCGTGAGGAAGAGGCATACATCTTAACAAAAAACAAGGCATTATGCCAGGGTGCCTGATTGAAATGTAATTGTGTGCAATTGTTTAATCTTCAAATGTAAAGACTGCTTGGATTCCATATAGGCATCAACTGATGGAGTCTCTTTAAGCTTCCTAATGACATGGATGTATTCTTTTTGGAGGCTTTGTAAAGGTGTTCCAAGCTGGGCTGTTGAGGGCATGCATTTTATTGGCAGGTATAAAAACTGTTTGCACTTGTTACAATCTACACTTAGGAAACACTTTCTTGTATTTTTATTTTTGCATTGTTTGGCAGCCTATCTTATAATGTGTGTAAATGAAGTTTAAAACAATGACTTACGCATTCACAGTGCTTTCTGTGACAGACAGTGCCCTTCTAGCGCTAAACATACACAAGTCAGTATTTCCTGCTGCACCAAACAGGATTGAATTATACTCTGACTGCACACATATACATCTGAAGTAATGACATTAACCAATAGATGTTTTGTAACACACAATAGTGCATGTCCCACTGACTAGTTTAACTTGAATTTATTTTTCATTTAAGGTATGCATTTTTTTATATGCAATTACTGGATGTTGAAAGATCAACAAAATGGTTACAGAATATTTTGTTCATTTTAGCCACACCTTTGATTCTGATTCCATTGCTGTCAGGATCACAATATCTACAGTTTTTGATGCACTTCGAACGCTGCTTTGAATAGCTATCTAAAATCTAAGAACGCAAGTGATATTAAAATGAGTTCCTGAGGTAGATATTGGCCCTCATTCCGACCCTGGCGGTTTCAAACCGCCAGGGTGGAGGGCAGAGGAAGCACCGCCAACAGGCTGGCGGTGCTTCCCGGGCCATTCTGACCGCGGCGGTAAAGCCGCGGTCAGAAAAGGGGAACCGGCGGTTTCCCGCCGGTTTTCCCCTGGCCCAGGGAATCCAAGCAGCGCCGCCATGGGGATTCCGACCCCCTTCCCGCCAGCCTGTTCCTAGGCTGGCGGGAACGGGTGTCGTGAGGCCCCTGGGGGCCCCTGCACTGCCCATGCCACTGGCATGGGCAGTGCAGGGGCCCCCTAACAGGGTCCCACAAAGATTTTCAGTGTCTGCTTTGCAGACACTGAAAATCGCGACGGGTGCCACTGCACCCGTCGCACCCCTGCAAATCCGCCGGCTCCATTCGGAGCCGGCTTCCTCTTTGCAGGGGCTTTCCCGCTGGGCAGGCGGGCGATCTTTTGGAGATCGCCCGCCGGCCCAGCGGGAAAGTTGTAATGACCCCCGCGGACATTTGACCGCGGTGCGGTCTTTTGGAGGTTTCTGCCCGCCGGGGTTGGAATGACCCCCATTGTGTCAAATTGACCCTTGATCAGCATTTCCTAAGTACTCTGTACTATTTGTCTGACAGAATTGTACAACAACACGGTTTTCTTGTGTTACAGGGGATTAAGAAAAATAAATTAATCTAGCTAGTGGCTCGATTACACTATATGTGGCCAGGAATACTGGGTTCAAACCCCGGCTTGCATGGATTACTAGATTGTGTGATCTAAGTAAAATCAAGTTACTTAATGTGTCTAATTTACTTGACAGTGACATTTAAGAGCACTTTCAAGTAATTTACTTCAAGATGGCTCCTGTACAAAAATCGCACTTGTATTTGCTTTAATAGCATGTAAAGTACCACCATCGATAAAGATATTATTGGCTATAAGGGACACAAGACAACTGGGGATGGTTAATACATATTTTAAACTTAATGTTTAGAAACTTTTGTTTCAAATAAATGTCAATGCATGTTGTGATCTAAAGTCCTAAACTGAAGCACTTCCATTTGCAAAGGAAACACTTTATACATTTCAAAGTCTTTAGCATGTTCTGATATTTTGCTTGTTGAGTAATTTGCATTCCAAATATTTTAACAGTTCTTCATGTTCTTTGGCACTGAGGGATGAGCCAGATCACTGTCTTGGCTTTCACTTGATTGCAGAGTCATTTTAAGACAATGGACAGAGTGGGCAATTGTCCCGGGCCCTACCTTCCACGTGCCCGGCCCGGCCAGCCTTCCCCAAACACTATCAATGAACCATTGATGCGGCTGCTTAGTCAACCACCTGACAGTGCCTCTTCTGTTTCTAGACGCTCTGCTGAAACTTCTCTCCAGGTTGCATACATTTTCTGATAATCATGAAGGACCCATCTTGATTGATTTAAGGAATTAACCCCTCTTGTTCATGTTTTCCTTATTTGTTTGTTTCTTAGAAATCAATTTTTAAGTCGGTTGCTGCAAATCTCCTAACTGATCTCAACTTCTGCTTACTCTTTAATCCTCTTTGGCTGGCAGTCCGGGTCCTGGTTCAGAGACAAAGGCAGAGTCCCTGGCACATTCTAATGGAGCAGTCAGGCCTTAGTTGTGCTGTGACACAGACAAGCTGTTGTACCTCACATCCTGACATTAGGTGTGAAACTGTCACACACATCGCCTACTTTGTCTCATTCATTTTTTTTATTTCACATATAGAAGAGGGGAAGTGAGACAGATGTTTTTGTTCAACTTGTCTAAACAGATAAAAGGTGAAACAGTGACTTACCATGTTTCCGACACTGTTTGATGTGGGTTTAAAAAAAATAATCTTAGAAACCTAACCAAAATCTTGCTGCTGCTTTCTTTTCAAGAACGATTTATTAGACTTGGGTAAGGGTCATATCCTTGGCACCGTGCTCAAGGGCATTCATTTATTGTTGACCAAAGACACTTTGGGCCTGATTCTAACTTTGGAGGACGGTGTTAAACCGTCCCAAAAGTGGCGGATATACCACCTACCGTATTACGAGTCCATTATATCCTATGGAACTCGTAATACGGTAGGTGGTATATCCGCCACTTTTGGGACGGTTTAACACCGTCCTCCAAAGTTAGAATCAGGCCCTTTATCTGTATGTAGCATACTCTAAGGCAATCTCCTACAGAGCATAGTGAAGCACACAGTGAATAAATAGTGTAATATAAGTGTAATATAAAAAGTAGTAAAAAATGCATTGACAAAGTAGTCCTCCGTTGTTCCGTAAAATTTACCTTTTGTCCTGCAGTTCTGCAGTCTTGTCCTTTGCCTCAGTGCCAAGTGGTCACCGAAGTGTACAGAGTCAGTGTTTGGCAATCTAGGTATGGGCAATACTGAGAGCTGTGGGCAAAACATTAGCAGGGGAGGCTGAAGAATAACTGAATATTCACAACACTTCTACTGACCCGCTTTGACAGTGACACCATGATTTAATTTTGCTTTGTCAAATGTATCTGTTGTTTGGACACTAGCTGGCAGGCCTTCGATGAAAATGCACTAGTCAGACAGTGAGCAATCTAGATGAATATAAAGGAAGCGGAGACCAACTGCTATTGCATGAACCAAATTTTAAGTACATGTTTCTTCAATATATACAATCGTTACCCACATTAATAGAGTTTTTATGAGGTTACCAACTTCATACGGTACTTATAGTTTTCTCCACTACGATATAAAGAAACTGGAGTGACCGCTCAGCAGCAGCTAAAATATGTTTGGTCACGGAAAATACATATTGCTAAGTTAGGTCCTGGCATTGAAAGGAGCTACTTTGTGTGTTGACGTGCTCCTTGTGATTGAGAAAATGCAGTCCCCCACCAAATGTGGTCAGCCAATGCTGTAAGTCGTGGGCCCCTCCTCTGCAATGGCGAAGGAGCGTTGCCCCACTGGCTAACAGCCAGCAGCTGAACAAGCATTTGGAATGTAAAAGGTGTCGCATTTGCTTCAGTTAGAGCTATTGGCATTGTAAATTTATAACTGGACGTTTCTTACCACATAAATTGGTCAACCCTTCCTCATAATTTTGTCTTTCCCTGCCATATAATTCCAGTTGCCCTGCATATAACTGAAGCATTCCCAGCACCTTCTTCCTCGATCTGAAGCAAAAAATGAAAATCTTGCCATTTAGCATCCTAATTTAAATATGCCATGCTGCTTCCAATAGAATATCACTTTCAAAACCCCACTATCGGAGTTGCTGGCTGGCTAACACAATTTCCCCCAAAAAACACAAGACAGCCACAGAGGAGAAATACAATAGAAGGGTCATCCAAACATGTCAAGAGTGTTCAAACAGTCATAGTGTAATAAGGATGTTAAATTGGCCTGAATTGTGGTCATAATTGTAATAAGGAGAGATTATTAAAACATACTCAATTATCATTTAAACCTTTATCAGAAATAACCTTTTGGCATTAGACTGTAATGCTCAAAAAAGCCCCTAGAGGGCACCATAACAAAAATATCATTTGTAAGAAACATGGTCATGTAACCATATTGTTAGCCCCTAGAGGGCATAACCCCATTGCAAAAAAACAAGAGAAAGCAATGTAGCATAATCATATACTTAGACTCTAGAGGGTGTTTTTAGGGTTAGTAGGCCTACTGCAGTGATATTACGATTATAGACAGATATAGTACATTGTGGTCAATGTTTTGAAGGTGGTCCCATTGTCCTAGGACTACCACAGGCTGAGTTATGAGCAAAAATGTTTCGTAAAAGTAGTGCCCTGCAAAGCATTATGGGGCAAGTTTCTGTGCCATGAATATTTTAATATGTAGATATGACTGTAATGCTTTGAATAGCCTCTAGAGGACACCACAATGAAAATAGCATTTGAAATAAACATGGACATTTAACTATATAGTTAGCCTCTAGAGGGCATAACCACACAAAAATAAAATGGCAATAAATATTTTTTTTTAAAAATGGCAACACATAATGCATAGTAACCCTATATGTAGCACCTACAGAGCATAGTGCATTACATATGTTTTGGGGTAACATGCCTATAGCAATGATATTACAAACAAGACTATTAAAACACAAGCTATTCCCAGCTGTAAAACAAAAGTTCCAGCCACAAGAATTCTGCATGGCGAGAGGGGCTATTATTATGGGTTCCCACTTACCTAGTGTGGGGACCCAAAAATGACCTACACAGAAAGAGTGTGTCATGCAGAATATTTTGGTGGTGGTCCATTGTCCTAGGACCACCAAAGGCTGCGTTATGGGCAAAAATGTTGTGAAAAAGAATGTTTGCAAAGCATTGAGTGTCGAGTTCTCCTGAGTGCAGTGAATATTGTAATATTGGCTCTCGCGCTGTGCTGGGAGAGTCGCTTTCCCTTTGCGGACTTCTGTTTTGTGTAAAGCATTTACCAATTTCAAGTATTTTATGGGGAGAGCCACAGGAAATGGTTCTGATTAGGTAACGGTGAACAATATGACCAGTGCTCCAATACCACTGATTGAGTTTGCGCTGTTGTGCCTGATCATGCTGTGATCACCATGGCTGTTATGCAGCATGAAGGGGAGAGACAAAAAAAAAGTTTTCCCACGCTGAAGTATATTGGCAACCGGGCAATAATCTATGTAACAGGGGCAGTCTGAAAGGGTGACAAAAACAGCCTTAAAGCAGGACAAGCGCAATTATCAATGATATCAAGTGATTTTTGAAAGGCAAGCTCACAAATGAGTGAAAGTGATTGGCATGGGTTAGTGGTGGTTAAAAGCCCACAATTTTTACAACAGGTCAAAGTGCTTGCACTCTCGACCTAAAAAATGAAACAATATTTTTCTATTGTTTTTTTTTTCAGCTGCTGGCTCAGCCAGCATGTGCACGGAGGGGCGGAGCTGGGCCTTGAGAGGAGGGGGAGGAGGAGTGATGTGGTGGGCACTTAACTGCTCATTTCAGTTTGGCCGGTCGTCTTAGGCCCACCAAACTGACATCCACACCAAGGTTTCTCGAACCAGGCTGTGTTGCATAGCTGGGTTGGAGGAACAACCTAGACCCCAATGCAGAGTCTGAGCAGCATACCAAGCTGCTCAGACCAAACCTGGCAGGTATCTCATACTAGGGAAAGCATGAGAGCAGTACCAGGGTTGCCAGGGAGCCTGGGCTGGTGTCCCGGGGACTGCTGGGGCACCATCAGAAGAGGAGTAAGGCAGCTGGTGGCAGAAGCTGCACAGGTACTTTTTAAAAATTGTATTCTATTCCCCCGTAACCCCCCAGCCCGCCTCTTGAGATTTGCAGCAGCCACTGCTGTTGTAGCTGGATGGGAGAAAAATGTGACTTACAGCAGGCCAATGAATAAAGGGTGTGGGCTGAAAGCCCCTGTAAGAAAGTATATTATATATGTCATTTTACAAAACTTAAAAGGTCTTGGCTAACACCAGACCAAAATGTTGTCACAACAAGCTATTATTGTGATCTAAATATATTTTCCTCAAAGTCATACATGTGTATGATGTGCTACCTGTTAAATCTCTAGAACACTTTGCTGTATATGAAGTGAGAGGAGGTATCTTAATGAAAGAATAAGTGATACTTTTTAATGGAAAAAGCTACAATCAAAATGGAGACAAACAAGGACTACAAACTGTGGTGTCTTGCATGTTTTAGGACGGAACCTTTCTGGCTCTAAACCAGCTCCGTATCATGTGACAAAATCACTAGAACAGAATGTAATGAAAGCTTGGTTAGGAATGTTGGAGTTCACAAGTACACACAGAGGAATAAAGATGTGAGATTTATAGCTCCATGTGTGGCATAGTCATTGTCGGGTACCCAGGCTGGGGAAGATGCTGGCACTGATGACTGTATATGGATAGGTAACCCTAAGAAGAAAGTGCTCTCCTGGAGAGTTTCCTGGAGACCAAGCAAACTGCTGGCTTGAGCAACGTGTGCCTTTGTTGAAGTTCAACGTCGACGGTTGCCATATGTGGACCTAAACCACAGCTCCTGCAAGTGTGAAGAGTGTGAATGAAAAGAAGGCTTCACTAAGAAGACTACACATTGTTGGTCAAGAAGATACTACCTAGATCATACAAAAAGGTACAGCGCTCCATGCTAAATAAAGTTACATATTAAACAGAGTGTTAACTCAGACGGTGGATATGGCCAGGTTTACAAAGACCAGTTAGAGACAATTAGAATTCACCAGATAACTCTGTGAACAGAAGTGCTGCAAGATAGGGATCAACCAGGTGTCAGAAAATGCAAACTGAAATGTTAAAAAGGATGAAGTAAATGACTAACCGAGTCCGTTAAACAGAGTCATAATCGTACGGCTAAGGGTGGCTCCAGGAGAAATGCCTGGGGTTGTGCCTTTACTGCTGTCCATACGTGCAGCACTAAAACAGTTGACAGAAGGCTGTTTTCCTGATGGTGCCCATCAAAGATGACCCAGAGGCCAGCCCATTGCAGTGCAGGGGCATGAAAGAGCTGATCCTGGTTTCAGGCAAGGGGGGACAGAGAGAGCCCCTCTCACAGCATCCGGGAGCATGCTACTTCCACATTTCAATGCCGTCAAATAGCAGGATATTGGTGATAGATGGATTACCTGGGTGGAGACATTTGAAGATTTCATTGATGCATTTGAAAAAAAGATAACAGTTTGATTATCAAATATCTGAAAAATGTTGCTGCTGATGGTGTGAAAGAAATTATAAAGAAAATGCAGAGAACCGGTGAAGTCACACACTGCCAGATTAAGAATGTGTTTAATCTCAAATTCAATCCAGTACTAAACGCTGATTATGAATGATACATTTTCAGTCAAGAACATCAAAGAGTTAGTGAAACAATTGATTAGTTTTTGGGAAGACTTGACACACTCAGCAAACAGTAAGTTCAATGAATTTAATGACCAAAAAGCCATGCAGCTTAGAGTTATTGATGGATACTTGTCCAATTCATTCAGACGACGACTGCAGAGAAAAACTCTTAGTCTGACGTGAGTGTTGACGGCTTCCAGAGCTGAAGAGCATGCTGAAAGACAAGCTGGTGACATGGATGCTGGAGGGGCTTGGAGTGAACCAGTCATGAGTGTGAAAAGTAGGCCAAAACAAAAGACTGTAGGGCACAAATCGATGTCCATGCATAAAAAGAAGTTGTGTTGTAGATGTGTATTCTCATTTCCAGACGAAGGAAAGTGTTCCGCCAACAGATAGATATGTAAAAGCTGCAAGAAAGAGACCCATTTTGCAACAATGTGTAAAGAAAAGGAAAAAGTAAGTGCATCATGGTGCAAAGACAAAATGGCCACCAGAACGTTCCTGAAGCAACATTCGATGCACAATCACAAGCCCAAGTGGCGACATCAGTTCAGGCAAATACATATTAAAAGTCAATCATCATCTAAATCATAGTCAAACTGTTCTCCTGCCTCAATAAATGAAAGTGATTCTGCCAGACTGGTTGCATGTGAATAAAAATGTCAGTCAAAGGAAGGTTGACGTGCCAAAGGAACCAGATCTTACAATCACTGTCCAAAGATTACATTGAAAATAAATGGATGTTCAATACCTTTCATTACTGACAGTGGTGCATTGATCAAAATAAAGCCTACAGAGAATTACAATGACCTGTCTCCATTACAGTAGCTTACACCATCAAAGACCATATAGTATACTTGGGCTGAACAGGTGCCTATAAAGAGCCAAGGTTCATTGTAGCAACAGTGAAACATTTAAAAAACGAAGGTAGAAGCACTGATCCAGTGGATCAAGGTACAGCATCAAGTGCTGCTGATATTGGACTGATTTCTGTGAATTACAACATGAATGCTCATCACAAAATAGTATGTCAACTCCCTAAGTTGTTTTATGGTTTAGGAAAGCTAGAGGCTATAAAAGTAAAGCTGCATATTAATGATGTTGTCCATCCTTGTTGTCAGGGACAGACAAATTGCTTTTCATTTCCAAGATGCTATAGAAATAGAACTTGAATCATTATTTAAGCATGAAATTATTGAGCTTTCAATGGTCCAAAACCATGGGTTTCTCTCATCATAGTATTGCCAAAAAAAGGCCAGTGAAAGAGCTGTGTACATATGTGTTGACATACATGAGGCAAACAAAGCATTTGAACAAGAACGACATCCATGGCCACACATTGCTGACATGGTAGCACAATAGAATGGTGGGCTTTAAAAAAAGGTTATCATTACTTGGAACTTGAAGAAAGCTGCATGTACACTACAACCTTTTCTACAAATGTTGATTTATTTAGATACAGGAGAGTTTGTTTTGGTGTGCCATTGGCTGCAGAACTTTTCCAAGACATCATTAGTTGTATTTTATTGCCTGTTGTGAATGCATTCAACTATAGCGATGACATAATAATTTTTGGAGCAACACAGAAAGAGCACGATATAGGTCTCACAGACGTATGTCAATTACTCAATGATGCAGGTTTCAGTTTGAAATTAGACAAGCATGAGTTCAACAAGACAAAACTGAAATTCTTTAGCCATAGGTTTTCTGATGGGGTAGGATACCTGATCCTGCAAACGTACAAGCTCTGTCAAATGCCAATCCCTCACAAGATGTTTCAATGGTACATTCTTTTCCTGGCATTGCCAGTTACTGTTCAAGATACATACAAGACTTTGCCAGTGTTAGTGCTGCACTAGGAAAGTTGATGAAGAAAAATGTTTTTTCAGGGATCAGAAGAATCTGAGGAAAGTTTCCAGAGACTCAAATAGGCCATTGAAAATGATAATGAAATGGCATACTGCAATCCAAAGCTTCATAAAGAGGTTGTAGGTGGTGCTAGCCCGCTCAGGTTAGGCACTTTCCTTGCACAGCATAGTGAATGCCCAAATGCTTGACAACATATTGTGGCCTATGCTAGTAGAAGTTTGTCCCAAACAGAACATGCTTACTCACAACCTGAGAAAGAAGGCTTGGCTGTGGTGAGGGCTTGTGAACATTTCCTTGTATTCCTCTATGGGAAACCTATTTCACTGGTAACTGATCATAAAGTTTTGCCGACCATCGTTGGCAATCCAGGAGCCAAGATGCCTTCTTGCACTGAACACTGGGGACTATGATTACAAAAGTATGATTATTCTATTGTGCATCATCCAGGAATGGATCAGAATCCTACTGACTACTTTTCGAGAGTGCATGTACAAGGTCCGGGTACTCCAGCCAAGACGGCTGAGGACAACGTTAATTTCATTGTCAAGTTAAGTACACCAGACGCTATATCATTAGCCTCGATTGTCACTGCCATGAGCCACAATAGTGACCTACTGAAGTTAAAAGACATAATTACACAACAGTCGTGGAACAAAATCAGTCAACCTCTCAATAATGATGGTGAATATCAAAAAAACAAAAATGTCAAGGATGAATCGTCCATAACTCAGGAAGGAGATATACTGGAATGGTCAACAATCCTGCTTCCAGAGAGTCTCGACACAAAGTGATTGAAGAGGCTTACAAAGGACATTGTGGTATCATTGCCACAAAGAGAGCTCTCTGAGACTGAGTTTGGTTTCCATACTTAGATGAAAGAGTTGAAAAGGAACTAAAGGCCTGTCACATATGCAATTGCCTGACAACCAATGTTACTCATCATACTCTGAACATGTCAGAGCTCCTGAGACATGCATGGGAGAGAATGCCCATTGATTTCTTTGGTCCGCTTGATAATGGACATCATCTAATGGTAACTGGAGATGAATGCTCATGTTTTCCTTTCGTTGAAGATCTCTGATCCACAACTCCCAAACAAGTTATTGAAGAACTAGATGGCATATTCGCGACAAAGGGCATTCCAGCCATTGCAAAGTCAGTTAAAGGCCCACCCTTCAATAGTATAGAATTCAAAGAGTTCTTGGCACATCTGAACATCAAGCATCAAAACATTACACCTTTATATAATAGACTTGTTGAACGTTTTATGAGTACACTAAAGGAAGCAGTACAGTGTGCAACTCTTGAGAAGTTCAATTTGAAAACAGTATTGAATTCTACTCTATGAGCTTATCGTTTAACATCCCTGTTGGAAATGGCCCTTTCTGCAGTCATCCCCAGACTTTTGGCCTCCCTCCTCCTCACTTTCTGACCTCATTTTTGTTGGCTTTATGACTCTGCTCACTTTACCACTGGTGTCCAGTGCTAAAACATATGTGCTCTCTGTCTAAAACATGGTGACACTGTCTTCTCCATGAATGGCACATTGGGTTTACTAGTAAGTCCCTCGTAAAGCGCACTGTGTGTGACCAGGGCCTGTATGGCAAATGCTATTAATAGGCCGGCAGCTCTGGTTGTGCCACCCACTATAGTAGCCTGTCAAACATGTCTCAGGTCTGCTGTCGTAGGGCCTCTGTGTGCAGTTTAAACTGCCTGTTCGACCTGGAAAGTGTACCCACTTGCCAGGCCCAAACCTTCCGTTTTATTACATGTAAGACACTCCTAAGGTAGGCCCTGGTTAGCCCCAAGGGTAGGATCAGTGTATTTAAAAGGTTGGACACGTACTTTTAAGTTTAACATGCCCAGGCAGTGAAAAAGTCTTAAATTTGTGTTTCAATATTGCAAGGACTACCTCTCCAATAGGCTAGTACGGGGATTGCCTTAAACATTTTTTACGTGTAAATTCCAATTGGAAAAAGATAGCAGATTAGAGTTTGGTGTCACTGGACTAAAAATTTAAAAACACATCTTTTGGTAAAGGAGATTTTTAAGTTTCTATTTTGAAAATGCCACTTTTGGTAAGTTAGTATAAAAGAACAAAGGGCAGGGCCATCAGTCAGCAAGGCTAGGCTAATATACATAAGACACACAAAATGTCACAGTTGACCCCACTTAAGCAACAATTATTTTTTAGAGTGTGTGGATGCTCAAATAAATTACCACTGCCAAGGTTTAATTATGAAAAATGTCAAGAAAAATTCATTTCAATGTGTACAACTGATCATCATACACCAGAGGACAAAGAAACATTGGACGTTTTTCAAAAACACTAAACAACTGCTTGGCACGACAAAAAAACAAATATGTCAAGCAACATTCATTTACATACATTAACACATATAATAGAACCTAAAAATGAGGGCGTGGCCAAGGCGTCAAGATGGCGGATGCACTTTCATAGTGCTCCAGGCCCCTCTGTCATCCGCCTTGAATCCACCCGAAATCCTCCTCCCCGTGAGTGGCACCTCCTGTCGGGAGGACATCGGGACCGTCTGCCCGAGGTGAGCGGTGAAACCGGACCCGGGCCCAACCAAAAGACCTGGGTGGAACTGGAAGTCTGCGGCCTGTGGTCGGTGGCGAGAGGAGCCGAGCGCACCTGGGACGCGGAGGCCGGGCGGGAGTGGAGCCCGCCAAGACAATCCCGAAGTGGGGGAGAGGGGGCCGACGGATGAGGAAACACCCGGGGTCGATGCCGGGAGAGGCGGGCCCCCCCCAGCTGCGACCGGCGGTCGTGACAGGCGGCAGGGCGGAGACCGGCCCAAGGCGAGACTGCGAGGAGAGGAGGCCGAGGTGAGAGGTCGCCTGCCCTTCTTCCTGCTTCCCCCACGGCCGGAGAGGTGGCCCGGGGTCGGCACTGGGAGCAGCTGAGCCCCGGCTGGAGATGTGCGAGTCGGGGCAGAGACGGGCCCAGATCGCATCCGCGGAGAGAAATAGCCAGGCCGACCAGAAACGAACGAACGCCTACAGAAGGGAGCCAAAATAGCCATAGGCAAAGGTATTGGAGCTGGGCCCCCTGGGACTACAAAGGATTGGAGGGAAGAACAAAGGTTCCCCGGTGGGGGGGGGGCCCTCTTGGCCGACACACCCTTCACCCCCACCGCCTCCTTCCCCCTTATCCTTTCCCCCCACCGGACGTGGGGGAGAGGAACACCCAATGCCAGGGGCCACTCATCTGGCCCCCTGGCTCCATTGCCCTGCAATTTCTGGACCGGGGCTACAACGAGGAGACCGCGCGAACCCAGCTGTGGCTCACCCCTACAACAATACCCCTCTGGGCGACGGACTGGAGATGAGGAGCCAAAGGCCCCTAGGGTACAATTGACGTGAAATCTAACACTGGTGGACCTGTCCCGGGCCCGAGCAGCAAACCGCTCGGGACGGGGGAGACAGAGGCGGAAAGCCGCCACAATCTACTGAACGGAGAGAGACACTAGGCGTCTGAGACCGGGGCCGTAAACAACAACAAGATCCTAAGCGAATACTGCTCCTGATTCTGACATTGAAAACGCAATAATAATCATGGGCAAAGACAAAGCGGCAAGACAATCAACAGCCCAAACACGTATAGAACAACATGCTACAAACGTGGCGGGGACCTGGGGCGGAGACCCATCCAACGAGCGGAAAAGAAAGCCAAATGCCGACCTCCAGAGACCTAGAAACAATCCTCTAAGCCATCCACACGTCCCAGGCCGCGGTAGAGGCCAGGGTTGGAGAGGTCAGGGAGGAGGTGACTCTAGTGCGCCAAGATCTTCCCAATGCCACGGCCCGATACACAGAGGCAGAAACCAGAATATCCACGGCAGAGGATGAAATAAAGGCCCTTAGAACACAGGTGTCCATACTCACATCTCGAACATCAGAGCTGCACCGAAGAGCTGAAGATGCCGAAAACAGGTCAAGACGTAACAATCTTAGACTGGTCGGACTCCCCGAAGACAGCCACGGCGTCCCTCACTACATTTCTGGAGGAATGGTTCTGCTCCTGGATCCCAAAAGGCCGCCTGACCCCGTGGTTTGCCATCAAGTGAGCCCATAGAGCCCTACAGATGAGGCCTCCGCCGGGGACCCCGCCGAGACCGGTAATCCTCAGCCTCTTTAATTTCAGAGACAGGGACATGATTCTACAAGAGGCTGCGCCAAAGGAGACCTCCTCTGCAATGGAGGTAGAGTCCTCCTCTTCCCTGACTACACTCGAGATGTGCAACAAATGAGACGCTCCTTCCTCGAAGTCAAGCGAAAGCTAAGGGCAATGAACATTCAATACCGACTGCTGTTCCCTGCGAAGCTACGGTCCATGGAAACAAGACCCACGTCTTTGAACAGCCAACCGCGGCATGGACATGGCTAACGGAAGACCTACCGCTTAAACCGACTGGCGAACAAACCGAATGGTCTCTGAGTGGAAACAAAACCAACTACCGGCCAAAGCGAACAATCACCAAGGGTCACTGCACACGGTCGAGAGGATGCAGAGGGGGACGGAGCTCCTGCTCGAACTCCCCACTGGTGGCCGCAACTCCCATATCTAGCAACCCGAAAGACATGAGATCACCACAGAGACTGGAAGAGAATGAAAGAGACTTGGAACAACAGAGTCCATCCTGTGCTGGAGTTGACTCGCCGGGAGCCACAGACTTATCCTGCAGCCCGATAATATATGTTGGAGACTAAAAGGGATTTTCTAAACGGGGAGAGAGGGGGAGGGAGGGCAAAACATGCCAATATAAGGATGTCAATGACAAATAATACCGTTAAGTGCCTTCAATTCATTAATCCGACATTATGGAGGGGTCCACCTCTGCTCAACCAGTTAGTTTCGGTTACTACCTCGCCTGGTTCAAGGCACGAGGTTCATGGGTAAGGGCGACAGATGCTTCTGGGGCGAAGTATGGAGTGGGGAGGGAGTTGGGGGGTTCCAAAAGACACTGTTCACTGTCATGTTGACAGGTTTATTGTTTCTAAGTTTGGCCAAAATACAGGACAGCCGACAGACGAACCATAATAACATAATAAAGCCCTTGAAGATATGCCGGGAGACCGGGGAGAAAGACACCCCAAATCTAAAGCAAACATACTCACAGGGTAGATCCAAGACAATCTTACACACAGACCCTAATGTATCCAACACAGACCATCTCATGGAACGTAAATGGATTGCTTGATAAAATTAAACGCACTGCAGTATTTACCTTCATACACAGACACCGACCCGAGATACTCCTCTTGCAGGAAACACACTTTGCTGGAGAGCACTGCCCCTTCCTTGCGAGAAGAAGATTTGATAGAATCTATCATGCTGGGTTCATGCGGGGCTCGAGAGGGGTCACGATCGTTCTGCACCGCTCCTTCCCTTTGAAGGTGATGCAGACATGGAAGGACAAGCAAGGCAGATTTGTGGCCATTACTGGTACAGTAGAGGGGTTGACAATCAATATAGTCAGTATATATATTCCCCCAATGATACAACGAGGAACCACTAAAGAACTGACCCAGCTTCTGTTGGACCTGCCCTCAGGGCTGACAGTGATAGGGGGTGACTTTAATGCAGTCCCGGACCCAAGACTACACGTGGAAGGCCCAATAGCCACTCACAGACAAGATATGGCGATGGGTCTTATGAACTGGATGACAGCAATGGGGCTCAGTGATACATGGCGTCTGCGACACCCATGACAAAAGCAGTACACTCACACCTCGGTGGCACACGGCTCACAGTCCTGAATTGACCTAATACTACTACCCAGCATAGACTGCAATGCCCTATCACATATTGAAATACTAGCAAGAAGCATATCCGGTCACGCACCACTCTGACTAGTTCTAGGCCGGGCCCGACAGATGAACCGTCCCATGTGGAGGCTAAACGCCTGGTACTTACAGGATGAAGAATTTGTAGAACAGCTACAAAAGGCGCAGACCGACTACTTTAGCCTGAATGAGGGATCAGTGTCTTCTCCTGGCGTCTTGTGGGCCGCGGGCAAGGCAGTCCTGAGAGGGTGAGCTAGAGGCCTGATAAGAAAGATAGAAAGTCTAAAAACTCAAAATATTGAATCACTAGAGAAACAAGCGGCAGAGCTAGAACAGGCACAAGAAAGGAACCCCAACAAGAGAGGGGCAAGACATTTATCCCTGATAAGGGAGGAAATCAGAGACCTGTCCCTAGAAGCAGCAAAAGCTCTCTGGCGAACGAGCACAGCAAGAATATATGGATGGGGGGGGTAAACAGGGAAATTACTACACTGGCTGTTCTCCCGCCACAGGGCCTAACCATTATCTCCGAAATATGGGACGGAGATCAGGGCAAGGTTGAGAAGCACCAAGACATTGCAGAGGCCTTTGCCCGCTGCAAAACACTATACAGGGCCTTGTACGCAGTTGACCCAGGCCACGGCCTTAGACTACTTGACACAATTCCCCTGCCCCGACTGCCTCCCTCGGGGATGCAGATCCTAGACGAGTCTTTGACAGAGGAAGAGATAAACAATGCCATCTCGAGACTGGGAACTGGGAAGACCCCAGGTCCCGACAGCTTCCCATCAGAATACTACAAGAAATATAGGAAGAGCTAATACCACACCTGGTGGCCCTTTTCGCAGAAGTAGAACAACAAGGGCGTCTCCCAGAAGGGCTGGATGAGGCCACCATAGTGGTGATTCCCAAATCTAACCCTCCGTCAATGCACTGTGCAGACTATAGACCAATCTCATTGATCAACTGTGAGGTCAAAATCCTTGCCAATATACTAGCAACGCGTCTCAAAAGAGTGTTACCACAGTTGGTTCATATAGATCAATGTGGATTCATGGCAGCCCGCAGCACCCGTCACTGTATCCGCCGCCTTCATGTAGCCCTTGACGAAAGACATAAACTACCCCAAGACTTAGCACTTCTCTTCATCGACTTCGAGAAGGCTTTTGACTCTGTAGACTGGAACTTTCTATTCATGGTGCTGCAGAAAGCGGGACTGGGACCAAGCTTCTGTCAGCTGACCCGAGCACTATATGCAGACCCCTCAGCCCTGGTACAAATTAACAGAACTCTATCAACACTCTTTGAAGTCAGAAGGGGAATGAGACAGGGGTGTCCCCTGTCCCCGTCCTCTTTTCCCTAACTATCGAGCCTTTGGCCCAGATGTTCCGAATAGATCCAGAATATTGTGGCTGGAAATGGGAAAATGATACAGAAGATAGACTAGCCCTATATGCAGACGACGTACTTCTTTACATGGGCACCCCAAGCGTGTCTCGTCCACGCAGCCTCCAGCTCCTTAAGAGCTTTGCAACGGCTTCGGGCCTGAAAATGAACCCCGCCAAATCAGTACTAGTACCCTTGGTGAACATCTGAGACTGTGTTGACTAGCAAGACACAATACCCCTCCGCAGACTGAGCTTTAAATACCTGGGCGTCTGGGTGACCCTCCTGCCAGAACTGACCTGGGCAAAGAACATAGACTCGCTGCTAACACGAGTCAAGATAGACCTACAAAGTTGGCAGGCTCTACCACTGAACATAATGGGACGGGCGGCCTTGTATAAAATGATGATCCTACCCAGACTACTATATGCCTTCCAGAACTTCCCCCTCCCCATCCCACGCTCATGGTTTCGGACCCTAGAAACAGTCAAAACACAATTCCTGTGGGGAGTAACCAGGCACCGTGTAGCCGTAAAATACTGCAGGAGAGGAACACACGAGGGAGGCCTGGGGATGTCTGATCCATACCTATACTACTTGGCGACTCAGACCTTAATGGTGCATGACTGGTTTAATGGAGGGTAGACGGACCCGGCATGTCAGGTGGAGCTGAACACTCTAGGCTTCCCACGTATCCTAGATGCGCTATATGGTGCACCTCTCCCTCATGGCATGGGTGAGACAACAAGAGCTGTCCTCCTGGCATGGAAGGCTGCACTGAGACACACCCAGTGGAACGCTATAATCACCCTACAGACTCCGTTGTGGAGAGGGAGGTGGTTGAGATCCACTGCCACACTAGAGGGATTTGCAGAATGGGACCTATTAGGGATCTCACTAGTGGGTGACGTCTGGAAGGGAGAAATATTAAAATCCTTTCACGAGCTACAGACAGAGTTCCAACTATCCCGAACACAGTTTTTTAGATATCTCCAACTCAGACATGCCATAAGAACACAACTCCCCAAGGGCCTGCTACCAGAATTCAATCCCCTCAAAGCCAAACTACTAATGGGAAGCATAGGAGGGAAAGGGGTTTCACAGCTATATAAAATGCTGATCAATAATACACCAGGAGACATGAACTCGATGAGGAGCAGGTGGGAGACCTGGACCGGGGCCTTGGAAGATTCAGAATGGGCAGAAGCACTAGAAGCCCCCAAGACCTTAGCCATATCGGCAAAACTACGCACTATACAATTTTATTGCCTACATAAAGCATATTTAGCACCTAACAGGCTCTCACGGGCTGAACTATGGCCAAATAGCCGCTGCCCCCGATGTGACAGGGAACACGCAGATTTTTTCCATATGGTCTGGTCGTGCCCGCCCCTACATATCTATTGGGGTAAGGTTCTGGGGGACTTAAATAAGACAAAAGGGATGGAGCTCTAACTCTCTGCCAGTATGGTACTACTGCATTGCTTGTGGCCAAAAGAGACATAGCCGCGACATGGACCTTGTCCCCGGCCCATCCCTGCAGAAATGGAGAAAAGGAGTAGACTGGTGTGCAATCCAAGAGAAACAAATATATGAGTTGAGAGGATGCCCCCGGAAATATGAGAAAATATGTGGCCCGTGGCTTGGGACACTGTCATAGATTGGACTGGGCTGTCCTCCTCCTCATCGAGCGAAACCAGAATAACACACACGCTCTCCACCGTGGTGAAAGGAAAGCGCATACACATGCCAAATGTATAACATGGAACTGTCTGGTTGTACCTGCCCTAAAAGGTTGTTGTTGTCAAAACTTTCTAAAAACAATATAAATTGGTTATTAAAAAAAAGAACCTAAAAACAATTGGTACACAGGTTCTGAAAAAATGTATAAGAAAGGAAGAGCTGGAACACTTCTAAATCCTTTATCAGCTCTTAACTCTAGAGCCAAGCCCAGAGGTAGATAATACTGAATCATATGTGTGAGACAACACAGGGGTAATATTTTGTGGAGCTTTTATTCTGTTTCTCCCTGTATGCCCATCCAACTACACTTGCGCTTTCTAGATTGTGCTCTTTTGTTGTTGTGTTTTGAACCCACACAACTCTAGGGCTCTCCTCAGGACTCAGAACCCACAGATACACTGAGAAAATGGAAGGTTAGTCCATTCACAATGGGGTAATGTCACAAAAAGCACAAGCCGTAATCCCATCCTATGTGCCTTCTCAGCGGGACATGTCGCTCATTTGGAAAGTTTGCTGCCAGATTGGAACGCATAAGGTTGAAGTGGTTGGTTGTGTGTATATCATCCAGCAAATAAGAATTGGCAATTTGCTCAGAAGTACTTGTAGAGTCTTGCAGTCTGGTAGTATTCACCGTCTGCACATTGCAAATGAGTGATTAATGAACTGAGGACATTCTCCCTGGAAGATAGAACCACAGGTTGTTAGGAGGGACTGCAAATTTGCTATTTGCACTGCTGTGTTGGCCTGCTGCCTGCTACTTCTTTCCTGGGAGAGAAAGGACTGGATCTAGCGCTTTACATTCTGCAATCTAAAGTTTCTCCAAGGTCCTGAATGAGCTTGCTCCCTTTTTCTGAAGTCTCAGGGATATCAAAGACTTCACCTGCATCTTGCTAACAGCACCTGGGCTCCTCTGCTGTGTATTGTTCTGCCAAGTGATGCCAAATCCAGACTTCGGGCCCTAGATCTGAATGTGGAAACTGATGCAACAACTCTGGCACATCACTTAAAACCAATGCATCCCACTGCAGAAACTCCACTTTTGCCGCTGCCTGCACCAAAAGCACTCACCGACTGCATCATGCAATGACACCAATTTACAGCGCAACCCCGATTTGGCCAACACAGCACCGACGCATGGGAACCTGTCCTCGTCACGTATGAACATTGACGCATCAATGATGTTGCCCGAACAAGAAACAATGTATCACCTACAAGAGCAACACATCCCCTCTTCTGGATCAGTGTATCATCACCTCGCATCAACATAGAAACGGAATTGTCAGCGGATTTGCATGACTCCTGTACCTGGCCCATTCTCTATTACAGTCGAACTAAACTTTTGAATTTGCCAGTGTTCAGCAAAACCAGATAGTTCCAGTTGGAGTTATTATCTTCTAAACACTGCATTTTGAGTTAATATTTGAAAATTCATAACTTGACTTGTGTATGTTGTTTTTTGTCGTTTTGGTCTTGTTTGACTCAGATAAATATTGGCTATTTTTCTAAACTGGAGTGAAGTCCTTTCCCGGCGGTTTCACAGTGTTTCTGAGTGTGCACACAACTACTTTACACATTGCCTCTTTAGCCTGACTGCTCTGTGCCAAGCTACCAGAGGGTGAGCACAAGTACATTTTTAGTATGTATTTCACTTGACCTGACTAGGATTGTGGTCCCTACTGGAACAGAGTGCAAACCTCTATCAACTAGAGACCCGATTTCTAACAATCCCAGTCGGCCACAGGTGAAAGTCCTGTGACTTTGATGCTTGGGAGAGCAATGACAACCAAATTACTTCAATTGACCACCAAAAGAGACACAAGCGAAAATATAACAGGTACAATGGACTAGGTTAATGCAGACACGAAGTGACATTAAAAGTACATTTCATTAGGAAAAGGTTTTGGTGATCTCCCAACAGATGGGCAAAAGAAAATCTGATGCTCCCTATTATGTTGAACCATTCCAAGTAGTGTCTACTGAGAGACACATGGTGACTGCTCAGCGCCCCGGGAAATCTGTTACCAGAAACTCTGCTCACTTTAGGCCTGTGTTTTATTGGTTGCCAACTCTAGATGGTGACTTTGAAAATGCCTACTTTCTCATTCAAGTCCTAACTTAGTGAATGCATTCTTCAACAAGAAGACAGGCAATTCTAGCTTACCCCTTTGTTCCATTTTCCTCTGCTCCCTCTCCAAAACGATAATTTCCTACCTATTCCTCCAGCACTTCCTCTTTGTAGTCTGGCTTCTTCAAAGACCTGGCATGCATGCTTTCTTGGTTGAGTGCATTCTTAGTTGTTTTATATGTTCTTCTTAAGTCTGGAAAAGCGCACCTCCAGTGAGGTTCCCTGCATATCATCACCACCTGAATCAGGGTAGAGGGGATGATCTACGTTGGGGGAGACTCAGCTGAGCCTTTTCGCCAACCTGACATGTGCCTTATTGGACCTTTCAGTGTCTCTAGAGTCAGATGGCATGAAGCACCACATTAGGTCATGTCACCCAATTTTTTTCTGCTGCAATGAGTGGAGCTAAAAGGGTTACATGGGTGGGGGGGCTCTAACATAATCTTTTCAATAGGTTGTCAAGAAGCTGGTAGATTCTCAAACCATGGTAGGTACAGAGTTACTCTCAAAGAATCTGATTTCTGCAGTTCTGATGTCTCGGTGTATCCCGAAATCAACTAGGTGGTAGGAAGGTAGCAGATTCTCCACCAAAGGGGGATATGGGTAATAGCTGCTGAAAGGGACATTCTACAGAAGTGCCAATATCTATTATAATGTTAATCTCTAATAAACAGTAAACAATTGTACATCAAGTTGAGCAGGCATTACAACGCCATGCAGCTTCGTTTCCTAGTCCTCTCATTGGTACTCAAGATGAAACTAACAGGAATTTTTTGAAGAATTGGGGCACGGGTAAAGATATAGCAAAGGGATGACCTTCTGGCTGTTTTGAATTATTTAATATGAGAATACAAGGCTTCCTTCCCAATCTCAGCAAGATTTTCAGAAAAATGTTTTGTCCATTTCAAGCGACAGGACTCTGATGCTTTGCCCATGTATACAGCAAGTCAAAATATTCTTGAGGAGGAGAGGAAATACCTTGAAAAGCTAACCTTTACCCTTTTTCCTGAAAATATGTATTGGGGGAGGGCGTTGAGGCCTATATGCTCCCTACTACAGGGATAAAGTCATTACTGTCTAGTGGGTCAACTCAATTTCCATCAGCTTCAGAGAACACTTATCCTGATCCCATTGACAAGAAGGAGGGCATGGCCCTCTGAGGTACCTTTTTTCCACCAGTGATGGCTCTTGGTGCAGTGGGTATGGAACGTTGTTGTGTCGCGGGGACCCGCGGCGCTGCCTGGTTGGGCCACGGGGGGGCTGCGGTCCATTTTACAGGTGCAGGGCCCACCACACCCCTTTCTTCCAGCCTCACACGGGTCCTCTCTGCTGCGGTGGGATGGGAGCCCAGAATTTGTTCTACATGGTGCGCATATTATTATTGAAGGCCTGCGGGCCCCCCTCGGCCTTCCACTCACCTGGTGCCCGCTACTTGGCTTTCTCCTTCTTCTCTTTCTTCGGGTAGCCCTTTTTTCCTGTTTTCCCCAGCATACCTTTCTCTTCTCTGGTTCCCTGCATGTATCTGCTTCCCTTCTTATTATAGTGCTTTTTCTATCTAGTCCTGTTACCCCTTCCCAAACCAAGATGGCTGTTTTTCATCTTCCTGTTTGTCACTTCCTGTTTAGGGGTATATAAGGGGATTTAATTCCCTTCTCTTACCGTGGCAACACTTCTCCTGTGGTGGTCACGCTCCAGCTGGTCTTCTAATTAAAATCCAGGTTTGGCTCCGGAAGTATTCACTGGCAGCTCTTGTCAAGGAGCTCCGGAAGGAGCCAAAACTGGATTTTAAATAGAAGACCAGCTGGAGCGTAGTAGGGGGCATATAGGCGTTATGGCGGGGGCTGTTTTTTTTCCTGTTCTTCCTGTGTTTTTCCTGGCATCAAGATTCTGATTTTTTTTGGGTGTGGCCGGAGGTCACGCAAGATGGCCGCTGCTCTTTAGAGCTCCGTGAGGCTTCAGCACTTCCTGGAAAAAAGGAGATGTTTTCACATCAAAATGATTAATTTCTTCAGCATTTTTGGGCACCGGAGCTCTGCTACTGCATAAATATGCCTTTATCTTACAGAGACATCGAGTTTTGAAGTCACTTGAGAGACTTCATTTGAGGGCCTGAGGTAATTATTTATCTGCGTCATTTGCGTTTCACTCCATAAGCCTCTGCACAAACCTAAACTTTCACAGAGATGCTTCTATTTGACTTTTAACTGCTTGCCTGGATGTGATTCTACAAATCTAGTTTCCTCTGCAATTGAATATTTATTATCTTCTGACAGCCAGCTGAACTTCTGACCTCTCTCTTCAAACAGGTTTAGCTGAGGTTTTCAACTTTCAGAATTCACTGGCAGCTCTTGTCAAGGAGCTCTTTCAAATTGCTCTTCATAACATGGTAAATGCTTTCCTTTGACGGAGGGGATTTTTTTCCTTTTCGGAAGGTTCCCTTAAAACTAGTCACCAATTGTTTGACTATGTGCAGTAAAGTGCTTTGCTCTTGTGGTATTCTGTCATGCCTGTTATGAGAGAATAATTTAGGATTTTCTATTTATATATTTTTGTTATTATATTTTGCTCTGTTGTTGGAAACTTCTGGCAGCAGCTTCTCATCCTAATATAATTTCATCAACACCTCATATTGCTGGCTTCCTATTACCAAATTGCTGCTGGCTTTTATGGGGAGACCACATAATTCTCAGAGTTGCAAGTCATCATCTTTCTCCAAGTCTAATAATCCTCTTCAAGTGGTGTGTACACATATAACTAGATCTTCTCTACCATCAGCTTTAACAATGGATAGTGCTGCAGTCTTTTTAAAGGATAGCGCCTCTTCATCTCATGCTGCTGGCACAGTTGTGAAAAAAACATCTAACACCTCCTCTGCCAAGCACCCAAAAAAAGACCTTGATTCTCCCTCAAAATCACCTACACATCTTACTCTAGATGATGTCATGGAGGAATTGCGTGCACTAAAGCCCTTTATGATAGACACTAATGCCTCTTTGCAACGTATTGAGGAGCAATGGTCCCAACACGAACAACAAATTTGTACTCTGGAACAGAGAGTCAGTAGACAGAGAGTCAGTAACCTTGAAGATTGTAACACTGTCAATCATCAGATCTCTAAGGACATAGCTCAACTTAAAAGGCTTACTGAAAACTTAGATAACAGAAATAGGAGAAATAATCTTCGCCTTTTTGGGATTCCAGAAGGTTCGGAAGGCTCTAATATGATTGCTTTCCTTCAAACAGCAATACCTTCAATTCTTCGCTTGCCTCCTACCTCTCCCCTCTCTATCCAATGGGCACATCGTTTAGGTCCACAGACTTTAACTGGCCCTCGTGCACATCCTAGAGGAATTATTATTCTCTTTCTCCAATTTACTGACTTGATGCAAATACTCTCGGAAGCCAAAAAGATGGGCTCTTTGCTATGGTCAGGTCATAAAGTGTTTTTCACACAAGACTTCCTCCTTCTACAGCTGCACGTCGCAAACAGTTTTTGGACTTACGTCCACAACTCAAATCCTTGAATATTAGATATAGGTGGTCATTCTGACCTCGGCGGTAAAAGGCGCCTACCGCCGGTCAGAAATCCTCCATAATCCCGCCGCGGTCGCGGAAACCCGCCACGGTCATTCTGACCCGCAGAAGGCAAACCTCCGAAAACCCGACCGCCACAACAGACCGCCAGACCAGCGGTCGGCGGAAAGGTGGAGGTGACCAAACCTCCACCGCCACGCCAACAGAAATACGCCCATCCCATTACGACCCACGAATCCACGCGGCGGTCATTCAAACGCGGTATTCCATTGGCGGAACACACCGGCGCGGTCAGAATACACACAAACGAACAAAACTCAGCCACATTGGACGATTTGAATCCCACACACCTGATACACATACACACACCACTCCCACATCACCCACAAACCCCTACGCTTAAAAATTCGGAAAGAAGGCAAGAGCGAGACACCAGCATCCAAAACATAACAGCCACAGCCACTCAACACCATCACCCACACACTATCCACACACAAAACAACACACACCACCACACTCAACTCACTTAAATACACATACTCCACCCCACACATCATACACACCACCCCATGGCACCCCAAAGACAACCCCGCTTCACAGACGAAGAACTCAGGGTCATGGTGGAGGAAATCGTTCGGGTAGAGCCCCAGCTGTTCGGCACACAGATACAATACACCAGCATTGCCCGGAGGACGGAGCTATGGCAGAGGATTGTCGACAGGGTGAACGCAGTGGGACAGCACCCCAGAAATCGGGAAGACATCAGGAAGCGATGGAACGACCTACGGGGGAAGGTGCGTTCCATGGTATCCAGGCACAACATCGCCGTGCAGAAGACTGGCGGAGGACCCCCACCTCAACCCCCACAATTCACATCATGGGAGGAGGAAGTCTTGAACATCCTGCATCCTGACGGCCTCGCAGGAGTCGGCGGAGGAATGGATACTGGTAAGTTGAAGCTTCAATACTGCTTCCCCCCCACCTGCATGCCAAATCAGACCCCAACCCTCACCCCCATCCTCGAACCCCACCCTCACCCCCACCCCCATCCTCACCCCCACCCTCACCCCCACCACCATCCTCACCCCCACCACCATCCTCACCCCCACCCCCAGCACACCTATTCCCCGCCAATGTCTCACCATCACAACCCACACATCCCAAAACCTAGGCCTGCATGCGTCCACTAAGCATGGACACCCATCACCAAAGCATGCCCAATGCATATACACATCCCCCCCACAAGCCACCCTCACCAAAGCCCCCACACACGAATGCCAGCACTTGGGGACACGAGAACCCACAGATACACCCATATGCGACACATTTAAACTATAACCATACCTCTATACCCCTGCAGGACCCGACCGTCAACACACCGCGGCGGAGGGGCCAGAATTATCCACACCCCCCACCCAAGAGGCCGTCAGCGATGACAGCAGCTCTGTCGACCTGGACACCGATGACCAGCCCGGACCATCGGGGACCTCTGGACAGTCGGTTCCCCTCACACAGGCCCAGGCCACTACAGACCCAAACCCCTCTGGGAACACCAGCACAGCTCCCACCCAGCGGGCCCATGCCTCTGTCTCCAGGGCGCGTCAATCTGCGGTGTGTCTACCACTACAGGGCACCCAGGATAACCCACCACCCCAACAACAACAGGGACCTGGGGGCAGTGGTAGTGGGCACACCGGCCAGGGGGCAGAGGCCCAGGGAAACAGGGCAACTCGGCGGGCAGCTGTGCGACAGGGGGGGGAGGAGAGGCCCAGGGAACCCACTCTCCACGAGGTCCTCACCACCATCATGGGAGCATACAACCGCTCCCAGGAGACGATGGCGACGGTACTGGCCCGGTTCCAGGAGATCCAGGTGCTGCAGGAGGAACACTATCGGGGGTACAGGGAGGACATCAGAGCCATCAACACCACCCTGGTTACCATGGTAGGGCTGCTGCAGGACCTCGTAAACAGCAGGGCGGACACTGAACAACACCCAAGGGCCCCTGCCACTAGCCTGGACCAAGAACAGCCATCCACCTCCGCCGGCGCTAGTGGACAGGAGGCCCCCGCACAGCAGCAGCCCACCAGACCCCCACCTCCTGCAGGAGAAGAACCACCCCGCAAGAGGGCCCTGAGATCTCGCAAGAAGACAGAGTAGGATGTCAAGACCCCCGCCAGCAAAGGATACCACCTGATGTCATCCCACTGTCCCACATTGTCACCCTGTCCATCCTTGAACTGCCCATGCTCCATCTCTCCACAGGCCTCTGGACAATGCACCTGTGTGACTGTTACTCTGGACTCTGCCATGGACATTCCTTCACCATAGCCCCCACCCACTTGAAACCACCCATCCCATTTTGAGCACTTAAATAAACACCTATTTTGCACCAAAATATCAGGAGTCTGGCTGTGATTTCAATAGATTGTAATTGACATGACAGTGCAAATATGTCCTTGTACATGGTGAAGTCAACAAACAGCTGCCACAAAGCTGTAGTCCATGGGGAAACGAAGCACAGGACTCGTAGTGGGGACCCCAGATCTGAAATAGGGAGGGAAAAGCCAAAACTCAGTCATCATACACTGGGGCAAATAGACAGGCAGCAGAGATGCTGGAGAGTAGTTAACATTTACTAAATTATCTTTGAAATGTTACCTGTGTCCTATTGGAAGTACTGTTCAATGATTCTGTCCCTGTTGTCTGTTTCAGCCCCGTCGTCTTCCTCCTCGTCACTCTCCTCAGGTTCCACCGCTGCCACAACACCACCGTCTCGACCATCCTCCTGCAGGAAAGGCACCTGGCGGCGCAAAGCCAGGTTGTGAAGCATGCAGCAGGCCACGATGATGTGACACACCTTCTTAGGTGAGTACATTAGGGATCCACCTGTCATATGCAGGCAGCGAAACCTGGCCTTTAGGAGGCCAAAGGTGCGTTCGATCACCCTCCTAGTACGCCCATGGGCCTCATTGTACCGTTCCTGTGCCCTGGTCCGGGGATTCCTTACTGGGGTCAGTAGCCACGACAGGTTGGGGTACCCAGAGTCCCCCACTAGCCATACACGGTGTCTCTGTAGCTGTTCCATCACGTAAGGGATGCTGCTATTCCTGAGGATGTAGGCGTCATGCACTGACCCTGGGAATTTGGCATTTACATGCGAGATGTACTGGTCAGCCAAACACACCACCTGGATGTTCATTGAATGGTAATTTTTTCTGTTCCTGTACACCTGCTCCCTGTCTCTTGGGGGAACCAAAGCCACATGGGTCCCATCAATGGCACCAATTACGTTGGGAATATGTCCAAGGGCGTAGAAATCACCCTTCACTGTAGCCAATTCGCCCACCTCAGGGAAAATGATGTAGTTCCTCACGGATTTCATCAGGGCAGACAACACTCTGGATAACACCTTCGAAAACATGGGCTGAGACATCCCGGAAGCAATTCCCACGGTTGTCTGAAATGACCCACTTGCCAAGAAATGTAGTACTGACATGACCTGCACCAGAGGGGGAATCCCTGTGGGTTGGCGGATGGGGGACATCAGGTCGGGCTCCAGCTGGGCACACAGTTCATGGATAGTGGCACGGTTAAGACGGTAGGTCAGGATAATGTGGCGTTCTTCCATTGTCGACAGGTCCACCAGCGGTCGGTACACGGGAGGATTCATCCGTCTCCTCGCCCAACCCAGCGGACGGTGCCTAGGAAGGACAACATGGAGCACACAGTCAAGCAACCCACAGGTACGTACTCACAGCTAGCACAGTATACGATTCTCTATGCAGTGAATGGCGTGTCTGAGTGGCTATGCAAGGCCTAGGCCTGTGTGACGCAGTTGAAATTGAGCCACGTGGGCCCTGGAAATGGCGGCTGCCTGACCTGTGAAGTGTGACAATGGGATGTGAGGTCAATGCGCTGGCGTGGCACACCGCGGCGGGCGGCGGGCGAAGACCGCGGCGCGAAGCCGCATTGGTTAACATTGAAGCCTATGGGTTTCAGGAGCCAATGGCGAAGGGCGCCGGCGGTGGCGGGACGCACCGCCGCGGTACGCACCGCCGCGGACGTGACCGCCATTTTCTATCTACTTATCCACTTGCGACTTGAACTTTCACAGGAGAGGACCTATACTGCAAGTGTTGCTGTGACCTCGGTCTGGAAGGGACAATGGCTGCTGCGACTGGGGAAAGGGCCCCTGCCTTCACTGGAGAGGAGTTGGAGAAACTTGTGGATGGGGTCCTCCCCCAGTATGCGCTACTCTACGGTCCTCCAGACCAACAAGTGAGTTTAATTCAATATGGATTTGGGGCCACTGGCTGGCTTGGGGGCCTGGCGGGGATGGGGGGCATGTTGGGGCTGGCGGGGGGCCTGGCGGGGGGCCTGGCGGGGATGGGGGGCATGTTGGGCATGGCGGGGGGCATGTCGGGGGGCCTGGCGGGGATGGGGGGCATGTTGGGCATGGCGGGGGGCCTGGCGGGGTTGGGGGGCGTTGGGCCACTGGAAAGGAAAATGCTGAGAAACTTGAACGTGGTATTTCTCCCTCCCTGTACGTGTCACATAGGTCCGCGCCCATGAGAAGATCGGGATTTGGCGTGCCATCGCCAAGGAAGTCCGGGCCCTGGGGGTCCACCATCGACGGGGCACCCACTGCCGCAAGAGGTGGGAGGACATCCGCCGCGGGACCAAGAAGACCGCCGAGTCTCTGCTGGGGATGGCCTCCCAACGTAGGCGGGGTGCCTGCCGTCAACTGAGCCCCCTGATGTTCCGGATCCTGGCGGTGGCCTACCCTGAATTGGATGGGCGCGTGAGGGCAGCACAGCAGACACAAGGGGGTGAGTACAAGCATTATCTACTCTGTTGTCGCGCAGTGGAGGTGTCTGGGTGGGGGAGGAGGGCTGGGGGTCCCCCTAGGCCAGGGCGATATCTGTAGGCTGGGCACCCCCGTAAGCCCCTGTGTCCCCAGCCACCACCCTCAGTAGTTTGTCAGTACAGCCATCCCTGGGCCGTGTCATCCATGGGTGCAGTTGTCAACTCTAGGCGTGTAGGCCATGTTCCACGGAATGCGTAGCGTACCCCAAGTGCGCAACTTAGTGCAGGGGGCATCTGTGTCTGTCATGTCCGCTAACTGTACCGGAGATCCATGTACTCAATATCCCTTTATTTCTCTCTCCCCCCCCCTTTTTGTTTGTCTTTCTGTGCTTGTGTGCATCAGCATCATCAGGCGGAGGAGAAGTGGCATCGGGGCAGGAGGGAGCTGCATCTCACATGGCCCAGGAGGGCCATGCCACAGAGTCTGACTGGACCAGTGACACGGAGGGCGAGGGGAGCTACACGACGGGGACGACTGGACCCTGCAGCGACACGGACACGCCCTCGGAAGGGTGCTCCCTTGCGGGGGTGGCACCATCCGTGCCCCCCGCCATTACAGGTACAGCCGCCACCCAGCGCACCATCTCCGCCCTCCCAGCAGCCCCTCAGCGTTCGCCCCGTGCCCGCTCTGCCAGGAAGCCGGGCATCTCCTTCGCCCCAGGCACCTCAGGCCCTGCCCCTGTTACCCCCGCTGCCCTCAGTGAGGAGGTCATTGACCTCCTCCGAACGCTCATTGTTGGGCAGACTACCCTTTTGAATGCCATCCAGGGGGTGGAGAGGGAGGTTCATCGCAGCAATGCGTACCTGGAGGGCATTCATTCGGGTCAGGCTGCCCATCAGCGATCGTTCCAGGCTCTGGCCTCAGCACTGACGGCAGCCATTGTCCCTGTCTCCTGCCTGCCTCTACTAACTCCCTCCTCCCAGTCTCCTGTTCCTCTGCCTGTCCCACCCACACCATCAGACCAGCCTGCACACACCTCAACACCCAAGAGAAGCTCATCCAAACATAAGCACCACAGATCACGCAGACATTCACACACGCAACATTCCGATGCAGACATGCCAACAGTCAACACCACCTCTGTGACCCCCACCTCCTCGTCTCCCTCCTCCCTCCCTGTGACGTCTACACTCACACCTCCATTCACCTCACCATCAGCAATGTTTCCATCACCAGCACACCCTCCACTCCAGTCCGCACACGTGCAGTCACCACCCCCACTGCCATTTACACGTCCCCTGTGTCCTCTCCCACTGTGTCTGTCACCCCCTCTTCCACACCACACAAACGCAGCCACCCACCCACCCAACAGCCATCCACCTCACGACAGCCTATCCCTCCTGCACCTGCACCCAAAGACAGCAAACGTGACTCACCTACAACCACATCCTCTCCCTCCACTCCCATTCCCACTGTACCTACCACTCTCCATTGTCCCAAGAAGCTCTTCCTCGCCACTACTAACTTCTTTCCTGACCCTGAGCCCCCCCCTCCTTCTCGTCGGGGTAAGAAGAGCACCTCAGCCACCACCAGCCCTGCAGCCCCCTTGACAAGGGTGCAGGGGTATTGGAGCCCGCCAGCCCGCATGTCTGGATCTTCGCCCAGCAGCAAGGGGACAGCCAGCCCACCCCCTGGGAAGAGGAGCAGAAGGCGGAAGGGTCGCCGCAGGAGCCCGCCTTCTACATCCCCCCCGGACACCACCCAGAGACAGTCACCAGCCACAGCTCCAAAGGGAGGAAAGGGCCACAGGCCCACGACTAAGGAGGGCAAGGGCAGCAAGTCGGAGAGGTCAGGCAGCAGGCCTGCTGCCCAGGAGGAGCCCACAACCCCCATAGCCGCTGCCCCGGGAGGAACCGGCACAGCTGCCCCGGGAGAGCCCACCACCCCCATAGCCGCTGCCCAGGGAGGACCCAGCCCAGCTGGCCAGGAGGGCCCCACCACCCACAGCCCAGGTGGGCAGTGAAGGAGCACCATCCCCGCTGGCCAGGAGGGCACCACCAGGCAATTAGCAGTTGGCCATAGACCGGCCGCCGTCTCCAGAACCGCTGAACTGGGCCCCGCCGTCTCAAGAACCGCTGAACTGGGCCCCGCCGTCTCCAGAACCGCTGAACTGGGCCCCGCCGTCTCAAGAACCGCTGAACTGGGCCCCGCCGTCTCAAGAACCGCTGAACTGGGCCCTTCAAGGCAAGGAGCGCTGAACTGGGCCCCGCCGTCTCAAGAACCGCTGAACTGGGCCCCGCCGTCTCCAGAACCGCTGAACTGGGCCCCGCCGTCTCAAGAACCGCTGAACTGGGCCCCGCCGTCTCCAGAACCGCTGAACTGGGCCCTTCAGGGCAAGGAGCGCTGAACTGGGCCCCGCCGTCTCAAGAACCGCTGAACTGGGCCCTTCAAGGCAAGGAGCGCTGAACTGGGCCCCGCCGTCTCAAGAACCGCTGAACTGGGCCCCGCCGTCTCAAGAACCGCTGAACTGGGCCCCGCCGTCTCAAGAACCGCTGAACTGGGCCCTTCAGGGCAAGAATCGCTGGCCCTTTGGCAGACGTGGCAGGGCAGGATCTATCTCGGGCAGGGCTGCAGGATGTCCTCTGGCCAACTTGCCTCCTCCAGTGGCAGTGGGGTCTGTTATGGACTGTATGGACTGTGGCTTTGCTCTCCCCAGGATGGCCCAGTGGGCAGGCCACCCACTGTATGGACTGTATGGACTGTGGCTTTGCTCTCCCCAGGATGGCCCAGTGGGCAGGCCACCCACTGTATGGACTGTATGGACTGTGGCTTTGCTCTCCCCAGGATGGCCCAGTGGGCAGGCCACCCACTGTATGGACTGTATGGACTGTGGCTTTGCTCTCCCCAGGATGGCCCAGTGGGCAGGCCACCCACTGTATGGACTGTATGGACTGTGGCTTTGCTCTCCCCAGGATGGCCCAGTGGGCAGGCCACCCACTGTATGGACTGTTTGGACTGTGGCTTTGCTCTCCCCAGGATGGGCCAGTGGTCATGGAGTCCCCTCGTGGATCTGGCGTCGTGTACTCAAGTGGCTGAGGTGCCCCCCCTTCCCTTCCCCCTGAGGTGCCTGTCCTATTTTCTTTCTGATGCCCCTGCAGTGTTCTCTCCGTGGAGTTCTTGTCGTGGGACTGGGCCTTGCCCCTTTGCACAGGACCCCTGTGATCCACGGACAGTGGTTGGACTACATTTAGTAGCTGTATATATTTTGTACATAGTTTATTTATTTATTGGGATTAATGGTGTACATATTTCAATATATCTGCCCGTTTATGATCTCTTCTTTTGGTCTTTGCATTATTTCGGAGGGGGGTGGTTTGTGGGTTGTGACAGTGATCTGTGGGAATGCATTGATGTGTGTGTTGTAGTGGGTGTGGGTGGGTGGGTGTGTGCCGGTAATCTTTTCCCTCCCCTGTGTCGTAGGTGCCGTACTCACCGATGTCTTCCGCGCCGCCGGGCGTGCTCCTGGTATATGAGCAGGAATAGGAGTGCGGGGATGACCTGCAACTCTGGCTCCATACTGCCGGAATCTCGCGTGGAGTGCGTAGAGGTGAGCGTTTTCCCGTTCGTAGTCTGTTTCCGCCGTGTTCTTATCGGCGGTGCTCCCGCCCCGGAAAAGGTGGCAGATTGGTGGGTCGTAATAGGGTGGGCGGTACTTTGTCTGCCGCCGGGCTGTTGGCGGGAACCGCCGCGCTGTTTGTTTGTACCGCTGTGGCGGTCGGAGTGTTAAGTTGGCGGGCTGTGTTGGCGGTTCCCGCCAGGGTCAGAATTGCATATTTTAGACCGCCGGCCTGTTGGCGGCTTGGCCGCCGCTTTATCACCGACCGCCAGGGTCAGAATGAGGGCCATAGTCTTCTTTACCCATGCCTTTTCAAAATTACATTCAAGGACAAATCTTACTCGTTTGAGGAACCTTCAGCACTACAAACGTTTATTAACGAACACAAAACAGAAGCAATGGAACTAGGAAATGTCTACAATTACTTGAAGATATAATTTAATTTGTCTTTAATGTCCTTTCTTTTTTTTTTTTTTTTTGACAGTTTAATAGTAATGGTTATGTTTAATATTTATATCCATGGTTTTCCTTCTCTGCATCTTCTTATTTTCTTATATATATATTTCTCATGTTCCTTTCCCAACCGTATCCCTTTCTCACCATCCAAATTGTTCTCCTACATGTTCCACTGGTATGCTTTGATTTTTATTGTTTTTCATGTCACAGTCCTTTACTGTAGTTATTATGTTATTCAGTCTCCTGAATGGTAAATTTTTCGTTTGTATGTTTTTTTTTTTTCTTTCATGAAACTCGCCTTCATATGTTTTAATATCTAATATCACTTTTCTTGTGCTGAAGCCACTCTTGCCTGTTTTTTCAGGTTCTCTGCTGTCCCTCTACCTTTCCGGGTATTCATGTTCTATCTTGTTTTCTTTAGCTTTCGTGGACTTTAGTCCCTGTATTGCCACATCCATGTATATACAACTGCTGGAGGCCATCTTCCTCCTTGTCTTTTTCTTTACTATCTTGTCTCTTTCCCATTTCTTTGCTTCTGCAAAATTGATATGCCTAGTTTTTTCCTTTTTACAGCAGTTGTTTATTAATACTTCTTGTTATGCAACTTAGAACTGTTACTTGGAATGTTAAGGGGCTTAAACACCCCATTAAACGTCAGCGTGTCTAATCTCACCTAGCTCGTTTGAAATGCCACATTGCTTTGTTGCAAGAGACTCACCTCAACGACTCAGAGGCAATTAAGCTTACAAAACAATGGGTGGGGGACATTTTCTACTCCCCTTCCATCACAAACAAAAATGGGGTAAATATACTCTGTCATAAATCTCTCAAACCCACCATAATTTCACAGCATCAAGATACAGAAGGTCGCTGGGTACTTGTTACATTTACAATTGACAATATTTCTCTTACTATCCTAAGTATATACGGCCCCACACATCCAGATCCAAATTTTTGGAAGAATCTTTCACATATTGTCACTTTCCTCAAACAATTTACTAATAGTTGGTGAGTGCAACCAAATTTTCAATCCATTTTTGGACAGACATTCCACGTCACGTTTCATTCCACATGCCTCCCTCAAAGCTTTTAAAAACTTTATTTTACAGCATTCTCGCTCTGATTCCTGGAAATTATGCAATCTCGACCGCTTGGAATACTCTTTTTATTCTCCTACCCACCTTTCCCATTCTAGGCTTGACTATATCTTTCTGAGTAAAGGTTTATTGCAACATATGGTCAACTCTGAAATCGGTGCTATTTTGATCTCAGATCACGCACCTGTGATTACTGACCTTGATCTTTTTCTTAATGGTTCTAAAACATCTTCATGGAGGTTAAATAACTCTCTACTTTCAGATGCTACTTTTATCGCTTCCTACAGTACGTTTATAGAAGAATACTTTCACATCAACAATAGTGATCAACTATCATTTCATTTTGTGTGGGATGCATTCAAAGCAGCCTCTAGGGGTTCATCATAAGTTACGCTCACTCAAAAAAAAAGTCTGCTCAACAAAAATGGACTTCCATCCTTGAAAATATAAAGTCCCTAGAACATGAATACTATACTCACAAAACTAGTAAATCACACCTTGAAGCACTAGTCTCAGCTAAAATGGAGTTTAACCAATGTACCACTGAACAAGCATGCGGCACCCTCCTGAAAATAAATGTCAGATATTATGGTGGTAACAATAAAGCTGGTTCTCTTCTAACTCGATATTTGAAACAAAGAAAAGAAAAAACAACTATTAAATCTATCACAGATAACAATGGTGTTAAACACTTTAGAGATAAAGATATAGCATCATGTTTCGCTTCTTACTATAAGGACCTGTACACTCCAGACCACATACCAACAGTTGAATCTCTCAACCAATATTTCTCTAATCTCAAACCAAGAGACCCATTGAAGATTGACCTCTCATTTTTAGACCAACCCCTACAACTTACCGAACTCTATACATCTTTACAATCTCTCCCCAAGTGTAAGGCTCCAGGCCCAGATGGCTTCATAGTAGAATTCTTTATTCAGTTTGCTAAGTCTCTTTTCCCCAAACTCTTTCAATTACTTAATCACTTTATAATGTCAGGTTCTGCATCTGGCTCATTTACGGAGGCCATTATTTGTCTTATTCCCACAAAAGATCGGGATGCGACTGACTGTAAAAATGATAGCCCCATATCTTTAATTAATACTGATTGTAAACTCTATGCCACAGTTTTAGCTCTCCGTTTACTCCCTTATATACCTGACCTTATTGATACTCTTTATTCCTCACCATGTTCCTTGGTAATAACAAACGGTATCCGATCTCCTTTTTTCCCTCTTAAAAGGGGTACTCGTCAGGGATGCCCATTATCTCCTTTACTATTTATTTTGGCTCTCTAGCCTTTTCTATACCAATTAAAAACGCCTGAACAATTTACGGGGTTTCAAATTAATAATGCATACATTAAATTTATGGAAAAGGTGCTGATGATATTCTTTTGTTTATGTCTCACCCTGACACTTCTCTTCCTGCATTCCTGCATGAGCTCAACTTATATTCTGATGTATCTGGCTATAAACTTAATATAGACAAAACAGTGGTCTTACCATTTAATGCTCATTGCACTGGCTCTGTATTCCTTGATGCAGGATTATCTTGGAATTCTTCTAAGATTAAATGCTTGGGGGTATGGTACTGCACTACTCTCAAGGATATATTAAGGACTAATTTAGAAATCTTATCTGCAAAGCTTGTAGATCTCACACAGAAATGGTCTCCGTTATATCTCACGTGGTGGGGTCAGTTGGGCACCATTAAGATGATGCTTCTCCCTATCATTAACTTCTTCCTTATGATGCTTCCTATTAAGATACCAAAACTATTTTTTAGTTCAATTGATAAAATTCTATCCAAGTTCCTGTGGAACGGTAAACAATCCCGAATCTCTCTCCCGAAATTAAAACTTCCTAAAGTACAAGGTGGAGTTAATTTAACTTATCACAAATCTTTTGGCATTAAGCAAATACATCCCTATTTATCTACACTCAATGATGCCCCTCAAAAACTATGGTTCTCTTTGGAAGAAACATTTATTTCTCCCTTTTCCCATAAACACATTATATTTATGTCTAACCCCCCAAAATTCTGGTTGCCCAGCACTATCTCCCATTCAGTCAATTTACTAAAAACCTTTTTTTATTTTGCATCTTACCCCCATTAACCAATTTTTTAACAGTCCTATTTGGCACAATAGTTTGCTTAGGAAACAAGGTAAAACCTTGTGTTGGAAGGCTTGGATGACTAAAGGTATTCTTCTCATTTCCCAATTATATCATAAAGACTCTATAATCCCTTTTACTACTCTCTCAGCAATTTATAACCTCCCTATTCGCATGAAATCCCAAAATATAATTCTTTCTACTCTAGTCCAAGAGGCCCTCAATAAACTTATACATCATAATCATTCTTCTCTTGCATCATCTCCACACCCGATTGTAACTTCTAATTATCCTAGGGCAGCTGGAATTTATAAACTTTTAAGAACGTCTGTTTCACCTAGACTCAAATCACCTATTGAGACATTGTGGGAATCAGATCTTGGTGTTGTTTGGCCAACTTTTTTTATGCAATATGGTATAAGATACATTCCACTGCACGCACTGCAAGCCTCACACAGACCATATATATTTTTTATAATAGACTTTTCTACACTCCTGTACGCCTTTACAAACTCAAACTTGCACAAAATGACAATTGTTGGCGCTGCCACACTCAGCAGGGTACTGGCTTTCACATGTTTTTTTCCTGTCCATCCCTATCTACTTTTTGGTCCTCAATATGGTCTCGTATTTCAGCAATAGCCCAGATCTCCTTATGTCATATTAATTACTTTTTTTGGGTGGCATACACGATATCTGGAGTTCATTCAGGCCTCTTCGAAAATTGGTGGACCTTTTGCTTTCTATTGCAATCTCTATTATTACTTCTAACTGGAAATCTTTCGAGAACATTACTCTCAGACAGTGGTGGAATTCTGTATGTTATCATCATAGACTTGACAGCTACAAGCTTGATTCAACAGGAACTTTCTTCAAACGTCATCAGCTATGGTTGCCATTAAGTAACTATCTCTCACGCACTGCGAAGGAAATTGATTTTTCTCCTCCTTTTTAAAAAAATGTCAATATATTTTCTGTTTTTCTTCTTATATATACTTATTTCATCTTGCATTCGCTGTAACTAATGTCTATTACCTCTCTCTCCACATGGCTATCACTTGATTCCCTTTTCTATCCCTATAGCTTTTCTCCCTCTCCCTCTCTCTTTCTTCTTTCTTTATTCAAACTTGGAGTCTTTGATACTATATTGCTGTATATGCCTAATTCATTTACATGTTTAATGAGCATTTATAAGTACAATATTCTTTATGCATATATATTCACAACTGCATATCTCTGTCCTGGCAATGTTAAGTTAATGTTCTTGTATTTGACTCAATGAAAAACATCTTTAAAAATAAAAAAAAGATTCAGATTTTTCTTGTGTCCTCCTTTTCTTCCAGGGAGTTCCTGTCTGGAGGTTTTTTCCCTACGGAGTTTTTCCTCTGGGACTCCTTCTGGAGGGCACAGACTGTAGTGGCATATAACTGTAAACAGCACCTTGGCTACTGGAAGGGGTCGCCCCTACCTCGGAAAGAGCCGGACCTGCAAGAACTGAGGCCGCACGCCTTCTCCCTCTGGCCTGGACAGTAAGCCAAAAACAAGACCTGACAGATTGCAAAGCCCAAAACTACGGTCGTGGTCCAGCACCATGGAGGACACCTCGACAAGTATATAACAAGCAAACCAGTCCTTGCTCCTGACTATCCAACAACAAGCCCAGGAACTACAACAGCTACGAAAAGAAAACGTGGCCTTACGCCAAGCCTTAGCTTCCAGGACCACTGATGTTCCCACGGTTTCTACCGCTACACCCCATTTCTTCTGGGGATCCTAACAAATTACGAGAATTCCTAGATGCCCTAACAGTTTATTTTGTGTTTAGACCTTCACAATTCACGCAAGACAAGACCAAGGTTGGATATCTAATTAGTGCCCTGTCCGGTCCCTCTTTAGCCTGGGCAACTCCTCTGGTAACCTCCAATGATTCCCATCTGTCTAATTTTCCCGCCTTCATCGCTGCCTTTAAGCAAATGTTTGAGCATCCTGCACTTGAAACTTCTGCAGAAGAAGCCTTATGCGACATCCAACAAGGAAGTTAGGATGTCTTACAATACATCACACAGTTTAGACAACTGGCAGCGGAAACCTCTCGGGTAGAACGTACCCTTGTTACTCTTTATCGAAGAGGACTGCTGGAGGAAATCAAAGACAAATTAGAACATTCTGCTAGAGTAGAGAATCTCCAGAGTCTGATGGACTAAACTCTCGCCATAGAATATCGTCTTCACAAATGCAGGATGGAAAAGAAAAATAATTGTATACCATCTTCAAAAAGTACACGTGCACCTCCTCATCGTTCTGAAGAAACTCGTCCTGAAACTAGAGGAACTACTGATGAGGAACCTATGCAAATTAACATGGCTCATGGACCTTTATCGACTAGTGAACGTGAGACTAGACGAAGAAAGGGACTATGGTGGTCATTACAACCCTGGCGGTCGGTGTTAAAGCGGCGGTAAGACCGCCAACAGGCCAGCAGTAAAAATTTAGCAATTACGACCGTGGCGGAAACCGCCAACAAAGACAGACACTTTAACAATCAGACCGCCACGGCGGTACAAACAAACAGCGAGGCGGTCACCGTCAACAGACAGGCGGAGGACACTGTACCGCCCACAGTATCACAACCTACCAATCCGCTACCTTTTCCGGGGCGGATTCACCGCGGATAAAAACACAGCAGAAACAGGATTCCGAAGGGAAAACGCTCACCTCTACACACCCCATGAGGAACTAGGACACCATGGACCCGGAACTCCAAATTCTCGATGCAATAGTCTTCCTGCTCCTCTACCAGGAGCACGAACGCCAGCGGCGAAGACCACGGATAGTACTGCACCTATGACAAAGGGGAGGGGAGAGGGAAAAAACAGGGACACGCAAAACGCAACTCGCAACAACCCCACCCCCACCCTCACCCACGACAACACACACACTAATACATATTGATACATCACAGTTACACCCCCCAACCCCCCCGGAAGAATGCAAAGACAAGAGAAAATGAGTGTAACCAATGTAATATATTAAAATCAAGTAGGCAAAAATGTATATATACACCATTAACAAAATATACACCAAGCTTAGTAGTCCAGGTACTGCTCCAATTAAGTCAGTGGAACACTGGCCCACACGGTATGGGCGAGGCCCAAACAAGATCCCCGACCATGACGGAGAGAACACTGCAGGGGCATCAGAGAACAAGAAAACAGGAACCTCAGGGGGATGGAAAGGGGGGGCACCTCAGCCGCTTGAGTGCACGACGCCAAATCCACAAGAGGGCCACATGCCCACTGTTCAATCCTGGGGAGTGCAAAGCCACAGTCTCTCAAGTCTCACAAGGGGGTGGTCTGCCCACTGCCATATCCTGGGGAGTACAAAGCCACAGTCTCTCAAGTCTTTCCAGTGGGTGGGTTGCCCGCTGCCATATCATGGGGAGTGCAAAGCCACAGTCTCTCAAGTCTTTCCAGTGGGTGGGTTGCCCACTGCCATATCCTGGGGAGTGCAAAGCCACAGACTCTCAAGTCTCTACAGTGGGTGGGTTGCCCACTGCCATATCCTGGGGAGTGCAAAGCCACAGTCTCTCAAGTCTCTACAGTGGGTGGGTTGCCCACTGTTTCATCCTGGGGAGTGCAAAGCCACAGTCTCTCAAGTGGATAACAGTCTCCACTGGGTCTGGAGGGGGCCTTGTGCCCAGAGTGCTTCATCCTGCTAAGGACAGAGGTAGTGGATGGATCTCTCCACTGGTTCTGGAGGGGGCATCCTGCTAAGGACAGAGGTAGTGGATGGATCTCTCCACTGGTTCTGGAGGGGGCATGGTGCCTAGAGTGCTTCATTTTGCCCGTGACGGACTCAGTAGCGTCAGTGCCCTTGGCGCTCATGGGCCAGTGGTGCTTGAGACGGCGGTGCCCTGTTCAGCGGTGCTTGAGACAGCGGTGCCCTGTTCAGCGGTGCTTGAGACGGCGGTGCCTTTTCAGCAGTGCTTGAGACGGCGGTGCCTTGTTCAGCGGTGCTTGAGATGGCGGTGCCCTGTTCAGCTGTGCTTGAGACGGCAGTGCCCTGTTCAGCGGTGCTTGGAGCGGCGGGCTCCTTTGCAGTGACTCAGCTGCTGGCGGTCCTTCATGGCCCAGCAGGGCTTGTGCTGGCGGTCCTCTCTAGCCCAGCAGGGCTTGTGCTGGCGGTCCTCTATGTCCCAGCCGGGCTTGTGCTGGCGGTCCTCTCTAGCCCAGCGGGCTTGTGCTGGCGGTCCTCTCTGTCCCAGCAGGGTTTGTGCTGGCGGTCCTCTCTGTCCCAGGGGGCTTGTGCTGGCGGTCCTCTCTAGCCCAGCGGGGCTTGTGCTGGCGGTCCTCTCTGGCCCAGCGGGGATGACGGCTGTGGCCTCCAGGGCAGCAGGGCTGGTGCTGGCAGTGGCCTCCTGGGCAGATGGGCTGGTGCTGGCGGTGGCCTCCTGGGCAGCAGGGCTGGTGCTGGCAGTGGCCTCCTGGGCAGCTGGGCTGGTGCTGGCGGTGGCCTCCTGGGCAGCAGGGCTGGTGCTGGCGGTGGCCTCCTGGGCAGCTGGACTGGTGCTGGCGGTGGCCTCCTGGGCAGCGGGGATGATGGCGGTCTTCTCCGCCGTGCTGCTCTTCCTAGACTTGCTGAGTTTCTTGTGCCCCTTCCCCAACTTGGAAGGTGTCGCAGCTGACTCCACACTCCCACCTGTACCCCTGGGAGCGGCTTTGGTGGCTGGAGTCTTCCCCCTCTCCCGCCTGGCACCGGCCAACTTCTGATGCTTGACAGGTGGGGGACTGTCTGTGCTGTGGCTCCGTGCCACACTGGCTGCCTTGGTGGCTGGTGCACTCCAGATTCCGGTGACTACAGGCACCACTGGTCCCGGAGATGTTGTGGCTGAGGTGCTAGTTCGGGACCTATGAGACGGACGGGGTGGGGGAGGTGTGGGAAAGAGGTCAAGTTTGGACAGGAAATGTTTTTTGGAGACACTGGGACGGGTAGCTGGAGGGGGTTTGGGGGTGGAGGAAGAGGTTGTGGTTGTAGGAGGTGTTCGTGTGCTGACTTTGGGTGAAGGTGCATGCACTGGAGGCTGTCGTGAGGTGGATGGCTGTTGGGTGGGTGTGTGCCTGCGTTTGTGTATCTTGGGAGGGGGCGTCACAGACACACTGGGAAAGGACACAGGGGACGTGTGAATAGTAGTGGGGGTGGTGACTGCACGTGAGCGGGGTGTGGTGGTGGGTGTGCTGGTGATGGCAGTAGTGGCTGTAGAGGTAGTGCATGCAGGCGTGAGTGTAGACAAGACTGGGAGGGAGGAGGGAGACACAGTGGAGGCAGTGGATGTTGGTGTGTCTGCTTGTGTCTGATGCTTGCGTGAGTGCCTGTGGGATGTGTGGTGCTTATGTTTGCCTGAGCTTCCCTTGTGTGTTGACGTGTGTGCATGCTGGTCTAGAGGCGTGCTTGGGATAGGCTGGGGTACAGGGGATTGGGTCTGGGTGGAGGAAGTTGGAGGGGGGAGGCTAGACACAGGGACAATGGCTGCCATCAGTGAGGAGGCCAGAGTCTGAAAAGCTCGCTGAAGGGCCGCCTGATCAGAATGAATGCCCTCCAGGAATGCATTGGTTTGTTGCAACTGCCTTTCTACACCCTGGATGGCATTCAAAACGGTAGACTGCCCAACAGTGAGGGACCTGAGGAAGTCAATGGCCTACTCACTGAGGGCAGCAGGGGTGACTGGGGCAGGGCCTGAGGTGCCTGGGGTGCAGGTGATGCCCACCCTCCCGGGTGAGCGGGCACGGGGCAAAGGCTGCTGGGAGGGCGGTGTTGGAAGGGGGGTGGCGGCTGTACCTGTAGATGGGGGGGTGGCACAGATGTTGCCACCACCACAAGGGAGCTCCCATCAGAGGACGAGTCCGTGTCACTGGTCTCAGCTCCTGTCCCCGCTGTGGAGCTCCCCTCACCCTCCGTCCCACTGGTGAAGTCCAATTCCGTAGTGTGGCCATCCATGGCCATGTGAGATGCAGCCCCCTCGTGCTCCGGTGCCACTGCTCCTCCGCCTGATGATGCTAATGCACACAGAAACAGGGTGACCACAAAAAGGGGGGGACGACAGAAGAAAGACATGTTGAGTGCATGCAGTACCGCTACCGTTGGCGGACACGACAGACACAGAAGCCCCCTGCACTACGTCGCGCTCTTGGGCTCCTATGTTCAATTCCTGGGAAATGGCCTACTAGGCTATGGACGACATCTGCACACATGGATGACACAGGGGCATGGCGAGGTGTAGTTGGCACTCTACAGAGGTGTGGTGGGGTGCCACATGGCCTGCCTTACGGAGGGACCTTGCCTACGGAACTCGCCCTGGCCTAGGGAAACCCACAGCCAACCTCCCCCACCCAGACCCCTTGACGGCGCGCTTAATCAGCAGAATGAGAGTGTACTCACCCCTTTGTGGCTGCTGTGATGCCCTCAAGCGCCCATCCAACTCCAGGTACGCCACTGCCAGGATCCTGAACATCAGGGGGGTCATGGTGCGACGGGCACCCCTCCCATGGTGGGAGGCCATCCCCAGCTGAGCCTCTGCCATCTTCTTGCTCCAGCGGCGAATGTCCTCCGATCTTTTCCAGCAGTGGGTGCTCCATCTGTGGTAGACCCCCAGGGTCCGGACGTCCTTGGCGATGGCACGCCAAATATATTTTTTCTGGTGGGCGCTGACCTACATGAGTTGTACAGGGGGAAGAGAAACTTATTACCAACTGCACCGTCAAAGTGATTGGCCCCCATCCCTACCCTTGCCATGTGGCACATGCACTCACCGTTGTTTCATGCACGCCGCACTCTCTCCCCTTCCTTCTTACATCCACCTCTCTCCACACAGGCATAGCCCATACTGCATGCTCTCAGTGTACTTACCTGTTTGTCTGGAGAACCGTAGAGTAGCGTGTACTGGGGGAGGACCCCATCCACGAGTTTCTCCAACTCCTCTGATTTGAAGGCAGGGGCCCTTTCCCCAGACACTTGAGCCATTGTCTCTTCCAGACCGAGGTCACAGCAGCACTTGCAGTGTAGGTCCTCTCCTGTCGAAGATCAGGTATTGAGTGATTGAACAGATAGAAAATGGCGGTCACGTCCGCGGCGGTGCGTACCGTCACCTCCGGCGTACATCGTCATTGGCTCCTGGGACCCGTAGGGTCCAATGTTAACCAATGAAGCATTGCGCTGTGGTCCCACTTTACAGGTCAGGCAGCCACCATTTCAGGGGCCCACATGGCTTCATTTTCAACTGTGTCAAACATACCTAGGCCTAGACTCAACACACATACAGGCCACTTTTTAGATTATGATTGGTGTTCCGTGTAAACTGTGGGTACGTACCTCTGAGTTGTTTGACTCTGTGCTCGCTGTTGTCCTTCATAGGCACCGTCCGCTGGGACATGTGAGGAGATGGCGGCATCCTCCGGTGTATCGACCGTTGGTGGACCTGTCGACAATGGAGGAAAGACATGTGATAATCACATACAAGCTTGACCGTGCCACAATCCAGGAACTGTGTACTCAGTTGGAGCCAGACCTGATGTCAGCTATCCGCCATCCCACAGGAATCCCCCCTCAAGTGCAGGTGCTGTCAGTATTCCATTTCCTTCCAAGTGGGTCATTTCAAACAACAGTGGCCATAGCATCAGGGATGTCCCAGCCCATGTTTTCCAACGTGTTGTCCAGAGTGTTGTCTGCCCTGCTGAAACACATGCGGAGCTACATCGTTTTCCCTCAGGTGGAGGATTTGCCTACAGTGAAAGGTGATTTCTATGCCCTGGGATATATCCCCAACATCATAGGTGCCATTGATGGGACACATGTGGCTTTGGTACCCCCCCCACAGGAGTGAACAGGTGTACAGAAACCGGAAGAGTTATCATTTGATGAATGTACAGATCGTATGTTTGGCCGACCAGTACATCTCCCATGTGAATGCCAAGTTCCCTGGATCAGTGCATGATGCCTACATCCTGTGGAATAGCAGCATCCCTTATGTGATGGGTCAACTCCAGAGGCACCGTGTGTGGGTATTAGGTGAGCACCTGGAAGCTAGTCAGTGGGAATGGTTGTCTGGGTCTGGGGATATCCCTCCAGGTTAGTGTGTGTCTAACAGTTGTCCCTTGCCATTTGCAGGTGACTCTGGTTACCCCAACCTGTCATGGCTACTGACCCCAGTGAGGAATCCCAGGACAAGGGCAGGAACACTACAATGAGGCCCATGGGCGAACTAGGAGGGTGATCGAGCGGACCTTCGGCCTCCTGAAGGCCAGGTTCAGGTGCCTCCAAATGACAGGTGGATCCCTATTCTACTCACCAAGGAAGGTGTGCCAGATCATCGTGGCCTGCTGTATGCTTCACAACTTGGCTTTGTGACGACAGGTGTCTTTTCTGCAGGAGGATGGTCCAGATGGCAGTGTTGTTACAGCTGTGGAGCCTGTGGACAGTGAAGACGAGGAAGCAGAGGAAGAAGACATGGACAACAGGGACTCAGTGATCCAGCAATATTTCCAGTGAAACACAGGTAAGAATACAAACCTGCCTACTACATGTACTTAAACACTACTACCACTCTACTGTCTGTCGTTTTCAACCAGTGTATGGTCACTGAGTTGTCACTTTCACTTACGATTTCACAGATCTGGGTCCCACACATCTGCTTTGATTCCTCATGGACTGGAGCTGTGTGACATAGGTATGTTGACATTACAAATGAAAGAGCTTTAATTGCTAATACAGTATTCCGAAATCAAAGACTGACTCCAGATTGTTTTGTGCTTTAAGGGTGTTTATTTTAGTGCTCAAAATTGGAGGGGGTAGCAAAATGGTGAGGGGTGATGGCGGAGGAATGTCCATGGCAGCGTCCAGTCTATTAGTCCCACAGGTGCATTGCCCAAATGGGCATAGGAAGTGGAGCTGGGGCAGTTTAAGGATGGACAGGGTGACAAAGTGGGACAGTAGGATGACAATCAGGGTGGTCTAATTTCTTTGCGGGGGTCTTGGCTTCTCTGTCTTGTTCCTGGATCTCAGGGACCGTTTGCGAGGTGGTTCTCCCTCTGCAGGGGGTGGGGTGCTGGTGTGGTGGTCCTGTGGCGGGGCGTCCTGTCCACTAGCGCTGGCGGAGGTGGTGGGCAGTTCATCGTCCAGGCCAGTGTCAGGGGCCCCTTGTAGTGCCACAGTGTCCCTCCTGGTGTTGAGTACTTCCTTCAGCACCCCTACGATGGTGCCCAGGGTGGAATTGATGGTTCTGAGTTCCTCCCTGAAGCCCATATACTGTTCCTCCTGCAGGCGCTGGGTCTCCTGAAACTTGGCCAGTACCGTTGCCATCGTCTCCTGGAGTGGTGGTAGGCTCCCATGATGGAGGAGAGGGCCTCGTGGAGAGTGGGTTCCCTGGGCCTGTCCGCCCCCTGTCGCACAGCAGACCTCCCAGTTCCCCTGTGTTCCTGGGCCTCCGTCCCCTGGACCGTGTGCCCACTACCACTGCCCCTAGGTCCCTGTTGTTGTTGGGGTGGTGGGTTAGCCTGGGTTCCCTGTAGTGGTGGACACACTGCTGATTGACGTGTCCTGGGGACGGAGGTATGGGCCCACTGGGTGGGTGCTGTGCTGGTGTTTCCAGAAGGGGGAAGGTCTGTGGTGGCCTGTGCCAGTGTGAGGGGAACCGACTGTCCCGAGGTCCACGATGGGCCGGGCTGGTCATCTAGATCCAGTTGGACAGAGGTGCTGTCATCACTGTGGGCCTCTTCGGTTGGGGGTGTGGACATGTGTGGACCCTCCTGTCCGGTGACGTTGGGTAGGGGTCCTGCAGGGGTATAAAAGGATGTTTATCACATCTGTGTGTGGCATGGTGGGCAATGGGTGGGTGACTGTATACCCCAGTGCTTGCATTCCTGTGTGGGACCTTGTGTGATGATGGTTTAGGGGGAGTGTATGGGTATGTGCAGTGGCCATGCTTTAGTGATGGGTGTCCATGCTTTGTTGTTGCATGCAGGGCTTGGGGTTAGGATGTGTGGTTTGTGATGTTGGGACATTTGTGAGGAGTTGGAGTGATGGGGTGAGGGTGGAGGTATGTGCTGGCATACAGGTAGGGTGGGGGATGTAATAGTTAAGATTTGACTTACCAGAGTCCATTCCTCCACCTACTCCTGCGAGGCCCTCAGGATGCAGAATCGGCAAGACCTGCTCCTCCCATGTTGTTAGTTGTGGGGGAGGAGGTAGGGGACCGCCCAGTCCGCTGAACCGCCAGGTGGTGTCTTGAGACCACAGAACGCACCTTCTCCCGTAGGTCGTTCCACCTCTTCCTGATGTCATCCTGATTTCTTGGGTGCTGTCCCACTGCGTTGACCCTGTCCACTATTCTTCGCCATAGCTCCATCTTCCTTGCAATTGAGGTGTGCTGCACCTGTGATCCGAATAGCTGTTGCTCTACCCAGACGATTTCCTCCACCATGACCCTGAGCTCCTCCTCCGAGAACCTGGGGTGTCTTTGCCGTGCCATGGGGTGGTGTAGGTGATGTGTGGGGTGGTGTGTGTGGTGATAAGTGTGGTGATATGTAGTGGTGTGTGGTGTTTTGTGTGTGGAAGTAGTGTGGGTGAAGGTGTTGTGTGCCTGTGGATGCTAGTATTGTTGATGGTGGTGTCTCTCTTTGGCCTTCATTTGTGATTTTTGGTCATAGGGGTTTGTGGGTGATGTGGGTGTGTGTTATATTTTGTATTGGGTGTGTGGGAGTGGTGTGTGTATGTGTATCAGGTGTGTGTATTTCAAATTGTCCAATGTGGCTGTGTTTTGTAAATGTGTGTGTATTTTGAGCGCACTGGTGTGTATCACCAATGGAATACCGCGGTTGAAAGACCGCCGCTTGGATTCGTGTGTCGTGATAGTGTGGGCGTATTTCTGTTGGCGTGATGGTGGAGGTTTTGTTTTCGCCAGTTTATCACTGACCTTTGGTGTGGCGGACTTGTGTGGGTGTCTGAATTTTGGTGGATTCCGTGCTGTGAGGTTTTTCACAGCCGCAGCGGTGTGTTGGCGGTCTTCTGCACGGCGGTATGCGGCTTTTACCACCAATGTTGTGATGACCGCCTATGTCTTTGTTGTGGTGCTTCCGGTCATCTAATTCATGCTTGTCCCGAGCGCCCGGCAAGGCCTTTGGGAAACGCCAGCTCCCGTTCTCTGTGAGAAGGGAGAGGACGGGATATTCCGACATACCTTCCATCTGTTCCTCCAGAGAAGAAATAACAGCTCTTTTTCTTTTACCTAACTCCTCACAATTAGCCGATGGCCGGGAAAAAAAAGCTTTAGCCTTTTTGGATTGTGGAGCCAGTGGTATCTACTTGGATGAAACATGGGCTCTGGAAAGGAAGATTCCTCGGGTACCCAAGGACATAGCAGAACAAGTCCATACAGTGGATGGTTCTCTGTTAGCTTCTGGTCCTGTTACTAATACCACTCCTACCTTGTGTCTACAATTCAGGAAACACTAGGAATTTGTTTCTTTTGATTTGATCTCTTCACCGAATCACGTCATGTTTCTAGGTATCCCATGGCTCACCCTGCACAATCCCTATATTAATTGGGAAACTGGAACCATTTCTCTGTTCTCCCAATTTTGTCAACAACACTGTTGCTCAGCAGGAACATATTGGTCTCCAAAGAAAATGTTGTCAACTAAAGTAAACTGTTCCATCAACCTCCTTCAAGGAGTACCCAGTCATTATCTGGAATATGCTGCCATCTTTCAAAAACCTGATAAACCAGTACTTCCACCTCATTGAGAATATGATTGTGCCATTCCTTTAGAAACCAATGCTGTAGTCCCCTTTAGGAGAATGTATTCTCTTACTGAGCCTGAGAAGAAGATCCTCAAAGATTACCTAGAAGAGAATATACAGTGCAGTCTGATTGCTCCTTCCTCTTCTCCCGCAGGGGCTCCCCTCTTTTTCGTACCGAAGAAGACAAAAGACTTTCGCCCTTGTATAGACTTTCACGGATTAAATAAGGTTACCACTAAAGATTGCTACCCGCTGCCCCTCTTAAAGATATTCTAGAATCCGTCTAAGGGGCCAAGAGATTTACCAAATTAGATCTTAGGGGAGCCCACCACCACCATCTTTTAAGGATAAAAGAGGGGGATGAATGGAAGACTTCCTTCAGAACCCCTTGTGGTCATTTTGAGTATCAGGTTATGCCCTTCGGGCTTACTAACGCTTCCTTTATATTTCAGAGATTCATGGACTCCATCTTTTCTGACCTTTTACACCAAACAGTGGTTGTCTATTTAGATGATATTCTTATCTTCCCCACTCGCCCTGAGCAACACACTAAACATGTGCTCCAAGTCCTGGAGAGGCTTAGGCAACATCATCTATTCTGCAAGCCAGAAAAGTGTGAATTTGATCAGCCTGAAGCAATGTACTTGGGGTACCATATCAATCAAGCAGGGATTGCTATGGACTCAGACAAGGTTCAAGCCATTCTGGATTGGCCATCTCCCTCCTCCATCAAAAAAACCCAGTGTTTTCTAGGACTGGCCAATTTCTAACATCAGTTCGCTCAGCAGACCAGTCATATAACCCAAACTCTTAAGAAAGAAAATCTACAGAAAGGTTTTCATTGAAACAAAGATGCGGAAGCAGTCTTCCAAACGCTAAAACACGCCTTCACTCAAGCTCCCATTTTACGGCATCCAGATACCACCAAACACTTCATTGTTGTCACAGATGCCGCAGAAAAGCAATAGGGGCCGCTTTGCTACAAAAACAAAGTGATGATGGGTTAGAACCCCTAAAATTGTGAAATCATCATATTCTTGTCAGAGGAGACTCCAGATCATCAAGACCTACATAAACTGTCAGATGATGGGGCAGTTCCCATTTTTGGCTCAAGTGGTCTAGGTAATACGTTTTCGGTGGGAGAGACTCTTCTCCTCCCTGTATCAGCAAACTATCTAGCACTGGGAGAATGGGCTTGCAGATCAGTTTAGTTGCCATTTTCCTTCAGTGGTTCACTTTTGTATCAGCATGAAGGTGTTTCATTAAATTTGTCACAGAGGGAAAAGTAGCTGATCAATCTCCCAACAATGCATCTCTTTGCCTCTTCTGCACTGTTAATTCTTGACATCAAGCATGGGGGCAGACCACTTTATTACTTAGCCACGGGATCTTTTGAATGCTTTTCCGTCAATATAACTGCAGCTCCGTGTTCTGCTGAAGATTTGGGAGTGTCGGATTTCAATCAGTGGATCCTATACAGACACTTCAAGATGGAGGGCATCCGCATGCTAAGGGGCATCCTTTTGGAAGGGGATTGGATGGTTTGACTGGATCTAAAAGATGTCTATTTGTCGATTCCAATTTTTCCTCCCCACAGGAGATTCCTACAATTCCAGTGGAAAGGATAGTGCCTGGAGTTCCTGGCACTCCCATTCGGCCTATCATCAGCCCCTTGGGGTTTCACGAAGCTCCTGAGACCTGTGATGGAGTGCCTCAGAGCCAAGGGAGTCAGATTGATTATACATCTGGACGATATTCTGCTGATGGCTCAGTCCCCTCAAGTCCTAATCTCACACTTGGATTGGACCATCAGTCTCCTGCAAGACTTAGGTTTCCTTATCAATGTACAGAAGTCATTGTTGAAACCTTCGCAGGTGATAGAGTTCCTGGGATTCCAGATAAATTCCATTTTATGTCAACTTCTTCTTCCCTCTCAGAAGATATGCAACATCAAGAGGGAATTGAGATCGGTCTTAGCCAGCCAGACCGTCTCATTGAGGAATATAGCCAGAGTAGTGGGCTTACTAGCTTCATCTATTCAGGCGATATTCCCTGCACCCCTAAATTATTGAGCACTTCAAAGACTCAAGATCAGGAATTTACAACAGGGTCTGAGTTATTCAGAACAAATCCCATTGACTACCGAAGTAAGATCAGAAGTTCAGTGGTGGCTTCATCACATGGAAGCTTGGAATGGCAGGGCGATTTTCGTATCTCACCCGGAGGTAGTGATAGAATCCGATGCCAGTAGATGAGGTTGGGGAGCTCGTTGCAACTCCCTAGTGACAGGGGGCAGATGGTCAGAATGGGAACAAACCCTTCACATCAATTGCCTGGAACCTCTAGCGGGTTCCTTTGCCATAAAGAGCCTCTCCTCGCAGAAAACAGATTGTTGCATACTCTTACGGATGGACAATGTCTCAGCAGTGAGGTATGTCAACAAACTAGGAGGTACGAAATCCAGAATCCTGGCGGAGATTGCCAAGGATTTCTGGCATTATTGCCTAACTCAGCGTCTAGTGGTCATAGCAGAATACCTTCCTGGGGACCAGAACATCATAGCAGACTGGAATTCCAGATACCTATCAGACTCCAGCGACTGGAAGTTGGATCCTCTGATATTTGCTCAGATAGTCAGGGAATGGGGCAATTGCGAAGTGGACCTGTTTGCATCCCGGCTCAATTGCCAAATTCAAAAGTTTTACAGTTGGCGCCCAGACCCTTATGCATTAAAGACAGATGCCTTTCTTCAGGACTGGTCCCACTTTCGAGGTTATGCCATTCCCCCTTTTCTGATGATTGCCAGGGTTTTGTCTCAGGTGCGGAGACAGAAAACAGAGATTGTTCTGGTGACTCCATTTTGGAGAGCACAGCCTTGGTTCCCCATTGCTCTTCATTTAGCTTGTGCCTCTCCTCTTCTGATTCCTCCTCGTCTGAATCTTCTCTTGAGTCCAGAGGGCCTTCAAAATCCACTGGTCTTGTCAGGGAAGTTAACTCTTCTAGTCTGGTTAATTTCAGGTCTAGATGGAGTACCCCAGATGTTTCGAAACAAGCTGCGGAGTACATTAAACAGGCCTGGGCCGGTAGTACCCATAAGAGATATGAATCAGCCTGGCGCAGATGGTTTGGTTGGTGTGATGGAAGGGGTGCCAATCCAGTGGAAGCACATATTGGTATGATTGTTAACTTTCTAGCAGAACTAGCTAGTTCTGGTTTAGCTTATCGGATGATCAACAATTTTAGATCTGCTATTTCAGCAGGACATTCCCATTTAGAAGGTAAGCCCATTGGAGAACATCCACTGATTTGCAAGCTTTTGAGGGGTATACATCTTTCAAAACCCCCTCAAGCTAAATATACTGTGTTATGGGATGTTAGCGTTATTTTAAAATTCTTAGATTCTTGGCCTACTAACAGGTATTTTGTCTCGCAAGCAGCTTTCAGCCAAACTGACCATGCTTTTATGTCTTATCTCTTGCAAAAGAGTTTCTGACGTCAGAGCTTTAGATTTAGCAGGTAGAACCTTTTCACCAGAAGGAGTCACCTTTTCGGTGACAAGAAGAACTAAAACAAATTACAGGTCAGTATCCTATCCATTTTATACTGAAAATTCGAAATGATGTGTTGTTCAGTGTTTAAAAGATTATGAAGTTGTCACAGAAGATTTTCGACAGGATGTTAAAGGTCAATTGTTGATTGCTTTGCAAAAGCCTTTTAAACCAGTTTCCTCAGCTACTTTAGCTAGATGGATGAGATGGTTGGTGAGTGAAGCAGGTATTGACACCTCTGTATTTGGGGCCCATTCTGCCAGAGGGGCTATGGCTTCAAAATCGTTTGTCTTAGGTTCCCGATTAGAAGACATAATGAAGGCGGCAGATTGGTCTTCAGAAAATACTTTTCATAAGTTTTATCATAAACCAGTATTGGATGTAGCTACTGTTGTGATGGAACAGCTTTAAACTAGCATAATCGGAGCCTCCAGGCATTGACATAGAATAAAAAAAATTCTAGCTATTGCGTCAAGATTATCCCCCCCTTATATATACAATGAATATTGAGCATCAATTATTGTGCATATTTATGATATATTGTCATTTAACCCTCCCATTTATTGTCAATTATAAAGTTTTGAGACATTTCTATTTTATTGGGATATTTCCTACCTGTTTGTTGTTACAGCTTCTGATCAGAAGAACTCCTGAAATTTGTATCCTCAGTGAAGTTTGGTTTTAATGTTCTACCCGGCTGTTTCTCCGGCATGGAGCTATCCAAGATTCGGTTCTTCAGTAAGGAGAAGAAGTTCATGACTCCGGATTTCGGGATGGCGTAAGAAGTTTTGTTTTCAAGTTGATCTTATCTGTTCTGAACAAAGAAAGAGGAAGTGAGTTCATAGGTCAAAGGACTCATGGCAGAGGACATGGATGGTGATTGGACCATGTGACAGGATGTTAGGCATCCTGGGTTGTGTAGTTTTTTCTTTTACTTGTATTTGATTGGCTGCTGTTTAAGTCAGTAAAGAAAGAGGAAGCATAATCCTCACCTCCGTGTCCTAAATAGAATTGAAAATTCTTGACGCGATAGCTAGAAAAATGTTTATCCTCAACTGATTCCCCTGTTCCATTTTTGGTACCCATCATTAGTTTTCAGAGATTTATAGAACTCCGCTCATGAACTTCTTTCCACTGTATCTTTTGAGTTTTTCTTCATAAAGTTCTGATTCTTGTGCTCTTTTCCTCTGCCTGACAAATGAAGACGTTTGGTGCTTGGCTATATCATGCACCCTATCTACAAATATTATTGGTCTTCTTTTCATTCTTTGGTCTATTCTGCCCTTTACAGGGGTCAGGCATTGGTTCTTCCATTCCCATGCCCGGTCGGTTCTTCTTTCATACACAGCTTGGATGTTTTAGGGCCCTAGCAGTCTATTTAGACCACATCTAGTTTGAGTTTGCTACCACTTATTTATTCTCCTGCAGGTGTTCCTTTGGCAGGTCATATTGAAGCAAGGTCTGCCCATGGTGCGGCTGTTTCATGGGCCGAGTTCCGCGGAGTTGGATTGATGGAAACATGTTGTGGTGCTACATGGACTGTACCGGACACCTTCATGAAAGTTGTAACATAGTCGGCTTTGAGCGTATATTCTGCTGCCGTTGCCATACCATGTGCTGTTAACCATCCGAAGTCATGTTTGGTTTCATAAATCACAAAAGGGCTGTTTCTAAGAGGAAAACGCATACCTTTGTGTAAGTTTATGTTTATTTTAGAATTCACAAAACTGCATTTTAAAGCTAACTTCACGAGTACGTGACAGCAGTCGGGGCAGAGAACTCGCCGCGTAAAAAGACACATGAATATCTTTCCATGTTCGGACCTCTCCGCCCCAACTGCGCAGTGGGAACACTCATAAAACTGCTATTAAAATGCGGTTTTGTGTTTACCTCTGGGAATTAGGACGCGAGTGTTGGAGTCATGCTTGCCTTCTGTGCCATGTTTATGTTTGGCTCTGGCTTGAAGCATCCTAAGTTTCACTGTGGCAAGGAAGTAGACCAGGCACGGCCTGCTTTGGGGGGGTGAGACCGGTGTGGCGGCACTGGGTGCTAACTTGAAGGGGGCTCACTGACCTCAATGGTGGCGCTGAGTTTCGCAGTAACATGATTTAAAAGCACCTGCTGCAGAGCTGCTTGTGCCCAGCTTTCAAGCATCAATTAAAAATGTCAGGATAACTCTTGCCATTAATGTTCCCGCTAGAGAGAGCGATCAGAGTTTTGTCTAGTGGCAGTGTTGACTCCCATTAAGTAGCACAGAGGGTTAATATGCCTGATGCAAAGACCAGATCTGTATTTAATGAATAGCTAAGTGGATTAGTAAAGCCAGCCTTTACCGGTGAATTAAAACAAATTAAGTGTATGTAACCGAGGGGCTATGGAGAGATGTGGGACACTTTTACAGGGTGGTAGTGAGGGAATCCGAGAAAGAGATCACTTGGGGGGGGGGGCAAAAACGGATTGTCGCACCTGGTGCCACCTGCGCTAAACTCGGCACTGGGAACGGGAGTATTGTTCCATGTAGATACTGGTGTTCTTCATCACTAAGGTTCCTACGTACCTTGCCCCAGTCTTCGATTCTCTCCATTTTATTGCTTTATCCACAAAGGTGTGCTTGGTATACTTGCTAGTAGTGCTGGTAGGATAGGGAGGAAGTTGTAATTTGGGAGAAATGCGAAAAAAGGGATAACCAAAGGGTGCAAGTTAGTAGTGCCTGTCCCCAGGGTGAACATTGCATTCATTAAATAAGGACGAGGAAGCTAAAACTTGGAGCAACAAGGATTCCAGGAAAAGTAATCAATACATTATAAACCCAGTTGCTTATGCTTCTTTCTTCCAACAGATGGCAGTAAAATATAACAAATTGATAGAATTTACCTTTGTTCTTTGTTCTCCGAAAGAATATTGGAAAGAAAGGTTTTCGTACATTTTTGATATTACAGACAATTAAACGCGACAAATTGTATTTATTATGGACGTCCTTCCCATGACAGTGGTGAAATATGTTCAGGGTGCAAAGCAGCCTCGGGACTTGTTTTCTTTGACAGAGAAAAAATGGCAAAACCTACAGGTCTGGCTAATTTCTTAAAAAATGATTCTTCTTTAATTGGTTACTTTGTGTGTCTACTTTTGTGCATAGGTAAGTGATTGAATGGAATGTGATAATGAATCAGTGCCTGGATGGATAACTGAGTGCATGGGCTGATTAATAAGTGAGAGAATAAAGTGAGTTTGTAGAAGGACGAAAGGTTGAATAGCAAATGCAGTGATAGATGACTGAATTGATTAGTGACTGCATGACACAATTAATGAGTGAGTGCATGGATGGATACAAAGAAGTTACACTAATCTTACAGACTGAGGCCTCAAACAGAAATAGTAATACTTTTATAAAGATGATAGCCCAACCAGTATCACACCAGTGCAAGGGCTTTGCGTATCTTTTGAAGAGTGCACACAAAGCATGTAAATAATTAGCACTATAATGCTAATAGTGGTATTACCCCAACAGTGAATACCATTGTTCCAAAAATACCTACAACATGTCAAACAATATATCTGTTGTGCCTTTGTAATGATCACATAGGAGTGGGCACCACTGTACCCAGAAAAGAAGTTTAACATTTGCACAATTTGCTTTCACGTAATTATGCACAATTTTGGCAAAATTACACATAATTATGCAAAAGGAAAATCCATAATTTTGTGTTATGTTTCAGAGCTATTTGTCATTTGTTTGCATGAGGAAGTATTTAACAAAAAGCATGGCAAACAACAGCCACGCGGGTTCTGCTGTTAACATGTATTTGAAGTAAACTTATACACCAAAAGGCACGTTTCATTGTAAATGTTTTACCACAAATGATATGTAATTATACAAAGTGGTGTAAAGGCATATTTTCATGAACTTTGCATAACAAGCATGTTAGAAATGGGGTCTCGGTTGCACCCTGTCCAAGTAGGGACCCACACTCTACTCAGGATGGTAGTTTGGCACAAGCAGTCAGGCTTCTCTCAGAAGCAATGTGTGAAGCATTTGCACCTAACATAGAGTAATATAGTGAAAACACTACAAAGGACACCACACTAGTTTTAGAAAAATGCCCAACATTTATCACTGTAAAACAAGACCAAAACTATAAAAATCTGACATACAGTCATGGCGTCGTGATCAACAAAACCAACAGTTCAGGCCGACTGCGGCATTGCAGGCCAGCTATGGTGTCAGAAAGACCTACAAAAAGTACCTTTAGATTTGCAGGGCATCGTGATCCTCACGTGAGCTCCGGAGAACGGCGTCGCAGTGTCTGTTCTAGAGTCGGTGTGGGGTAGTCGGGCCCTTGAAGTCACACGCGTTGCGGATCGAACTCCAAGCTGAACTGGCATGGATGGCGTCGGGGCTACGGTGCGAAGCAAGATGATGCGACGTGTGGTGCCCACAGGTCACAGGGCAGGCAGCGGCTCGGTGACAGTCATCCAGCGCCAACGGTGAAACCAGGGCTGCGGTGCGGGGTCACCAAGTCACGGTGCCAGCAGTGGCACTGCCGTTGCTGAAGTACTGTCGTCGGTAGGCCCAATTCAGCGGTGTGGCACAAAACGGGCTCCGTGTAGTGTCCATGGGTCGCGGTGCAGACAGGGACGTCGGTTGACGACAATGGAGTCAATGGTGCTGGCATTGGTGGACCGGGGCTGAGGTGCGGTATGGGACGGTGCTTCGTGCTCCTCACGAGTGGTGTCCACAGACCACAGTACGGCAGCAGCGCCAGTGTCAGCAGGAGCATCGTCGTCAGGGATGCCCAAGCTGTGGTGTGACCAGGTGATGCCAGAGTGCAGGGCCCACAGGTTGCGGTGCGAGCAGCAGCTTGGTGAAGTCGTCCGATGATGCGTCGGTCAGTTAAGAGTCGCGGTGCGAAGCGGGGAAGTGCAGCTCTGTGTGGCATCAGCAGGTCAGAGGCTCTGTTGACGACGTTGCAGTGGTTTTTGTTCTCTTACGCCACAGAACACACAGTTCCTAGTACTGCAGGTCGAGGAAACTGAAGTCTTTGGTGTCCCTGAGATTTCCAGCAGGAGGCAAGCTCTAATCCGAGCCCTTGGAGAACTTTCTCAAGCATGGTACACAGTAAAGTTCACCCTTTGCTCTCTTTTGAGGTAGAAGCAGCAACTGTAGGCAAATCCAGAAAAAGCAACACAGCAAAGGAGATTACTACTCCTCCAGTCCTTCAGCTCTCTTCCTTGGCAGAGGCTCCTCTTGATTCCAGAAAGATTCTAAAAGTCTGGGGTTTTGGGTCCAAAACTTATACCCCCTTTCTGTCTTTGAAGTTGACAAACTTCAAAAGGAAAGTCTCAGTTGTTTGCAAGATCCTTCCTTGTCCAGGCCAGGCACCAGACACACACCAGGGGGTTGGAGACTACATTGTGTGAGGGCAGGCACAGTCCTTTCAGGTGTAAGTGACCACTCCTCCCTCCACTCAGATGGCTCATCAGGACATGCACGCTACACCCCAGCTCCCTTTGCGTCACTGTCTAGAGGAGAGGTGAAACAGCCCAACTGTCAAACTGACCCAGACAGGGAATCCACAAACAGGCAGAGTCACAGAATGGTTTAAGCAAGAAAATGCCTACTTTCTAAAGGGCATTTTAAAACTAACAATCTAAAAACCAACGTCACTAAAAGATGTATTTTTACATTTTGGGTTCAGAGACCCTAAACCCCATATTTCCATCTTCTCTCAAAGGGGATCTGTACTTTAAAGTTATTTAAAGGCAGCCCTCATGTTAACCTATGAGCGAGATAGGCCTTGCAACAGTGAATACTGAATTTAGCAGTATTTCACTGTTAGGACATGTAACACGCATCAGTACATGTTCCACCTTTAACATTCACTGCACCCTGCCCACGGGGCTACTTAGGGCCTACTTTAGGGGTGCCTTACATGTAGTAAAAGATAAGGTTTAGGCCTGGCTAGTGGGTGAACTTGCCAGGTCGAATTGGCAGTTTAAAATTGCACACACAGACACTGCAGTGGCAGGTCTGACCCATGTTTACAGGGCTACTCATGTGGGTGGCACAGTCATTGCTGCAGGCCCACTAGTAGTATTTGATTTACAGGCCCTAGGCATCTCTAGTGCACTTTACTAGGGACTTACCAATAAATCAAATCTGCTAATCATGGATGAACCAATCAATAGTACAATTTATATAGGGAGCACTTGCATTTTAGCACTGATTAGCAGCGGTAAAGTGCACAGAGACAAAAAAAACAGCAAAAACAGAGTCCAGTACACCATAACAACAGGAGGTCAGAAGGCAAAAAGATGGGGGAGACACACCAACAGCCTCAAAGTCTAACAAAGCATAACACAAAATTCCCCAAATAATGGGAATTACGATGGTATAATTAAAGTTTTGTCCAGGTCTACCCAAAAGGAGCCACCATATTTCACGAATATTCAGATTTTCCACATTGTTCAATAATCCTTTATGCATCTTTAAATTTGGACCATCACTCACTAATACTGGCTGCAACTTCAGATTTGACCAGATACTCAGTAATCATTAGTGCAAGGTCAGATTTGCCCCATCGCTCATTCATCTTGGCTTTTTGTACGGCTTTTCATAAATAAATGACTTTCAGGCCAGATTTTCACCATAGCTTAGATTAAAAGATATAGATGTATGGACAATGTTCAAAATTGCCCTTTCTGCAGGGTAATCCCCTAACTTTTTACCCTTAGACCTTCTGTTTTTTCTAACTGCAATTGTGGGCTTTTAGGATTCTATGCACTTTACTACTGCTGACCAGTGCTTCATTGCATGTGCTCTGTGCTCTAAAACATGGTAACATTGGCTTATCCACAATGGAGATATTTACCTTTCTTGTAAGTTGCCAGTAAAGTGCACAATATGTGCCCATGCCTGTAAATGAAATGCTACTTGTGGGCCTCCAGCACTGATTGTGCCACCCACTACAGTAGCCTTTCAAACATGTCTCATGCCTGCCACTGCATAGCTTGTGTGTGCAGTATAAACTGCCATTTCAACTTGGTAAGTGTACCCACTTGCCAGGTCCAAACCTTCCTTTTAATTATATGTAAGTCACCCCTAGTGTAGGCCCTATATAGCCCCAAGGGCATGGTGGTGTGTAGTCAAAAAGTTGGACATGCACTTTTAAGTTTAACATGTTCAGATACTGAAAAACACTTACATTTGTTTTTCATTATTGCAAGGACTATCTCTCCCCTAGGATAGTATTGGGATTACCTTAAAACATTCTTTAATAGGGAGAAGGTAGATGTTAGAAAATGGGTCTCTAGATGGCAAAGGTATACACTCTTGTCCAGGTAAGGATCACAATACTAGTCAGGGTAAGTCACTACACAACTTAAATTATCCTGGGCTCACCTTCAAGTAGCTTGGCACAGAGCAGGTAAGCCTAACGTAGAAGGCAGTGTGTAAAGTTTATGTGCAATAACGCATACAGTAATACAAAGAAAACACCACAAAAACTACATCACTGTAACATCATTGTAGGAACATAGATAATATTTAGATGAATACAATAAGACCAAAATGACAAAAATCCAATAAGTAGATCCTGAGATATGCAATTTTAAAGACTTAGGTGAAAATAGCACATAGAAGCGCAAAGCGCCAACTGTGGTTATCTGGTCTAGACCGGGACAAAGTCACAAGTTCAGACCTACCGCAAAGGAGCATGGGCCAGCCTCAGGGACCCACTTGGGCCTGCTGAACACAGTACCTTAAGTCCTGGAGCGGGGACTGTAGGGAGGGGCTTTCCAAGGCTCGGTATCGTGCGGCGTCATTTCCGAGAAGCTGGGTGGCGAGGCTTTGCTAGGCTTGGCGTGACTTTGCATTGATCCGGGGGAGCTGTGCGGCACGGCTTTGCGGGGCTTAGCGTTGCTTTGCATCGATCCTGGGGAACTGTGCGGTGAGGCTCTGCAGGGCTTGGCGTTGCTGTGCATCAGTTCCGATGGGCTGGCAACTGCGTGACGAGGCTTTGCAGGGCATTGTGTCTCCCTGTATTGAGTCCATTGAGGCGGGCAGCTGTGCGAGAAGGCTTTACAGGCCTTCACGTTGCTTTGCAGCAGTTCTGACGAACACCTCAGAAGGTAAAGCACCTTAGGCCCACTTCCAAGGCAGGACAGAGTCACAGCTTGTATAGTCCAGGTGTAGATGGTTCAAGTCTTTGATATCCCTTAGACTTGGGAACAGGAGGCAAGCTTAATCCAAGCCTTTAGAGAGCACTTGTGAAGGAAAGAAGAGTCATTCCACCAGAGTCAGGGGCCAGCAGGCAGCAGGGCAACAAGCAGGCCAGCAGACTTTCCATCAAAGCATTCCAGAGGGGTCCTTTGGGCAATCCTTCTGACACAGTACAGTTGTAGGTCCCCAAGTGTCAGATTTGGTAGGATCAGAGACCCAGTATATGTACCCAAAAATGAATTTGAAGTTTGGAAAACTTCAAGGACTGGGTTTGAAGTGCACAAGGTCCCCTTTCAACCCAGCTGTCTGCCAGGATTCCTGTGGGGGGTTGTCATTCCTTTTTGTGGGGTCAGGCCACTGGCCTTTGAAGTGTAAGTGAGAGATCCTCCACCCTTCCTGCCCAGGGAGACCCATTCAGTATGCAACGAATGCAGATATGGCTGAGTCCTATTTTTATGGCTGTCTGGGTGGAATGCACAAGGGGAGCTGTCAACCAGCCCAGCCCAGACCTAGACTGGAGTCATGCTATAAGGCACAGATGGCAGTAAGTGCAGAGAAATGCCTACTTTCTAAAAGTGGCATTTCTGAAATAGTAATGTAAAATCCAGCTTCACCAGTAAGTAGGATGTCTTACAACCATACCAAATATGACAAGTCTATTCCTCTCAGATCAGAAATTATCACTTAAAAACATAGAATAGAATCTCTAATGATGACCTATGAGAGGTACAGGCTTCACAGTAGTGAAAAATGACTTTGGGAGTACATATCCTGCCTTTTATTTACATAGCACTCTGACATATTGGTTACCTAGGGCCTACCTTAGGGGTGAGTTAGGTGTCAGAAAAGCATAATTTAAGGCTTGGCAAGTACTTTGAAATGCCAAGTCAAATTGGCAGTGAAACTGCACGCACAGGCCTAGCAATGGCAGACCTGAGACATGGTTAGGGGCTACTTAGGTGGGTGGCACAATCAGTTTTAGAAAGTGAGCATTTCTCTGCACTTAAAATCCATCTGTGCCTTACAGCCTGTCTCCAATCAACAGCTGGGCTGGCTGACAACTTCCTTGTGCATTTTCCCCAGACAACCACAAACACAGGACAATCAGTCACACCTGCACTCATCTGCATGCTGAATGGGTCTTCCTGGGCTGGAAAGGTGGAGTGCCTGCCACTTACATTTCAAAGGCTACTGGTCTGCCCTCACACAATGAACCTGAAACCTGTCAAGAGGAACTGCCTGGCTGCCCACAGGGCTCATCTGGACTGCTTTGCTGAGAAGGACAACTGCCCTGCTGCCCTTTGACTTTGCTGAGAAGTGCTCTCCAAGGGCTTGGATTGAGCTTGCCACCTGTCTCATAAAGTCTCAGGACCAAAAAGACTTCATCTCTTTAGGAAACTCCTTGTGCGCCAAAAAGCGATGCACAGCCTGCCGGAAACGATGCACAGCCGTCTTGCGACCAAGAAATCACTGCACAGCCAAACCGGAATGACACAGCCCGACTTCCCGAGAGAAGATTTGATGCAGCACCTGCCTTGCAACAGAAAATTAGACGCACAGCATTACCGGATCGACGCACAGCTGAACCGGAGTGACACAGCCGATTCCCCGAGTGGAAAATCGACAGCGCCTGCCGTGCAACAGAAAATTTGATGCATCGCCCTACTGGATCAATGCAACGCCTGTAGAAAGAAACAAAGCATCGTCTGTGGCACGTTGGAAAATCCAACGCACACCCTATTTTTCCACACATCTCCTCCTCTGTGGTCTCCGTGCATGGTATTTTTGACGCAAACCAGGTACTTTGTGTAATCAAGAGACAACTGTTGATTTCTAAAATGTAAGACTCTTTTAAGACCTGCAAAGGTGATATTTCAACTTGTGCTTATTGAATCTTTATTGTTTTGACCTTATTTTAACCAGGTTATTTTAACCAGATAAATATCCTATGTTATTCTAAACCTGTGTGGTGTATTTTTGTGGTGTTTTCACTGTGTTACTGAATAATTTAATGCACAAATACTTTACACATTCTAAGTTAAGCCTGACTGCTCAGTGCAAAGCTACCTGAGGGTGGGCACAGGATAATTTGGATTGTGTGTGACTTACCCTGACTAGGATTGTGGCAAGGGCGTATACCTCTGCCAACTAGAGATCCCATTTCTAACATTGGTGATCAGTGGTGAGGATAGGACTTGTGTTTCTGCAGTGACATACAATAGCTGTGTGTGCACTACCTACCCACAGTTAAAGGTCAATTTGAATTGTTCTATTTTTGCTTAAATTTTTCCTGCTTGACATTTTAATCTAATCCTATACAACATGTCTCTGGCTGGGTCTCAAGGAGGAGCTGGAGAGTTTGACATAGCTAAGCTGGAGGCATACACTGTCAGCCAGCTGAAAGGGTTCTGCAAGGGGTTGAGACTACCTACTTGGGGTGCCTCCAAGAAGGAGGAGTAACTAAAGGTGATGAGGGCCTAGACAGAAGCTTGTTCACAAGAGAATGTTGAGTTGGGAGAGCAAGAGGATGGCCTCCAGAGGATTTACCAACAGCAGTGGTGGATGACACCCATTGATTTGTGCCCCATGCTAAAACAGGGAGCAGTGTCTCAAGCAACGGTCTGACCGCAGAGGAAAGGAGGGAGGGGAGAGAGTTTCAACTTCATTTTGCAAGATTAAAAATAGAAGCCAAACAAGCTGAGGCTGCAGCTGAGATAGCCTTGGCTGAAAATAACTACTTGTGGCTCATGAACTGAGTCTTAAAGAGCTGGAGCTCAATTCTAGGCAGTCTGAGTCCAGCAGTGATGGACGCAGCATACATTCAGGACCTGTTTGAGACAAAAAAGTTTGTACACCCAAAGATGTGGTTCCCGGTTATGTGGTGGGAGATGACATTGACAAGTGGTTTGCTGCTTATGAAGTTGCACTAAGGGCTCATGTGGTTCCTGAACAGCAATGGGGGGCGGGCTTGAGGAAACATGTGCCAACTATTGGGAGGGACACACTTCTCACATTAGAAATTAAGGACCAGTACACATACCGGCTCATGGAAGCCATTTTAATTGCCAAGTTTGGACTGACCCCTGAAAAGTATCGCCTGAAATTCAGGAACAGTACCAAACTCTCCAACCAAACTTGGGTAGACTTTTATGATTCTTCTAGTAAGGCACTGAATTGATAGGAGCGGGGCAGTAAAGTAGATGATTATACAGGTTTATATAATTTGATCCTGAGAGAGCATATGCTCAGTATTAGCTTTACAGAGTTTCTCCTGCAGGTGTTCCTTTGGCAGGTCATATTGAAGCAAGGTCTGCCCATGGTGCGGCTGTTTCATGGGCCGAGTTCCGCGGAGTTGGATTGATGGAAACATGTTGTGGTGCTACATGGACTGTACCGGACACCTTCATGAAAGTTGTAACATAGTCGGCTTTGAGCGTATATTCTGCTGCCGTTGCCATACCATGTGCTGTTAACCATCCGAAGTCATGTTTGGTTTCATAAATCACAAAAGGGCTGTTTCTAAGAGGAAAACGCATACCTTTGTGTAAGTTTATGTTTATTTTAGAATTCACAAAACTGCATTTTAAAGCTAACTTCACGAGTACGTGACAGCAGTCGGGGCAGAGAACTCGCCGCGTAAAAAGACACATGAATATCTTTCCATGTTCGGACCTCTCCGCCCCAACTGCGCAGTGGGAACACTCATAAAACTGCTATTAAAATGCGGTTTTGTGTTTACCTCTGGGAATTAGGACGCGAGTGTTGGAGTCATGCTTGCCTTCTGTGCCATGTTTATGTTTGTCTCTGGCTTGAAGCATCCTAAGTTTCACTGTGGCAAGGAAGTAGACCAGGCACGGCCTGCTTTGGGGGGGTGAGACCGGTGTGGCGGCACTGGGTGCTAACTTGAAGGGGGCTCACTGACCTCAATGGTGGCGCTGAGTTTCGCAGTAACATGATTTAAAAGCACCTGCTGCAGAGCTGCTTGTGCCCAGCTTTCAAGCATCAATTAAAAATGTCAGGATAACTCTTGCCATTAATGTTCCCGCTAGAGAGAGCGATCAGAGTTTTGTCTAGTGGCAGTGTTGACTCCCATTAAGTAGCACAGAGGGTTAATATGCCTGCTGCAAAGACCAGATCTGTATTTAATGAATAGCTAAGTGGATTAGTAAAGCCAGCCTTTACCGGTGAATTAAAACAAATTAAGTGTATGTAACCGAGGGGCTATGGAGAGATGTGGGACACTTTTACAGGGTGGTAGTGAGGGAATCCGAGAAAGAGATCACTTGGGGGGGGGGGCAAAAACGGATTGTCGCACCTGGTGCCACCTGCGCTAAACTCGGCACTGGGAACGGGAGTATTGTTCCATGTAGATACTGGTGTTCTTCATCACTAAGGTTCCTACGTACCTTGCCCCAGTCTTCGATTCTCTCCATTTTATTGCTTTATCCACAAAGGTGTGCTTGGTATACTTGCTAGTAGTGCTGGTAGGATAGGGAGGAAGTTGTAATTTGGGAGAAATGCGAAAAAAGGGATAACCAAAGGGTGCAAGTTAGTAGTGCCTGTCCCCAGGGTGAACATTGCATTCATTAAATAAGGACGAGGAAGCTAAAACTTGGAGCAACAAGGATTCCAGGAAAAGTAATCAATACATTATAAACCCAGTTGCTTATGCTTCTTTCTTCCAACAGATGGCAGTAAAATATAACAAATTGATAGAATTTACCTTTGTTCTTTGTTCTCCGAAAGAATATTGGAAAGAAAGGTTTTCGTACATTTTTGATATTACAGACAATTAAACGCGACAAATTGTATTTATTATGGACGTCCTTCCCATGACAGTGGTGAAATATGTTCAGGGTGCAAAGCAGCCTCGGGACTTGTTTTCTTTGACAGAGAAAAAATGGCAAAACCTACAGGTCTGGCTAATTTCTTAAAAAATGATTCTTCTTTAATTGGTTACTTTGTGTGTCTACTTTTGTGCATAGGTAAGTGATTGAATGGAATGTGATAATGAATCAGTGCCTGGATGGATAACTGAGTGCATGGGCTGATTAATAAGTGAGAGAATAAAGTGAGTTTGTAGAAGGACGAAAGGTTGAATAGCAAATGCAGTGATAGATGACTGAATTGATTAGTGACTGCATGACACAATTAATGAGTGAGTGCATGGATGGATACAAAGAAGTTACACTAATCTTACAGACTGAGGCCTCAAACAGAAATAGTAATACTTTTATAAAGATGATAGCCCAACCAGTATCACACCAGTGCAAGGGCTTTGCGTATCTTTTGAAGAGTGCACACAAAGCATGTAAATAATTAGCACTATAATGCTAATAGTGGTATTACCCCAACAGTGAATACCATTGTTCCAAAAATACCTACAACATGTCAAACAATATATCTGTTGTGCCTTTGTAATGATCACATAGGAGTGGGCACCACTGTACCCAGAAAAGAAGTTTAACATTTGCACAATTTGCTTTCACGTAATTATGCACAATTTTGGCAAAATTACACATAATTATGCAAAAGGAAAATCCATAATTTTGTGTTATGTTTCAGAGCTATTTGTCATTTGTTTGCATGAGGAAGTATTTAACAAAAAGCATGGCAAACAACAGCCACGCGGGTTCTGCTGTTAACATGTATTTGAAGTAAACTTATACACCAAAAGGCACGTTTCATTGTAAATGTTTTACCACAAATGATATGTAATTATACAAAGTGGTGTAAAGGCATATTTTCATGAACTTTGCATAACAAGCATGTTAGAAATGGGGTCTCGGTTGCACCCTGTCCAAGTAGGGACCCACACTCTACTCAGGATGGTAGTTTGGCACAAGCAGTCAGGCTTCTCTCAGAAGCAATGTGTGAAGCATTTGCACCTAACATAGAGTAATATAGTGAAAACACTACAAAGGACACCACACTAGTTTTAGAAAAATGCCCAACATTTATCACTGTAAAACAAGACCAAAACTATAAAAATCTGACATACAGTCATGGCGTCGTGATCAACAAAACCAACAGTTCAGGCCGACTGCGGCATTGCAGGCCAGCTATGGTGTCAGAAAGACCTACAAAAAGTACCTTTAGATTTGCAGGGCATCGTGATCCTCACGTGAGCTCCGGAGAACGGCGTCGCAGTGTCTGTTCTAGAGTCGGTGTGGGGTAGTCGGGCCCTTGAAGTCACACGCGTTGCGGATCGAACTCCAAGCTGAACTGGCATGGATGGCGTCGGGGCTACGGTGCGAAGCAAGATGATGCGACGTGTGGTGCCCACAGGTCACAGGGCAGGCAGCGGCTCGGTGACAGTCATCCAGCGCCATCGGTGAAACCAGGGCTGCGGTGCGGGGTCACCAAGTCACGGTGCCAGCAGTGGCACTGCCGTTGCTGAAGTACTGTCGTCGGTAGGCCCAATTCAGCGGTGTGGCACAAAACGGGCTCCGTGTAGTGTCCATGGGTCGCGGTGCAGACATGGACGTCGGTTGACGACAATGGAGTCAATGGTGCTGGCATTGGTGGACCGGGGCTGAGGTGCGGTATGGGACGGTGCTTCGTGCTCCTCACGAGTGGTGTCCACAGACCACAGTACGGCAGCAGCGCCAGTGTCAGCAGGAGCATCGTCGTCAGGGATGCCCAAGCTGTGGTGTGACCAGGTGATGCCAGAGTGCAGGGCCCACAGGTTGCGGTGCGAGCAGCAGCTTGGTGAAGTCGTCCGATGATGCGTCGGTCAGTTAAGAGTCGCGGTGCGAAGCGGGGAAGTGCAGCTCTGTGTGGCATCAGCAGGTCAGAGGCTCTGTTGACGACGTTGCAGTGGTTTTTGTTCTCTTACGCCACAGAACACACAGTTCCTAGTACTGCAGGTCGAGGAAACTGAAGTCTTTGGTGTCCCTGAGATTTCCAGCAGGAGGCAAGCTCTAATCCGAGCCCTTGGAGAACTTTCTCAAGCATGGTACACAGTAAAGTTCACCCTTTGCTCTCTTTTGAGGTAGAAGCAGCAACTGTAGGCAAATCCAGAAAAAGCAACACAGCAAAGGAGATTACTACTCCTCCAGTCCTTCAGCTCTCTTCCTTGGCAGAGGCTCCTCTTGATTCCAGAAAGATTCTAAAAGTCTGGGGTTTTGGGTCCAAAACTTATACCCCCTTTCTGTCTTTGAAGTTGACAAACTTCAAAAGGAAAGTCTCAGTTGTTTGCAAGATCCTTCCTTGTCCAGGCCAGGCACCAGACACACACCAGGGGGTTGGAGACTACATTGTGTGAGGGCAGGCACAGTCCTTTCAGGTGTAAGTGACCACTCCTCCCTCCACTCAGATGGCTCATCAGGACATGCACGCTACACCCCAGCTCCCTTTGCGTCACTGTCTAGAGGAGAGGTGAAACAGCCCAACTGTCAAACTGACCCAGACAGGGAATCCACAAACAGGCAGAGTCACAGAATGGTTTAAGCAAGAAAATGCCTACTTTCTAAAGGGCATTTTAAAACTAACAATCTAAAAACCAACGTCACTAAAAGATGTATTTTTACATTTTGGGTTCAGAGACCCTAAACCCCATATTTCCATCTTCTCTCAAAGGGGATCTGTACTTTAAAGTTATTTAAAGGCAGCCCTCATGTTAACCTATGAGCGAGATAGGCCTTGCAACAGTGAATACTGAATTTAGCAGTATTTCACTGTTAGGACATGTAACACGCATCAGTACATGTTCCACCTTTAACATTCACTGCACCCTGCCCACGGGGCTACTTAGGGCCTACTTTAGGGGTGCCTTACATGTAGTAAAAGATAAGGTTTAGGCCTGGCTAGTGGGTGAACTTGCCAGGTCGAATTGGCAGTTTAAAATTGCACACACAGACACTGCAGTGGCAGGTCTGACCCATGTTTACAGGGCTACTCATGTGGGTGGCACAGTCATTGCTGCAGGCCCACTAGTAGTATTTGATTTACAGGCCCTAGGCATCTCTAGTGCACTTTACTAGGGACTTACCAATAAATCAAATCTGCTAATCATGGATGAACCAATCAATAGTACAATTTATATAGGGAGCACTTGCATTTTAGCACTGATTAGCAGCGGTAAAGTGCACAGAGACAAAAAAAACAGCAAAAACAGAGTCCAGTACACCATAACAACAGGAGGTCAGAAGGCAAAAAGATGGGGGAGACACACCAACAGCCTCAAAGTCTAACAAAGCATAACACAAAATTCCCCAAATAATGGGAATTACGATGGTATAATTAAAGTTTTGTCCAGGTCTACCCAAAAGGAGCCACCATATTTCACGAATATTCAGATTTTCCACATTGTTCAATAATCCTTTATGCATCTTTAAATTTGGACCATCACTCACTAATACTGGCTGCAACTTCAGATTTGACCAGATACTCAGTAATCATTAGTGCAAGGTCAGATTTGCCCCATCGCTCATTCATCTTGGCTTTTTGTACGGCTTTTCATAAATAAATGACTTTCAGGCCAGATTTTCACCATAGCTTAGATTAAAAGATATAGATGTATGGACAATGTTCAAAATTGCCCTTTCTGCAGGGTCATCCCCTAACTTTTAAACCCTTAGACCTTCTGTTTTTTTCTAACTGCAATTGTGGGCTTTTAGGATTCTATGCACTTTACTACTGCTGACCAGTGCTTCATTGCATGTGCTCTGTGCTCTAAAACATGGTAACATTGGCTTATCCACAATGGAGATATTTACCTTTCTTGTAAGTTGCCAGTAAAGTGCACAATATGTGCCCATGCCTGTAAATGAAATGCTACTTGTGGGCCTCCAGCACTGATTGTGCCACCCACTACAGTAGCCTTTCAAACATGTCTCATGCCTGCCACTGCATAGCTTGTGTGTGCAGTATAAACTGCCATTTCAACTTGGTAAGTGTACCCACTTGCCAGGTCCAAACCTTCCTTTTAATTATATGTAAGTCACCCCTAGTGTAGGCCCTATATAGCCCCAAGGGCATGGTGGTGTGTAGTCAAAAAGTTGGACATGCACTTTTAAGTTTAACATGTTCAGATACTGAAAAACACTTACATTTGTTTTTCATTATTGCAAGGACTATCTCTCCCCTAGGATAGTATTGGGATTACCTTAAAACATTCTTTAATAGGGAGAAGGTAGATGTTAGAAAATGGGTCTCTAGATGGCAAAGGTATACACTCTTGTCCAGGTAAGGATCACAATACTAGTCAGGGTAAGTCACTACACAACTTAAATTATCCTGGGCTCACCTTCAAGTAGCTTGGCACAGAGCAGGTAAGCCTAACGTAGAAGGCAGTGTGTAAAGTTTATGTGCAATAACGCATACAGTAATACAAAGAAAACACCACAAAAACTACATCACTGTAACATCATTGTAGGAACATAGATAATATTTAGATGAATACAATAAGACCAAAATGACAAAAATCCAATAAGTAGATCCTGAGATATGCAATTTTAAAGACTTAGGTGAAAATAGCACATAGAAGCGCAAAGCGCCAACTGTGGTTATCTGGTCTAGACCGGGACAAAGTCACAAGTTCAGACCTACCGCAAAGGAGCATGGGCCAGCCTCAGGGACCCACTTGGGCCTGCTGAACACAGTACCTTAAGTCCTGGAGCGGGGACTGTAGGGAGGGGCTTTCCAAGGCTCGGTATCGTGCGGCGTCATTTCCGAGAAGCTGGGTGGCGAGGCTTTGCTAGGCTTGGCGTGACTTTGCATTGATCCGGGGGAGCTGTGCGGCACGGCTTTGCGGGGCTTAGCGTTGCTTTGCATCGATCCTGGGGAACTGTGCGGTGAGGCTCTGCAGGGCTTGGCGTTGCTGTGCATCAGTTCCGATGGGCTGGCAACTGCGTGACGAGGCTTTGCAGGGCATTGTGTCTCCCTGTATTGAGTCCATTGAGGCGGGCAGCTGTGCGAGAAGGCTTTACAGGCCTTCACGTTGCTTTGCAGCAGTTCTGACGAACACCTCAGAAGGTAAAGCACCTTAGGCCCACTTCCAAGGCAGGACAGAGTCACAGCTTGTATAGTCCAGGTGTAGATGGTTCAAGTCTTTGATATCCCTTAGACTTGGGAACAGGAGGCAAGCTTAATCCAAGCCTTTAGAGAGCACTTGTGAAGGAAAGAAGAGTCATTCCACCAGAGTCAGGGGCCAGCAGGCAGCAGGGCAACAAGCAGGCCAGCAGACTTTCCATCAAAGCATTCCAGAGGGGTCCTTTGGGCAATCCTTCTGACACAGTACAGTTGTAGGTCCCCAAGTGTCAGATTTGGTAGGATCAGAGACCCAGTATATGTACCCAAAAATGCATTTGAAGTTTGGAAAACTTCAAGGACTGGGTTTGAAGTGCACAAGGTCCCCTTTCAACCCAGCTGTCTGCCAGGATTCCTGTGGGGGGTTGTCATTCCTTTTTGTGGGGTCAGGCCACTGGCCTTTGAAGTGTAAGTGAGAGATCCTCCACCCTTCCTGCCCAGGGAGACCCATTCAGTATGCAACGAATGCAGATATGGCTGAGTCCTATTTTTATGGCTGTCTGGGTGGAATGCACAAGGGGAGCTGTCAACCAGCCCAGCCCAGACCTAGACTGGAGTCATGCTATAAGGCACAGATGGCAGTAAGTGCAGAGAAATGCCTACTTTCTAAAAGTGGCATTTCTGAAATAGTAATGTAAAATCCAGCTTCACCAGTAAGTAGGATGTCTTACAACCATACCAAATATGACAAGTCTATTCCTCTCAGATCAGAAATTATCACTTAAAAACATAGAATAGAATCTCTAATGATGACCTATGAGAGGTACAGGCTTCACAGTAGTGAAAAATGACTTTGGGAGTACATATCCTGCCTTTTATTTACATAGCACTCTGACATATTGGTTACCTAGGGCCTACCTTAGGGGTGAGTTAGGTGTCAGAAAAGCATAATTTAAGGCTTGGCAAGTACTTTGAAATGCCAAGTCAAATTGGCAGTGAAACTGCACGCACAGGCCTAGCAATGGCAGACCTGAGACATGGTTAGGGGCTACTTAGGTGGGTGGCACAATCAGTTTTAGAAAGTGAGCATTTCTCTGCACTTAAAATCCATCTGTGCCTTACAGCCTGTCTCCAATCAACAGCTGGGCTGGCTGACAACTTCCTTGTGCATTTTCCCCAGACAACCACAAACACAGGACAATCAGTCACACCTGCACTCATCTGCATGCTGAATGGGTCTTCCTGGGCTGGAAAGGTGGAGTGCCTGCCACTTACATTTCAAAGGCTACTGGTCTGCCCTCACACAATGAACCTGAAACCTGTCAAGAGGAACTGCCTGGCTGCCCACAGGGCTCATCTGGACTGCTTTGCTGAGAAGGACAACTGCCCTGCTGCCCTTTGACTTTGCTGAGAAGTGCTCTCCAAGGGCTTGGATTGAGCTTGCCACCTGTCTCATAAAGTCTCAGGACCAAAAAGACTTCATCTCTTTAGGAAACTCCTTGTGCGCCAAAAAGCGATGCACAGCCTGCCGGAAACGATGCACAGCCGTCTTGCGACCAAGAAATCACTGCACAGCCAAACCGGAATGACACAGCCCGACTTCCCGAGAGAAGATTTGATGCAGCACCTGCCTTGCAACAGAAAATTAGACGCACAGCATTACCGGATCGACGCACAGCTGAACCGGAGTGACACAGCCGATTCCCCGAGTGGAAAATCGACAGCGCCTGCCGTGCAACAGAAAATTTGATGCATCGCCCTACTGGATCAATGCAACGCCTGTAGAAAGAAACAAAGCATCGTCTGTGGCACGTTGGAAAATCCAACGCACACCCTATTTTTCCACACATCTCCTCCTCTGTGGTCTCCGTGCATGGTATTTTTGACGCAAACCAGGTACTTTGTGTAATCAAGAGACAACTGTTGATTTCTAAAATGTAAGACTCTTTTAAGACCTGCAAAGGTGATATTTCAACTTGTGCTTATTGAATCTTTATTGTTTTGACCTTATTTTAACCAGGTTATTTTAACCAGATAAATATCCTATGTTATTCTAAACCTGTGTGGTGTATTTTTGTGGTGTTTTCACTGTGTTACTGAATAATTTAATGCACAAATACTTTACACATTCTAAGTTAAGCCTGACTGCTCAGTGCAAAGCTACCTGAGGGTGGGCACAGGATAATTTGGATTGTGTGTGACTTACCCTGACTAGGATTGTGGCAAGGGCGTATACCTCTGCCAACTAGAGATCCCATTTCTAACATTGGTGATCAGTGGTGAGGATAGGACTTGTGTTTCTGCAGTGACATACAATAGCTGTGTGTGCACTACCTACCCACAGTTAAAGGTCAATTTGAATTGTTCTATTTTTGCTTAAATTTTTCCTGCTTGACATTTTAATCTAATCCTATACAACATGTCTCTGGCTGGGTCTCAAGGAGGAGCTGGAGAGTTTGACATAGCTAAGCTGGAGGCATACACTGTCAGCCAGCTGAAAGGGTTCTGCAAGGGGTTGAGACTACCTACTTGGGGTGCCTCCAAGAAGGAGGAGTAACTAAAGGTGATGAGGGCCTAGACAGAAGCTTGTTCACAAGAGAATGTTGAGTTGGGAGAGCAAGAGGATGGCCTCCAGAGGATTTACCAACAGCAGTGGTGGATGACACCCATTGATTTGTGCCCCATGCTAAAACAGGGAGCAGTGTCTCAAGCAACGGTCTGACCGCAGAGGAAAGGAGGGAGGGGAGAGAGTTTCAACTTCATTTTGCAAGATTAAAAATAGAAGCCAAACAAGCTGAGGCTGCAGCTGAGATAGCCTTGGCTGAAAATAACTACTTGTGGCTCATGAACTGAGTCTTAAAGAGCTGGAGCTCAATTCTAGGCAGTCTGAGTCCAGCAGTGATGGACGCAGCATACATTCAGGACCTGTTTGAGACAAAAAAGTTTGTACACCCAAAGATGTGGTTCCCGGTTATGTGGTGGGAGATGACATTGACAAGTGGTTTGCTGCTTATGAAGTTGCACTAAGGGCTCATGTGGTTCCTGAACAGCAATGGGGGGCGGGCTTGAGGAAACATGTGCCAACTATTGGGAGGGACACACTTCTCACATTAGAAATTAAGGACCAGTACACATACCGGCTCATGGAAGCCATTTTAATTGCCAAGTTTGGACTGACCCCTGAAAAGTATCGCCTGAAATTCAGGAACAGTACCAAACTCTCCAACCAAACTTGGGTAGACTTTTATGATTCTTCTAGTAAGGCACTGAATTGATAGGAGCGGGGCAGTAAAGTAGATGATTATACAGGTTTATATAATTTGATCCTGAGAGAGCATATGCTCAGTATTAGCTTTACAGAGTTTCTCCTGCAGGTGTTCCTTTGGCAGGTCATATTGAAGCAAGGTCTGCCCATGGTGCGGCTGTTTCATGGGCCGAGTTCCGCGGAGTTGGATTGATGGAAACATGTTGTGGTGCTACATGGACTGTACCGGACACCTTCATGAAAGTTGTAACATAGTCGGCTTTGAGCGTATATTCTGCTGCCGTTGCCATACCATGTGCTGTTAACCATCCGAAGTCATGTTTGGTTTCATAAATCACAAAAGGGCTGTTTCTAAGAGGAAAACGCATACCTTTGTGTAAGTTTATGTTTATTTTAGAATTCACAAAACTGCATTTTAAAGCTAACTTCACGAGTACGTGACAGCAGTCGGGGCAGAGAACTCGCCGCGTAAAAAGACACATGAATATCTTTCCATGTTCGGACCTCTCCGCCCCAACTGCGCAGTGGGAACACTCATAAAACTGCTATTAAAATGCGGTTTTGTGTTTACCTCTGGGAATTAGGACGCGAGTGTTGGAGTCATGCTTGCCTTCTGTGCCATGTTTATGTTTGGCTCTGGCTTGAAGCATCCTAAGTTTCACTGTGGCAAGGAAGTAGACCAGGCACGGCCTGCTTTGGGGGGGTGAGACCGGTGTGGCGGCACTGGGTGCTAACTTGAAGGGGGCTCACTGACCTCAATGGTGGCGCTGAGTTTCGCAGTAACATGATTTAAAAGCACCTGCTGCAGAGCTGCTTGTGCCCAGCTTTCAAGCATCAATTAAAAATGTCAGGATAACTCTTGCCATTAATGTTCCCGCTAGAGAGAGCGATCAGAGTTTTGTCTAGTGGCAGTGTTGACTCCCATTAAGTAGCACAGAGGGTTAATATGCCTGCTGCAAAGACCAGATCTGTATTTAATGAATAGCTAAGTGGATTAGTAAAGCCAGCCTTTACCGGTGAATTAAAACAAATTAAGTGTATGTAACCGAGGGGCTATGGAGAGATGTGGGACACTTTTACAGGGTGGTAGTGAGGGAATCCGAGAAAGAGATCACTTGGGGGGGGGGGCAAAAACGGATTGTCGCACCTGGTGCCACCTGCGCTAAACTCGGCACTGGGAACGGGAGTATTGTTCCATGTAGATACTGGTGTTCTTCATCACTAAGGTTCCTACGTACCTTGCCCCAGTCTTCGATTCTCTCCATTTTATTGCTTTATCCACAAAGGTGTGCTTGGTATACTTGCTAGTAGTGCTGGTAGGATAGGGAGGAAGTTGTAATTTGGGAGAAATGCGAAAAAAGGGATAACCAAAGGGTGCAAGTTAGTAGTGCCTGTCCCCAGGGTGAACATTGCATTCATTAAATAAGGACGAGGAAGCTAAAACTTGGAGCAACAAGGATTCCAGGAAAAGTAATCAATACATTATAAACCCAGTTGCTTATGCTTCTTTCTTCCAACAGATGGCAGTAAAATATAACAAATTGATAGAATTTACCTTTGTTCTTTGTTCTCCGAAAGAATATTGGAAAGAAAGGTTTTCGTACATTTTTGATATTACAGACAATTAAACGCGACAAATTGTATTTATTATGGACGTCCTTCCCATGACAGTGGTGAAATATGTTCAGGGTGCAAAGCAGCCTCGGGACTTGTTTTCTTTGACAGAGAAAAAATGGCAAAACCTACAGGTCTGGCTAATTTCTTAAAAAATGATTCTTCTTTAATTGGTTACTTTGTGTGTCTACTTTTGTGCATAGGTAAGTGATTGAATGGAATGTGATAATGAATCAGTGCCTGGATGGATAACTGAGTGCATGGGCTGATTAATAAGTGAGAGAATAAAGTGAGTTTGTAGAAGGACGAAAGGTTGAATAGCAAATGCAGTGATAGATGACTGAATTGATTAGTGACTGCATGACACAATTAATGAGTGAGTGCATGGATGGATACAAAGAAGTTACACTAATCTTACAGACTGAGGCCTCAAACAGAAATAGTAATACTTTTATAAAGATGATAGCCCAACCAGTATCACACCAGTGCAAGGGCTTTGCGTATCTTTTGAAGAGTGCACACAAAGCATGTAAATAATTAGCACTATAATGCTAATAGTGGTATTACCCCAACAGTGAATACCATTGTTCCAAAAATACCTACAACATGTCAAACAATATATCTGTTGTGCCTTTGTAATGATCACATAGGAGTGGGCACCACTGTACCCAGAAAAGAAGTTTAACATTTGCACAATTTGCTTTCACGTAATTATGCACAATTTTGGCAAAATTACACATAATTATGCAAAAGGAAAATCCATAATTTTGTGTTATGTTTCAGAGCTATTTGTCATTTGTTTGCATGAGGAAGTATTTAACAAAAAGCATGGCAAACAACAGCCACGCGGGTTCTGCTGTTAACATGTATTTGAAGTAAACTTATACACCAAAAGGCACGTTTCATTGTAAATGTTTTACCACAAATGATATGTAATTATACAAAGTGGTGTAAAGGCATATTTTCATGAACTTTGCATAACAAGCATGTTAGAAATGGGGTCTCGGTTGCACCCTGTCCAAGTAGGGACCCACACTCTACTCAGGATGGTAGTTTGGCACAAGCAGTCAGGCTTCTCTCAGAAGCAATGTGTGAAGCATTTGCACCTAACATAGAGTAATATAGTGAAAACACTACAAAGGACACCACACTAGTTTTAGAAAAATGCCCAACATTTATCACTGTAAAACAAGACCAAAACTATAAAAATCTGACATACAGTCATGGCGTCGTGATCAACAAAACCAACAGTTCAGGCCGACTGCGGCATTGCAGGCCAGCTATGGTGTCAGAAAGACCTACAAAAAGTACCTTTAGATTTGCAGGGCATCGTGATCCTCACGTGAGCTCCGGAGAACGGCGTCGCAGTGTCTGTTCTAGAGTCGGTGTGGGGTAGTCGGGCCCTTGAAGTCACACGCGTTGCGGATCGAACTCCAAGCTGAACTGGCATGGATGGCGTCGGGGCTACGGTGCGAAGCAAGATGATGCGACGTGTGGTGCCCACAGGTCACAGGGCAGGCAGCGGCTCGGTGACAGTCATCCAGCGCCATCGGTGAAACCAGGGCTGCGGTGCGGGGTCACCAAGTCACGGTGCCAGCAGTGGCACTGCCGTTGCTGAAGTACTGTCGTCGGTAGGCCCAATTCAGCGGTGTGGCACAAAACGGGCTCCGTGTAGTGTCCATGGGTCGCGGTGCAGACATGGACGTCGGTTGACGACAATGGAGTCAATGGTGCTGGCATTGGTGGACCGGGGCTGAGGTGCGGTATGGGACGGTGCTTCGTGCTCCTCACGAGTGGTGTCCACAGACCACAGTACGGCAGCAGCGCCAGTGTCAGCAGGAGCATCGTCGTCAGGGATGCCCAAGCTGTGGTGTGACCAGGTGATGCCAGAGTGCAGGGCCCACAGGTTGCGGTGCGAGCAGCAGCTTGGTGAAGTCGTCCGATGATGCGTCGGTCAGTTAAGAGTCGCGGTGCGAAGCGGGGAAGTGCAGCTCTGTGTGGCATCAGCAGGTCAGAGGCTCTGTTGACGACGTTGCAGTGGTTTTTGTTCTCTTACGCCACAGAACACACAGTTCCTAGTACTGCAGGTCGAGGAAACTGAAGTCTTTGGTGTCCCTGAGATTTCCAGCAGGAGGCAAGCTCTAATCCGAGCCCTTGGAGAACTTTCTCAAGCATGGTACACAGTAAAGTTCACCCTTTGCTCTCTTTTGAGGTAGAAGCAGCAACTGTAGGCAAATCCAGAAAAAGCAACACAGCAAAGGAGATTACTACTCCTCCAGTCCTTCAGCTCTCTTCCTTGGCAGAGGCTCCTCTTGATTCCAGAAAGATTCTAAAAGTCTGGGGTTTTGGGTCCAAAACTTATACCCCCTTTCTGTCTTTGAAGTTGACAAACTTCAAAAGGAAAGTCTCAGTTGTTTGCAAGATCCTTCCTTGTCCAGGCCAGGCACCAGACACACACCAGGGGGTTGGAGACTACATTGTGTGAGGGCAGGCACAGTCCTTTCAGGTGTAAGTGACCACTCCTCCCTCCACTCAGATGGCTCATCAGGACATGCACGCTACACCCCAGCTCCCTTTGCGTCACTGTCTAGAGGAGAGGTGAAACAGCCCAACTGTCAAACTGACCCAGACAGGGAATCCACAAACAGGCAGAGTCACAGAATGGTTTAAGCAAGAAAATGCCTACTTTCTAAAGGGCATTTTAAAACTAACAATCTAAAAACCAACGTCACTAAAAGATGTATTTTTACATTTTGGGTTCAGAGACCCTAAACCCCATATTTCCATCTTCTCTCAAAGGGGATCTGTACTTTAAAGTTATTTAAAGGCAGCCCTCATGTTAACCTATGAGCGAGATAGGCCTTGCAACAGTGAATACTGAATTTAGCAGTATTTCACTGTTAGGACATGTAACACGCATCAGTACATGTTCCACCTTTAACATTCACTGCACCCTGCCCACGGGGCTACTTAGGGCCTACTTTAGGGGTGCCTTACATGTAGTAAAAGATAAGGTTTAGGCCTGGCTAGTGGGTGAACTTGCCAGGTCGAATTGGCAGTTTAAAATTGCACACACAGACACTGCAGTGGCAGGTCTGACCCATGTTTACAGGGCTACTCATGTGGGTGGCACAGTCATTGCTGCAGGCCCACTAGTAGTATTTGATTTACAGGCCCTAGGCATCTCTAGTGCACTTTACTAGGGACTTACCAATAAATCAAATCTGCTAATCATGGATGAACCAATCAATAGTACAATTTATATAGGGAGCACTTGCATTTTAGCACTGATTAGCAGCGGTAAAGTGCACAGAGACAAAAAAAACAGCAAAAACAGAGTCCAGTACACCATAACAACAGGAGGTCAGAAGGCAAAAAGATGGGGGAGACACACCAACAGCCTCAAAGTCTAACAAAGCATAACACAAAATTCCCCAAATAATGGGAATTACGATGGTATAATTAAAGTTTTGTCCAGGTCTACCCAAAAGGAGCCACCATATTTCACGAATATTCAGATTTTCCACATTGTTCAATAATCCTTTATGCATCTTTAAATTTGGACCATCACTCACTAATACTGGCTGCAACTTCAGATTTGACCAGATACTCAGTAATCATTAGTGCAAGGTCAGATTTGCCCCATCGCTCATTCATCTTGGCTTTTTGTACGGCTTTTCATAAATAAATGACTTTCAGGCCAGATTTTCACCATAGCTTAGATTAAAAGATATAGATGTATGGACAATGTTCAAAATTGCCCTTTCTGCAGGGTCATCCCCTAACTTTTAAACCCTTAGACCTTCTGTTTTTTTCTAACTGCAATTGTGGGCTTTTAGGATTCTATGCACTTTACTACTGCTGACCAGTGCTTCATTGCCTGTGCTCTGTGCTCTAAAACATGGTAACATTGGCTTATCCACAATGGAGATATTTACCTTTCTTGTAAGTTGCCAGTAAAGTGCACAATATGTGCCCATGCCTGTAAATGAAATGCTACTTGTGGGCCTCCAGCACTGATTGTGCCACCCACTACAGTAGCCTTTCAAACATGTCTCATGCCTGCCACTGCATAGCTTGTGTGTGCAGTATAAACTGCCATTTCAACTTGGTAAGTGTACCCACTTGCCAGGTCCAAACCTTCTTTTTAATTATATGTAAGTCACCCCTAGTGTAGGCCCTATATAGCCCCAAGGGCATGGTGGTGTGTAGTCAAAAAGTTGGACATGCACTTTTAAGTTTAACATGTTCAGATACTGAAAAACACTTACATTTGTTTTTCATTATTGCAAGGACTATCTCTCCCCTAGGATAGTATTGGGATTACCTTAAAACATTCTTTAATAGGGAGAAGGTAGATGTTAGAAAATGGGTCTCTAGATGGCAAAGGTATACACTCTTGTCCAGGTAAGGATCACAATACTAGTCAGGGTAAGTCACTACACAACTTAAATTATCCTGGGCTCACCTTCAAGTAGCTTGGCACAGAGCAGGTAAGCCTAACGTAGAAGGCAGTGTGTAAAGTTTATGTGCAATAACGCATACAGTAATACAAAGAAAACACCACAAAAACTACATCACTGTAACATCATTGTAGGAACATAGATAATATTTAGATGAATACAATAAGACCAAAATGACAAAAATCCAATAAGTAGATCCTGAGATATGCAATTTTAAAGACTTAGGTGAAAATAGCACATAGAAGCGCAAAGCGCCAACTGTGGTTATCTGGTCTAGACCGGGACAAAGTCACAAGTTCAGACCTACCGCAAAGGAGCATGGGCCAGCCTCAGGGACCCACTTGGGCCTGCTGAACACAGTACCTTAAGTCCTGGAGCGGGGACTGTAGGGAGGGGCTTTCCAAGGCTCGGTATCGTGCGGCGTCAGTTCCGAGAAGCTGGGTGGCGAGGCTTTGCTAGGCTTGGCGTGACTTTGCATTGATCCGGGGGAGCTGTGCGGCACGGCTTTGCGGGGCTTAGCGTTGCTTTGCATCGATCCTGGGGAACTGTGCGGTGAGGCTCTGCAGGGCTTGGCGTTGCTGTGCATCAGTTCCGATGGGCTGGCAACTGCGTGACGAGGCTTTGCAGGGCATTGTGTCTCCCTGTATTGAGTCCATTGAGGCGGGCAGCTGTGCGAGAAGGCTTTACAGGCCTTCACGTTGCTTTGCAGCAGTTCTGACGAACACCTCAGAAGGTAAAGCACCTTAGGCCCACTTCCAAGGCAGGACAGAGTCACAGCTTGTATAGTCCAGGTGTAGATGGTTCAAGTCTTTGATATCCCTTAGACTTGGGAACAGGAGGCAAGCTTAATCCAAGCCTTTAGAGAGCACTTGTGAAGGAAAGAAGAGTCATTCCACCAGAGTCAGGGGCCAGCAGGCAGCAGGGCAACAAGCAGGCCAGCAGACTTTCCATCAAAGCATTCCAGAGGGGTCCTTTGGGCAATCCTTCTGACACAGTACAGTTGTAGGTCCCCAAGTGTCAGATTTGGTAGGATCAGAGACCCAGTATATGTACCCAAAAATGCATTTGAAGTTTGGAAAACTTCAAGGACTGGGTTTGAAGTGCACAAGGTCCCCTTTCAACCCAGCTGTCTGCCAGGATTCCTGTGGGGGGTTGTCATTCCTTTTTGTGGGGTCAGGCCACTGGCCTTTGAAGTGTAAGTGAGAGATCCTCCACCCTTCCTGCCCAGGGAGACCCATTCAGTATGCAACGAATGCAGATATGGCTGAGTCCTATTTTTATGGCTGTCTGGGTGGAATGCACAAGGGGAGCTGTCAACCAGCCCAGCCCAGACCTAGACTGGAGTCATGCTATAAGGCACAGATGGCAGTAAGTGCAGAGAAATGCCTACTTTCTAAAAGTGGCATTTCTGAAATAGTAATGTAAAATCCAGCTTCACCAGTAAGTAGGATGTCTTACAACCATACCAAATATGACAAGTCTATTCCTCTCAGATCAGAAATTATCACTTAAAAACATAGAATAGAATCTCTAATGATGACCTATGAGAGGTACAGGCTTCACAGTAGTGAAAAATGACTTTGGGAGTACATATCCTGCCTTTTATTTACATAGCACTCTGACATATTGGTTACCTAGGGCCTACCTTAGGGGTGAGTTAGGTGTCAGAAAAGCATAATTTAAGGCTTGGCAAGTACTTTGAAATGCCAAGTCAAATTGGCAGTGAAACTGCACGCACAGGCCTAGCAATGGCAGACCTGAGACATGGTTAGGGGCTACTTAGGTGGGTGGCACAATCAGTTTTAGAAAGTGAGCATTTCTCTGCACTTAAAATCCATCTGTGCCTTACAGCCTGTCTCCAATCAACAGCTGGGCTGGCTGACAACTTCCTTGTGCATTTTCCCCAGACAACCACAAACACAGGACAATCAGTCACACCTGCACTCATCTGCATGCTGAATGGGTCTTCCTGGGCTGGAAAGGTGGAGTGCCTGCCACTTACATTTCAAAGGCTACTGGTCTGCCCTCACACAATGAACCTGAAACCTGTCAAGAGGAACTGCCTGGCTGCCCACAGGGCTCATCTGGACTGCTTTGCTGAGAAGGACAACTGCCCTGCTGCCCTTTGACTTTGCTGAGAAGTGCTCTCCAAGGGCTTGGATTGAGCTTGCCACCTGTCTCATAAAGTCTCAGGACCAAAAAGACTTCATCTCTTTAGGAAACTCCTTGTGCGCCAAAAAGCGATGCACAGCCTGCCGGAAACGATGCACAGCCGTCTTGCGACCAAGAAATCACTGCACAGCCAAACCGGAATGACACAGCCCGACTTCCCGAGAGAAGATTTGATGCAGCACCTGCCTTGCAACAGAAAATTAGACGCACAGCATTACCGGATCGACGCACAGCTGAACCGGAGTGACACAGCCGATTCCCCGAGTGGAAAATCGACAGCGCCTGCCGTGCAACAGAAAATTTGAAGCATCGCCCTACTGGATCAATGCAACGCCTGTAGAAAGAAACAAAGCATCGTCTGTGGCACGTTGGAAAATCCAACGCACACCCTATTTTTCCACACATCTCCTCCTCTGTGGTCTCCGTGCATGGTATTTTTGACGCAAACCAGGTACTTTGTGTAATCAAGAGACAACTGTTGATTTCTAAAATGTAAGACTCTTTTAAGACCTGCAAAGGTGATATTTCAACTTGTGCTTATTGAATCTTTATTGTTTTGACCTTATTTTAACCAGGTTATTTTAACCAGATAAATATCCTATGTTATTCTAAACCTGTGTGGTGTATTTTTGTGGTGTTTTCACTGTGTTACTGAATAATTTAATGCACAAATACTTTACACATTCTAAGTTAAGCCTGACTGCTCAGTGCAAAGCTACCTGAGGGTGGGCACAGGATAATTTGGATTGTGTGTGACTTACCCTGACTAGGATTGTGGCAAGGGCGTATACCTCTGCCAACTAGAGATCCCATTTCTAACATTGGTGATCAGTGGTGAGGATAGGACTTGTGTTTCTGCAGTGACATACAATAGCTGTGTGTGCACTACCTACCCACAGTTAAAGGTCAATTTGAATTGTTCTATTTTTGCTTAAATTTTTCCTGCTTGACATTTTAATCTAATCCTATACAACATGTCTCTGGCTGGGTCTCAAGGAGGAGCTGGAGAGTTTGACATAGCTAAGCTGGAGGCATACACTGTCAGCCAGCTGAAAGGGTTCTGCAAGGGGTTGAGACTACCTACTTGGGGTGCCTCCAAGAAGGAGGAGTAACTAAAGGTGATGAGGGCCTAGACAGAAGCTTGTTCACAAGAGAATGTTGAGTTGGGAGAGCAAGAGGATGGCCTCCAGAGGATTTACCAACAGCAGTGGTGGATGACACCCATTGATTTGTGCCCCATGCTAAAACAGGGAGCAGTGTCTCAAGCAACGGTCTGACCGCAGAGGAAAGGAGGGAGGGGAGAGAGTTTCAACTTCATTTTGCAAGATTAAAAATAGAAGCCAAACAAGCTGAGGCTGCAGCTGAGATAGCCTTGGCTGAAAATAACTACTTGTGGCTCATGAACTGAGTCTTAAAGAGCTGGAGCTCAATTCTAGGCAGTCTGAGTCCAGCAGTGATGGACGCAGCATACATTCAGGACCTGTTTGAGACAAAAAAGTTTGTACACCCAAAGATGTGGTTCCCGGTTATGTGGTGGGAGATGACATTGACAAGTGGTTTGCTGCTTATGAAGTTGCACTAAGGGCTCATGTGGTTCCTGAACAGCAATGGGGGGCGGGCTTGAGGAAACATGTGCCAACTATTGGGAGGGACACACTTCTCACATTAGAAATTAAGGACCAGTACACATACAGGCTCATGGAAGCCATTTTAATTGCCAAGTTTGGACTGACCCCTGAAAAGTATCGCCTGAAATTCAGGAACAGTACCAAACTCTCCAACCAAACTTGGGTAGACTTTTATGATTCTTCTAGTAAGGCACTGAATTGATAGGAGCGGGGCAGTAAAGTAGATGATTATACAGGTTTATATAATTTGATCCTGAGAGAGCATATGCTCAGTATTAGCTTTACAGAGTTTCTCCTGCAGGTGTTCCTTTGGCAGGTCATATTGAAGCAAGGTCTGCCCATGGTGCGGCTGTTTCATGGGCCGAGTTCCGCGGAGTTGGATTGATGGAAACATGTTGTGGTGCTACATGGACTGTACCGGACACCTTCATGAAAGTTGTAACATAGTCGGCTTTGAGCGTATATTCTGCTGCCGTTGCCATACCATGTGCTGTTAACCATCCGAAGTCATGTTTGGTTTCATAAATCACAAAAGGGCTGTTTCTAAGAGGAAAACGCATACCTTTGTGTAAGTTTATGTTTATTTTAGAATTCACAAAACTGCATTTTAAAGCTAACTTCACGAGTACGTGACAGCAGTCGGGGCAGAGAACTCGCCGCGTAAAAAGACACATGAATATCTTTCTATGTTCGGACCTCTCCGCCCCAACTGCGCAGTGGGAACACTCATAAAACTGCTATTAAAATGCGGTTTTGTGTTTACCTCTGGGAATTAGGACGCGAGTGTTGGAGTCATGCTTGCCTTCTGTGCCATGTTTATGTTTGGCTCTGGCTTGAAGCATCCTAAGTTTCACTGTGGCAAGGAAGTAGACCAGGCACGGCCTGCTTTGGGGGGGTGAGACCGGTGTGGCGGCACTGGGTGCTAACTTGAAGGGGGCTCACTGACCTCAATGGTGGCGCTGAGTTTCGCAGTAACATGATTTAAAAGCACCTGCTGCAGAGCTGCTTGTGCCCAGCTTTCAAGCATCAATTAAAAATGTCAGGATAACTCTTGCCATTAATGTTCCCGCTAGAGAGAGCGATCAGAGTTTTGTCTAGTGGCAGTGTTGACTCCCATTAAGTAGCACAGAGGGTTAATATGCCTGCTGCAAAGACCAGATCTGTATTTAATGAATAGCTAAGTGGATTAGTAAAGCCAGCCTTTACCGGTGAATTAAAACAAATTAAGTGTATGTAACCGAGGGGCTATGGAGAGATGTGGGACACTTTTACAGGGTGGTAGTGAGGGAATCCGAGAAAGAGATCACTTGGGGGGGGGGCAAAAACGGATTGTCGCACCTGGTGCCACCTGCGCTAAACTCGGCACTGGGAACGGGAGTATTGTTCCATGTAGATACTGGTGTTCTTCATCACTAAGGTTCCTACGTACCTTGCCCCAGTCTTCGATTCTCTCCATTTTATTGCTTTATCCACAAAGGTGTGCTTGGTATACTTGCTAGTAGTGCTGGTAGGATAGGGAGGAAGTTGTAATTTGGGAGAAATGCGAAAAAAGGGATAACCAAAGGGTGCAAGTTAGTAGTGCCTGTCCCCAGGGTGAACATTGCATTCATTAAATAAGGACGAGGAAGCTAAAACTTGGAGCAACAAGGATTCCAGGAAAAGTAATCAATACATTATAAACCCAGTTGCTTATGCTTCTTTCTTCCAACAGATGGCAGTAAAATATAACAAATTGATAGAATTTACCTTTGTTCTTTGTTCTCCGAAAGAATATTGGAAAGAAAGGTTTTCGTACATTTTTGATATTACAGACAATTAAACGCGACAAATTGTATTTATTATGGACGTCCTTCCCATGACAGTGGTGAAATATGTTCAGGGTGCAAAGCAGCCTCGGGACTTGTTTTCTTTGACAGAGAAAAAATGGCAAAACCTACAGGTCTGGCTAATTTCTTAAAAAATGATTCTTCTTTAATTGGTTACTTTGTGTGTCTACTTTTGTGCATAGGTAAGTGATTGAATGGAATGTGATAATGAATCAGTGCCTGGATGGATAACTGAGTGCATGGGCTGATTAATAAGTGAGAGAATAAAGTGAGTTTGTAGAAGGACGAAAGGTTGAATAGCAAATGCAGTGATAGATGACTGAATTGATTAGTGACTGCATGACACAATTAATGAGTGAGTGCATGGATGGATACAAAGAAGTTACACTAATCTTACAGACTGAGGCCTCAAACAGAAATAGTAATACTTTTATAAAGATGATAGCCCAACCAGTATCACACCAGTGCAAGGGCTTTGCGTATCTTTTGAAGAGTGCACACAAAGCATGTAAATAATTAGCACTATAATGCTAATAGTGGTATTACCCCAACAGTGAATACCATTGTTCCAAAAATACCTACAACATGTCAAACAATATATCTGTTGTGCCTTTGTAATGATCACATAGGAGTGGGCACCACTGTACCCAGAAAAGAAGTTTAAAATTTGCACAATTTGCTTTCACGTAATTATGCACAATTTTGGCAAAATTACACATAATTATGCAAAAGGAAAATCCATCATTTTGTGTTATGTTTCAGAGCTATTTGTCATTTGTTTGCATGAGGAAGTATTTAACAAAAAGCATGGCAAACAACAGCCACGCGGGTTCTGCTGTTAACATGTATTTGAAGTAAACTTATACACCAAAAGGCACGTTTCATTGTAAATGTTTTACCACTAATGATATGTAATTATACAAAGTGGTGTATAGGGATATTTTCATGAACTTTGCATAACAAGCATGTTAGAAATGGGGTCTCGGTTGCACCCTGTCCAAGTAGGGACCCTCACTCTACTCAGGATGGTAGTTTGGCACAAGCAGTCAGGCTTCTCTCAGAAGCAATGTGTGAAGCATTTGCACCTAACACAGAGTAATATAGTGAAAACACTACAAAGGACACCACACTAGTTTTAGAAAAATGCCCAACATTTATCACTGTAAAACAAGACCAAAACTATAAAAATCTGACATACAGTCATGGCGTCGTGATCAACAAAACCAACAGTTCAGGCCGGCTGCGGCATTGCAGGCCAGCTATGGTGTCAGAAAGACCTACAAAAAGTACCTTTAGATTTGCAGGGCATCGTGATCCTCACGTGAGCTCCGGAGAACGGCGTCGCAGTGTCTGTTCTAGAGTCGGTGTGCGGTAGTCGGGCCCTTGAAGTCACACGTGTTGCGGATCAAACTCCAAGCTGAACTGGCATGGATGGCGTCGGGGCTACGGTGCGAAGCAAGATGATGCGACGTGTGGTGCCCACAGGTCACAGGGCAGGCAGCGGCTCGGTGACAGTCATCCAGCGCCATCGGTGAAACCAGGGCTGCGGTGCGGGGTCACCAAGTCACGGTGCCAGCAGTGGCACTGCCGTTGCTGAAGTACTGTCGTCGGTAGGCCCAATTCAGCGGTGTGGCACAAAACGGGCTCCGTGTAGTGTCCATGGGTCGCGGTGCAGACAGGGACGTCGGTTGACGACAATGGAGTCAATGGTGCTGGCATTGGTGGACCGGGGCTGAGGTGCGGTATGGGACGGTGCTTCGTGCTCCTCACGAGTGGTGTCCACAGACCACAGTGCGGCAGCAGCGCCAGTGTCAGCAGGAGCATCGTAGTCAGGGATGCCCAAGCTGTGGTGTGACCAGGTGATGCCAGAGTGCAGGGCCCACAGGTTGCGGTGCGAGCAGCAGCTTGGTGAAGTCGTCCGATGATGCGTCGGTCAGTTAAGAGTCGCGGTGCGAAGCGGGGAAGTGCAGCTCTGTGTGGCATCAGCAGGTCAGAGGCTTCGTTGACGACGTTGCAGTGGTTTTTGTTCTCTTACGCCACAGAACACACAGTTCCTAGTACTGCAGGTCGAGGAAACTGAAGTCTTTGGTGTCCCTGAGATTTCCAGCAGGAGGCAAGCTCTAATCCGAGCCCTTGGAGAACTTTCTCAAGCATGGTACACAGTAAAGTTCACCCTTTGCTCTCTTTTGAGGTAGAAGCAGCAACTGTAGGCAAATCCAGAAAAAGCAACACAGCAAAGGAGATTACTACTCCTCCAGTCCTTCAGCTCTCTTCCTTGGCAGAGGCTCCTCTTGATTCCAGAAAGATTCTAAAAGTCTGGGGTTTTGGGTCCAAAACTTATACCCCCTTTCTGTCTTTGAAGTTGACAAACTTCAAAAGGAAAGTCTCAGTTGTTTGCAAGATCCTTCCTTGTCCAGGCCAGGCACCAGACACACACCAGGGGGTTGGAGACTACATTGTGTGAGGGCAGGCACAGTCCTTTCAGGTGTAAGTGACCACTCCTCCCTCCACTCAGATGGCTCATCAGGACATGCACGCTACACCCCAGCTCCCTTTGCGTCACTGTCTAGAGGAGAGGTGAAACAGCCCAACTGTCAAACTGACCCAGACAGGGAATCCACAAACAGGCAGAGTCACAGAATGGTTTAAGCAAGAAAATGCCTACTTTCTAAAGGGCATTTTAAAACTAACAATCTAAAAACCAACGTCACTAAAAGATGTATTTTTACATTTTGGGTTCAGAGACCCTAAACCCCATATTTCCATCTTCTCTCAAAGGGGATCTGTACTTTAAAGTTATTTAAAGGCAGCCCTCATGTTAACCTATGAGCGAGATAGGCCTTGCAACAGTGAATACTGAATTTAGCAGTATTTCACTGTTAGGACATGTAACACGCATCAGTACATGTTCCACCTTTAACATTCACTGCACCCTGCCCACGGGGCTACTTAGGGCCTACTTTAGGGGTGCCTTACATGTAGTAAAAGATAAGGTTTAGGCCTGGCTAGTGGGTGAACTTGCCAGGTCGAATTGGCAGTTTAAAATTGCACACACAGACACTGCAGTGGCAGGTCTGACCCATGTTTACAGGGCTACTCATGTGGGTGGCACAGTCATTGCTGCAGGCCCACTAGTAGTATTTGATTTACAGGCCCTAGGCATCTCTAGTGCACTTTACTAGGGACTTACCAATAAATCAAATCTGCTAATCATGGATGAACCAATCAATAGTACAATTTATATAGGGAGCACTTGCATTTTAGCACTGATTAGCAGCGGTAAAGTGCACAGAGACAAAAAAAACAGCAAAAACAGAGTCCAGTACACCATAACAACAGGAGGTCAGAAGGCAAAAAGATGGGGGAGACACACCAACAGCCTCAAAGTCTAACAAAGCATAACACAAAATTCCCCAAATAATGGGAATTACGATGGTATAATTAAAGTTTTGTCCAGGTCTACCCAAAAGGAGCCACCATATTTCACGAATATTCAGATTTTCCACATTGTTCAATAATCCTTTATGCATCTTTAAATTTGGACCATCACTCACTAATACTGGCTGCAACTTCAGATTTGACCAGATACTCAGTAATCATTAGTGCAAGGTCAGATTTGCCCCATCGCTCATTCATCTTGGCTTTTTGTACGGCTTTTCATAAATAAATGACTTTCAGGCCAGATTTTCACCATAGCTTAGATTAAAAGATATAGATGTATGGACAATGTTCAAAATTGCCCTTTCTGCAGGGTCATCCCCTAACTTTTTACCCTTAGACCTTCTGTTTTTTCTAACTGCAATTGTGGGCTTTTAGGATTCTATGCACTTTACTACTGCTGACCAGTGCTTCATTGCCTGTGCTCTGTGCTCTAAAACATGGTAACATTGGCTTATCCACAATGGAGATATTTACCTTTCTTGTAAGTTGCCAGTAAAGTGCACAATATGTGCCCATGCCTGTAAATGAAATGCTACTTGTGGGCCTCCAGCACTGATTGTGCCACCCACTACAGTAGCCTTTCAAACATGTCTCATGCCTGCCACTGCATAGCTTGTGTGTGCAGTATAAACTGCCATTTCAACTTGGTAAGTGTACCCACTTGCCAGGTCCAAACCTTCCTTTTAATTATATGTAAGTCACCCCTAGTGTAGGCCCTATATAGCCCCAAGGGCATGGTGGTGTGTAGTCAAAAAGTTGGACATGCACTTTTAAGTTTAACATGTTCAGATACTGAAAAACACTTACATTTGTTTTTCATTATTGCAAGGACTATCTCTCCCCTAGGATAGTATTGGGATTACCTTAAAACATTCTTTAATAGGGAGAAGGTAGATGTTAGAAAATGGGTCTCTAGATGGCAAAGGTATACACTCTTGTCCAGGTAAGGATCACAATACTAGTCAGGGTAAGTCACTACACAACTTAAATTATCCTGGGCTCACCTTCAAGTAGCTTGGCACAGAGCAGGTAAGCCTAACGTAGAAGGCAGTGTGTAAAGTTTATGTGCAATAACGCATACAGTAATACAAAGAAAACACCACAAAAACTACATCACTGTAACATCATTGTAGGAACATAGATAATATTTAGATGAATACAATAAGACCAAAATGACAAAAATCCAATAAGTAGATCCTGAGATATGCAATTTTAAAGACTTAGGTGAAAATAGCACATAGAAGCGCAAAGCGCCAACTGTGGTTATCTGGTCTAGACCGGGACAAAGTCACAAGTTCAGACCTACCGCAAAGGAGCATGGGCCAGCCTCAGGGACCCACTTGGGCCTGCTGAACACAGTACCTTAAGTCCTGGAGCGGGGACTGTAGGGAGGGGCTTTCCAAGGCTCGGTATTGTGCGGCGTCAGTTCCGAGAAGCTGTGTGGCGAGGCTTTGCTAGGCTTGGCGTGACTTTGCATTGATCCGGGGGAGCTGTGCGGCGCGGCTTTGCGGGGCTTAGCGTCGCTTTGCATCGATCCTGGGGAACTGTGCGGTGAGGCTCTGCAGGGCTTGGCGTTGCTGTGCATCAGTTCCGATGGGCTGGCAACTGCGTGACGAGGCTTTGCAGGGCATTGTGTCTCCCTGTATTGAGTCCATTGAGGCGGGCAGCTGTGCGAGAAGGCTTTACAGGGCTTCACGTTGCTTTGCAGCAGTTCTGATGAACACCTCAGAAGGTAAAGCACCTTAGGCCCACTTCCAAGGCAGGACAGAGTCACAGCTTGTATAGTCCAGGTGTAGATGGTTCAAGTCTTTGATATCCCTTAGACTTGGGAACAGGAGGCAAACTTAATCCAAGCCTTTAGAGAGCACTTGTGAAGGAAAGAAGAGTCATTCCACCAGAGTCAGGGGCCAGCAGGCAGCAGGGCAACAAGCAGGCCAGCAGACTTTCCATCAAAGCATTCCAGAGGGGTCCTTTGGGCAATCCTTCTGACACAGTACAGTTGTAGGTCCCCAAGTGTCAGATTTGGTAGGATCAGAGACCCAGTATATGTACCCAAAAATGCATTTGAAGTTTGGAAAACTTCAAGGACTGGGTTTGAAGTGCACAAGGTCCCCTTTCAACCCAGCTGTCTGCCAGGATTCCTGTGGGGGGTTGTCATTCCTTTTTGTGGGGTCAGGCCACTGGCCTTTGAAGTGTAAGTGAGAGATCCTCCACCCTTCCTGCCCAGGGAGACCCATTCAGTATGCAATGAATGCAGATATGGCTGAGTCCTATTTTTATGGCTGTCTGGGTGGAATGCACAAGGGGAGCTGTCAACCAGCCCAGCCCAGACCTAGACTGGAGTCATGCTATAAGGCACAGATGGCAGTAAGTGCAGAGAAATGCCTACTTTCTAAAAGTGGCATTTCTGAAATAGTAATGTAAAATCCAGCTTCACCAGTAAGTAGGATGTCTTACAACCATACCAAATATGACAAGTCTATTCCTCTCAGATCAGAAATTATCACTTAAAAACATAGAATAGAATCTCTAATGATGACCTATGAGAGGTACAGGCTTCACAGTAGTGAAAAATGACTTTGGGAGTACATATCCTGCCTTTTATTTACATAGCACTCTGACCTATTGGTTACCTAGGGCCTACCTTAGGGGTGAGTTAGGTGTCAGAAAAGCATAATTTAAGGCTTGGCAAGTACTTTGAAATGCCAAGTCAAATTGGCAGTGAAACTGCACGCACAGGCCTAGCAATGGCAGACCTGAGACATGGTTAGGGGCTACTTAGGTGGGTGGCACAATCAGTTTTAGAAAGTGAGCATTTCTCTGCACTTAAAATCCATCTGTGCCTTACAGCCTGTCTCCAATCAACAGCTGGGCTGGCTGACAACTTCCTTGTGCATTTTCCCCAGACAACCACAAACACAGGACAATCAGTCACACCTGCACTCATCTGCATGCTGAATGGGTCTTCCTGGGCTGGAAAGGTGGAGGGCCTGCCACTTACATTTCAAAGGCTACTGGTCTGCCCTCACACAATGAACCTGAAACCTGTCAAGAGGAACTGCCTGGCTGCCCACAGGGCTCATCTGGACTGCTTTGCTGAGAAGGACAACTGCCCTGCTGCCCTTTGACTTTGCTGAGAAGTGCTCTCCAAGGGCTTGGATTGAGCTTGCCACCTGTCTCATAAAGTCTCAGGACCAAAAAGACTTCGGGCCTGATTCTGACTATGGCGGACGGCAGAGGCCGTCCGCCATAGTCCCGCCGCCAAATGACCGCACCGCGGTCAAAAGACCACGCCGGCCATTCACACATTTCCTCTGGGCCGGCGGGCGCTCTCCAAAAGAGCGCCCGCCGGCCCAGAGGAAATGCCCCTGCAACGAGGACGCTGTCTCAGAATTGAGCCGGCGTAGTTGCAGGGGTGCGACGGGTGCAGTTGCACCCGTCGCGTATTTCAGTGTCTGCAAAGCAGACACTGAAATACTTTTTGGGGCCCTCTTACGGGGGCCCCTGCAGTGCCCATGCCATTGGCATGGGCACTGCAGGGGCCCCCAGGGGCCCCGCGGCACCCCCTACCGCCATCCTGTTCATGGCGGGTTTCCCGCCATGAACAGGATGGCGGTAGGGGGTGTCTGAATCCTCATGGCGGCGGAGCAGGATTCCCCCGAACAGCGGAAAGTCGGCGGGAGACCGCCGACTTTCCGCTTCTGACCGCGGCTGAACTGCCGCGGTCAGAATGCTCGTGGGAGCACCGCCAGCCTGTTGGCGGTGCTCCCGTGGTCGGTGGCCCTTGCGACCAAGAAATCACTGCACAGCCAAACCGGAATGACACAGCCCGACTTCCCGAGAGAAGATTTGATGCAGCACCTGCCTTGCAACAGAAAATTAGACGCACAGCATTACCGGATCGACGCACAGCTGAACCGGAGTGACACAGCCGATTCCCCGAGTGGAAAATCGACAGCGCCTGCCGTGCAACAGAAAATTTGATGCATCGCCCTACTGGATCAATGCAACGCCTGTAGAAAGAAACAAAGCATCGTCTGTGGCACGTTGGAAAATCCAACGCACACCCTATTTTTCCACACATCTCCTCCTCTGTGGTCTCCGTGCATGGTATTTTTGACGCAAACCAGGTACTTTGTGTAATCAAGAGACAACTGTTGATTTCTAAAATGTAAGACTCTTTTAAGACCTGCAAAGGTGATATTTCAACTTGTGCTTATTGAATCTTTATTGTTTTGACCTTATTTTAACCAGGTTATTTTAACCAGATAAATATCCTATGTTATTCTAAACCTGTGTGGTGTATTTTTGTGGTGTTTTCACTGTGTTACTGAATAATTTAATGCACAAATACTTTACACATTCTAAGTTAAGCCTGACTGCTCAGTGCAAAGCTACCTGAGGGTGGGCACAGGATAATTTGGATTGTGTGTGACTTACCCTGACTAGGATTGTGGCAAGGGCGTATACCTCTGCCAACTAGAGATCCCATTTCTAACATTGGTGATCAGTGGTGAGGATAGGACTTGTGTTTCTGCAGTGACATACAATAGCTGTGTGTGCACTACCTACCCACAGTTAAAGGTCAATTTGAATTGTTCTATTTTTGCTTCAATTTTTCCTGCTTGACATTTTAATCTAATCCTATACAACATGTCTCTGGCTGGGTCTCAAGGAGGAGCTGGAGAGTTTGACATAGCTAAGCTGGAGGCATACACTGTCAGCCAGCTGAAAGGGTTCTGCAAGGGGTTGAGACTACCTACTTGGGGTGCCTCCAAGAAGGAGGAGTACCTAAAGGTGATGAGGGCCTAGACAGAAGCTTGTTCACAAGAGAATGTTGAGTTGGGAGAGCAAGAGGATGGCCTCCAGAGGATTTACCAACAGCAGTGGTGGATGACACCCATTGATTTGTGCCCCATGCTAAAACAGGGAGCAGTGTCTCAAGCAACGGTCTGACCGCAGAGGAAAGGAGGGAGGGGAGAGAGTTTCAACTTCATTTTGCAAGATTAAAAATAGAAGCCAAACAAGCTGAGGCTGCAGCTGAGATAGCCTTGGCTGAAAATAACTACTTGTGGCTCATGAACTGAGTCTTAAAGAGCTGGAGCTCAATTCTAGGCAGTCTGAGTCCAGCAGTGATGGACGCAGCATACATTCAGGACCTGTTTGAGACAAAAAAGTTTGTACACCCAAAGATGTGGTTCCCGGTTATGTGGTGGGAGATGACATTGACAAGTGGTTTGCTGCTTATGAAGTTGCACTAAGGGCTCATGTGGTTCCTGAACAGCAATGGGGGGCGGGCTTGAGGAAACATGTGCCAACTATTGGGAGGGACACACTTCTCACATTAGAAATTAAGGACCAGTACACATACCGGCTCATGGAAGCCATTTTAATTGCCAAGTTTGGACTGACCCCTGAAAAGTATCGCCTGAAATTCAGGAACAGTACCAAACTCTCCAACCAAACTTGGGTAGACTTTTATGATTCTTCTAGTAAGGCACTGAATTGATAGGAGCGGGGCAGTAAAGTAGATGATTATACAGGTTTATATAATTTGATCCTGAGAGAGCATATGCTCAGTATTAGCTTTACAGAGTTTCTCCTGCAGGTGTTCCTTTGGCAGGTCATATTGAAGCAAGGTCTGCCCATGGTGCGGCTGTTTCATGGGCCGAGTTCCGCGGAGTTGGATTGATGGAAACATGTTGTGGTGCTACATGGACTGTACCGGACACCTTCATGAAAGTTGTAACATAGTCGGCTTTGAGCGTATATTCTGCTGCCGTTGCCATACCATGTGCTGTTAACCATCCGAAGTCATGTTTGGTTTCATAAATCACAAAAGGGCTGTTTCTAAGAGGAAAACGCATACCTTTGTGTAAGTTTATGTTTATTTTAGAATTCACAAAACTGCATTTTAAAGCTAACTTCACGAGTACGTGACAGCAGTCGGGGCAGAGAACTCGCCGCGTAAAAAGACACATGAATATCTTTCCATGTTCGGACCTCTCCGCCCCAACTGCGCAGTGGGAACACTCATAAAACTGCTATTAAAATGCGGTTTTGTGTTTACCTCTGGGAATTAGGACGCGAGTGTTGGAGTCATGCTTGCCTTCTGTGCCATGTTTATGTTTGTCTCTGGCTTGAAGCATCCTAAGTTTCACTGTGGCAAGGAAGTAGACCAGGCACGGCCTGCTTTGGGGGGGTGAGACCGGTGTGGCGGCACTGGGTGCTAACTTGAAGGGGGCTCACTGACCTCAATGGTGGCGCTGAGTTTCGCAGTAACATGATTTAAAAGCACCTGCTGCAGAGCTGCTTGAGTCCAGCAGTGATGGACGCAGCATACATTCAGGACCTGTTTGAGACAAAAAAGTTTGTACACCCAAAGATGTGGTGCCCGGTTATGTGGTGGGAGATGACATTGACAAGTGGTTTGCTGCTTATGAAGTTGCACTAAGGGCTCATGTGGTTCCTGAACAGCAATGGGGGGCGGGCTTGAGGAAACATGTGCCAACTATTGGGAGGGACACACTTCTCACATTAGAAATTAAGGACCAGTACACATACCGGCTCATGGAAGCCATTTTAATTGCCAAGTTTGGACTGACCCCTGAAAAGTATCGCCTGAAATTCAGGAACAGTACCAAACTCTCCAACCAAACTTGGGTAGACTTTTATGATTCTTCTAGTAAGGCACTGAATTGATAGGAGCGGGGCAGTAAAGTAGATGATTATACAGGTTTTTATAATTTGATCCTGAGAGAGCATATGCTCAGTATTAGCTTTACAGAGTTGCACCAGCACCTGATTGACAGAAAGCTGACTGATCCCAAGAAGCTTGCTGAGGAGGCAGACCTCTGGACTAACACCAGAGTGTCCAAAAAGATAGCTGGGTGGGGTGGACACCCATAAAGGTGGTCAGGGTTCCTACCAGAAGAAAGAGGGGGGAGAAAAACTTAAAAATAAGTTGTTCTCAAAAAGGCCCTCAAAATAATTCCCAAGGGAATAGTGGTAACCAGTCCCAGTCTGATTACAAGACGAAAGGGTTCCTTGACCATAGGACAGGGAGGTTTGTACCCCAATGTGCAGAGTGCTCCAAGTACGGTCACTCTAAGGGTGACTCCAAGTGTCCCAAGAGGGCACAGCTCCCCACTGGAGGGCAGAAACCTGGGTTGGCTGTGTAGCACTTGGGGAGGAGGTAGTCCCAGTTAGTTTTCAGGAACAGATAGAGGTAACCCTAGTGTCCCTGGGGGATGCAGAGATGGTGCCAAAAGCCCACATGCCTGCAAATACTACCCAGCATAGGCAGTAGGTCTCCATCACTGGGCAACGGGTGGAGGCTCTGAGTGACACAAGAGCCAGCTTGACCATTGTCAGGGGTCAGCTGGTGTCATTAGAGCAAACACATTCCACCAAGTCATAGTCGCTGACAATCGTGAGACCCACCTACCAGTAGCTCTGGTTCCCATTGAGTGGAGGGGGGTGTCTGGTACTCTAAAAGTAGCTGTGAGTTCGGCCATGCCTGTAGATTGTTTGTTAGGCAATGATCTTGAGCACACTACCTGGAAAAAGGTAGAGCTAAGGTCTCACTTAGAAATGTTGGGATTGCCTGACTGGGTCTTCATGACCACAAGGTCCATGGTTGCCCAGGAGGGGAGGCAAAGGTGTCTGGAGCATGGAAACATGGCCAAGACAGCTGCCAAGGAGACGGGCAAGGGGGCACGGGAAACTGGTCCCAGAAGTTCCCACAGTGGTTGAAGGGTCCCTGAGAAGGAGGCACCTGAGCCAACCGGGAGGACACTACTGCCCTGGATGCCCTACCTGCGCTTGCTGGCTGGCAAGTTGAGGGTGAGCCAGCCAGGGAAGAATTCTGCAAAGCATAGAAGGAGTGCCCCACTCTTGAGAGTTTGAGGCAACAGCCCATAGCTCAAGCAGCAGTTGAAGCCTCTGATGATCACCTGATCTATTGGGAGAATGATCTCCTTTACAGTGAGCCTAAGGTATCGGAGGCTGGGGCAGCACGTGTGCTGGTGGTACCCCAGTGTTACTGGGCCTTCCTACTGGGCCTGGTTCACAACATTCCCCTGGCAGGACATTTAGGGCAAAACAAGACCTTTGCCAGGCTTGTCACCCACTTCTATTTGCCCCAAATTCAGAGGCCTCAGATACATTCTGTAGGTCCTGCCCTACCTGCCAGGCCAGTGGGAAGACAGAGAAAAAGCTCAAGGCCCCCCTGATCCCCCTCTCCATCGTTGGCACCCCCCTTGAAAGGGTGGGTATTGATGTTATTCGTCCATTGGACCCCAAAACTGCACTAGGCAACAGGTTTATCCTGGTTTTGGTGGACAATGCCATCTGCTACCTAGAGGCAATCCCTCTGAGGAGGGTGACTTTAAAGGTGGTGACCAGAACTCTAATGGGGATCTTTACCTGTGTGGGATTTTCAAAGGTGATTGTGTCTGACAGAGGCACAAACTTCATGTCTGCATACATGAAGTCCATGTGGGATGCGTGTGGAGTGACCTACAAGTTTACCACACCCTGTCTTCCTCAATCCAATGGTCTTGTGGAGAGATTCAACAAGACCTTGAAAGGCATGATCACAGACCTCCCTGTGGCCATGAGGCATAAGTGGGACTTTCTCTTGCCATGCCTTCTCTTTGCTACAGACAGGTACCCCAGAAAGGGGTAGGGTTCAGTCCCTTTAAACTTCTCTACGGGTACTCTGTCAGGGGACCCTTAAGCATTGTGAAAGAGGGGTGGAAGAAAGCTCCCAAGGCACCCCTTCAGGATGTGGTCAGCTACATGCTGGCCCACCGCAACCAGATGCAACGCTTCTGGAAAAAGGCCACGAGTAGCCTCCAGGCCAGTCACAAGGTGATGAAACATTAGTACAACCAGAAGGCCACCCTGGTGGTGTTTCAGCCTGGAGACAAAGTTTGAGTGATGAAGCCAGTAGTGCCTAGAGCTCTCCAGGACTGCTGGACTGACCATTTGAGATCAAGGAGCGAAAGGGGGAGGACACTTACTTAGTGGACCTCCAGTCCCCAAGGAACCCCCTAAGGGTGCTCAATGTGAACGGACTGAAGCCACATTTTGAGAGGACTGAGGTCAACATGCTTCTGGTGACAGATGAGGGTGTGGAGGAGGAGAGTGAACCTCTCCCCGACCTCCTGTCTGCCAAGGAAGGTGATGGGTCAGTGGAGCGTGTCAATGTCCCTGACTCCCTGACCCTAAACCAGCGAGAGGACTGCTACCAGTTACTGGAGCAGTACTTCTCCCTCTTTTCCCTCACCCCTGGACTCACACACTTGTGTGTCCATGATATTGACACGGGAGACAGTCCCCCTGTAAAGAGCAACATTTACAGTTTGTCAAACAGGGTGAAGGCCAGCATGAAGGAGGAAGATGCCAAGATGCTGGCTCTTGGGGTGATTGAGAAATCCAGCAGTCCCAGTCCAGCCCTGTGGTGCTGGTACCCAAGGCTGCCGCACCTGGTGCCAAGCCAGAACTGAGGTTCTGCGTGGACTACCAAAGTCTCAATTCTGTCACAAAGACAGACGCTCACCCCATACCCGAGCTGATGATCTCGTAGACAGGCTAGGCGTTGCCAAATTCCTCAGTACTTTTGATCTCACATCTGAGTACTGGTAGATCGCCTTGACTGGGGAGGCCAAAGTGAGACTCTCTTTTTCCACCCCTGAGGGACATTAGCAGTTCAGAGTGATGTCCTCTGGGTTTAAAAATGCCCGTCCTACCTTCCAACGGTTGGGTAACAGGGTCCTAGCTGGGAAGGATGCGTTCTGCGCTGCCGTCTACAGTTCCAGCTGGCAGGAACACCTGCTCCACCTCCAAGAGGTGCTCCAGGCCCTGCAACAGGCAGGCCTGACAATCAAGGCCAGTAAGTGCCAGACTGGGCAGGGTTCCGTGCTATACTTGGGACACCTAGTAGGTGGTGGCAAGGTGCAGCCCCTTCAGGCCAAGACTGAGACAATCACCGCCTGGCAACCACCTAAAACCCAAACAGAAGTGAAAGCCTTTTTAGGCCTCACTGGGTACTACCGTAGGTTTGTTAATGGATATGGCTCCATAGTTACCCTCTTATCAGAACTAACATCCAAAAAACAACCTAGGTTGGTGAATTGGACTGAGGCTTGTCAGAAAGCCTTTGACTCTCGAAAGGAAGCCATGTGCACGGTACCCATGCTCAGGGCCCCTGACTCATGATGGATGACGCTTCAGACCATGGCATAGGGGGTTCTAGCACAGCTGAATGAGAAAGGCCTAGACCAGCCAGTAGCCTTCCTTAGCAGAAGGCTATTACCACGGGAACAGAGGTGGAGTGCCATTGAAAGAGAAGCATTTGCTGTGATCTGGGCACCGAAGAAGCTGAGACCATACCTGTTTGGGACTCACTTCTGGGTTCAGACAGACCACAGGCCCCTCAAGTGGCTTGTGCAGATGAGGGGTGAAAATTCTAAACTCTTGAGGTGGTCCATTTCCCTTCAGGAGATGTACTTTGCAGTGGAGCATCGCCCGCGGGCTGACCACACCAATGTTAAGGGTCTCTCCTGATTCTTCCACCTTTGCGATGAGAGCTCCCAAGGTGTTGGGTAGCTCTCCCCTCTTTCAGCTGGGGGAGACACATGTTAGACCTGACAGCCTAGGGCTGTCATCCCCCAACTTTGTGCCTGCCTCCCTCCACTTTTCTGACACTGTTTTTGCTGGTTTTAGGGCTCTGTGCACTTTACCACTGCTAACCAGTGCTAAAGTGCATATGCTCTCTTCCTTGATCATAGTAACATTGGTTCATTCCCAATTGGACTGTTTGATTTGCTTGTAAGTCCATAGTAACGTACACTACATTTGCCCAGGGTCTGTAAATTGAATGAATGCTACATAGTTGACCCTCAGCACTCGTTGTGCCACCCATATAAATAACCCCTTAACCATGTCTTAGGCCTGCCATTGTAAGGCATGTGTGTCAAGTTTCACTGCCACTTCGACTTGGCATTTAGAACTACTTGCCAAGCCCTAAACTTCCCTTTTTCCACATATAAGTCACCCCTAAGGTAGGACCTAGGTAACCCATAGGGCAGGGTGCTATGTAGGTAAAAGGCAGGTCATGTACATGTGTTTTTTATATGTCCTGGCAGTGAAAACCTCCTAAATGTGTGTTCCACCACTGTGAGGCCTGCTCCTTTCATAGGATAGCATTATGACTACCCTCATATACTGTTTGAGTGGTAGATTTTGATCAGAAAGGGGTTACCAGGTCATTTTTAGTACGGCCAGAACGGTAATAGAAAACCCTGCTTATTGGTGAGGGTGGGTTTTATATTACAATTTTAGAAATGCCACGTTAGAAAGTGAGCATTTCTCTGCACTTAAATTTCATCTGTGTCTGACAGCCTGTCTCCAATCAATGTCTGGGCAGGGCTGGTTGACAGCCTCCTTGTGCATTTCACCCAGACAACCACAAACAGGTTATTCAGTCACACTTGCACTGAAATGCATATTGAATGGGTCTTCCTTGGCTGGAAGGGTGGAGGGCCTGACACTTACATTTCAAAGGCTAGGGGCCTGCTGTAGGAAAGTCCCACTGTTGGCATGGTTACCCCCCCATATTTTGCCTAGTGTTGATGCCAACTTCTATTGAAAGTGTGCCGGGATCCTGCTACCCAAGCCCCAGCACCAGTTTTCTTTCCCAAAATCTGTAACTTTGTTTGCACAATTGGCACAACCCTGGCCCACAGTCAAGTCCCTTGTAGAAGGTACCTATGGGACCAAGCCTGTGGCCAGGGAAGGTCCCCAAGGGCTGTAGCATGTATTAGGCCACCCTATAGGACCCCTCACCAAGCACATGTACACTTCATATGCAGCCTGTGTGTGCCGGTGGGGAGAAAAAGGCAAAGTCAACATGACACCCCTCTCAGGGTGCCATGCCCAATGTCCACAAATCACTGCCTATAGCATAAGTAAGACACCCCTCTAGCAGGCCTTACAGCCCTGAGGCAGGGTGCACTATAACACAGGTGAGGGCATAGTTGCATGGGAAATATGCCCCTACAGTGTCTAAGTCCATTCTTAGACATCGTAAGTGCAGTGTAGCCATATTGAGTATATGGTCTGGGAGTTTGTCATTCAGAACTCCAAACCTCCATAATAACTTCACTGAATACTCGGAAATTTGGTATCAAACTTCTCAGCACAATAAACCCACAAGGATGCCAGTGTGGGATTTATTGAAAAATGCACAAAGAGGGCATCTTAGAGATGCCCCCTGTACGTTAGCCAAACTGCTAGGGCTGATCGGTCTATGCCAGCCTGACACTTTCAGGCAAGTTTCTGACCACATGGGGTGAGAGCCTTTGTGCATTCTGTGGTCAGAAACCAGGCCTGCCCTTCACACACCCCCACAGGAATTGTAACACCTGGCAGTGAGCCTAAAAGGCTCAAACCTCGGATTTCTGTGCCCCAGGGCACTCCAGCTAGTGGAGTTGCACGCCCCGCACAAAGCCCCACTTTTGGTGGCAGGACTGGCAGGTAAATTAAGGAAAACTGGGAGGAGAGACCACCCCAGCCAGGACCACCCCTAAGGTGTCCAGACCTGAAGTGACCTCCTCCCTGCAGAATCCTTAATCTTGGTTTGGAGGACAGGGACCAATAGGATTAGGTTTTTGCACCCCTCCCCAAAGGGAGTGGGCACAAGGAGGGTGTAGCCACCCTCGGGGACAGTAGCCATTGGCTACTGCCCTCTGACCCCATAACACCCCTAAATCTAGGATTTAAGGGCCTCCCTGAATCTAGCTCATCAGATTCCTGGCGACCTATCAAGAAGAAGAAGGACTGCTAAGCTGAAACCCCAGCAGGGAAGAAGGAAGACGACAACTGATTTGCCCCAGCCCTACCTGCCTGTCTCCTGCTTCAAAGAACCTGCAAAAGAACAGTGGCGCATCCAGCGGGACCAGCAACCTCTGCCAAGCTCCAGAGGACTGCTCTGCACCCAAAAGAACCAAGAACTCTTGTGGACAGCGGTCCTCTCCAAGAGGAAACCAACAACTAAGGACTCCAACCTCACTCCGAATGTGTGAGTCCTAACCACTCTGCACCCTTAACCCACGGCCCGTGTCAAGCTAAAGAGGATCCCCCAGGCGATTCCGAGCAAGTGCCCACCTGAGTTGACCCCTCCACAATGACGCCTGCAGTGGGAATCCCGAGGACCCCACTTACTGCGAAAGCTCTGGACGACGAAGATATCCGACCCCTAGGGACCCACCTCACCCACAGCCCCCAAGCCTTGGAGGAACCGACACCCAGTGCAGCAACATTCAGCAGGTGGCACTCCTCCCTGTCCAGCCTGTGGTTTGCCCGAGACGACCACCCTGGACCTCGCCTGCAGCCTCTGGGTGACCCCAGGGCCCCCTCATAGAGAATCATTGGAGACCCAACACTTTGTTTACACCCTGCAACCGGCCGCCCCAGCGCCGCTGAGGGTGTATGTTTGGTGCCTACTTGTGGCTCCCCCCAGTGCTCCTCCAAACCCCCAATGGTCTGCCCTTTGAAGTCACAGGAACTTACAGCGTGGAAAGAAACAACACATCCTCTGTGCTCTGTCGTAAAATCAGGCGCACACCCTATTTTTCCACCCATCTCCTCCTCTGCGGTCTCCGTCCGTGTTATTTTTTACGTACATCAGGTCCTTTGTGTAATCAAAAGACATATGTTGATTTCTAAAATTTAAGACTTTTTTTTAGCCCTGCAAAAGTGATATTTCAACATGTGCTTATTGAATCTTTATAGTTTTGACCTTATTTTAACCAGATAAATATCCTATATTTTTCTAAATCTGTGTGGTGTTTTTCTTGTGGTGTTTTCACTGTGTTACTGTATGATTTATTGCACAAATACTTTACACATTGCCTTTTAAGTTAAGCCTGACTGCTCAGTGCTAAGCTACCAGAGGGTGGGCACAGAATAATTTGGATTGTGTGTGACTTACCCTGACTAGGATTGTGGTCCCTACTTGGACGAGGGTGTATACCTCCACCAACTAGAGACCCCATTTCTAACAGGGGCCTTCATTTACTCTGAAGGCAGCAACACTGGGGCAGAAGGGTGGCGGCCTGGGATTATGTATTAATGCAACTGGCAGAGGCTTCACTGGTGCACAATCAGGGCATACTGTATGAAGTAGCTGAGCCACCAATTTGGTGGATCTGAAGCAAGTGATAGAGCGATACGGTAAGAGACTCAGGGCCAGATGTAGAAACGAAACATTTTGCGACTTGCAAATAGCGAGTCATAGCGACTCGCTATTTGCAACTCGCAAAATGTTATGCAGTACAGTGTCTCAGACACCGACTGCGACTCGCTATGGGGTCGCAATGACCCACCTCATGAATATTCATGAGGTGGGTCGCAAATTGCGGCCCCATAGTGAGTCAAGGCACTCGCAAACATGGAGGCCTGCTGTAGTCAGCAGACCTCCGTGTTCGTGACTGGTTTAAATAAAGCAGTTTTTTTTTTTTTTTTAGTGTAGCCCGTTTTCCTTAAAGGAAAACGAGCTGCACTTTAAAAAAAAAACGAAACCTTTAGTTTCGGGTTTTTTTCAGGGCAGGCAGTGGTCCCTTGGACCACTACCTGCCCTGAAAAAAATGTTTGGGGTCCATTCACAAACTGGAAGGGGTCCCATGGGGACCCCTTCCAATTTGCGAGTGGGTTACCATCCACTTCAAGTGGATGGTAACTGAGATATGATTTGCGACCGTGTATGCAGTCGCAAATGGTATTGCATCCCACTCAGACTCGCAAATAGGAAGGGAACACCCCTTCCTATTTGCGAGTCGGAAATGCATTTTGCGAGTCGGTCCCGACTCGCAAAATGCATTTCTGCATAGGAAACTCACATTTGCGACTCGCAAACGGCAATTTTTGCCGTTTGCGAGTCGCAAATCGTTTCCTACATCTGGCCCTCACTCCCTCATTACAACCCAGGCGGTCGGAGATAAAGTGGCAGTAATACCGCCAACAGGCTGCCAGTAACTACAGCCAAATTATGACCATGGCGGTGAGAACTCCCATAGACAGCCACTTTACCAAACCAACTGCCAGGGTGGAAACAACAGCCACCACAGCAGTAGCTGCCTACAGCCAGGCGGAAGCCAATGTTCGGCCTACCATATTAAGACAGCCCAATCTGCCACCCTTTCTGGGGCGGTACCAACGACATCAAAAGCCTGGTGGAAACACTGCACAGAAGGGAAAGGACTCACCTTTGGAGATACAGGGAAGAACCACGCTGCCATGGAGCCCGAGCCTTATATTTACCCTGTACTCCTCAGGAATAATGCAAAGACAACACGAATAGATGAAAGTGAGTGTAATAATATAAATATAGTAGAAAATACAACCAATTGTATATACATATGTACAGTTCAAGGGACACTGCCCAGTCCTCAATGCGCGAGGGCCACAGGGCCACATGACAAAGTCCAAGGCCCCACTTGTCTCCTGCAGCAAAATGGAGAGAACACTGCAGAGGCATCAGTTGGGAAATAGGCAGGCACCTCAGGGGGATGCACGTCAGCCAACAGATGGAACAACACCACCGGTTCTGGAGGGGGAAACATGCCCTGTGCTCTGTCCTGGGGAGTGCAAGGCCACAGTCTCTCAAGTGGGTGACTTGCCCACTGGTCCTGGAGGGGGCAACATGCCCTTTGCTCTGTCCTGGAGAGTGCAAGGCCACAGTCTCTCAAGTGGGTGACTTGCCCACTGGTTCAGGAGGGGGCATTTTGCCCTATGCTTCTGATCCTGGGGAGTGCCAGGTCACCGTCTCTCACTGGGTGTCATTCACACAGGATTTGCAGGGGGAGGCTGCACAGCAGCTCATGGAGGCAAGATTACAGACCATCCGCCGGCGGTGACGGCTGCTCAGTGGTGGTAGTGGTGCTGCTGGTAGTGGTAGGGTGAGGCTCCAGCCATTCCCTGCAGCCTCGGACGGCTGCCCACTGCTGGTGCTGGTGGTGGTGCTGCTGCTACTGGTAGTGGTGGGGGAGGCTCCAGCCCATCCTCTGCAGCCTCGGACAGCTGCCCACTGCTGGTGGTGGTGGTGCTGCTGCTGGTGGTGGGGAAGGCTCCAGCCCATCCCCTGCAGCCTCGGACGGCTGCACAACCATGGTTGGTGGTAGGGGGTCCGACTGAGTCCCTGCACCAGGCCCCTTGTCCTTCCTGCCTGCTGGTGCAGGCCCCTTGCCCTTCCTGGCAGCAGCTGGGGATGGTTCCTTGCTCTTCTTGGCAGCACTTGGGCAGGCCCCTTGCCCTTCCTGGCAGCACTTGGGGCTGGCTCTTTGCCCTTCCTGGCAGCACTTGCGGCAGGCTCATTGCCCTTCCTGGCAGCACTTGGGGCAGGCTCCTTGTCCTTCCTGGAAGCACTTGAGGAAGGCTCCTTACCCTTCCGGACAGGCACACTTTCTGTGAGGCTGGCTGGTGCCCTGAATCCTTTCCCACCACGAGTGGGTGTGGAGACTACTGGGCCTGTGGACTTGGTGGCTGAGGTGTTTGTCTGGGTTACTGCCACCCTGGCCAGACGTGAAGGATGGGGGGTAGAGAAGAGGTCAATGGTGGAGAAGAAAAGCTTTTTAGGGACATTGGGGCAGGAAGAGGGAGAAGGTGTGGGAGTGGAGGAAGAGGGAGTGGTTGCAGGTGGTGTCTGCCTGCTGTGTATGGGTGCAGGTGCATGGGCTGGATGCTGTTGTGAGGTGGATGGCTGTTGGGTGTCTGAGTGCTTGCGTCTGTGTACCTTGGAGGGGGCAGACACAGTGGGAGAGGACACAGGGGACGTGTGCATGACTGTTGTGGTGGTGTCTGCCAGTGAGGTGTGTGTTCTGCTAGGTGTGCTGGAGATGCTGGTAGTGGATGATGGTGTAGTGCATGCAGGTGTGACTATAGACGGAACTAGGAGGGAGGTGGAGGAGGAGGAGGGGGAGACAGTGGAGGCAGTAGATGTTGGTATGTCTGCGTCTGGATGGTGTTTGTGTGAGTGCCTGTGGGATGAAGAGTGGTGCTTGTATTTGCCTGTGCCACTCTTATGTGTTGTCCTGTGAGCATGCTCGTCTGCCTTTGTGCTTGGGATAGGTTGGGGTTGAGGAGAATGGGATTGGGATGAGGAAGTTGGAAGGTGGAGGGTGGAAACAGGGACAATGGCTGCCATCAGAGAGGAGGCCAGAGCCTGGATTGATCTCTGTTGGGCCACCAAGCCAGTGTGAATGCCCTCCAAGCCAGTGTGCATGGCCTCCAGAAATGCATTTGTCTTTTGCATTTGGGCTGCCAGCCCCTGGATGGCATTCACAATGGTTGACTGCCCTACAGAGATGGATCGCAGGAGGTCAATTACCTCCTCACTCAGGGCAGCAGGGCTAACTGGGGAAGGGCATGAGGTGCCTGGGGCGAAGGAGATGCCCACCCTCCTGGGTGAGCGGGCACGGGCAACTTGATGAGGGGCTACTGGGAGGGAAGTGCTGGTATGGGGGTGGCGGCGGTACCTGTAGCTGGGGTGGTCACAGAGGTGTCTGCCATCACCAGGGTGCTTCCATCTGAGGAGGTATCAGAGTCTGAACTGTCCCCTCCAGTCTCCGCCGTGGTGCTCCCCTCGCCCTCCGTCTCACTGGTGCCCTCACCGTCGGTGGACTCTGCCTCCTGGGTCCTGTGGGATGCAGCTCCCTCTGTCGCCGGTGCCTCTGCTCCTCCACCAGATGATGCTAATGCACATAAGGACAGGGTGACAAAACAAAAGGGGGGGAGAGACAAAGGATACACTTGGTCAATGGCTGCACCAACACCACCGTTGGCGTACACAGCACACACAGGGTACAGGCCTATGCACTATGCAATGCACTACCAGTAATAATGCTAGCCACCAGGGCATGGGCAGGCACACATACCGCCAACTGCAGCACACCTGGGACCCACACAGCCCTGCCCAGTAGTAGATGCCTACAAGCTAGGTAGCAGGATAATCACTTCGGAACCCTGCCCAATATGGGACCTACTCTGCAATGTCAGGCCTGGGGTCCCTTTAGTGGTGGACACACTGCTGATTGATGTGTCCTGGGGACAGAGGTATGGGTACGCTGGGTGGGTGCTGGGGTGGTGTTCCGTAAGTGGGGAGGCTCTGTGGTGGTGTGTGGCTGTGCCTGGGTAACCAACTATCCGGAGGTCCCTGATAGGCCAGGTTGGTCATCCAGATCCAGGCGACCAGAGTTTCTGTCGTCAATGTGGGCCTTTTCTGTGGGGGGACCGGAAACTGCTGGCACCTCTTCTCCGGTGACATTGGCTGGGATACCTGTGGGGATGTAAATGTAGTGTTATTGTTTCTGTATGTGACATATTGTGCATTGTTGGGTTGCCCCCTATGGTTGTATTTGCCCTGGCAGCTTTAACTTATGTGAGTTGTTATGTGGTGGGCTAGCTGATTCTCTCTAGAGTGCATGCTTTAGTGATAGGTGTCCATGCACGATTGTGAGTATGTCCATGTTTTGTTGGTGCATGCAGGGCTTGGCATCGGGATGGGTGATATGTGATGATAGGGTGTGTGGGAGGTGGTGGAGTGATGGGACTGAGGGAGTGGTGGGGGTATGTGATGGTATGCAGATGGGGGGGTGATAGTAATAGAGAGTTGACTTACCAGAGTCAAGTCCTACTCCTACTCCGGCCAGGCCCTCAAGATGCAGTATTCCCAATACTTGCTCCTCCCATGCTGTTAGTTGCAGGGGAGGAGGTGGGGGTCCACCGCCAGTCCTCTGTACAGCGAGTTGGTGTCTTGCTGCTATGGAACTTACCTTCCCACGTAGGTTGTTCCACCTCTTCCTGGTGTCTTTGTGGTCCCATGGATGTTGTGTGAGTAGTGTGGGTGAGGGTGTGTAGGGTGATGTGTTGGGGTGTGTGTTGTAAGGTGCATGGGTGGTGTATAGGTGATGGTGGTGTGTGGCTCTGGTCTTGTCTGTGGTTGTGATGTCTGTCTTGTGGTAATTATTTGTAGTTGTAAGGGGTTGTGGGTACTGTGGGGTTTGTTTAATAGTGGTGTGGGTGTGGTGTGTGAATGGGTGTCAGGTGTGTGTAGTTTGAATTGTCCAATGTGGTGCTGTTTTGTTTGTGTGTGTGTATTTTGAGCGCTGCGGTATATACCGCTAATGGTTTACCGCCTTTAAATGGCCGCCGTGGTGATTCGTGGGTCATAATGTGATGGGTGTAGTTCTGTTGGCATAACGGTGTGGGTTTTGATACCGCCAGTTTATCACTGACCTTTGCTATGGCGGATTTGTGTGTGTGGCTGAATAGTGAAGGATTGGTGTGTGTGTCATAATATGGTGAACAGATATCTGCCACCTCACCAGTATGTTGGCAGCAGTCAGCATGGTAGTAAGTGGGATTTACCTCCAATGTCATAACGAGGGCCTCAGTGCAGGGCAACCTACACAGAAAGCATAGAGACACAGCTAAAAATCTAATTTGAAACAGCTGACCAAATTTCAGCACTAACATCTGGACAATTAGCACATTTAAAACACCCGATCACTGAACTAAGATGGCGCCAGCAGGCTGAGAGGCTGTAACTCGGGAGGAGCTGGCCGCCCTCGGCAGGGGAGAAGAACTGAGAATGTCCGCGCGCCACAATGCTGATTGAAGCGTGCCATACCTGGTGTGTAGCAGGCCCTGGCCGTGAAGCAGCATATGCGGCGGTTCCTATTTTGATTCTGAACTCAGGGAGGGGCACCACGTAAAAGCCGATTGCCGTTCGCATCTCCGGTCCTTCACTTAGCGTGTAGCGTGTATTGCTCAATCCCCTTTTACCTCGTCTCCTCTGGCTGATTTATCTCCCTCGCCCCATGCTAGGTGCGATTTTACCAACCGCGTCTTTCGCGCCCATCCTGCCTTCATCGCCTGATTTACTGTCGGCCTCTGCCAAGTTAGCAGCAGCGCAGACATACGGGCTTTGTATAGCACCTTTCTTTGGAGGCTGCCCCTTGTTCTCTGCTTGCACATTTATTGTGGCTGGCGATCCTTGTGACTTTTTCTAACTACTCAGTGGAGTGGAAGTGGATTATTTGCAGGCAGGGTGCGCAAATATTCGCCCAGACTGCAAGCTCCACTCTGAAAGTTCCAGCACTTCGCCCTCGCACTCGCTTCTGTCCTTCTCCACTGGCTGGAATTCAACCTCGAACTCTATCTCGTACAGGTGGAGCAGGGGGATCTTTAACCTCATCAACACCTTTTCAGACACAGATATCAGGGTCTGAGCAGGGAGCAGATCGGCCTGCCAAGCGCAGTGGCAGCAAGAGCAAGCAACTGGAGTCTTACTATGGAAGGTTGCCTCTACAGTCAGATAACATGGGCTCTCTCAGCACCTCTGAAGATCACAGCAATGAAGTAAGTCAGACTTTATCTTTGGATGTGAGACTAACATCTGGGGGGCCGGGGATAACACTGAAGTATTTGATTTTCTGAAGAGTATTCCTTGATGTGACATTGACAGTACTGACCTTACTAAGACTGTAGCAGCCTCGCTTTTATCCAGTACTATTCTTAATACCACAATGACGGGCACCTCTGGTGCCAGTCCCTCGGAGATAGTTCCCTCTCAATAAAACACTGAGGGAGGACATGCCAGTCCTATTTCTACCGGTGGGCAGGAAAGCATTTCACTTCCTTGTAAAAAAACAGTTGGGGGGCGTTTATTGGATCTGGCAACTCCACCGATGGCTTCTCAGCCTCTGATGTCTTCACAGATTTCTCAACACCTAGCAACATGTTCTCTGTCTGACCAGGGACCATTGAGCCCTCACAGTCTAGGCGAAGCAAAAAACTGGATGGTGTGTCACTGAAGGGATCAAATGATAGCTATCCCCCTGTCGACAGTGATATTACAACTAATGGTGGGGAAAAGGGAAATGCTGATCTGTCACGGGAGTTCTTCTCGCTGTCAGAGGCTTCAGATTATGTTTCAGACAATGACGGCAGTGTCGTAACAAAGGCCCCTGCAGGCCCTGCGATGAAGGGGAGGCTCCGAGCACCAGGGGACCCCCTTAGCACAGTACCCATGCCTGAGAGCTCCTGAGTGCGTCTGGAGGTGGGCCCTTCCATGTACTTTGCATGGGGCCCCCTCAAGTTTTGTAACACCACTGAGTGACGGATGTAAGGAAAAAAGTGAGGAGAGGGAGCTTATGGGCTGCCAGCAGTGTACCAACTCACATCATTACGGCTTGGGGGAGCTTGTCAGATGAAGATCTGAAAAACTGTATTGGGGCAGCGCAAAGTGCTAAATTCATAAATACCTCAAACCTCTTAGGGCAGTGGTTCCCAACCTTTTGACTCCTGAGGACCCTCAATGAATCATTACTGGAAGCCAGGGGCCCCCAGCAATATGTACGATTTAATATTAAAACAGTAATTCGCAAAACATATAACAAGTACACACCAAACAAATACTCAAATTACGAAAGATAAAATTCTTTTATATTGAAAAAATATGCAAACATCGAAACATTTTATTGAGAAGGTTGACGCTGCATCTCGGCAACTACATTTCCAGAGCAATTTCTGTTTTTATTTTTTAGGTATGCAAGATCTGAGAAAGCTTTTTCACATAAATAAGTGAAGGGGAAAGGAAGTAAACCATAAGGGCCTCTCATCTTTTCCTAGCCTCTCTGTCACATGTACTTTACTTGTTTTATAGCACCTCTCATACCACTGTAGGGTGTTAGGGCACTTTACAGGGGACTACAAGATTTAGGATTCACGTCATCTAATTTTTATCAGCCAGTTAGGTTTACAGAATATTTCATTAAGTGTGTCCTGAAATCTATCCCTATTCTAACATTCTAAATCAGTAGGAGTATGAATAAGCTTCTCTAAAGCTGTCTAATCAGTAAGCTATCAGTACTCGTAAAGTATACTGTAACAGACTTTGATAGAAATAGTCTAGCCAGTAAGTCTTGCATCAAGAGTTCTGGAAAAGAAAGTCTGAGATAGATATTACATGAAGGAAATAAAAGTGGTTATTCCCTACCCTATCTTCTTCTCACTCAGCCTCACTGCCTTTCAGCACGACCGCCTCTACCTTTCTCCCTTCTGCTGTTGTCGCATGACTATCCCAGCTTTATTTCTAACAACCACCCTCACCTCTTTCCCTAGGACACTTTTATAATATAATTCATAATGAAACATTTTCTGTACAAAGTTGCATATTATGGCCCTCTTTACGAATCTGGCGGTCAGCGTACCGCAGCAGTGGAGTTGGCAGCAGCACCGCTGCGGGCCCATTGGTGAAGATAGCCATATTACAGTAGGCATTTTCTAAGAGTGCTTGGTCCGGAGAAGCACAAACATAGGATTCAGAACACAGCACAGTGATTAGCGATGACGTTAGCACAGTTCTTAATTTGTAAATAAAAACGTGCCGGTGCCCAAAGCCGCCCTCTTAAACACGTGGCTGCTGCAATTAAATGTGGGTACATGGAATACTGAGGCAGCATAATCCTAAACCATCTCGGGCCTCTTCAATCCATTTAAAGTCACTCCCAGCCACTTCAGCTCACTCTATCAGCTTTCTACTTTATCCCTTTGTGATGCTTTTTCATTTTTCCCTTCCTCCGTCTTTCCCATATGTGTCTTTTGCTCACAGCAAATGCTTGAGGCAGAAGAATAAACCCCAGCCCTCAAAAATAAGAGCCGGTGCTCAGCACCGGAAACAACAAGCACAAATTAAGCACTGCGTTAGCAATAAGAATGTATTTCTACACAAGCAAACCTTTTTAGCAGCATAAGGAAAATGAAAGACTAGGAAAAAAACAACTTTCTAATTTCATAATGAAACATTTTCAGTACAAAGTTGCATATTATGGCCCTCATTACGAATCTGGCGGTCAGCGTACCACCGCAGAGGAGTTGGCAGCAGCACCGTTGTGGGCCCATTGGTGAAGACAGCCATATTACAAGTCCCAAAAAAGTACCTGCAGAACACAGGCAAGTTACCGTCCGGGCCACTACAGCGGAAGTGCTGGCGTGCCAGGCAGCAACAATCTCCAGCCTGGCGGTCCGGCAGCATCCCACGGCCATATTATAAGGTTTTACACCGCCAGGATTTCCATGGCAGAACCACCACCACCAAAACCTGGAGGAAACTAATAAGATGAAGGGAACACCCACCTTCAGGAACACAGGCACGTCCATAGGCGCCATGGCACACAAAATGCAACTCCTTCCAATCCTCTACCTGGCCCTGAAACTCCCAGACCAGCGATGACCAACCGTAAGTAAACCAGCCAGCACACACTAGAGGGAACGACATTAGTACATACACACACAACACAGGAAGCCACGCTGACACACACATGCAAACAAACACTTGTACCAACACACACCAATACCCATAACCACCACACATACATGGAGAATGAAAGCCAGGACTAGGTAGGTAACAACGACACCAACAGTGTAGTGCTGCATGATAACCATATATACAAAATGTGATGATACGTATGTACATACAGGCCCAAGGGCCTATCCAAAAACCATAGTGCCCAGAGCACACTGGGCACAAGATGACACCCCAACATGACTCCTGACTGCAAAGTGCAGACCTACACAGGGCAGGGGCATCAATGGGGAATGCAGGCACCTCATGGGTGAGGGGGTGGTGGGGACGGGGTGGTTCTTGGGCATGAAGGAGGGGTCCCTCTGTCTCGGCCTGGAGGGGGCCCCTTAGGTGTGCCCTTAGGTGGGGGTCCCTGGGCTTGCCCCTGGATGGTGGTGGCTTAGCAAGGGGCTGCGGTTTGGGCTTGCCCTTGGATGGTGGGGGCTAAGCAAGGGGGCTGGGCATGGCCTTGGTCATGGAGGTGTTAGGAGTGGGCTTGGCATGGAAAGAGGAGGGAGTGGGCTTGGGTTTGGCTGCAAGAGCAGTGGACGTCACAGGGGTGGAAGTGGCAGGTGGCGGAGGGGCAGGGGCAGTGGTAGACAGGGATGCGGAAGGCTGGGCCAGAGGAAGAGTAGCAGGGGGGTTGAAGTGGGACAGGGACTGGGTCAGTGGTGGGGAGCAGGGAAAACTCATGCAGAAAACGTTTTTTGGAAACACATGGCAGGTCACTGGAAAGACGTTTGGGAGTGGAGGAAGTGGGTATGGCTGTGAGGTATGTACGAGGGTGCGCTATGGGTGAAGGTGCATGGGTGTATGAAATGTGTGTGCTCGGGGACTGTTGGGTGGGTGAGTGTGTGCGTTTAGATGTACTGGGAGGAGGTGGGGAGGAGATGCAGGGAGATGGCAGGGGGAAGTGAGAGTGTATGTTGGGGTGGTGTCTGCAGGTAGGGTGGATGTGCTGCATGTGAGTGTGTTGTTAGATGTGGTGTCTGCACCAGTGGTGTATGGGGTGCATGAATGGGGGTCAGAAGATGTGGTGACGGTGGCAGTGAGGGCACATGTGGCAGGAACAGTGACTCATGTGATGCTGACTGCAGGAGTGAGTGTAGTGTCGACTGTGAGGGGGGAGTTGGTTGGGGAGTCGTGGCAGGGTGTGGATGTTGACGGGTCTGCATGGGTGTGTTGAGTGTGCACATGATGGTGGTGGCGTCCGTGGTACCTATGTTTGTCTTCGCGTATTCTGTTGATGTGGATTCATGTGGGTCAGTAGGTGCGCCTTGGATGGGCGAGGGGAGAGGGATGTGGGATTGGGAACAGGTAGCAGGACGGGGGAACGGAAGAAGAAGGGACACTGGCTGCCGTCAACGAGGAGGCCAGAGCCTGAAACGATCTCTGTACGCCAGACAAGGCACCGTGAATGCCTTCCAGGAATTCTTCTGGGATGCCAGTCCCTGGATGGCATTTACGATAGTTGTCTGCCCCACAGAGATGGACTTCAGGAGGTCAATAGCCTCCTCATTGAGGGCAGCAGGGCTGACTGGGGAAGGGGCAGAGGTGCCTGCAGCGAAGGAGATGCCCACCCCCTTGGGCACGGGCAACTGGGTGGGGGATCTACAGGGAGGGCAGTGCTGGTATGAGGGGTGGTCCAAGATGGGTCTGCCACCGCCAGAGAGCTGCCATCGGAGGAGGGATCTGAAGATGTAGTGGTCAGTCCGGTCTCCGCCATGGCACCCCCTCGCCCTCCATCCCACTGGTCTCCTGGGCTCCGCTGGTGTCAGCCTCCTGGGTCCCGTGGGCTGCAGCTTCCCCACTCGGCATTGCCCCTTCTCCTTCACCAGATGATGCTGATGCACACAAAGATAAAGGACGACAGGGAGGGAGGGAGAGAGAGAGACAGGGTGCAGTCGGGCAATGCCAGCACAACAGTCACCCAGGTAGTACATCTACATTTGATGCCATGCCATGATACATTTTGTCAACTCTGTACATCCTACTACTTGGAGACACCGTTGGGGACGGAGCAACAATGCACATGTCAACCGTTGATGGTCTAACTTAGCCATATCTCGACATAAAGAGTGTCATAACCGCCACACCTGTCCAGTACCAGCCCACTACCCATGGCCGTTGTGACACGCATGCAAAGGACCGGACACCTAAGAGGATCCTGAACGACTAGTTGGTTGGCCCCCCCGGGTAATGTCAAGAAGCACTGTCACCACTTGGTGCACCCACCCCACCATACATGCAGTGCCTGCCAGCTGATTGAGGTCATAGATACACTCCTGGCACAATGGTTGGCCAGGACCAATCACAATGCCCTGACACCCGAGCTCTGAAGATCCAGTTGCCATGTGCTGGCAGGCAGATCTAGCAAGTAGGTGGCCACATGGTACTTCATTGAGGAATCTGTCCTGCTAACACTGACTCCATTGCATTACTCACACCTGTGATGTCAATCCTGCCCAGATGGACACAACCCATAGTGGAGATCAGTGTACCAAGCATCCACGCTACAGCTACCCAATGGTGGCCACCAAGAGCTATCATGTCAACACATTTCACAAGTGAGAGTGAGTACTCACCCCAATGTGGCTGCTGTGCTGCCGTCAAGCACCCATCCACCTCAGGGTAGGCCACCGCCAATATGCGGGCTATTAGAGGGGTCAGGATCTGAACTGCACCTCTCCCTCATTGGGAGGAGGTTGCCAGCTGGGTCTCCGCGGTCTTCTGGGCCCAGCGTCTCAGATCTTCCCACCACTTTCTGCAGTGGATGCTCTGCCGAGCCTGGACCCCCAGGACCCGCACTTGCTTGGTGATGGTCCGCCTTCCGATGGGCTTTGACCTGCATGGGTGACTCAGACAGAAGAACACAGTCATGTAGGATGGCATACCTGGGACAGAAGTGGACAGCACTCATCACACATCCACACCCACATGTCATTAGCCAACCTAGCCCTCAGCCTCTCACCCATGTCCATGCTCCATTCACACTGCCATCTACCAAGGACCCCATCCCCATGCACGCAACTTGCATACAGGACAATGACAGTAGGCTCACCTGCTGCTCTGGGGCCCCATACAGCTGTCCATACAGGGGCAGGACCCCATCCACAAGCTGCACCAACTCTTCCTGAGAGAAGGCTTAGGTCCTGTCTCCTGCAGGACGTGGCATATTGGCTACCAGAGTCAGTACACAGCAGCACACGCAGTGGAGGTCTTCAGTGCACGAGGTTCAGGAGTCAAGTGAGCATGAGCACATGAAATAGCAATCACGGCCACTGCGGACGTCACCAATGGCGGCGATCACCATTGGCTCCTGCCTCTCATTGGCAAAAGTGTGAGCCTATGGTGAGTTGCAAGGCAGTCGTATCCGCCTACCGCCATGAAGTGTTACGCCAGCGGGATAATCTCACTTCTACCTGTCCCATGCATGCAGACAGGCGGCAACCATTTTACAATTAAAATGTGTGATTTAGTGTGCAATACGTCTATGCTGCATGACAGGTTACCATCTCTCTCCTGTTCCCAGGTAGTATGCACGGTTGAGGATGAGGAATGCACTGGTGTACAGGCCCCTAGTTGACCCCGCTTCCCTGGAGGAGCAACACATTATCCAAACCTATAGCCTGAACTGTGTGACCTTAATGGAACAAGTGGCCCAGTTGAAGCCAGATCTGTTGTCTGCCAGACGCAATCCCAATGCCATCCCTCCCACAGTGCAGGTGTTGTCAGTCCTCCATTACCTTACCTCTGGCTCCTTCCAGGTCACAGTGGGCCTCACAACTGGGATGTTGCAGCCCATGTTCAGCAACCACCTTAGGGATGTATTGTGTGCCCTGATAAAACTTATGGCCATCTACATCCGGTTCCCCCGACGTGCAGATCTGCCCACTGTCAAGGCTGCATTCTACACTGTGGCACACGTTCCACATGTCTTTGGTGACATTGACAGCACGCACATTGCCCTGGTGCCACCCAGGAGGAATGAACAGGTGTACAAAAAAAAACAGAAAAACGTTCATTCGGTCAATGTGCAGGTGGTTAGTCTTGCGGAACACAACATCTCCCGGGTGACAGCCAAGTACCCAGGCTCTGTGCATGACAGCACCACTCCAGAGGGACTGGGCATGGCTCATCGGTATATACCCCTGCATATGTGTGCACCTCAGCTCACTGCACCCTTGTGTCCCTGTCCCATTGCCCTCCCAGTCTTGACATGCCTCTTCCCTCTATGCACACAGGTGACTCTGGCTATCCGAACCTGCCCTGGCTCCTGACACCTGTGAGGCGTCCATCCTCAGCTGCAGAGGAAAGTTTCAATGAGGCTTACAGTTGTACCAGATGGGTCATTGAGGGATGCTTTGGTCTACTGAAGGCCAGGTTCCGGTGTTTCATGTCTCCAGGGGTGCCCTGCTCGACAAGCCACAGAAGGTGTTCCAGATCATTGTGGCCTGCTGCATGCTGCACAATCTGGCCTGAGGCATCACATCCCATTGCTGGATGCAGAGGAGGGGGTAGCTGTGCCAGTGGCTGATGAAGGGGACAAGGGGAATGATGAAAAGGAGGATGATGAGGATGAAGCTGATTCTAGGGCAGAGCTGATTAAACATTACTTCGGCTGAGATGTAGGTATGTGTCTTCTACAACTGTCTGCCATGTCCCTGCTGCCACCTGTTGTATATGACCACTGAAGGTATTGGTTGCAGCTCTGACACTGGGTGGGTTTGGGGGAGGTGTCACATATGGCCATGATTGAGGTAGTCACAGTGTACAGGTCAGGCCTATAGTCAGGCAGGTGTTGTGCTGGTGCACTTGTGCCATCTATGTGTATGTGGCATCTTCCCTGATTTGCCAGTTCAGGTGCTATGCATTTGCCACACAGGGTTGTTGCATGTGTGCAGCATCCATCCTGGGAGTCGACTTTGGGTGGCAGTGCAACATTGTTGATGGTGGTAGTGGGTGAGGGGTCACGTCTGACGCTGGGCGATGTGAGGGTGAGACCATTGGGTTGGTGTGTGTTGTGTATGTGTGTTGGTTTTGGCCATATGGTTTTGGTCCCGCCTGGCATATCTGCCCTGGATTCCTGTTCCTACAGGACATTTGTGTGGAGTTGTCATCTGTGACTCCTACAGTGATTGTTGTCCCTGTCTTGTCCTCCTTTCAGGGCAATGTAGTGGTGTTCTGTGCTCCCTGCCTGGGCTGTTGCCTTCATTGACACATTTGTCCTGCCACTGCTTGCTCCACGATCGACCTCCCGGAATTTTGCACACCACGCTGTCACCCTCCCATGAATGTGGTGGGTGTGGGTTGCCAATTGTACACTTATTGGCTGTTCCATACATACTCATGGGAAATAAACACGTAGACATGGGCTGTGCTCAGTTGTCGTTTATTTGTGATGTACAGGTGCAAGGGGTGATGAGTGGGGTCATGGCGGAGGAGATCATCATAATGGTAAGGCCAGCTGTAGGTAGTCCAGGTCCTGTCTGCTGGCCATGGATAGATGGTGATATGGGAGTGGACAGTTGACAGGGTGTCACACACAAGGGAGAATGTTTCCGTAGAGGGTCACTTCCTGATGGTGGTCTTGGTCTGGGCATCAGGCCCGGCTGGATGTCTACTTGGACGTCCTCACTTGCGTGGGGGTACCTCAGATACAGGGGTAGGAGTGGTGGTGTCCTGCAACACCTGTGTCGAGGCTTCCATACCATTGGCTGCCGCTGATGTAGAAGGCTGTGATGGGATGTGGCCAGAGCTAGGGGACTGCTTGTGGGTTGCGGACTCGCGCATGACAGTGGTCAGCTCCTTGGGCACCCCTACAATAGAGGCCATGGTGGTACTGTGGGCCTGCCACTGTTGCAAGGCCTCCTCATGGTATTGCCCCTGCAGCCGCTCGGTCTTCTTCACGGTGGTGAGGCGCTGGGCCACTGTTTCTGGGTGTGCTGGTATACAATCAGGATTTGGTTGAGGCCCTCCTGGGCAGTCAGTTGGTGTGGCTGTACTGATCTTTGGGTCACGGTTCCCCTCCCACTAGCCCTGGGCCCCTGTGCCTGTGCCCCTGGCACAGTGTGGCCACTCCCAGTATCAGCGGGGACATCAATGTCTGGGGAGGGTGCCCTTGACCCTGGCCGCTGTACTACGGGGCACACCTCTGATTGTTGGGTCCCTGGGGCATAGGTTTGGTTTTCAGGGTCTGGCTGTGGTGTTGGTGCACATGGGTAGGGTCTTCTGGTGTGGCCAGGGAAGGTGTGCCATAGCTGGACTGCCCAGTGGCCCCAGATGGCCCAGGCAAGTCGTCCTCATCCAGACATCCAGTGGGGCCTTCATCCTGGGGGCTGTCTGAGCCTGGCATCTTCTGCAGGGTGTCAGTGGCAGGGATACCTGTGGATGGATACAGTAGATGTTAGTGATGTGACTGTTGTTGTTGTGTCCCTGTTGTGATGCATGCAGTGGCTCGACTTGTTACCCGGTGATCGCAATGACAGCTGCTGCACTGCAGACATTGGTTTGGATTGGATTTTGGGAGCTGTGGTTCTTCTATATTGTGCTTGACATCCATGCATTAGGGGTTTGTCAGTAAGGATGGTGGGAGTGGGGTGGTGTGGCATGCAGAGTAGGGGCGTAAGGTGTTTGGCACCGTGTCAGTGGGGTGCATTGTAGTGGTTTGGTGAGTGGTGAGGAGGCATTGTGCTTGAGGGTTATTGCTGATTTCCCAGTGTCGAGCCCTCCGCTGATGCCAGTCAAGCCCTCGGGACACATGATGTCCAGGAACTTCTCCTCCCAGGTTGTCAGCTGGAGGGAAGGAGGTGGAGGCCCACTGTCAGTCTTATTACTGGCTATCCTCTGCCTGGAAGCCATGGACCGGACCTTCCCCCTGAGGTCATTCCACCTCTTTCTGAAGTGCTCCCTCGACGATCCTCTGCCATAACTCCATCTTTTTAGCTATTGATGTCTGTTGAACCTGAACTCCCATGAGCTTTGGCTGTACTCTGATGATCTCGTCCACCATGATCTGCAACTCATTGTCGGTGAAGCGTGGGTGCTTCTGGCATGACATCTTGTGGGTTGGGTATGTGTAGTGCCTGTTGGGAGCAGTACAGGGCGTGTGGTGACGTAGGGATGTTTTGCTGTGAGTGCTGGTGGGCTGAGGTGTTGATTTGTGCAATGTCTGTTAGCAGTGTTTAGGATATGCTTCTTCTCGTCTTTGGCTGCGGCTGCTCGGATCTGACGCAAGGGATTGTAGGTAGGTGGGTGAGGGGAGTCATAAGGTGGCATGGTCAGGTGTCTGTGGTGTGTGTATGGTTATCAGGTGTGGGTTATTTGAACTGGCCAATGTGGTGTTGGGTACTTTCTGCTGTGCCTTTTTGTTCTGCCGCAGTGCATACGGCCAACATTTTCCGCCATGCATGTTCCGCTGTGCTGGAGGCTGATTCATAATATGACGGTCTGAATGGTGTCAGCAGGGTTGGTGGTTATTCAGTCACTCTTTTGCCATTGGTTGACCTAGCAGTGTTGGTTTTGTGTCTGTATTTGAGCAGTTTGTGTTTTTTCTACTCGTAATATGGCGGTCGCTTTACCGCCACCTCTGCCGGAATGGTGGCGGCATTTCACATGGCGGTCTTGCCCGGAGCCCACCAGACTCTTACTGAGGGCCAATATGCTGTATTTTCTTGGGAAAGGAAGACTTTTGGTCGATGTAGCATTCCACAAACAAAGAGCAGTTCATACTCTTATTATAAATTAGTTTCTTACACAGTGAATTTGTAATGCATGCTCAAATTATCATATGCTTTGCTTTCTGATAAACAAAATACTTAAATGAGTTCACAAGTTTATTTACTCTCATCAAATTCGTCTTAAACATCTCCACCGTGTAAGCCCAATCATAAAGATTCAATTTTATAGATCAGTTTAACTAATTCACGAATTCCATAGTAGGTCAGTAAGGCAGAAAAAAATAAATAAATGGGGTTGTCTTTGTTATAACTGGAAGAAATCTGTATCAGGCATAGGCCATGCAATGGTTAGGATAGAAATATTTATGTCATGTTGAATTTTGAAGAATGTGTTAACATTAGCAGATGAGCTAGTCAAGCAAACATAGGTCATGCGAAGTTTAAAATTAAATGCACAATTTCGAAAAGACTGCTCAGGTTAGGCCAAGCTTTCACTCAAAGATCGTTTATGGCTGTGGTTCCCAATCTATTGTCCGTGGACCCCGAGTGACACATTCCTAGGGGTCTGCAGGCATCTCAAGGCCTGGGCCGGCAAGATGGCACGTACCCAGCTGGGGCCTCTTAACAGAAACACATGAGCGTTTTTATATTTGTTACTTCATTTGTGCAGCAGTTTTAAAAGAAAGCACTGCAAATTCCTTGTTTATTCAACAGTTTTCAGGCAAAAATAAGTGTCAAGATAACTCTGGTGATTAATGTACCCGCTGGACAGAGATGGGAGTTTTGTCTAGTGGCAGTTTTGGTGCAGATGGTTAATATGCCCACTACAAAGAATGTGTATCATGCAAATCAAAGAACAGTATTTTATGTGCATAGCACAGCGGGTTACTTCTTTTGTTAGTGTTCATACGTTACCATCGTAATCTAGCATAGTGAGCTATGCACTGCCATCAAAGAGCTGCATGCAAACTGCATGGTACAAATTGGAAAGTTATGCTTTTTTCCTAGTCTTTCATTACCTTGATGCTGCGGAAAAAAGGTTTGTTTGCGTAGTAATAAATTATTATTATTAAAGTCCGCGCTAACCACTGCGTTATGTTCTGAATCCTGAGTTTGTGCTTCTCCAGAGCAAGCACTGTTTGAAAATGCCTACAAGTATGGATGACATGAGCATCCTACAGTTTGTAGTGCCCTTTGCCTTATGTAACATTTTTTACACACTGATTTACGCAAGTGTACATCATTGTCTCTGTATGTGTGTGATGTAAAGTGCTCCGACAACTTACAATGGTATGAGAGGGTCTATAAAACAAATGAAATGCATGTGACAAGGGCTATGGAGAGATAAGAGGCACTAAAGGTTTTACTTCCTTTCCCAACCACATATTTATGTGAAAAAGCTTTCTCAGAACTTACATACCTAAAGAATAGATACAGAAATCACTTGGGAAATGTAGAACTTGACCTGAGGATTCAACTTTCCAAAATAAAACCAAACATTGAAAAGTTAGTCACAGAGATGCATCACCAACCTTCCCATTAACATTTTTAGATTTTTGCATATTTTTTCAATATAAAGTAATAACATCTTTAGCAATTTGACTATTTCTTTGATGTGTACTGGTTTGTGTATTTTTTGGGAATTACTGTTTTAATGTTTGAAATTTAAATTGCACAATTTGTTTGTGACTCCTGGACTTCCAGTAGTGATTCAGTGGGGTCCTCACGAGTCAAAAGGTTGGGAACCACTGGTTTATGGGACAAGGTCCTACTTTTGTTCTACCACTGAGCAGGTAGAGGCTCTTGCTGCAAAATAAGGAAATAGTGAACCTTTCTGATAAAGCCTATAAATAGCTAGTATATGATGTCAAAATTGATTTAACCAGTTCAGCGCCATGGACGTAATGGTTACGTCCATGGCTGCACCCATGTGGCGCCATGGACGTAACCATTACGCCCACCCCCCTGGTCAGGGCTGGAAGGGGAATCGCTTCCCCGACCCCCCCTAGTGACGCCTGATGATGTCAGCACACAAAAGCGTGCTGATCTCATCAGAGGTCACCTCCCATCGTGATGGAAGGATGCTTAGCATTTCTCTTCCGCTCGGGAGGAGGGGGCCAGCAGAGACATGAATCTTTTCATGTCTCTGCAAGCATTTCGGCCAGCAGAAATGCCCACTAGACACCAGGGAATGTTTTGTGGGTGGAAATGAACATAAGGGGAGCGGCCCCTTGGGCAAGGGCCGCTCCCCAGGGGGGCAAAGCATTTTTAGGCAATTTCTTCCCCCACTGGGGGCAGATCTGCCTTATTTAATTAGGCCGATCTGCCCCCGGGGGGGCAGAAAACCACCTAGACACCAGGGATTTTTTTTTTTATGTTTTAGGTAGCGACCCCTTCAGCAAGAAGGGGGGGGGCAGAAACCACTAGACACTAGGGATTGGTGTGTGTGTATGTTTTGTTTGTGGGGGCTGCCATTTGGGCAAGGGTCACTCCCCATGGGGGCACATTACTCTTGGCCATATCTGCCCCCCTTGGGAAGCCCCATCTGCCCCCAAGGGGGGCAGAAAGTCATCAGAGACCCGGGAAGATTTTTTTTCAAAATAAGAGTTGGGGGTATGGACATACCCCCAACCCAAATAAATGGGGTCAAAGTTGTTCTACCCACCAGTGGGCAGATGGGGCAATTACCCTCGATCCACACCCGGGGGGGGCAAAAGTCTACTAGATGGCATGGAATTTAAAAAAACAAAAAATAATGGGGTGGTGGCTACCAATCAGTATGGCCCTGGTTGGGCCCCCACCCCAACTGAAGGGGGTAACAGGCTTTCAGCTCTCCCCTGCAAAATAAAACATTTGATCCCACGGCAAGCAAGAAGACATTAGATTATTTGGGGTTCTGGTTTTACATTAAGGCCATGAGAGCTTGTTAACTCTCAAAATCGTCCAGCTTGGAATGGTGAGGGCTGCACTTTTTTGACTTTGGGACGCTGCCATGTAGAAAAATCCACAAGACCCGGACACATCTGAAAACTAAACATCTGGTTGATTTCAGAGTGGTGTGCTTCACATACACCCTGCACCATTTTTTACCCACAATGCCCTTCAAGCCTCCAACTTTGCTGAAAATCACACATTTTTCCCACATTTTTGTGATGGAACCTTCTGGAATCTGCAGGAATCCACATTTCTATCTAAATTTGAGGTTTGCTGAGGATTCTGGGTAAGAATTCATTGGAGGATCTATGCAAGTCACACCTCCCTGGACTCCTTTGGGTGTCTAGTTTTCAGAAATGTCTGGGTTTGGTCAGTTTCCCTAGATTGCTGCTGAGCCCAGGACCAAAAACACCAGTTGCCCCTCCACCCCGAAAAAACAGGTAGTTTTGTATTTGATAATTTTGATGTGTCCAGATAGTGTTTTGGGGAATTTCCTATTGCGGGCACTAGGCCTACCCACACAAGTGAGGTATCATTTTTATCCGGAGACTTGGGGGAACGTTGGGTTGAAGGAAATTAGTGGGTCCTCTCAGATTCCAGAACTTTCTGTCACCGAAATGTGAGTAGAAAGTGTTTTTTTTAGACAAATTTTGAGGTTTGCAAAGGATTCTGGGTAACAAAACCTGGTGAGAACCCTACAAGTCACCCCATCTTAGATTCCCCTAGGTGTCTAGTTTTAAAAAATGCACAGGTTTGCTAGGTTTCCCTAGGTGCCAGCTGAGCTAGAGGCCAAAATCTACATCTAGGCACTTTGCAAAAAACACATCAGATTTCAATGTAAAAATGTGATGTGTCCATGTTGTATTTCCTGTTGCGAGCATCAGGCCTACCCACGCAAATGAGGTACCATTTTTATCGGGAGACTTGGGGAAACTCAGAATAGCAAAACAAGTGTTATTGCCTCTTGTCTTTGTTTTCTTTTTTCCTTCCAAATGTAAGACAGTGTGTAAAAAAGACGTGTAATTGAGAAATGCCCTGTAATTCACACGCTAGTATGGGAACCCCGAAATTCAGAGATATGCAAATAATCACTGCTTCTCAACACCTTATCTGGTGCCCATTTTGGAAATACAAAGGTTTTCTTGATACCTATTTTTCACTCTTCATATTTCAGCAAATAAATTGCTGTATACCTGGTATAGAATGAAAACCCATTGCAAGGTGCAGCTCATTTATTGGCTCTGGGTACCTAGGGTTCTTGATGAACCTACAAGCCCTATATATCCCTGCAACCAGAAGAGTCCAGCAGACGTAACAGTATATTGCTTTGAAAAATCTGAGTAAAACGTAGAGAAAAATGGCTGTTTTTTTCACCTCAATTTCAATATGTTTTTATTTCAGTTGTTATTTTCTGTAGGGAACCATTGTAGGATCTACACAAATTACCCATTGCTGAATTCAGAATTTTGTCTACTTTTCAGAAATGTTTAGGTTTCTGGGATCCAGCACTGGTTTCACATCCATTTCTGTCACTCACTGGAAGGAGGCTGAAAGCACAAAAAAATCATAAAGTTAGGGTATGTCCCAGTAAAATGCCAAAAATGTGTTGAAAAATTGTTTTTTTTTATTCAAGTCTGCCTGTTCCTGAAAGCTAGGGATTTTAGCACCGCAAACCCTTTGTTGATGGCATTTACAGGGAAAAATCACAAGCCTTCTTCTGCAGCCCTTTTTCCCATTTGTTTGAGAAAAAAGAAATGTCACTGTATTTTGGCGGATTTCTTGGTCTCCTTCAGGGGAACCCACAAAGTCTGGGTGCCTCTAGAATCCCTAGGATGTTGGAAAAAAGGTTGCAAATTTGGTGGGGGTAGCTTATGTGGATAAAAAGTTATGAGGGTCCAAGCTGAACTGCCCCAAGTAGCCAAAAAAGGGCTTGGCACCTGAGGGGGAAAAGGCCTGGCAGCGAAGGGGTTAAACCCATTCTATTTAATGTGGTTAAATTTGTAAGATCACGGAACACCGATCAGGATGTATTATGTCATCTTGTATACGTACGGATAATCTGGGATCTTTTTTTCTGATTCTCATGTATTCTTTTGTTCTTTTCACCTTTAACTATTAAGGGGCTTCAAGAAGCAGGAGGGTAGATACCAAAACATACAGTAGGGTACAAAAGTGGTGTAAGAAGGCTTTCTCTTATTCTTTTTATTTAGCTTTTTTTTATCTCCTACTGCCGACCACTCTTTTCCAAAGCATACAGTTGGCTTATGGACATCATCTCTTTTTTAAACATTTGTTTCTATTTTTTCTCATAGAAGTATTTGGAAGGGGGTTTCTCTGCTTCGACAGAGACCTGGAAGATAGGTTTTTGTGGGAGTTTTCTTACCCAGGGGCGGAGGGATGCAGGGGTATTAGGTGGCTGGCCATACATGGGAGGGCATAAAAAAAAGTAAAAAAAGATTCTATTTTGGTATAGTAGAAGTTCAGGTATAGCACACAGATGGAGGGAATTGTATGTTTTCTCATTTATATTTTGATTATGCAAAGCATAAAGGTATTAACCTGAAATGTTAATTGGCTCTGTGCAAATAATAAGATGCATTTAGTGAGGGAGGAATTGTTACAGCTTGGACCGGACCTAAATTGTTTTTTTACAGGAAACACATCTACTAGGTCACAAGTCTGTTTAAATTGGAACTGCTGGGATGTAAGGCTCTGCCTAATTATACCTAAATCATGCCCACTAGAGAAGTAGCACTGCTGGCTGAAAAACACATATGAGTAGTTAAGTCAAAGATAGATTCTTCAGGGAGATGCGTACTCAGTCAGATTGATAAAGACAGTCTCCTTATTACCATGTGTGTTTTGTTTGGCCCGAACACACATGAGGAAATGTGCTTTAACCCTTTTGCTGCTAGGCGTCCCCCCTCCAAGCCTTTTTAAAAAATAATTTAAAGTAGTTTGGGCTTGGGCCCCCATAATGTTTTGTGTACATAAAATATTCATGCCAAATTTGTGTCCTTTTTTTCCAACATCCTGGTGATTCTAAAGGTCCCCAGGGTTTGTGGATTCTCCTGGAGGGGACTGAGAACTTAGCCAAAATACAGCTAATTCTTGTTTTTTGGGGAAAATGGGGAAACAGTGCTGCAGAAAGCATCATTTTTTTCCCCCCTGCAAATGGCATCAACAAAGGGTTCGCGGTGCTAAAATCACCATCTTCCCAGCTTTCAGGAACAGGCAAATTTTAATCAGAAAACTAAATCTTTCAACCCAGTTTTAGCCTTTCACAGGGACATAGCCCATTTTTCCTAAATATTTTGTATTTTCAACCTTCGTCCAGTTAGTGCTAGAAATGGATATGAAACTAATGGTGGATCCCAAACACATATACATTCCTGAAATGTAAACAAAATTCTGAACTAAGCAAGGGTCATTTGTGTAGATTAGTCAGGGTTTCCTGCAGAAAATAACAGTTGAAATAAAAAAATGAAATTGAGTTGAAAAAGACTGCCATTTGTGTCTACATTTTCACCTGTAACTTTTCCTACTATGGCAGATTTTCAAACGTAATATGCCATTAAGTCCAATGGACCCTTCTAGTTGCGAGCATATATAAGGCTTGTAGAACCAAGAACCCAAGGTACCCAGAGCAAATAAATGAGCTGCACCTTGCAATGGTTTTTCACTGTGTACCGGGTATACAGCAATTCATTTGGTAAAATATAAAGAGTGAAAAATAGGTATCAAGGAAAGCTCTGTATTTCTGAAATGGGCACAAGATTTGGAGTTTAGAGACAGGGGTTTATTTGCACATCTCTGAATTTGTGAGTCGCCCTGCTAGCATATGAATTAGAGGTCATTTTTCAAAATGACTTATTTTTACGCATTGTCTTACATTTGGAAGGCACAAACGCAGAGAAAAAAATACAATTGGTAATAACACTTGCTCTACTACTCTGTGTTTCCCCCGCATCTCCCGATAATAATGGTACATCACTTGTGTGAGTAGGCCTAGTGTCCCCGACAGGAAATGGCCCAAAACGCAACATGGACACATTACATTTCTCCACTGAAAACTGCCCTTTCTTTGCAATGTGCCTAGCTGTGGATTGTGGGCGTAGCTCAGCCTGAAGCAAGCGCAACCTAGCAAACATGTGCATTTTTTTAAAACTATACGCCTAGAGAAATCCAGGTTGGGTTGACTTGTGTTGCTCTCACCATGTGCTGTCACCCAGAATCCTTTGCAAACCTCAACATTTGTTGAAAAACAACACATTTTACTCACATTTCTGTTTGGAAAGTTCTGAAATCAGAGGGGAGCCACACACTTCCTTCCACCCAGTATTCCCCCAAGTCACCCAATAAAATTGCTACCTCACTTGTGTTGGTAGGACTAATGCCAGCAATAGGAAATGGCCCAAAATGCAACACGGACACATCACATTTCTCCACTGAAAACTGAGTCTTTCTTTGCAATGTACCTAGCTGTGTATTTTAGGCTCTTGCCAGTAGTGCAGCCCCTGCAGTGCAGGGGGGCCCTCAAGCTCTATGGGGCCCAGCGCAGCACAATACATTGTGCACAGGCGGCAGGCCCTAGTCTAGACTGAGAGAGGGGGGGTTCCACCATTTACTTTGGAGTGGGTCCCCCTCAAGTTTCGTTCTGCCACTGGCCCTAGCTCAGCTGGCACCTAGAGAAACCTAGCAAACCTGTACATTTTTTAAACCTAGAGACCGAGTGGAATCCAGGATGGGGTGACTTGTGTCACTCTCGCCTGGTTCTGTCACCCAGAATCCCTTGCAAACCTCAAAATTTGTCTATAAAACACATTTTCCAAGGCGGGTTCAAAATGGCAGTTTTTGTTTGTACATTTTGAGGCTGACTCTGCTTTGGGCACCCACACAAATGAGGTAAAATTTTTATCAGGAGACTGAGGGGAATGCTCGGTGGTAGGAAATGTGTGGTTTAATTCCGTTTCTGGAAAAAGATGGCACAGAAATTCAAGGAAAATGTGTGATTTTAATCACTTTTTGAGGTTGGTAGGGCATAATGGGTAAGAAATCTTGTTGGGATCCACAAGAGCTACACCACCCTGTACTCCCCTGGGTGTCTAGTTTTCAACCATATCTAGAGTTGGTAGATTTTCCCTAGACAAGAAGTGAGCACGCTACCAAGTCTCTTACTTCTGTGACGTCCCAAACCCTCAAATTGTGAAAAAATGCCCTTAGGTTTTGTTAAAAAGACCCCACACCCACCAACCTAGTTGGTGGCATGCTTCATCACGAGGGTCACATCCAAGACACCAGGCGCCAAATTTATATTTTTTAACGCAAAACTGCGCTAATGCAGTTTTGCGTCAAAAAGTTAAGCGCTGTCTAACACCATTTCTTAATGTCATATTTATACTATGACGCTGGGTGGCGCTAAGAATAGATTGGAGTAATTTTTCCTGATGCTAACCATTGCGCCTTGTCGTAAGGAAAAATTACATTAACGCAGGAAAAATGACTCTAATCTGGTTTACGACATGTAAACACGATGCAAAATGGAAATGCGCCATTTTTGCCCACAATAGTGTCAAAAAGCAACACAAACGCAGCAAACAGTGCAAAGGAGAGGCAAGATGGATTAACAAAGGCAGGAGAGACCCCAGACAACCAGGAACCAGCCAGGAGGACATTGCAAAACCCAGGGGAGAGACAAGAAAAAGAGTAAATGTTGCTTCAGCACAGAGGAGCATGAAATACTGGTGAGAGAGGTGACGGAGCACCAGCATCAATTCTTCATCTCCTCTAAATTGCCAATTGGAAGGAGAGAGGCAATTTGGCAGCAGATTGTGGACAAGATTAACAGTGTGGCAGAGGTCAGGAGAACTGCCACTGAGTGCAAGAAACGCTGGCATGACTGCAAGCAGAGGACAAAGGAGAAAATGGCAAGGAACAGGAAGGCAGCACTGCAGACCGGAGGTGCGAATCCAGCACCACAAGAGGACCTGGATGAGATGGAGGAGATGGTTGCAGCCGTCATCCTGGTGGAAATCAGCACTGCTATCGCAGGACAGGACATCGCTGACTACCAGTAAACAACACATATGCAGGGTAAGTTGCATGGGGACAAAAATTCCAAAATGTCAAGTGCAAGAAGGGGAGGCACATAGCTACTACACAATGCATGCTAGCCCTGCAAATCAGGCAGTGGAAAGGACAAAGAGGCAGGGCATGCTCCCAGCACTGCCCATGCCAGGTGCATGGTCTGTGCCGGGGCATCCAGGGGTGCAGCACAACACAACACCAACAACCTTTGCATGGGGGTACACCGCCATGCCAAGGCTGTTGGAAATGCTGAAGCAGACCAGGAGGGTAGGGTAGAACATAAAACTGGTCTGGTGTCACAGGACAGCTGGTATTGTCAGAATGTAAACTATAGGAAAATGCCCAGTCTCAGGCCATTGGCTCAAGCGGCATTCCCCATTGACAACAGTTGCCACACCTACCTGTGCTGTTTGCACTGGTCAATGAGGAAATGGCAGTTAGGTGCCCATGGAACAAACACACTCAAAATGAGGGTTCAGTATGACTACATGATCAATCCCTATCCAAGTGCAACTCCTGTCAACTGGTCATGTCCATGGACTCAGTAACCATCAGGCACTGTCACATACATAATGATGTACACAGCAGTCATCTCATATCCGTGCTGGCCATCCCTGGGTTTACCCCTGTGCCGGTGTCACAATAGCTGCAATGCCACCATGCAACATCTCAGGTATCATAGTGCAAAGACAACTGCATTGAGGGGGAGGACATATGTGTGTAAGAAGTTGAACACACCCACATAGTCACGAAACTCTGCCAGGTCCATCAATGAAATGCAGTGTAGCACACATACGCAAACATCCACATGAGAAACTACCAAAGGTAACACGTGCATTGTCTCATCAAAATGCAAAGCATGGTGTGGTGCTAGGTCTCTGCACCGCATAGGTGTATGTGAAAAATGAAAGGCCGGGACAGGGCCATATTGTCATGTATGGTGCTGTGGCATCAGCACACCAACATTCATTGCAAGGCCTCACCATGCAAAAGGAAGCAAAGGGAGGGTTGATGAGGACAAGAAGGTGGCAATCCACAATTTGGACAGAACCCACATCTAGAAGATGTGACGCAGACAATAGCCCCAACTGCCCTTCACTACATGTGACATGCAGGTGGGGCATAGGGCTGAGAGACTGCAAACAATAATGACAGGAACAATGCATGGGAACCAATATGACAATGTACCATCAATAGGCAGTCTGTGATGTCACATTACAACTGGCACAACACAGACGCACTAATTGTACAATATCTCATTGCAGAGGACGATGGCTCTTCTGTGGATCTGCCTGTCCTGGACTACCCTGATGACCTGGATGACCAGCTGACAACCATCAGCCAAGAAACCCTCAAAGATGGCCTGGGAACCGTTCAGACACCAACTCCAGTCACAAGGAGCATTCATGTAGCAGCCATCACAGAGGACCCATCCACCACCTCAATAGAATGACCTGTCACCCCAAACGCAGCTGAGGATTCTGATGACACAGAGACCACCTTTGAGAGGACAGTAGTGGGAGTCCAGCGGGAGCTGGCCAAGGAGGTGCGGGTGGGGATGCAAACTATGGAAGCCAGCCTTGAGGGTATGCGCATGTGCATGATAATGGCCACTGAACAGACAGCAGCCAAACAAGGCACACATTCTCCACTGCATGGAGTCCAACAGTGTGTGAGGGACCTAATCACTGCTGTGAGGGAGTTGCCACAACACCTGCCCTCCCAATCTTGCTGCTGCATGCATGACAACAAGCAGGACTCCATGCACTGGGAACTGACCTCCCTCAAGCCAGACATGGCTGCCTACCACAGGGTTGTTGCTGCCATACTCAATAATCAGCAGCTCCTCCTTGCTGCAGTGATGCCATATGTAGTTCAACAGATGGCAGCTGCCGGGAATTCACCAACCACTGAAGTGTGTGTGTGGCCCCCTCAAACCCTCCACCATCAAGGGCAGAGGAGACAATATACACACATCAGAGGATGAAGATGTGGAATAGATCATCTTTACCTGTAGGAGTACCCAGTAGCACCAGCCCATGCCACATGGGCAGTGATTTCCCTTTGTCCTGTGCTTGATAACATGCCAGTGTTGCTACAGTTGGTGACATGCACTCTTCACCGACACACTGTTAACCTTTCCACTATGGACTGCAATTGTCTCTCACTACTCCATTGGCAATTTAAGTTCCCCTGCACTGAACAAGCCGATAACGTCGGCTGGGAGTACAAGTGAAACACATTGTTGTGAAATTTTGATACTTGACGTCATCTGAAATTGGCACTACTCAGTTTAGCAGTGTTGACATGAACTTCAGGCTGCAGGCAGACGCCCCACAGAGCCCAACATCCCAACAGGGTCCAAACAATTACAGCTTAAAAAGCACACCTATCTGTCCAATACATGGAAACTACTAGTCACCTCGAGTGGTGGGTACATTGGATGTCAGATTCATTGAGAATTAGATTTGTTGTAGCTGCCAATGTGACAGCTCAGTTGGAAGTGGGAATTAACATGTGAAAAGAGGGATGTGGATCCAGGACGGAATCCCCAGGCCAACAGACTATTGGCACTGTACACTCATGCAAAGACCCTCAGCCCCAAGCATATGACACATGCAGCAAGGGAGTACCCACATTTTTATTATCTATGTATGGAACTGAACTTAAAACTATGTAAAACACCTATACTAACCTAATCTATCCTAACTATACATTACCCACAACTGGCCCTAACTACCCTATGCTAAGCTTACTTAACACATTTAACAACACACTCTAAACATTGGCCCCCCACCCCCCTTATATGACAAGACACATGAGGGACAACATATACTAACCTAAACATATACTACCTACTCCTAAACAAATATATATATATATATTTTTTTTTATATATAAAAAAGCCCCAATATTAACAACCTCCCACCCACACACAAACTAACATGCAATAATATGAAAAACCACCCCCAAACCTACTTATCCTATCTAAACAACTACCCTACTCTAACGTATCACTAACCCCCTTAAAGCCACTACAAAACATGATGAGGAATAAGGAGGGTGGGGACTGAACTAGGGGTGAGGGGAGGCAAGAGTTCCGAGGTTGGCCCTCCTGTGTGTCCTCTTGATGGTGCGGCAGGTGGGGCAGATGTGATGGTGGCATCTGTGGCCCCTTGTGTAGGTGTGGTGCTGGGTCCACTCTTTGTCGCCAATGCAGGTTCCCCTTGGCTGAATGTCTGCCATTCCCCTGTGGCTCGCTCTTTTCGATAGCATTGTGCCATCTTGCTGTGCCCAGACTCAACATCCAATATGTGGCTATATCGCACTGTTTTTGGAACGCCCTGAGTTCCACAACATCCATTGGCTGCTGTAAAAATGAGACAGGCAACCATCAGTATCAACATTGTGTGATGCATGTACAGATGATAATCTAACACTCTGCCTCGATTTGCACATGCAGTCCGAATCACAGTCCAGATAATACAGTGTCCTTGACCAAAGCAAAGCTCAACAAGAGTTGGACCAAATAAAGTGATCTGTGCATTGATTTAATGCAATGTGTCACAATGCAAAGGCAGCAACTACTTACATGGGCCAGGCCCACTAATCTTTATCATCTGAGTCAACTTCAAAGCACACAAGACCAATGATCTGTAGATGTAATTGGCAGTATGGTATGCAGGTGGTAATCATAAGTGGTCAGTGTTGTTTGGGACACATGCACACTTGAATAAGATGACTGTCATCTACACTGTGACCATCACATCTACCTACATATGTGTTGTTCCCCTACCCCTACCCCTGTGCCTCAGCTGTGATGGGCATGCAATACATCATCACAACTGACGAGGACAACCACAAAGACATGTCCACTTATACATGGATTTAGTGAGTGGAACACATGTGAGGAGGGCTGCCACCTAGGAAAAAGGTATCCATAGGTCATTCACATCTACATTCATATGTCCAGGTGTGGACACCCATCAACACCTGATCTGCCAACACAATTTCCGAAACACCCACATTGATGCCAGCACACGTCTGGCCTTGACCTGCATGCACGCCTATTACATAGCACATAAGTGTCATGTAAATGGAGTACAACTTATGGGGCTACATGCTGGGGGACAGTAACCCATACAGTCCTACATGTACATTACAATACAGGGATGCACCAATTTGTGTGGATAACTGATGCATCACTGTGTTGTGAGAATGACGGTATGACCCAGTGCTAATATACTGACACTAGTGCACTTCCAAGTCACATGTGGGCCTACATGCGGCTACTAATCACCTTGTTCACACGCTGCTGCCTATTGCGCTGCACAAGACTCCCAAGATATGACTGTCTGCTTGTGAATGGGTAACCCTTGCATGGAACACTATGTCACCATCCAGCCTACTAAGATATCAGATCACGTGCCAGCTCATCATATCTTGCAATGAGTGCAACAACCAAGAGTCACTCACACAACAGCTGCAATCACTACACTGGACAGACATTATCACACTTACTGGATACATCTGGGTCCTGAAATCTTGCCACTTCCCCGATGGTATAGGGGGCAGTTCCACCTGTAAAACATGGAATGGAAATATATGCTCAATGTCATATCACTGTACATACGTGTGGACAACATATCACAGTGTGTAACACTTTACATGAGTGAGCTGGTGATCCTGCATGAAGACAGTACAACAGACATACCTCTGCAAACTCACATTGACGCTGACACTCTGATGAGTGATAACCACACACCTGCACACATGCACTGGACATAACAATCATGTGGTGCTAAACCCTACTACAACAACATGTGGCTAATCCGTTTCAGATGGTACTCCATGGCATGATTTGTATCTGGGTGAAAATGGCCATGGCACTTCCGTGGTGCACTGCAATACAAGTGACTTGGGTATTGTGGCTTGTGCATCAAGGGACACTGAGTTACTGTGTGATGGACATGTGGCTCAATTTTCAGTCTGCAATTATCATGCGTTCAGTGGCCCATGACAGATGTGACACAGTTGTATGTAGGTAACAAATGCCCCATTGGCAGTGTCCCCTAAGGCGGGTATGCCCCCTTTGCCAACAGAATGTCAGGGATCATGTGTATGTAATGATGACAATGTAGTGCTAAACATGGATTGCCCACTTTGCTGTCCGGATTCAGTGAAATGTGGTATGCTGGCAGTGTCTTACCTGATCATCATTGACCGAATGCTTGGGCACAGGTGTTGCCATAGCACCTGAAATGTGTGACTAAGGGCCACATGTACGAAGAGCAGGCTTTGTGAGTCACAAATTGCGAGACTTAGCAACTCCCAATTTGCGAGTAGGAAAATCTGATGTACAACATTGTCAATGGCACTGTTTTCAATTCACAAATGGAGTAGCAAATGACCTACCTCATGAATATTCATGAGGTAGGTCTCAATTTGCAAACCCATTGGGAATGGCAGCACTCACAGGGATGGTGGCATGCAGGGCTCAGCAGACCGCCATGTCTGTGACTGCTTTTAAATAAAGCTGTATTTTGTTTTTTGAAATGCAGCCTGTTTTCATTAAGGGTAAACAGAATGCATGTCAAAAACAAAAATTATATAACTTTTATTTTCATTTTTTTAAAGCAGGCAGTGGTCCATAGGACCACTGCCTGCTCCTAAACAATGTTTTTACATGCATTCACAAAGAGGAAGGGGTCGCATGAGGACCCCTTCCCTTTTCGAATGGGTTAGCACCAGCTTGAAACAGGTGGTAACTGCAATTGTTTTGTGACAGCATTCACGATCTGCGTCTCGCAAATAGGAAGGGAACGCCCCTTTCTAAATGTGAGTAACAAACCCTGTTTTGTGATTCGGCAATGTGATTTCTGAATGGCAAAAGTGGGTTTGTGCATTGGAAAAAGCATCTTTTCTCGATGCAAATACACCAATTCAGCAAGCTGGACCATTTGCGATGATAAAAAAAGAGCTTTGTACATGTGGCCCTGAGTGATAGTCGTACCTGACTCAACAAACCTCAGGTCTGTATAGACATGTGGACTCCATCTCAGTGCGGGGACACATACACTTTGTTCTGCTTGCATTCAACATGGCCACAAACATTGCATGCCACACGTCAACAGATCTGCTACTGTCACTCAGGAGCACTGTACTGTACACATTTGTCAATGTGGTACTCACCAACAGGGCCATGATCACCACACCCAGGTGGTCTAGCAGATCCCGCTCTCTAGCCACCAGGTCAGCACAGCGAAGCTTTAGCTGGTGCTCATTCTGGCTGTTATGGTACACCCTCTTCAGATGGTAGAGCACCTTTCCCCACCGCAGCCGCCGCGCCTCTGTGTGATACACCTGTATCACCCTCCGACCCATCTCGAGCATCATGGGTAGGAAGTGGCACACCAGCTACACAAAGCCCCCAAGCTCCTCCTCCCCCATTTGTGTTAGCCTCGCTCTTCCTGACATGTCCCTCATCAACGAATTTTAACAGTAAATGTTGAAAAAAGAGAAAAAGAAATGAAAATAAAGGAAAGTTACAGCCCAAACCTAAGAACCCAAACTAACCCATCTAATCTAGCACCCAGACAGACACCCTACAGTACAAATACGATATGAAAGACACTAAAGTACACAAAATCACATACAATGGTACAAGAAACAAGCAGATTTCACAACAGACACAACAAGAGAGACACCACAAGATGCAATAAACGCAATGAACACACCAGCAACACGAGACACAGCCACACAGTCAACAAATTGCACAGACTGTAAAGTGAAAGTACACCCACTGTACTATGTCTGTAAACAGGAATTCCTATTACATCACTTCCTGTCCCCTTGTGGCACGTTTTCTGTCATGTGTGTATTTTTTGGACGCATACGATGTTTGCGTTAATATTTTCGACACGTCACCTACATGTGCGGCAAAATACCACGCATTATCTGTATACTTCAATTTCAACAGATAACCGCATGAGTGTAGTGTGCAGGTGGAGTTCACGCTAAAGGCCCATGTATGGTTAGTTTGCATTTGCAGGAGATTTTGACGCATTTGCGTCAAGATTTTTGACTATCTGTGATTGCGTGATTTTCTAATATTTAACATGGATGCACCCTGTATCAACAGGAACATAGGATGGTATGGCCTGCAGTGTATAATATAGTGTATGGCCACATGTGGTAGGGCATGCTACTTTGTGATTTGGGTGTGAATGATCTGTAACAACGATGTGTGTGTTTCTGAAGGAATGGCATGCAATACTTTGGACATAATGCAAATGTATGAATGTGCGCCAAATGTGTATCTATATCTGATGGCAATCAGTGATCTACAACAGTCATGGTATAGATTTCTATTAAGAAAAAGTGAAATGAGGTATCTTGGTATTAAGATACTTCAAGATATTGAGCAAATTGCGGATGCTAATCTTAGTATGCTACGTAGCGAGTGTTCTAATTTGAAGGAAAATTAGATGTATTTACCTTTGTCAATCTTGGGCTGAATAAATCTAGTCAAGATGATAATTTTACCGAAAGTCACTTTCCTATATAACTCAATCCCTTTACAGTTTGATAAAGTTTTGATTGGCAAATTTCAGCAAGATATAAATTCATTTATATGGGCGCAGAAGGGAGGAAGGATTTCTTAGAAAAAGTTGCGGAGGAAAAAGGAAAGAGGTGGATTAGCGTTACCTGATCTGCAATTATATTGTTGGATGTTCCAACTTAAAAATGTCAGAATTTTGGGCTCTTCCTTAGATACCACAGAGATGGGGTGTATGTTTAAGGCTATGTTAGCAGAAGTAAAGGAAGGTCTAAACCATTATCTGTTTAAATTTGGAGATCCCAAATTTTTCACAAAAATTAAGTTAAAACTCCTGCGGGATGCTGCGCAATTATGGTTTAATGTCAGGTCCCTGCTCAGGATTGATTATTATAGTAATTGGTCACCTATCTGGGATTCACCAGGTACACCTAAGTGTCTTAAGGATGTTTTGGCTATTCCAATCAAGAAGGCAGGTTTTAAATACTGGGGAGAGTTAGTTAAGGAAGGGGACTTAATATCTTGGGAGGAAATTTGGAAGAAAACAGGTGGGGCCTTGTCAAGGTTAAAATACCTTCAATTGAAAGGGTGGATGGCTAAGGATAATAAGAGATGTGGCTGGCAGTCTCAGATAGAAGATAAGATTCTGGAAGATCCCCTCACAAACAAAGTAGTGGCGATTTGGTATTGGGAGATAGTGGAGGCAGGGGATGGTGAATTTAATCTGCCCAAAGATTTATGGGGTGACTTTTTTTCGGACATACAGCTCGGGGAGGTTTGGGAGGTGTCTATGCGTACTCTATATCAAGTGGTCAAACCTGCTCCGTTTAGACAAAACCATATATTCACACTACATAGAGTATTTTTCTCTCCTTACAGACTTTCAAAGATGGGGAAAGGCGAGGTGATCAAATGTGGAAAGTGTGGTATGGAAAAGGCGTCGGATGCCCATATGTTTTTTGAATGTCTGGCGATTCAACTTTTTTGGGCAGCAGTGAGGTATACGATATCTAATGTATTGTGGGTTGAGATTAAGATCACCCTGCTATTAGTTATTTTTGGTAGATTGGAACAGATAGTAAATTTATGGGCTGACTCACAGAAGTGGCTATTTTATGCTGTTTTATTCGCTAGAAGAGAAATTTATAGGAAATGGGCAGGCAGTGTTATTCCCTCCTACAAAGAGTGGCTGTATCAAGTGAAATATGTATTTAAAATGGATACGGTAATGGGTATCACCAAGTCAAGGACATTTTGGTTACCCTTTAAAGCCTGGTTGGAGGAACAATTGGTGAATATATACATTTTGTCCGATGATTATTCTTCCTTTGTGTCTCTCATAATTTTTACCTCTACCTTTATTGTGAGGTGGACATGTTGAGAGAGAAAGAAGGAGCCCCCCTTCCCCGGTCAAGGAGGAAGGTCGATCACAAGAGTGAAGAAAAAGACCTGGTGCCTGGGATGAATGAGGACAAAAAAAAACAGTCATGGTATGTATTTGTAACATGTGTTGACTGATGTGTGTAGTTGTTTGACACTTAGGGGACATTACATTTCAGACAACAAACAAAATTCAGGTGTCATTGAGGATGGCTGATGAGTGCTATGTAGGATATGTTACCCCTCATACGTCATTAATTGTTAGTTACGAGTTCATGGTGATGTGTGTGGACTACACAGATGTCTGATATGTGTATATGTTTGGTACGTACTGTGTTTGAGACACTGTGCCTAAATTCCACCCATAAAATGTTTGGTACACGTCAGTTTGACTCATTGCAATTACCTATGTTACTTGTGATGCTGTGGTGGACCTGCTGCCCTGGCTGCATGTGTTCACATATTTTCAGATGTGCATTTGACAGAAGTATCCAGTTCAATTGTGTAGGCATGTGTACCCTGCGTCAGGATTGGGCTCCATGGTGTCACGGTTTCGGGCTGGTCTAGTCAGGACTCTGGTAGGGGCACCCCTGGAGTTCACAGAGTATCTCGCAAGGAGGTAGTGTACTGAAGCAGAAGAGCAGCTAAAGGCATACAAGGGGAAAGGACAGCTATGGTAAGGCAGAGAAAACAGGAAAGTGAAGGCAGAGCAACCTTAGTGTGAACAAACATGGAACGGATCAGTAATGGATAAACATGCTGCCATTATCACTAAGGTTGTACACAAGGTAGGGCTCATAATTTCCCACAGCAACAGGGAACGTCAATGGCTCTGTGCATATTAATCTTACAGATAGTCACTACGGAAGCCCCATAGAAAGGAGGCGGCAGACGTGATTCTGTCTCTCGACCCATAGGGCACAAACAAGGGTTGTACTTCCATACACAAGACTAGCCCTCGTGGGTCCAGCTGGAGACACAGTGGCAAGTCCTAGAAAACAGCAATAGCACACTGTCACTGTTAGGCACTAAAGACTACATGCAACACTAGACAAAGGGTGGGGGCTGTTATTGCCTCCTGGAAACCAGGGGCCAACATAAGCACAAAGGAAAACACTTATACACAGGTGAGGACTGATAGTACACTTAACAGACACGATAACCCAAGAGGAAACAGAAACAGAAGGACGAAACTAGGAGGCAAAGCCAGGAACAGGGAACAGGCTCAGGCTGACGCAAAGACAGGAACAAGACTGGGGAACAGAGAGCAGGCTCCGACTGGAACAAGCAAGAAAAGTACTGGGAAACAGAGAGCTGGAACAAGCAGGAACAGGGCTGGGAAACAGAAAGCAGGCTCTGGCTGAAACAAACAGGAACAAGGCTAAGAAACAGGGAACAGACTCTGGCTGGAACAAGCATGAACAGGACTGGGAAAACAGACAGCAGGTTCAGGCTGAAGCAGGACTGAAACACAATCCAACAAGTGGTCTGGAACACAAAGGACTTGACCTTCAATGTACAACAAGGAATTTCAGGGAATGGCAGCTTAAAAGCAGTTCCAGGCAGCAGCAGGCCCAGGGCGGAGTCACATAGCTGGGCTGCACAAGAGAGGTCATAGGTGTGTGCAGCTTCATTCTCTCACAAGTGCTGGAGGAGAGAATCCAGTATAAAGAAACAACCTGACTTTTCCCATAGGAAGCAATGGACTGAAGATTACAGGTCTTACCGACTACCAGGCAGTGCATTATGGGACCTGAAGTCCATGGGAGCTAATGTAGTTCTTCTATAGCATGCCATATCGAAAAGGGAAGCAAACAGGAGTCAGAAAGAGACTCTGGGCGAGTGTCAATGATGGTTCCCAGGCTGCAGATAGTCAGTTTACAGCGCTCCCTAGAGATGGGACGGCAGAGACGTAAAACATGGCAGTGGCAGGACTGATTTCTAGGTATGGACTGCACATGGCATGTGTTGTGAACATTGCTTGTCATACCTGGGACAATCATGCTATCCATTATCTCAAATGATGCCCCCCTTGTCACACAAGCTCCTTGCAGACATTGCAAGTGTCACACTTAGTAATGTCAGGGGTCTGTTCATACATTCCTGTACTTCTGATATTTCACATCCACTGCCTCATGTATGGGGCCCTTATTTACCTTATGATTGGCACTGTCATAGATGTGTGTCATGTGCTACAGTAGACCATGTTGGCAACCTGGATGTGACTCATATGTTGTGGCCCTTTGTGTCTTTTATATGTGACATTCAAGAGATGAGTATTTTTTATATGTATGTGATGTTTGCTGTACAGTCATACGCATCACATGTTATGTTGCATAAGAAGTAGTCAGATTTGTCTTTGTAACATGCTCCCTGAGGTAATACTCACATTCCTAAGGTACATGTGATGGAGAATGTAGACACCAGAGCAGTATTGTATGATCAAGTAAGGTGTTTATATATATATCTTAACAAGGTGTGTAGAGTGACTATTCAGTGAAAAAGTTGTGTACAATTTGCTGTCTGCAGCGCATTCCTGCAGCTGTGTCCTGCTGTTCCCCCTCATTTTCCCTGCCACCATCATCCTCCTCCTCCTCCTCAGGCAGTTCTTGGTCCGGTTCATATAATGGTATGTTCATCTTCACACAAATGTTGTGCAGGATAGCACAGTTCAGTGTTATTTTACACACAATGTGTGGGGTATATAGGAGGCTGCCTCCTATGATGTCCAGGCACATTAATCTGGACTTCAGGATACCAAAAGTCCTTTCCACAATGGTGGGTGTCCTCCAATGTGCCTCATTATAGGCACGCTCTGCTGCTGTGCTTGGGTTGGGGAATGGGGTCATGATCCATGGCTGGATCCCGTAACCCTGATCCGCTGCAAAAGATAATAGGAGTGAGTATTTTGTTAGTGCTTGCAACAGGAATGTCATGTAGAATGGCAGTTGATATCTTGTGTCGTCTGTGACTCATATGTATTTGTGGTATTGTGTGAGATCCTGGGCTTCTGTGAGGTTTTCTCTGCACTGTGTTGTTTGACATAACAACTTGTGTTTGGCTCATTGACCTAGGATCTATGATTTGGTTTCCGAACTGTTGGTCAGTATGTATGTACCATGTGTTATGTAGTGTCCTACATGTTTTAGTGTGCTTTCACTGCAGGGGACATGATACATCCACACACACAATGGATTCAGATGTGATAGTAGCATGGTTGCACTACATGGTCTGGACATCCTATCCATTTAGACATATATCATTGCAGATGAAATGCGACACCGAGGCCCTTTGAATTGGGCAGGTGACAATGCACAACACAACTCAGAAGTTGGCAGCACTGAGCTGTTCAGTATTGACAATGCACAATTGTCCCATGTGTGACTTGTTTCTAGGCAAGCCTTTGTTGTTCCCTCTGCCAGTAGCTCTGTGCATCCGTGCACCTACACTACCAAACTTAATCCAGGGAACCTGGCTAACTGCCTTGTGGAGGTGGATGTATCTGTGCAGGAAGGGCCATCTCCCTGAACAAATGCTATTTTGATGGACAATTGGCTCTTTCAGTGTGTGCAGCAGTGTGCAGTTTTCTTTAGTGGCACATCAATATGTGTTCATAGCACAGTCCAATTCATTATTGCAACCTGGAAACAGTCCCCCATCAGTGATGTACGATGTTTGGACTGCCTCAGTATTTCTGTGTCACCTACATCTGAGTCTGCATCATCATGCAATGTGTTTCATGGTGTTAGACCTGCTGCAACACACATTGCACACCCCTTCCACGCTACAAACTGTTTGGGACGGTGGCAGATTGACTAATGTAATTGTAAATGGTTCATCTTCCAAGTTGTACTTAGAGTGCAGGCCATGTGATTGTCACTGTGGGCTATGACATTGGTCCCTTGGTGCTCTAGAGTGGCATCTATGTTTGCAGCAGCAGTCATTTGTCCAGAGGTGTGTATCACATTTCGTCAGGGTGTAAAACATAACTACCAGTGTCACACCTCAGTGTCACTCTGCCCACGTGTCAATGTAGTGGTGTATGATTTGTGTGTCCTACAGGGCTGTTGTGCTATGTGTATATTGATAGGTTTATTGACTTACTGGCAAGAAAGCCATTGCCATATTGTCCATTCTGGAAGTGCTGATTGATCCTGCTGTTGCGGAATATGCATGAGTCATGGACACTCCCTGGATACTTGGCCAAGATGTTTGTGAACAATCCCTGGTGGTCAGCTATGGCCTGCACATTGATAGAATGTGTGTGCTTCCTGTCCCCCTATAGGTGCTCTGTTGCTGCAGGTGGGATGATCCGGACATGGGTGCAGTCAGTTGCACCAAGCACATGTGGGAAGCCATGGATTTGATAAAAGCCCTGTTTTATCTCCTGCTGCTTCTGCTGGGTGTTGGGGAAGCTGATGTGGCGGGATGTAAGGAAGATTGTGGTATCTAACACCTTGTGCAAAAAAGCCCAAAATGAGGGCTATGATACCCCAGTGACCAGGGCACCCGTTGTCTGGAAGGAGCCACTTGCCAACATATGCAGGACAGCTAGCAGCTTGGTCACCGGTGGTATGTTGTGTGGTGTCTGCAGGTTAGCTGTTAGTTGTGGCTCAATATGGCGCAGCAGCTGCTGTATGGCTTGCCAGTTGAGTCAATACCTCCGAATGATGTCCTGTTCCCTGAGGCCATGGAGGGTTGTCCTGTTTCTGAAAAGTCTCTCCTGCCCGCTGCGTTACCTTTGTGGGCTGTGTTGGGGTGGTGGTGGCTGCCACCGTTGGTCCTGTGCTTGGTGCTGTCTTGAAAGCTGCATCAGTAGCACCTCCATGTTGTCCTGTTGGTCTGTAATGTTGCTTGTGTGTGTTTTCCTTAAGTAGTTGTGTGTGTGCCTCATTTTAACACATGCCCTGACCCAGGCGTTAAAATTTGATGCAAATCGGGTTTAGCGTCATTTTTCAGGTATGCCTCCCACATGTGCATAATTTTTTCCCTGTTGGATAAATATGGCGCTAGTGTGTTTTACTCATTTTTTTGGACGGGAACGCCTACCTTGCATCTCATTGACGCAAGGTGGTTTAACGCATCCTTAAAATGACTTTAACTCCATATTTTTGACGCTAGACAGGTCTAGCGTCAAAATACAAATATGGAGTTAAGTTTGCGCTGGATTTCCGTAAAAAAATTACACAAATCCGGCGCACACAGAGTATAAATATGGGCCCTAGTGTGTCAGGGGTGTGCTTTGATGCCTGATTACAGCAGAGCAGAGTTTTTTTTTTGTGAGTTGAATTCCTAACTGAGAGGAAAAGTGCAATAAAATTATCTTGTGGTTACACACCAATATGGTGTGTTTTTAATCGTGGTAATCTTGGACAAATGTTAAAAACAGTGATTTTCATGATTTGAGTATTTGGGGCATCACAGAAGTAAGGGCCAGATGTATGAAACATTTTTGCACTCACAAACGGTGCGAATCGCAAAAATCGTCCGTTTGCGAATGCAAAAACATGGTCTGCGATGCATTAAAGGCATTCGCAGACAAAAAATAAGAAAACGCAATTTTTGTGATTTTTTGCGTTGCGACCTGGTTTTGCGAGTTGCATTTTGCAATTAGGTATTTCCAGTAGGAAATTGCGAGGCACAGATTGCGATTCGCAAAATCCAAGTCGCAAATAGATGCATCAAAAAATGGCAAATTGCGATTTTTCGCAGAATGGCATTTTGCACATGCAAAATACCACTAAGTGAAACCAGGAGGTAACCAGGTGCAACCTATATGAAGAGGCCCAGAATGCCTCAGACTCTTTTTGGCTAAACTCTACGTCATGGTGAGGAGGATGAGGATCTTGGCAGGTTTGAGGAGAGGGAGGAGGAGACAGGAGCGCATTTTCAGAGTGCGCATTACACTTTTTCACCTGACAGAGGAGGAAATATATGAGAGGTATAGGTTGAACTCAGCCATGATACTTGATCTGATAGCTGAGTTACAACCCATACTGCAGCGCAGAACACATAGGACTCACATCATACCCACCCATGTGCAGGTATTATGCTCCCTACACCTACTCGCCTCAGGGAGCTATCAAGGGGTCGTAGCAGCAGCTGGAGGGGTACCCTCTCCAGATTTTTCAATGCATTCATCAACGCCATGCTGAGCAAACTACAACAGTACATCAGATTCCCCCACACCCCACAGGAATTACAGCAGACCAAAATAGAGTTTTACCAGATAGCACTGTTCCCCCACGTCCTAGGTGCCATAGATGGCACACATGTGGCAATCTGTCCACCATCAGCCACAGAGTATGTGTACCGCAACAGGAAATACCAACATTCCATGAACATACAGGTGATATGCAATGCCTCATACATCATTACGGATCTCGTGGCCAGGTACCCAGGGAGCACACATGATTCTTACATCTTTCGCCAAAGCGGGATTCACACAAGACTGCTAGCTGGGGAGTTTGGTGAAAGATATCTACTAGGTAATGTCACTCTGTACACTGGTGCATAGATGGTGAACCCATGTCAGATGGCTCAGTTACTCATCACACCCTCTGTCCCTTCCAGGAGACAGTGCATACTGAGTGCGCACCTACATGATGATGCCCTACCTCAATCCTACAACACCAGCTGAACGGAGATACAATGCAGCACACAGGGCAACCCGCAGAGTGGTGGAGCACACATTTGGACTGCTGAAGAGTCGCTTCGGGTGCCTCCACAAAAGTGGAGGGGCACTACAGTACAGTCCAGAGACAACATGTAGAATAGTGGCTACTTGTGCAATCCTGCACAATATAGCTACAACCAGGGGCATACCTGTAGAAATCAGTGATACTGAATCAGATGAGGATGATGATCCCATACAACCTCTACAACCAGCAGACAGGACCAGTGCAGCAGAGGGAAGGCAAAGGCGTTGCGACATCACACACAACCATTTCAGACGTGAGTAATAATAACACAAATCCTCTGACAACTGTACCTGTAGTGAAATACATTTATTACCTTACGTCAGGTAATGTACGAGTGAGTAATAAATGAAACAGGTGATGTGACAAATGTAAAACAACGAAAACCAGAGCTATGCACTATTTCTCCATTGTGGCAACAGCAGTCTAATGGCAGCAAGAGTCATTTTTTTCTACCACGCACACCACTCGGGTGCCCAGTTACGTCACTGGCACCTCCATTGTCACCCTCAGTGTCTGCTGCTGGTACGGCAACACTGCTGAGGCTGGAGCCTGTCCTCAGTGTCCCCCAGTGATAGCTCACTCGGAGTGGCTGATCGTGGTCCCATGATGTGTTCGATCACATTTGTGATCTGGACAAGTCCATTGACAACGTCCCGGCTGCTATGTGCAGCCTCCACTTGTGCAGCCACTGCGCGACCGGCAATCAATGCAGTCGAATTTCCCATCCTGTTAGAGGACCGGCAGAAGCTGCCAAACATTGTTCGGAATCTGCGCTCCTGTCTGCGCTGGCTCACTCTATCATGGCGCAGCTCCTGGCACAGTTCACGGACAACAGTTGTAAGGTCCCTGGTGTCCAGCTGTACAATGTTACTATTGAGTGAGTCAAGTTGGCGATGCAGGCCCATCATGTTGCGGTTGTGTTTGCGCAGGTTTCGGTCTAATGCAAGGATCCACTTATTTTACAGACGCTGCTGCTGCAACATAGTAGCTTCCAGGCCCCCGAATAAAGAGGGACCCTCACCTGCCTCATGCTGCTGTGCCCAGGACTCCATCACAATCCTGCGTGGTGCTGTGGTTGCCTGACACCTGCCCTCCGGAATCTGGCTGTGCCTGTCTGGTGCTGATGGTTTGCTTGGCCCTTCCTGCTGCTCATGAGAGTCGTTGCTGAGCTCTGACAGTGGCAGTGCCCTGGGCCTGCGTCGTCCAGTCGACATGTGGAGGGACCCACTGGTGTTCGAATCTGAGGGCAGATGGGTGTCTGTCTCTCCTACACATGCAGATGCTGTGGCTGCTGGGCCTGGCCTACCTGCAACAACAATATGCAGCATGTCAGTTCTGTATGTTACATTATCTGTCAGACAATGGCAATAAAGGTACAGGTACTGCTCTACACGGTGTTGGGTGTGTTGGGTTACTTTGGGTGTCACTATACTTAATTACATTGTTACGCTACTTTCAGTACTAGGTTGTGGACTGCCACTCCCATAATGCATTGTAGTGCTGCTTCTAAGATGTGGACTGGACTACTTCTCACACTGTTTCACATTACATGCTAATTCCTAAGGGGCTTTTGTGCATATACATGAAGGGTTACAATACAATATTGCACCTACCTTGGTTGGTACTGAGTGTGCCAGAGGTGTCGATCTCTGTGACTCCAGTCACAGCTTCAGGGAGGAGTGTGGACTCCACTAGGTCCTCCAATGGTGTTGATGGTGCCTCTGTTGGTGGACCGCCACCTGTACCCCTGGCCTCTGCAAGTCTCCTTTCCACCCTCTCCTTTGCACAGGACCGCTGGTCGTACCACCTTTTTTAATCTCTTCAATGGAGCACTGTGCCACTCCAATGGCGCAGAATTTGGACTGTATGTCCAGCCATAGTCTCCTCTTTTCACTCTCAGGCACCTGGAGTGAGCTTTTTCCAAACAGGCGGTCATGGCTCCTCACCACCTCCTCAGTTAGTACCTCAAGCTCCTGCTCGCTGAATTTCAGCTTGCGCTTCCTTTCGCCCTTCTCCTGTGCTTGGCCTGGGGTATCCATCCTGGCTCAGGTGTTCTTGCTCCTTCTGAGTGCTGCTCTGTGCGGCTGGGCTGCTCTCTCTCAGGATGCTGGTTTGGGTCTGGCACCTGGAACTACCTGGGATGACTCATTTCCTGCTGGTGATGTCATCAGGCTCCTCCAGGTGTGCATTCTCGAACTTTCTGGATTTTTGCGTTTTTTTTTTTTTTTTTACCGAATCGCCAAAAATTCGCAATTTGCAATAATGCAAATTGCGATTCGGTAAATGGGCCTCACAAATCACAAATAGCGATTTTTAAGCAATCGCAATTTCCGAATTGCAATATTGTTACATGGCCAATTGCGACTCGGAAATAGCGATTTCTTAAAAATCGCTATTTGCGTTTCGCATGCTCCATTTTTCATACATATGGCCCTAAGAGACTTGGTAGTGTATTCTCTTCTTGTGGTTGTTGATAGTAATTTGGGAAGGTGAGCGAGCTCTCTCTTCTCACTCTCTATTGGTACATACACATCATGGTTGGATTTGGCACGAGGGTTAGTGAAGGTTCAGAACTTAAACTGTTATTAACAAAAGATTTCATCAAAGTGAAAGTCACTGTTAATAACTGAAAGGGCAAAAAACTGAACCAATGACTCGGCTCGTGAGTTGTAAAGCCACAACAAGGAACCAACTGCTTTAAAGGCCATTCACAAGCGTTTTATACATGACAAACACAAGACCATTCACACACCAGCCGCAGGCCTATTGCATTACAACACTCACATCAGCAGGCAATGTAGAGACAATGTACACCTTGGCAGAGAAAGGCAGAAAAGACAATTATTACTACACAACCATCTTTTAATCAATTACATACACATACTGGTTGGATTTGGCACAAGCGTGGGGGATGGTTCAATCTATAAAATGTTATTAACAAGAGATTTCACAAAAATGAAATGCACAGTTAATAATTGAAAGTTAAAGAGAATGAATCAATGGCTCTGCTTGTGAACTGTAAAGCTGCGACAAGGCACCAACCACTGTATAGGCCATTCATATACCTTTCCTACCTGACACACACAGGACCATTCACACCGCCACCCATGGGCCCGTCACATTACAACACTCACACCAACAAACAGTGCCATTGAAGGCTCATCACTTTCATATGCCCACGTGCCTGACACAGCAATCACACCGGCTGGTGGCTGACGGAGTGTGTGGACTGGCATTTGGCTAACAGTGTGTGTAGTGATCAGCAGCAAGCCACTACTCACACAATGGCAGCCAAATTCCATCTCACTCACACCGCCAGAACACACACTGTCAGCCAAGTGCCAGTCCACGCGTACCAGCTGCCAAGCACCAGGACACGCACACCGCCAGCCAAGCGCTAGTTCATGTACACCACCAGCTAAGTGCCAGTTCACACACACACTGCATCACATTGTTTTAAACAAAAAAACACAAGAAAATTGGAAGTAAATACAAAACTACAAACACCAGAGCTCTAACTAAATACATCACACTAATGCCAACCTTGAAACTGAACCAAAAATATAAAACAATACAGGCCAGTCAGTTCACTTTCACACTCATGGTTGCTCCCAAAACCTCATTTGCATTTGGTAAATCTAAAACATCCTGGCACACACAGGTTTAGAAGGACACTCCTGGCAGTGTATACAACTCTCCTTCCATACGCCTCTTCGGGTACAGACTCCACATCTCTTACAGGGATTCCTTTTTTTGAGCGTAGGAGGAATGTAACCAGGAAAATGGCAATCTTTCAATCTAGCCACATCCTCTACCACGCCAACTCTAGGAACACTGCTGGTTCCACTACAACAAGGCTGCCTATCACAGACTGCTGAAACTAAACAAATGTCATCTGTGACTCTGGAGAACAATCCTTGAATAAAACAAAAGCATTGAAGGTTGCTAAAGGGAACAAATGGATAGCCAACTTCTTTTAAAAAATTTAAGCCTTACGAACAGCAGTGTAAGGTTCCAACCTCTGATCTATTCTAGCTACACCACCCATGTGCTTACTGTGACTAAAATGTGCACAAGTTTGCACACCATAGCAACCCGACCCCCAAACAGTCACAGGTGGAGAACTTTCATCATGGATGGTAGTCAGCATGCAGACATCATTCCTGTCTGTAAATTTCACAACTAGCAGTTGATCACTCCACAAGGCACTGCACTATCCCCTCGCAAGCTGTTTTTTATGAACAAGCTCATTTGGATAACCTTTATGGGTAGAGCGGACTGTGCCACAAACCACAATGTCCACTTTGAACAATTCCCTGGACTATTACGCACCATTGTAGAAGTTATCGACGTATAAATGGTGACCTTTGTGTAAAAAACCCTCTACCAAGTTCCCACACATTTTTCTCACTAACTCCAAAAGTGGCCGGACAACCGGCAGGTGTCAATAGTGTGATCCCTACCAGTGTGCAACAGGAAATTATAGACATATCCTGCACTATTCTCAGACAGCATATGCATCTTAATTCCATAATGGGCCTAAAAAACAAACGGCCCTTGAACAGGACCAATGACTCATCCACGGCTATTTCTTTCCCTAGAACATAGATCTCTGAAAATTGATCTACAACTTGATCAAGGACAGGCTGTATCTTAAAAAGCCAGTCACAATCGTGGTGAGCTTGTGGCAATGCTGAAGCATTATCAACAAAATGCAGCACCCAAAGCAGATGCGAATACCGATCATGACTCATAGTTGCAGGAAATATGGCTGTTGCCATCAAGGGACTGGTAGACCAATATGAAGACAGTGACGGCTTCCTTATCAAGCTCATCCACAAAGTTAAACCTAATAATTTCTTCAACTCATCCAAATTTGTGTGAGTCCACCTATTAGCTCTAGAGCGGGGCTTAAGTCTGGCAATGGTGTCCCTAAAATACTGTTCAGCATACAAATCAGTCTGGCCAAGAATCTCAGCCAAAAATACATCATCCACAAATAACTAAAAGAAATGTATAGGCAAAAAGTTTTCAGTATTTACTCTACACCCTACAACACCAGTAAAGGCAGGCAACAATGGCTGTCCCATGTTTGGGGCAGCCAGAGTTCAGTTTTTCCAATGGGAAGTCTTTCAGCCCTAGGCTACAATCCAGATGCCCCTTGCTGAACTGTTGGCACATCAGTGTCCTCTTCTAAATGAGGCACTTCCTCTGAACTGAGAGTGGCTTCACCATCAGATGATTCCTTTAGGACAGAAAATTCAATGCCAGAATCTTGCACTTCTTCCTCTGCCTCAGATGCAGAGTCAGTCTCATAATCATGGTCAGAGGAAGATTCAAAAGGCATGGCAACAACCTGCTTAGCAGTATTCCTTCTGCTAGCCATAATCCTTGCTAATAGAAGTAACCTGACAAATAAGTTAATAATACCCAACACTGTGTAAAAGAAGTAATCAACAAAATGTGGCTTTATCAAACAAAAAGTGAAAACACTGGCATAATGTAACCTGGAAGGAAAAGTCACTCCAAAACACAAATCCCTGGTGTCTATAAGCTTCTGCCCCTGGGAGCAGATGTACCTAATACTGTAAGGCAGATCTGCCCCAAGTGGGGCAGAAATGGCCACAACATCTGTCCCCAAAGGGTAGCAACCCTTCCCCATGGGACCACTCCCCAAACATCAAAGATAGCATCAATAAAAAAATCCCTGGGGTCTAGTGGCTGTTGCTCCCCCCCCGGCCCAGGGCAGATGGGCCTAATAATATAAGGCTGGTCTGCCTCCCAAGGGTGCAGAAATGGCAACAGCATCTGTCCCCAAAAGGAGAGCAACTCTTTTCCAAGGGGCCGGTCCCCAAAACACCAAAAATAACCTAAAAAACAAATCCATGGTGTCTAGTGAACATTTCTGCTGCTCATTCGCGGCCACATATGCGATCATGCAGCAGGAATACACGCCAAAGAGACATCAGGGGAAATAAAAACACTTTCCTTTCCCCGATGCCTCTTTATTCTCCCGTAACCCCCCTCCCAGAGGGGAAACTTACTGTTTCTCCAAAGACGCGCTAGAAGCAAATGGCTTCCAGCACATCCCGACAACTTCAGATGATACCAGCGTGCTGTGCACATTAATGCCAATAGGTTGCCATTGGGGGTGGCAGCATAAGTGATTCCGCTGCCGTTTCTGGTGGGGAGGTGTGGAAGGGCAGCCCACGGGGCAGCACCAGCGCTTTCCATGTGGGTGGGTGCCAGGACTGCCAGAGCCATCTTACCCACATGCCCATGGTTTCATCAGACGACTCACGGCCATCCGAGGTATGGAAGGGGTTAGTAACCCTATGTTGGAATCCTAGCTATGGAACCCCCCTTTTGTAATTTGTGATGATATTAATCTTAGAATTGACCATAAAACTGACTCTACCAGCCTGCATACCTATTTTTGTAAATGTAGGTCAAGCACTGCTCTGTTCCAAGTGACTGATTTGACGAATGCATGGCTCACTCTGCACAAACAAGAACAGGGTTATACCTTTTATTCTGCCTCTTGTAAGTCGTATTCAAGGACAGACGTGTTCCCAGTCAGCTATGGCCTAAATAACAATGCCACAATAGATATTTATCCATCAACCATCTCAAACCATAACCCAATAGGGCTAATTATTAGTAGAAGATCACTGCGGACCCTAGGTGGACTTTTAATAGGTCTTTTCTTCATAATACTGAATACTGATGTTATATTACATACAAAATAAGAGACTATATTCACATAAACATAGATAGTGCCTTCCCTATGATGGCCTGGGACTGCTTAACCCCATAATTACGGGTCTACACTATCTTACACAATTAGTAAAGATACGGAGGAGCATCAAAGATCAATTAATTTGAGGGATAAACTCCAAAGGACGGAAATTGAGCAAGGGCAGATTCTTAGACACTAGGCAAGCATTACTTTAGACATCAATGCTGCCTTGAGTCAACTCAATGGGATTAAAATGCTGATTTAAAACAATTGTGGGATAAATGTGCTCGACGTCTACTCTTGACTTCCTGAGACATTTTGGGAATAAAGAAAATATGAGAAATATCTTGGCCATGCAGTGTAGGGGAAAAGAGAACAGAAATTTATAAAGACAGTCTGAAATTTCCAGGGTCAGATACTAACTGAGGAAGAGGGGATTATCTCCACTTTGGTTTTATGGGACTCTCTATAGCAGCTATGAAGCTTTGTCTCAAAATTCAGCAAATAACCACCAGGCAACATGATTTGTTAGAAGCCACTATTACAGCTGCAGAACTTGAAGAGGTGACTGGCGATCTTCCTGCAGGTAAGGTGACTGGACCAGACTGCATTCCTGTGGAATTTTATGCCAGGTTTATCACTATTCTTCAGCCACTGTTTATGAGTGTAATACTATACATTATATTGATGCAAAGAATCTGATCTTGCCCTCTTGGAAAGAAACTAAGATAGCTTTCTTCTTAAAGAAAAAATAAAGATCCCATCAAGTGTGGGTCGTGTCAACCAATATCCCTTTCTAATGCTGAGCCAAAAATGTATCCTAAAATCTTGGCCAATTGATTCAAACCTTAAATCAATAGTTGGCTCAACCCCTTACAGCCCGGCTTTGTCCCAATGAGAGACACCACTCTTCGTACAAACTAAATTGTTGATGTTTTCAATGTGGCCACAAAACTCTTGGCCAAGATGGTCCTGCTTGCCTATGTAAAAGCATTCAACAGGGTCTCCTGGCCTTTTCTCTGCTGTGTCCGGACAAGTTTTCCGTTTGGCCCAATGCTGATGCAAAAAATATAGGTAATTTATCATGCCCACTCTGCTAGAGTGGTGTTTATGGGCATGCAATCTGATAAATTTGCCATTATGTGGGGCACACTCCCAGGCTACTACCTATCCCCCAATTGTTTATTTTATACTTGGAGCCCTATATCAGGATGTTGGCTCAGTCCACACGTATCTTGCCAGTAGTTCTAACTATATCCACTAGGAAGTTTGTTGCTTATGCTGACAATGTGGCAATATTTACATCTAATCCAGACATTGCATTACAAGCAATTGAAGATGAAGCTTCGAAATAGGGCTAAGAAATAGGATGCATCGTCTGGCTATGTGTTAAATATAGGTAAGACTCAAGTCAGATAATGGTAAACATCTTGCCTGATATTTTCTATTTGTAATGACAGCCACATATCTCGGAGTCTGATTACACCGAATATTGATGTGGTATTTACCCTGAATTCTATCCCCCTAATTGACAATATTGTACATTTTTTTTTATCAAATGGAAAAATTTACTAACTGGTATTCAAGGTCGATACAACATCATTAAGATATTAACTTTATCAAAAAGTTTTAGGTTTTTTTGGGCTTTACCTATGTGAATCTCTAATTCACTCTTCATTAAGATGGACAGAATGTGGTCCAAATTCATATGGCATAACAGGAAACCAAGGAGAACTCTCTCTCTCACCAGCAAAGGGGGATGGGCACTTCTGTGCTTAAAGTTTTATTTTTTTAGCTAGTTTCTAAATGAGGCATTCACAAGTTCATGGCCTTTCTTAAGCCATTTGGCCTCTCAGGGATCTCTATTGCAACTTCACATCAGCACCAAAATTATTTGAACCTTCATATTTAAAAATAACAATTTTAAGATCCTGCAGTTATACTTGTGAGTCTGGAATGCTGTATCTAATAGTTACAGGTCACTAGAATTAATAAATAGAATGCTCTGTGGCATTATCCATGCTTCTCCAGCTTTCCTTCAGATGGGTTAGTCCATAACTTGTCTTGCACAAAACTGCAGACAGTTGGGCATTTGTTTGGAGGTAATTCTCTACTTCAATGTGGTACATTGTCATCAACCTATTGAATCCAGGTTCGGGATATTTTAAGTTTTTATACATCAGAGATTACTTAGGAGATCAAGTGATCATTCAGAACTCTATTACTTTCTTAGAATATCTGCTCCCATCTAGTCATAAGGGCGTTCTCAGCAAGATTTATCCTCTTTGCTAGGAGAAGCAACCAACAATACTCAAATACGTGAAGATCGATGGTCCTGGAAGCTTACCAAAATAATTTTGTTCAAGAAGGTACAACATAGTATTGACTTAAGCCATAGGCCTGTAAATGCTTCTAGGCTTGAATGTATTCAGGACATTTACTATACTCCAAACAAGATGCATAAATGGGTATTTTAGGCAGATTCAACATGTCCTAGATTTCATAGAGACCGTGCTGATGCAGTTCACAAGTTTATTGCATGCCAGGCTGTAGAACCCTATTGGCAACAAGTAGAATGGGAGCTTGTCTGGCAGTTAAAAATAGAAATCATGTCACCTGAAGTAATATTACTAGGGTATTCTGAAATAAGTCCGGAAAGATGTAAGGGTATTGTCTTCGCTAATGTTGTTCTGAGATTACAGATGGCAAGGTTATGGCAGGACTGTACCACCAGATATGAAAGAATGGTGATATAATTTTTTTGATTTATTGAGTATGGAAATGGCCATTGCCAATCATGATCACAACCAATAAAATCTGCAAAAGATCTGTGAACCCATGTTTGTTTTTTAAATACTTTGTAAAGGGAAGGGAGAACAAATGTTTATGCCAAGATGCTTGAATTTATTTGTAGTAATTTTTCAATTAATGATATCTTTTTATTGTCAGCTTGAGTCTTCTGTGTGGTATATGCTGTATTTCTGTCTATTCTTGATGAAATTCGAAAAACAATAAAAATAAGTCACCGATCACAATAAAAGAAGTGAATTAGAGCATGGCACCTGAAGGTGAATAAATCCCCATACACAGACTTGTTCTCACCCAGGTTGTATAAGACATAATGTACCTCACTAGATCTAGTTTTGTCTAGGCAATTTAATTTATTTCCAGATACCAGATCAATTGCACCCTCTAGATGTGTGAATCCATGGTCATCCTTATAGCTAATCCTGGAAAAGATAACACATTATGCAACTCATACAGACAAATATCGCTTTTGAACCTAGATGCAAAGATCTACAGCAGCATCCTGACATTTTGAGTGGCTCCTCTACTCCCTGACATGGTAGACCCTTATCATTCAGATATGTACACTTGAGATGCTTCAGTGATGGTAGACCTGACAGCCTTGGGGTGGTCTTCCCCCCAATATTTTGCCTACCACCTCCACTTTTCTGATCTTGTTTTTGCTAGCTTTAGGACTCTGAACAGTACCTCTGCAAACCAGTGTTAAAGGGCTTGTGTTTTCTCCCTTAAACATGGCAATATTGGCTTTCCCCTAATCGGCATATTTAATTTACTTATAAGTCCCTAGTAAAGTGCACCTCATGTGCCCAGAGCCTGAAAATTAAATGGTATTTGTGGGCCTGCACCACTGATTGTACCACCCACTTTAGTAGCCCTCCATGTCTCAGGCCTGCCGCTGCAGAGCATATGTGTGCAGTTTCACACTGCCTTGTCAACCTGGTAAAATAACCTTTTGCCAAACTCATACCTTCCCTTTTTTCTTTACTTATAAGTCACCCCTAAAGTCGGCCCTTTACAACACAGAAGCCAAATTGCAATTTATATAAAATGCAGGGCATGTACTTTTAAGTTTTATATGTCAAGGTAGTAAAAAACTCTCAAGATCGTTTTTCTCTACAGCAAATCCTATCTCTCCCTTAGAATATAATTGAGATTACCTCATTACATCTTTTAGGGTAATTCGCAATCTGGAAGAGCTAAACTTTTTGAGGTTGGTGTTTCTGGAATCACAATTTAAAATCACAAATTATGTTGAACTCTAATTTTAAATAGTAATTCGGAAAGTGCCTGCTGCCTGTCTCTCATCACTTTTATGGCATGGGTGACAGCTGGGCTTTGTGTATTTCCTATAGACTGTCACACACAATGGGAGCTTAGGTGTGACTTGATGGGTCATCCTGGGAGGATTGGAGAGAGGAAGTAGACCCAGCCTCACTGACACCTGTATAGCCTGGGGCCTGTCCCCACACAAACGGCTGTATATCCCCCATTTAGTGAGTCTGAAGCCAGGGCAGGAAGGGCAGGACCTCTGGGCACTTCAAAGGCCTGTCTTTGTAGTCTCCCTCACCTCAAATGCCCAATTGGGTACAAGTACTGGTCCTCTGACACCCCCAAATCAGTGCACTTCTGGACCTATGAATACTCTGCCAGGAGGATGGACTGCTCTGCTGCTGAAGGACTGCCATTCTGTTGGACTGCTGCTTTACTGGACTCCTGCCTTGCTGTGCTGTTCCCCTGCCTGGGGGAGACAGACTGGACCTGCATCACTTGAACCCAGAGTGACTAAAAGGGTTATTTGGCGGACCTCCTGATCTGAAGTCTCAGGGACATAAAGACTTCCAACCACCCTGCTCCTGGACTTGGCAATCTGTGAGTCTGCCTGCCAAGTGGAGCCACCCCAGACCTGGACCCTTGAAAGTGGGCCTAAGGTGATTGCTCAGGTGTACCCAACACATCCTCTGCTGCGGGAGCGGAATCAACACAACGCTGCTATTGCACAACACAGGACCAGTGCAAGGCTCTCGGAACCAGCACTGCAGTGCTTTTCCTAGTGCAAGATCCTTGCATCATTTTCAACAGCAGCCTCGACGATGCAGAATCTCCACATCACTGCCCCTGCACTCATCGGAACCAACGCATTGCCTTGACTGGAAAACGCATCCTCCATACAGTTCTTCGTATTTAGAAAATCTAAATATTGTTTTATTTAAAAGCAGTTACAGACATGGATGTCTGCTGACCCTAGAAGGTCACCATCCCTGTGACGAAAGCGAATCCTAGTCGGTGGCAGCGAATCCTAATGTGTCGCAAATTGAAACCTACCTCATTAATTTGCATGAGGTGGATCTATTTGTGACCAACTAAGAATATCTAATTAACTCAAAAGAGTTTCATACACTAGGAATAGTGATTTTCTAATTGGGATTCACAAGAAACCGCAAAAAGGAAATCACTATTCCTAATTTTGATACATCTGACCCTAAATCTTTTGATGTTCTGAATGGCGAATTTAGGGGCCATATGTACAAATTTTAGGGATTGAGATTTCCTAATCACAGTTCTGTGTGAATCGCAGTCAGGAAATCGCAATTCTTAATGTAAAAAAACATACAACTTGTATATAGCGATTCCTAATGGAGTAGCAATAGACCTACCTCATGAATATTAATGAGTTAGGTTGCAATTTGCAAACCATTAGGAATTGCAGCCATCACAGCATCACAGGGATGGTGACCTGCTCGGGTCAGCAGACCACCATGTCTGTGATCGCTTTTCATAAAGGTTTTTTTTTTTGTTAAATGTAGCCCGTTTTTCATAAAGGAAAATGGGATGCATTTATAACAAATAAAAAATGAAATGTTGAAGTTCCATTTTTTTTAAGAGCAGGCAGTGATCCAACAGACAACTGCCTGCTCTTAAAAAATATTTGATTCAAAATTCACAAAGGGGAAGGGGTCGTGTGGGGACCCCTTCCCATTGCGAATGGTTACCACCAACCTTGAAGTGTTTGTAAAAAATGAATGTGTTGTGACTGTAATTGGGTAGCAAAACATTCATACATACCACTGCAATTCGGTATTGGGAAGGGATACCCTAAACACCCACTTCCAAATACAGAATCACTAAACTCAAATTGTGATTCAGTAGCATTTGCCCATGTCGATCCTGCAGGTCGCCCAAGCAAAGGTTCTCCCAACCTTAGCCTATGGAAGTTAAGCTCCCAGCGATACAATGGACAAAATGTTACTCAAGGTCTATAGATAAATCTTCCAGCTACCCTCCTATTCATCCTTCGCCCAGATTAGGCAGCAGTTTGTCATTGTTATGCAATCACTTGTAAAGAAGGCGGCCTTCACAATGTGTTTTTTTTTTTTTCTTCTCTTATCACCTCAAATGTAAACATAGGCACCCTCCTGATCCATCTACCCCTCGTGCTTATGTCGGGCCATTTTCAGTCAGTGTTCCGAAACAAGGAATCGCCCAACACCTTGCATCAATAACACCTGATCAAGAGGTATAATCATTGGACATCATGGCCTTCCAACAGGTTCTGAAATGACCTAGATCATGCATTACTCCGATTCCATTTTATCTTGTCGTCCAGTTCTCTAAAGTATCTCACTGAGCTCCACCAATCCCACCATGTTGGGGAAGAGGGTTCACACCATACTTTGCATATCTCTCTCTTGCCAGGAGGATCAAGGCATTCACGATGTGCTGCCATAAACTCAAGCAGGCACAGGAAGGCTCACTGGGTCATCACCTCTGGTCCAAACTGGAAATTATCTATAGCTCCCCGGCCACGACCTACCTGTTGCAGGCCCTGAATACCCCTGGTGTAACAAGTGCTTGGGACCTTCCTATTGGTGACTAGGGGTTTAAAAGCCTGGCAAAAGCAAGTAGAAATCTGCTTTCACTGCTTGAGGATAAGGACTCTCTTTCTCGATACAGGCATGGCTGGTTGACACTCAATAGTTACATGATGTTGAAACCACAGAGGTACTTAAGCAAAACCTTCAACAACTGGACTAACGTAAAGTTTATGAAATACAGGGTGGGGTTTTACCAGTCTTATATCACTGGCCAGCATGGAAAAGACGGGCGGTCCAAGAGTCTTGTTGGCTACGTGCTCAGAGTCAAGAAAATACTGTTCATGTACTTAGCTTGTGCCCCGCGCTTATGGGGGATCGGCAAGATCTTCTTTGAAGAATATGGAATGAACAAGTCATTAGGTCCTGCAGGGAGGCAGTGATGGCTTGCTTTAATCCATCTAACATCAGGTTAAACTGTGCATAGTTGAAATTTTTCCAGAGATTTACAAAAAAGGTTAAGGCCAAGGCTCAAGTAGTGGAAGGTGTGTGGAGTGACTACATAATACACTCCTTACCATTCAGGTTAAACCTTGCCCCTGACCGTTTACAGGTATGTCGGCTTCATAAGTTAGGGGAAGTAACGAGTTAGTAATGCACACTATACACCCTTTAGGCCTCACAAGTTGGGAGAAGTAATTAGTTACTAATGCATTTTATGTACTGTGTCCTTGGCCGCTGCTTCCTAAATCTAACTGCTTTTATCGTGCATTATTGGGATTTGATTAAAGCTGAGTTTATTAATGAATTTTATTAATGAATATTCTTGTATTCTGAGTGTTGAATTTGCATAGAAAACATATAGAAAAATAATGCACGCATTTGATGATGCGCCCACATGAGTGGCCGCAAATGTTCATGAGTTGACCTTATTAATGGCTTATTAATATGAAATGTTGAGCTTATGTTTGATTAATGTAGTTATATGTCATATTAAGGGTTATGTATTAGCTTTATTAATTGTAGGCCTTAACATAGCGAGGTCTTGGCCTAGTTGCATGGCCTCATGTCAAGCTGCATTTCTTAGGCGTTTTATAAAATAGATGCTTAGAAAATTCAATTGTGATTTCCCACTGTACTGACCATGTGCTTGTAGCTGAATTTAGTTCTAATGAGAAACTGCTTGCTAGAAGATGCTGTCCTTGATAGTGAAACAATGTTTAATGTAATGTGTGTAAGACTGACCTTCCCAGGCGAAGACAATTGATGCACCGACTGTAGTATAAGTTGCAACAATGTTGAAACCTGACGGGCCAAATGATGGGAACAGTAGAAGAGGAGCCAATCATCGACATGTGAACCATGTAGTAGTAGAATTAGTAGATTTGGTGTTTTAGTTTCATTGGACTAAATGTAAACATGCAATTCTTTGACCAATGAGGGTGTGGGAAATAATTTTAGGAAATCTAACTTAGCCAGACTGCACAGAGAAGAGAGCCCATTTTTCGATTATTCTTTTCCGAACCGAATGAAGAGACTTTGCTTTTTCTGAACTTTGATGCTGATTCCTGATGTCTTGCTGACTGAACTGATGTCCTATTGACAAAGATTGTCACAGCTTGCTGAACCATATTGAGAACAGGTATATTGACAATGTTACTGATTGCTATGTCTATTTTCTTTTGTTCCTAGGTACCAACCGCTAATTTTGAAAGAGCCATAGTTAGATGTTTTTCCAAATTAGGGATCTTACTGATGAAGTTTGCTACATGTTACAACAGTTGATGTCTTTTCCTTGCTGAATCTAAATGTATGTTATATCGTTTGCTCAGTTATTCTTGCTATTAATTTGTACAGTAACCTTAGACTGTGTGGTAGCCCAAGCATTGCTTAGATTGAGAATCTTTTGCCGCTTTGGTCAGCCAGTATTGTTCCTATATGTTTATCATTTGATCTTGAGATTAAGTCATGTGACATTAGCATTGCTAATATAGGGAAATAAACATTCTAACTTTTACATAGAGGTATGGTTATTCAAGACTGTAAAGGTCCTGGTGTGCGGAAATTACTGACTCCTGTTGATTATTGATGTAACTATTTCCAACAAGATCTTTGCCCCTGTCTCACTCCGTGTATGATGGCTCACTGGCCGGTGAAAACTTTGGATGCCCAGACTGCTGTACCTGCACTTTTCTCTGACTACACTTCTAGCACCTTACTCCCCCGCTGTCTTAATTTAGGTTGACCATTATTTGGATTATCAACAAGGTTTATTGCACCTTATTCGCCGCTCCTGCACTTTTTATGGTTTTACTGATTTTAGTATGCTTGGAAGATCGGCAATACTCTACTGGTGTGTCGGATCTTTACATATCTTGTCAGTTGAGATACTTGCCATACATTGCTTGGGGCCGATTTAGAATGAGCAATAGTGCAGGAATTGTGTCTGGTTTATGTATGTATGTTTTTCTTTCAAAGGTATTTATTATGTACTGTATTGCAACGGTTTTAATAAGCAATATAGGTTTATATATGATACGGTAGCATGTTATCAAATCACAACTTGTGCTCTGTACATATGTAAAAGTATTTTTGCAGTTGGAAACGTTCCCATTCTGAGAATTGAGCCATTAACAATCACAAAAATGCATTTATACATATGACCCCTAACCTTCCAAAAACAGAGACGTTCCAAAAGTGCCAAATCAGCTATTTGGTAACTCAAGCATCCATTAGACCAGAGCTGGCTTTGAAAACGTATAATCTACTCCCAGCTAAGCAAATCTCTTGGGGTTAAAAAGATGGGAGGAGGAAATAAGAATCAAGGATATTTACATTAGAACACTCAAAACAGCTAAAAGCACACTGGTTAGGGAAGTTGTGTCTAAACTCATGCTTTATTGGTATCACATCCTAGTGAAGTTGCACTGTAGAAACTCAACCACTCAGACAAATGTCAGAGGGCTTGCCTGATCACCAGAACTATTAGTCGGAGGTGGTAGGCATGAAAGACATGATGTTTCACATGGACATACCAAGATTTCTTGTCTGTGCGTTGATATACTTGTCCAATAGACAAACATTCCTCCTCTGCTTAAGAAGAGGAAACAGATTGCGTTTGCGTTATGTGCAGCTCGATAAGCAATAACCACTTCCAGGGTAACGCAGCAGCTCCTGTACAGAGAGACTTGAATTACAGTGTATGGGATCAAATGTGAATGGAAAAGTTGTATTTGGCATTACAACTGATGACGCAGAAAAAGAAGGACTAACAAATATTCATATATCATGTAATCAAAATCGTATAAGGTAGTGTGATTTTAGCAAAGAAAAATAATGTACGTGGGAAATTGTGCCCACAGGGTAGTTCGCCATTATTATAAACGAGCTTAATTAATCATGAAGAATTGACAATGTAGTAATCCGTCATAATTGCAAATGTATTCTAGGATTTTCTTGTTGAAAATGTTTTATGCTTAGCTTAAATTTAGCAGAGGCTTTGGCCTAGTTGCCTGGTCTCAAATTTAACTGCGTGGTTTTCACTTGTATTAACAAAGACATATTATTTTACTTTAAGGTTGTATTTTTCCAGTAGAGATGACTAATGCACTTATCTCAAGGTTTCGTGCTAGGCTAGTTTCATCCTCTTTGAAGCAAGGTCAGTTTCTGCAGGTGCGGACAATAAAAGCACTGATACAGAAATAATTGGCAAACTTTCTGGCAACGTGTGTTCCAAGGCTCGAAGGACACCTTATGCATAAATGAGTACTAGGAGAAAGACACTATTCATTGGTCAAAAGGAAGCCACCCTATGAACCCCCAATGGAAGACCCTGAAGAATTTGGAATGTTTCTTACTTAACCCACCAGACAAAGAGAAGTCAGCCATTTTTCTACGATGCCATTTTGAAGCCCGACTCAAGACGCCATTTTGGAACGAACCCCTTGATGCCTTTTCTCTGTCGCAGAGAAAGAGATTTTAAAGAATTCTCACCCTAGAGACTTTAACTTTAATTTTGCCCCTTCCTGCCCATGCAGTAACTTTTGCTCCATTCTCCTTGCTGCCGCAAGGAAAACTTGCCTTAACTTTGCCCCTTTGAAAACCCGCCCCAAGCTGGTCGAACCGATACCTGAAGGACGAAGACTTTTCTTGAGTGCTGATTGTATTTGGTAAATATGAAAGGATAATTGTATTATGCATTGTGTTTTCCTTCCTAGGTACCAACTGCTTATTTTGATAGGGCCCAAGCTAGGAGTTTTCTAAATTTGTGTTAACTAAATTCGTTTTGCATGAAGCCCCACATGCCAATGCTAATTAGAGGTTAGTTGAGGTATTCACTTGATGCACCATGCTAAATTGAAATCTTGTTATGCTGACAGATGTATGCAATTAGTCAAATTCAGTTGCTTATACTAATATTTGTATTGCTATAATCGAGTGCATTATAATCCAGATTTTGCGTACATTGCGTTTCTTCCGCCGCTATGGACAGATAGTAATGTTCGTATATGTATACCATTTGATTTTGAGACTCACTTATATCATGCTAGCTTTGTTAATATAGGGAAATAAATTCATTAACTTCAAATAAACTGGTGTGGTTATTCATGACTGAAAGGTCATGGTGCGTCAAAATACTGATTGTTATTGATTCTTAATGTGCTGATTGATCTATTAATTGATTATTGGGTATTGATTATAATGGTTATTGATTATTGATTTGAGAGATCTGACTATTTTTGGATGAGGAGAGCCCAACTTGGTTAAAAGGTTCACCGACCTCCGGCGTGTCCAAGTACAAGTAATTTATAAAGACTGGACGCACTATCAGTAGATGGTAGCAGAGATTGATGGTTTCGCCCTTTGGGATCCCCCCCGAACAATAGATGGAGTCAAGTTAGAATCTTCTTTGATAAAACAAGTTGGAGAGATGATGATGCCCTAAATCCTCAATGACTTTCCCGGAATCTCAGAGCTTGCGAATGGAGGAAATGGAGGTGTGAGAATGTTTTCGGCGTTTCTAGTGACAGTCTGAGTGAAGTTAGGGTTTCGCGCTTGCACAGCGTATGCCGCAGATGAATTGTGAAGTTTGTGAGGATTTTAGGAGGTTACGAACTCCAATCAAAAATATTATAGGAGTGATACTCCAAAAGTGTGAGAGTAGGGAAGTCGTCGAACTTCATATGTGTGTAGCGCTTTGTGCAGGAAAAATTGTCCACATGGTTGTTGATGTTGAGACGGGCCCTGCGAGGTCAAGAGACTCCGGAGTATGTTGAAAAGTGTATGAGACACTTGATTGATGTTGTAATCTGTTCGGTTTAATAGGTTGATCGGGCATGGTCAACGAGTCAGTATGAATATTGAGAAATGAAAGAAAATGTTCGACTTTGATATTTGACGAATTCTAAGGTGCGTTAGAATAGTTCATTTATCAGTTGAGAGTAAAGTTTGCGGGTCAAATTTTGCTTGCGAAAGTGGGAAACCGAGAAAGATGGAATAACTGCAGAGGCTAGTGAAAAATCCCTAAGGTTTCTGAAGCGATTCTGTTACCCTTCCTGTAGTAAACCGACAGATTTGTTTTCTTCTTTTTGGTTAGTGCTCGCGATATATTGCAGAAATTAGTTTTGAGTGAAGCTGAATGAAGGAGGACAAGCCGCAAGACTTTGTCAGCCGCAGTGTGTGGGTGTGACGTCACTAGGAGCCGCGCTGGGATAGGTTGATTGGCGAGAAGGGTCGCGCACGGATTGGACACAGTCCGTGAAGCGCGCTTGGTGGGGAAAGGCAAGCGAAGAGTATTCCGGGAATTAAAGTCACTTATCAATTAAATTTTTTTAAGGAAAATAAAAGACGGAAAGATGAAATTTTTCAAAGCATTTAAGAGTGCCTTGAGGGGAGATGTATATATTAAAGCAAATGTAGGAGAAGAAACACCGCCTGAGGGTACACCAGCTTACATCGTGATTGAAGAAAAGGGTGTCGCACCATGTCTTTGGTTAAAGCAATGGTGTAAATTAACAGAAAAGCATGGAAGTGTAGCGTTCACTATCCATGGGTCATTTAACCTAAGAGTTTTGGAGAATCTAAGATTCGCGCTATACGACATGAAAGTACCTCCAAGACTCGCACAGTTTGAAGCATTAGCAATTTGGGAACTAATGGCTAGAAGACAACAACAAAAGAAATTTGAGACAAGAGTGAGTAAAGTAGAAAAGACACTAGCGGATGCTAGATGGGATAGTACGCAAAAGGTTTGGAGATCAGACGTATTGCAGGGAATTAAATTGTTCCCAGCAATTACTGACGAAGCAGAGGCGGAAGGAAGGAAAGCCACCTATAAAACAAACAGGAGTCAGTCCAGAGATAGAGAAAACAACAGAAATTTGAAAAGGTCAGACGAGTCAGAAGATGAGAAGTTCATTATGCAATTGCTAAATGACCGCCCGCCACCGTATGTGGAAAGTGAAAATGGCCCAAGCACCAGTACTGCCCCTCCAGAACCAATACAAGGTAATGTAACACCGAATTTGAGAATATCACAGAGGCAAAGCAGTTCTGATATGCCTTTTACACCACAAATACCACAAGTTCAGAGAATATATCCTGACGTGCCTAAATTGAAACCTGTCAATGATTATCAGCTGCAGGTTCAGAGGCGCTATTGTGATGAGCATAATTTGGAAATTACTCCTAATTTAATGGCGCAGGGAGGACAGAATTACCAAACACCGACATTGATTCAAGCCGAATCAACCCAAATTTTGATGCCTCAAAAGCAGTCGCAAGAAGTGCAGAGGTACACTCAAACAGCAGAAAACCAGTTAGACATGCCAGCAATGATGAACCATAATGTGGGAATTAACATGCCACAGAATTCGGGGAACAGACAGAATCCAGACGCAATATCTCTGCCTATCACTGTAGGTCCGCCATTGTATATACAGGAAAAACCGAATGTATGCGACCAAGGGGTAATGACACAAAATGAGACGGGAAGGAGATGCATAGAAAATATTCCAGAAACAACTCCGGTAGGAACACTGTTAAATAGACCTGGGTCCTTGTTAGAATTCAGTCGAATTCCAGCTTGTACTCCGTCAACTGTGGTAAGGCCTACCACTAATAGTAGCTCTGACTTCAAAAACAGAAACGTTACAGACACCATCAGTAGCAGTTGATGCAAGTGCTACATTGATGGGACTGAACGTGCAACAGTTAACACAATGGTTGAACAGCCTGAACTCCCCACAGAGTACACCCAGTGGGAAAGGAGAAGAATATTTGAATAGAATAAGACTGGGCATGAAAGCAGATGAAATAGTAGAGGGAACGATAGGTTTGAACAGGTTAGAATCATACACAGAAGAAGAGCTGAGATACATGTGCCCTAGAATTACAAGAGAAGTAAGCAGCATGCATAAGAAGTTACAAGAAATTGCAGACAGAAACAAGATCGATATAGGTAAGACCAAACACTTGAGCAGAAGTTACAGGCTAGACTTTAAGACAAATGATTTTGAACACATGAGATCTGCAGGGATGAAAACACACCTTAAAGAGATACTGCAAAGCGCGCGGGTCTGGAGATGTTTAGACAAGTGGGAGAGCAGGTGGGTTAAGAAAAAGGACAAGAAGAAAGAAAGTACCCCAGATTGGAATGAGAAAGTACAACAGAATGATGATCTGATAACCATGTTACCAATGAGAGAAACGGCGGGGGGGAAACTTGTCCATGTACCGTGGCACAGGTGTGATATTCAATCCTTTACGGATGATTTCCCTAAATTAAGAGAGAAACCGATCGAATGGTATCAACAAACAGATAGATTTGTGAAACTCGCAAAATGTCTTTGGGAAGACCGGAATACCTTGTTCGAAATTGTGGTTCTGGCAGATTTGTGAGAAGATTGTAAAAGGGCTGTAGGTTGGCCAACAAGTGAACCAGAAAGAGATAGGGACACAGGTGCACCATCGCCTACGGTAATGAGTTTATACCACAAGGTGATTGAGCACTTGAAAACAAAGGTTGCGTCGAAAAATGTGGATTGGCAGAGAATTGACAGAACAGCACGAGAAGTGAAAGAGTCGATACATGCGTACTATGAGAGATTGTTGTAAGCGTTTAAAAATTACAGTGGCACGGAAACAATTGAGGCAAAGGACATGCTCCAGTTGGTGTTCAGATTTGTGGAAGGATTGAGACACGAAATCAGCCAGATGATTAAAATGCATTTGATTTGTTGGCAGTCAAAGTCAATCGATGAGGTGTTGAATTATGCAAAATACTGCAGTGATGAAATTGAGACAAAGCAGAAACGGTTGAAAGAAAAAGTGATGGTGATCCAGCTTAGAGCAGATCAGACAGGTTTCAAGGTTTGCAAGGTTTCCAACAACAGTTGCTGCAGCTGCAACAGCAGGGAAATGCTATGTTTCAGCCACAGATGAGAGGCAGAGGCCGAGGAGGTTTTGTGAATAATGGTCCTGATTTGAATACTGTTGTGGTTCCAAATGGTATACAGGCAATGAAGAAGGTGATGCCATGTCACACGTGCGGAATCATCGGGCATTGGAAACGGGAGTGCCTAATGATGGTGCAGGAGGGTGTAGGTCAGCAAAACAATGATGTCAATTAATTTCAGAATATGAGAGGACCGAAAATGAGAGGTCCAAATCCAAATTTTCAAAATAATGTGAATAAGATGCAGGGTTTACAACCCGTACAACCACAGCAGGTGCAAATGCCCTGTGTACAAATGGCACAATTGCAGCCAATGCAACAGCAGTTTCCTATTGTACCTAATCAGCAAATGCAAATACCCTTAGCACCAATGAATCAGCAACAAGTAATGCTTCCTCAACAGGTCACGGGTCAAGGAATGAATCAAAATGACACAGTACACCAATTCCCGTTACACAGTGAGAATGGAATAAACGATGTGTGGGAGATTGAAAGTTCAGATGAGGAGGGAAATTGTATGCTTGCAGCATCTTTGGAAGTTGATCAAAAGGGACCGTATGTGGAAGGAAGAGTTATGGGTCACCGCGTTTCGTTCTTGGTTGACACCGGAGCTACACGCTTTACTGTCAGAAGTATCGAAGTACCAAATTTGCCACTTTCAGGGAGAACAGTTCAAGTAGTGGGAGTAGCAAATAGGCATCTGACAAACCCAATTACAGATCCAGTGCAAGTCAGGATTGGTAACTATCAAAGGTCGCATACATTTGTGGTGTGTGACTCAAGCCCGATATCACTATTAGGGAGAGACTTATTGTGCAAATTGGGATGTTCGATTATGTGCTCAAATTATGGAATTAAAATCCAGACGAACAGTGATGAGGAAGAAGAGGACAGTTTAGGAGAGGACGAAACGGAAACTGTCGATGAAGAGTATCCCCTGATTACTCTTTATCCAATGCTCACTGAAGCAGATATTCCTGCTGAGTTACAGGAAACAGTTGAAAAGGAAGTGTGGGATATGACAGGGAAAGAAGTAGGATTAGTCAAAGGAGCAGAACCAGTGAAAGTGACTGTAAAACCCAATGTAAATTTTCCTCAGACTCCACAATACCATATGTCACAAGACACTCTCATAAAAGTCGCCCAACTCATTGATGAGTTTGTGAAACAGGGAGTAGTAAGAGAAGTGCTGAGTAGTCCATGTAATTCACCAATCATGGGATTAATAAAACCAAGTGGAAAGGTCCGAATTGTTCAAGATTTGAGAAAAATAAATGAGATAATAGTCAAATGTTGTCCCATGGTACCAAATCCAGCTGTGATAATGTTTAAAATTCCCTGTGATGCAAAGTGGTTCTCAGTCATCGACTTGTCACAAGCATTCTTTTCTGTGCCTCTTCATGAGGACAGCCAATTTCTCTTTTGCTTCAAATTCCTAGATAGAGTCTACAGTTGGTGTCGAATTCCTCAAGGGTTTTCGGAGTCACCATCAATTTTCAACCAGATTCTAAAGAAAGATTTGGAATCATTAAAATTACCTTTTGATTCAACCTTGGTACAGTATATTGACGATTTTCTGATCGCATCCAAGACAGAGAATGACTGTACGGTTGACACTATTGCTCTGTTGAACCATTTGGGAAGGAATGGACACAAAGTGTCCCCTTCGAAATTACAATTCTGCCAGAAGAAAGTGAAATATTTGGGTCACCAGATAGAGAAAGGGTTGAGAAGAATTATGAAAGAAAGAATAACAAGTGTACTTCAAATGAGTCCACCCAAAACGAGGAAGGATGTGAGAAAGTTTTTGGGAATGGTGAGCTATTGTCGCCAATGGATTCCCAATTTCTCGGCTCTGGACAAACCTTTACTGAAACTGACCCAGAAAGACACGCTGGATGAAATAGTGCTGAAGGGAGATGAAATGGATGCCTTTATTGAATTAAAGGAATGCATGTGCAGAGCTCCAGCTTTAGGTATGCCTGATTACACAAAGCCTTTTACATTGTTTTGTCATGAACGTGATGCATGTTCCTTTTCTGTCTTGACTCAAGCCCATGGTGGCATAAACAAACCAGTAGCATATTTTTCAGCTACTTTGGATCCAGTCGCAGCAGCCTTACCATGATGTTTGCGTGCTGTAGCAGCAGTTGGTATGAGCTTAAATCAGAGCGAGGGAATAGTGATGGGACATTCTTTAACAGTCATGGTCCCTCACTCACTCGAAGTACTTTTGACACGCTCCCGAACACAGCACATGACCGGTGCTAGGCTTACAAGGTACGAGACAATCATTTTGGGATCACCCAATGTGCAGCTAAAAAGGTGTACTACGTTGAATCCAGCAACTTTGTTTCCCAGTGAAAATGTCAAAATTGAGAACGCTGAAGACATCGAGCAGGCCTGTCTTCAGATGACTGAATTTTGTACAAAACCAAGATCTGATATCAAAGACACCCGGTTGGAAGAAAATGATCAAATTATTTTTGTTGATGGTTCATGTTTAAGAGATGCACTAGAAATATTGAAAGCAGGATATGCTGTATGTACAGTAACTGGTGTTCTGGAAGCATCTTGGCTTCAGGGAGTTTATTCTGCACAGGTAGCTGAACTAGTAGCCCTTACTAGAGCTTGCCAACTTTCCGCATTAAGGAAAGTCACCATTTACACTGACAGCCAGTACGGATTTGGAATAGTGCATGATTTTGGGCAATTGTGGTCACAGAGGGGCTTCATGACCTCTTCAGGATCACCAGTGAAGAATGGTGAAAGAGAATTGCTACACGCCATCCAGTTACCAGGGGAAGTAGCAGTGGTAAAATGCAGTGCACTCGAAATCACAAGACTATGGGGGTCATTACAACATTGGCGGTATAAGGTGCTTACCACCGTGCAGAAGACCGCCAATACACTGCCGCGGCAGCGGTAGACTGCCACAGCTATTATGACACACATCACGGAATCCGCCGAAATTCAGACACCCACACAACCTCACCACACCAAAGGTCAGCGATAAACATGCAGAAACAAATCCTCCACCTCCACTCCAACAGAAACACGCCCATGCTATTACGACCCACGAATCCACGCGGCGGTCTTTCAACCGTGGTATTCCATTGGCGGTACACACCGCCGCGCTCAAAATACACACACATATACCAAACACCGCCACATTGGACAATTAAAAATACACACACCTGATACACATACAAACAACACTCCCACACACCCAACACAATATAAAACACACACCCACATCACCCACAAACCCCTACAACCAGAAATTCTGAGAGAAGGCCAGAGAGAGAGCACAGCTATTCAATCAATCAATCAATCACATTTATAAAGCGCGCTACTCACCCATAAGGGTCTCAAGATGGGGTCTATTGACAACCCCATCACACAGAGGCACACAACACCATCACCCACACAACACCATCACCCACACAACATCCATGCACAAAACACCACATACCACTACACTCACCACACTCATCACCACATACACCACCCCACACCTCACACACACCACCCCATGTCACGCCAAAGACACCCCCGCTTCTCCGAGGAGGAGCCCAGGGTCATGGTGGAGGAAATCGTACGGGTAGAGCCACAGCTATTTGGCTCACAGGTACAGCACACATCAATAGCCAGGAAGATGGATCTATGACGCAGAATAGTGGACAGGGTGAACGCCGTGGGACAGCACCCAAGAAATAGGGAGGACATCAGGAAGAGGTGGAACGGCCTACGGGGAAAGGTGCGTTCCACGGTATCCAGGCACAACATCGTGGTGCAGCGGACTGGTGGCGGACCCCCACCTCCTCCCCCACAACTAACAACATGGGAGGAGCAAGTCTTGACCATCTTGCATCCTGAGGGCCTCGGAGGAGTCGGTGGAGGATGGGACACCTGTAAGTCAAATCTTAACTATCACATCCCCCACCCTACCTGCATGCTATCACACACCCCCACCCTCACCCCCTCCCCTATCACCCCAAATCCTCAGTAATGCACCCATAACACAAACCACCCATCCCAACACCAAGCCCTGCATGACACAACTAAGCATAGGCACCCCTCACTAAAGCATGCTCACTGCACATACCCAGAACACCCCCCCAACCATCATCACACAAGCCCCCACACAGGAATGCTTGCACTGGGGTACACAAACACCCTCCCATTGCACACCATGAAACACACACATGCAATAATCATGTTCTCATACCCCTGCAGGGACCCGAAGGACCGTCACCACACCAGAGGGTCCAGAAAACACTACTCCACCCTCAGAAGAGGCCTACAGTGACGACAGCAGCTCTGCCCCACTGGATCTTGATGACCAGCCCAGACCATCGTGGGCCTCAGGACAGTCGGTTCCTCTTGCCCAGCCACAGCCCAAAACAGAGCTGCCACCCTCTGGTAACACCAGCACAGCACCCACCCAGCGGGCCCAAACCTCCCTACCCAGGACAGGTCAATCAGAGGTGTGTCCACCACTACAGGGCACCCAGGCTAACCCACCACCCCAACAACAACAGGGACCTGGGGGCAGTGGTAGTGGGCACACGGTCCAGGGGACGGAGGCACAGGAACACCGGGGAACTGGGAGGGCTGCTGTGCGACAGATGGAGGACAGGCCAAGGGAACCAACTCTCCACGAGGCCCTCTCCTCCATCATGGGAGCATACCACCACTCCCAGGAGACGATGGCGACGGTCCTGGACAAGTTGCAGGAGACCCTGGGCCTGCAGGAGGAGCAGTATTTGGGGTTCAGGGAGGAGCTCAGGACCATCGGCTCCGCCCTGGGCACCATCGTAGGGGTGCTGACGGACATTCAAAAGACCTTGAGGGACACCGTGGCACTCCAAGGGGCCCCTGACACTAGCCACAACGATGAACTGTCCACCACCTCCGCCGGCGCTAGTGGACAGGACGCCCCGCCACAGGACCACCACACCAGCACCCCACCCCCTGCAGACGGACAACCACCACGCAAGTGGTCCCTGAGATCCAGGTACAGGACAGAGCAAGATGGCACGACCCCCGCCAGGAAATAAGACCACGCTGATTGTCCTCCCACTGCCCCACTTTGTTACCCTGTCCATATTCGAACTGCCCCAGCTCCAATTCCTATGCCCAGATGGGCTGTGCACCTGTGAGACTAATAGACTGGACTCTGCCATGGACATTCCTCCACCATCACCCATCACCATTTTACAACCGCCCTTCATTTTTTGAGCACGTCAGTCTATGATTTGGTACTTTGTATTATCAATCACAGTGTCATAATGGGTTACCCATTGTAAGGCTAACATACCTATGTCACACATCACAAGCCCTTGAAGGATGCAAGCAGTTGACACAAAGGTTACCACACTTGTGAAACTGAAATGGAAGGGTACAACTCAATTAACAAATAGTGAGTGAAATGTAGGTACAGGATAGAGGTAGACGTGTGAAAGTTAATGTAATGTTAAACCAGAAAATGTTCTCACCTGTGTGTCACTGGAAATCTTGCTGTATGACAGAATCCCTGCTGTCGTTTTCTTCTTCCTCAGCTTCATCCTCATCACTGTCCACAGGCTCCACAGCTGCTACAACACCGTCATCTGGATCATCCTCCTGCAGAAAAGGCACCTGGCGTCGCAATGCCAAATTATGGAGCGTGGAGCAGGCGACGATGATGTCGCACACCTTCTTCGGTGAGTAGAATAGGGATCCACCTGTCATATGGAGGCACCTGAACCTCGCCTTAAGGAGGCCGAAGGTGCGTTCGATAACCCTCCTAGTCCGCCCATGGGCATCATTGTACCGTTCCTCTGCCCTGGTCCTGGGATTCCTCACTGGGGTCAATAGCCAGGAAAGGTTGGGGTAACCAGAGTCCCCCAATAGCCATACACGGTGCCTCTGGAGTTGACCCATCATATCAGGGATGCTGCTATTGCGCAGGATGTAGGCGTCATGCACTGAGCCAGGGAACATAGCATTTACCTGCGAGATGTACTGGTCTGCCAAACAGACCATCTGGACATTCATAGAATGATAACTCTTCCTGTACACCTTTTCACTCCTGCGGGGGGGACCAGAGCTACATGGGTCCCATCAATGGCACCTATGATGTTGGGGATATGTCCAAGGGCACAGAAGTCACCTTTCACTGTAGGTAAATCCTCCACCTGAGGGAATATGATGTATCTCCTTATGTGTTTCAGCAGGGCAGACAACACTCTGGACAAGACGTTGGAAAAAATAGGCTGGGACATCCCTGATGCCATGGCCACTGTTGTCTGAAATGACCCACTTGCAGGGAAATGGAGCACTGACAGCACCTGCACGTCAGGGGGGATTCCAGTTGGATGGCGGATCGGTGACATCAGGTCTGGCTCCAACTGGGTACATAGTTCCTGGATAGTGGCACGGTCAAACCTGTAGGTGACGATGACATGTCTTTCTTCCATTGTCAACAGGTCCACCAGCGGTCGGTACACCAGAGGATTCCGCCATCTTCTCATATGTCCCAGCTGACAGTGCCTACGAAGGACAACAGCGAAGAACCAGTCATTAATCCTCCAGGTATGTACCCACTGTTACACACAAGACTACACCAGACACAAAACCCTTCCTGTATGTGTGTTGAGTGTAGGCCTAGCTATGTGTGACGCAGTCGTAAATGAAGCCATGTGGGCCCCTGAAATGGCGGCTGCCTGACCTCTAAACTGGGACAATGGGATTGTGGGGTAACTGCGCTGGCGTTGCACACCGTTGCGGTTGGCGGTCGTAGACCGCGGCGCAATGCTGCATTGGTTAACATAGGACCCTATGGGTCCCAGGAGCCAATGAACAGGTGCGCTGGCAGTGATGATCCACACCGCCGCAGACGTCACCGCTGCGGACATCACCGCCATTTTCTATCTCTTCAATCACTAGATACCTGACCTTCGACAGGAGAGGACCTACACTGCTAGTGCTGCTGTGACCTCGGTCTGGAAGCAACAATGGCTGCTGCGTCTGGGGAAAGGGCCCCTGCCTTCACTGCACAGGAGTTGGAGAAACTTGTGGATGGGGTCCTCCCCCAATACACGCTACTCTACAGTCCTCCAGACCAACAGGTTAGTACAGAGGGAGCACGTTGTACGGTCTAGGCCTGGGTGGAGTGTGCTGGGTGGAAGAGGGCAGATTACATAGAACAGTTATGCATGGGAATGAATGGGCCACATGGCCAGAGTAGGGAGGGGGCCACTCACATTGACGGTGCAGCTGGTAATGACTGTACCTCTTCCCTTGTGCATGTCATGTAGGTCAGCGCCCACCAGAAGAGGGACATTTGGCGTGCCATCGCCAAGGAGGTATGGACCCTGGGGGCCCACCAGAGACGGGCCACCCACTGCCGGAAGAGATGGGAGGACATTTGCCGCTGCAGCAAGAAGATGGCGGAGGCTCAGCTGGGGATGGCCTCCCAACGTGGGAGGTGTGCCCGTCGCACCATGACCCCCCTGATGTTCCGGATCCTGGCGGTGGCCTACCCGGAGTTGGATGGTCGCTTGAGGACATCACAGCAGACACAAGGGGGTGAGTACAACCTCATTCTGCGGACTTTGCGTGCAGTGGAGGGGTCTGGGTGGGGGAGGTGGGCTGTGGGTGTCCCTAGGCCAGGGCGAATTCGGTAGGCAAGGCCCCTCCGTAATGTAGGCCATGTGGCACTCTACCCCACCTCACCAGAGTGCTAAGTTGAGGAATAGTTGCCCCTGTGGTATCCATGTGCGCAGATGTCCACCATTGCCATGTAGGCCATATCCCAGAAATTGCATGTGCAGAGGGCAGGAGCAGGGCGTAATGCAGGGGGCTTCTGCGTCTGTCTTGTCCGCCAACGGTAGCGGAATGCCATGAACTAAAACTCTCTTTCTTCTGTCTCCCCCTCTTTTCCTGCTCTCCCTGTCCTTTTGTACATCAGCAAGATCAGGCGGAGGTACAGTGGCACCGGAGCACGAGGGAGCTGCATCCCACATGGCCATGGAGAGCCACACCACAGACTCTGAATGCACCAGTGGGACGGAGGGCAAGGGGAGCTTCACGTCGGCCACCGGATCACCAAGCAGCGACACGGACTCGTTCGCCGATGGGAGCTCCCCTGTGGTGGCAGCACCATCTGTGCGCCCCACTTCTACAGGTACAGCCGCCACCTCCCCTACCAGCACCACCCAGCGTTTGCCCCGTGCCCGCTCACCCAGGAGGGTGGGCATCACCTTCGCCCCAGGCACCCCAGGCCCTGCCCCAGTCACCCCTGCTGCCCTCAGTGAGGAGGCCATTGACCTCCTCAGGTCACTCACTGTTGGGCAGTCTACCATTGTGAATGCCATCCAGGGTGTAGAACGAGAGTTGCAACACGGTAATGCATTCCTGGAGGGCATTCATTCTGGTCAGGCTGTCCTTCAGCGAACCCTGCAATCTCTGGCCTCAGCACTGATGGCAGCCATTGTCCCTGTGTCCAGCCTCCCCCCTCCAACTTCCTCCACCCAGACCCAATCCCCTGTACCCCAGCCCATCCCAAGCACACCTACAGACCAGCATGCACACAAGTCAACACACACAAGTAGCTCAAGCAAACATAGGCACCACACACCACAGGCACTCACGCAAGCCTCACCCACATACAGACCCAGCAACATCCACTGTCTCCACTGTGTCCCCCTCCTCCTCTTCTCCCTCCTCCCTCCCAGTGTCGTCTACACACACACCTGCATGCACCACATCTACAGGCACTAGGGCTCGCACCAGGACACCCAGCACCACAAGCCGCTCACCTGCGCTCTCCACCTCCACTCCCATTTACACGTCCCCTGTGTCCTCTCCCAGTGTGTCTGTGACGCCCCCTCCCAAAGTACCCAAACGCCGGCAATCACTCACCCAACATCCATCCACCTCACGACAGCCTCCAGTACCTTCACCTGCACCCAAAACACCTAAAGTGACACCTCCTACAACCACCTCCTCTTCCTCCACTCCCAGACCCCCTCCAGCTACCGATCCCAGTGTCTGTCAGAAACTGTCCCTATGTCAAATTGACCTTTTTGCCCCCCCCTCCAATTCATCAGTCCCGTCGTAGCACCTCAGCCAAAAAGCCTCCAATACCAGTGGTGCCTGTTCAAGGTTTGTGGAGTGCACCGGCCACCAGGGCAGGCAGTAGGACCCAGAGCCAAGGCACTGGCAGCCCACCCCCTGTAAAGGCTCTGAAATTGGAGAGTGGACGACGGGACCATCTTAAGACTCCTGGTGGGACAACAAGTGACATGGGTTCGAAGGGGATTGGTGAGTCAGCTGTAACTCCAACAAAGGTGGGGAAGGTCCAGAGGAAGTCTGCCCAGCCTGTTGTGAGTGTCACGGCGGAGAAGTGCGCCATCATTTCCGGCAGTCCAGACACAACTGCCAGCACCGTTGTCACTGGTCCAGACACCACCGCCAGAGTCACAGCCCAGGAGGGCCCAAGTATCGTCACTGGTCCAGAGACCACCGCCAGAGTCACAGCCCAGGAGGGCACAAGTATTGTCACTGGTCCAGAGACCACCGCCGGAGTCACAGCCCAGGAGGGCCCAAGTATCGTCACTGGTCCAGAGACCACCGCCAGAGTCACAGCCCAGGAGGGCCCAAGTATCGTCACTGGTCCAAAGACCACCACCGGGGTCACAGCCCAGGAGGGCCCACGTATCGTCACTGGTCAGGAGACCACCGCCACCGCCGGAGTCACAGCCCACAAGGGCCCAAGTATCGTCACTGGTCAGGAGACCACCGCCGGAGTCACAGCTCAGGAGGGCCCAAGTATCGTCACTGGTCAGGAGACCACCGCCGGAGTCACAGCCCAGGAGGGCACAAGTATCGTCACTGGTCAGGAGACCACCGCCGGAGTCACAGCCCAGGAGGGGCCCGGATGCCACAGCCCGCTGGGCAATGGTGGAACGTCATGCCACCCACCAATGCTCATTGTAGAGAACGTCATGCCACCCACCAATGCCCATTGGAGAGAACGTCATGCCACACACCAATGTCCATTGTAGAGATTGTCATGCCACACACCAATGTCCGTATCAGAACCGGCATGGCAAAGCATCGCTGAACAGTCCAGATCCGCCATGGCAAAGCACCGCTGAACAGTCCAGAACCGCCATGGCAAAGCACCGCTGAACAGGGCAAAGACCGCCATGGCAAAGCACCGCTGAATAGGGCAAAGACCGCCATGGCAAAGCACCGCTGAACAGTCCAGAACCGCATTGGCAAAGCACCGCTGAACAGGGCAAAGACCGCCATGGCAAAGCACCGCTGAACAGTCCAGACCGCCAATGCAAAGCACCGCTGAACAGTTCAGAACCGCCATGGCAAAGCACCGCTGAACAGTCCAGAACCGCCATGGCAAAGCACCACTGAACAGGGCAAAGACTGCCATGGCAAAGCACAGCTGAACAGTCCATAGACCGGCATGACAGAGAACCGCTGAACAGGGCATGCACCTTGTAGGAATGAAAAGGCCGCCACATCAGGCATCCTTATCCCATGTGCAGCTGGGACAGTGACAGGACATGAACTTTCACGCGGAGACTCATCCAGTCTGGGCACCAGTCCCCCCCAGTACCAGTAGAGAACTGCATCTACTTGAGAGACTGTGGCTTTGCACTCCCCAGGATGGCACAGTGGGCAAGCCACCCACTGTAGAGACTTGAGAGACTGTGGCTTTGCACTCCCCAGGATGGCACAGTGGGCAAGCCACCCACTGTAGAGACTTGAGAGACTGTGGCTTTGCACTCCCCAGGATGGCACAGTGGGCAACCCACCCACTGTATAGACTTGAGAGACTGTGGCTTTGCACTCCCCAGTATGGCACAGTGGGCACCCCACCCACTGTATAGACTTGAGAGACTGTGGCATTGCACTCCCCAGGATGGCACAGTGGGCACCCCACCCACTGTAGAGACTTGAGAGACTGTGGCTTTGCACTCCCCAGGATACATCAATGGGCATGGAGCCCCGTCGTGGATCTGGCTTCGCATTCATCTGGCTGAGGTGCCCCCCCTTCCCTTCCCCCTGAGGTGCCTGTAGTGTTTCTATCTGATGCCCCGGCAGTGTTCTCTCCGATTTTGGTCAGGTATAGTTTGTGGGCCTCGCCCATGCATTTTTGGACTGTTGGTGCACGGACATTGTTGTGTACATATCTGCACTACTTCTCGGATTGTATGTGTAAATAAGAGTGATTTTGAGATATATATACCTGTATATTTTTGTATGACATGTATATTGGCACATTACAATGTTTGACTGAATTTCGCATTGTCTTTTCATTCTTCCGGGGGGATTGTGGGTTGTTACTGTGGTTTTTGTGAATGCATTGGTGTGTATGTTGTAATATGCGAGGGTGGGGGTGGGGGTGTTTGGTGGGTGTCCCCCTAACTTTTGCCTCCCCGTGTCGTAGATGCAGTACTCACCGGTGTCTTCGGCGCCTACGTAGCTGTTGGTCATAGAGGAGCAGAAAGACAAGGGCAGGTAGGATTTGTAATTCGGCCTCCATGGTGTCCTCCTTCCTCATGGAGTATGTTGAGGTGAGCATTTTCCCCATAGCAAAAGCTGTTTCTGCCGTGTTTTTATCCACGGTGAATCCGCCCCGGAAAAGGTGGCGGATTGGCGGGTTGTAATAGTGTGGGCGGTACATTGTCTCCTGCCTGTCTGTTGGCGGTGACCGCCGTGCTGCTTGTCTGTACCGCCGTGGCGGGCGGTGTGTTAAAGTGGCTGTCTTTGTCGGCGGTTACCGCCAGGGTCATAATTCCCTTTTTTTGTCCGCCGCCCTGTTTGCGGTATTTCCGCAGCTTTAAACCCGTCCGCCAGGGTTGTAATGACCACCTATGTTTCTTTGGGAAACGGATATGCAGATCAAGTCGCAAGATTTTGCGCATTGAACTGTATATTGCTCAGAGACGAATGGAACCTGATAAATGAGCCAGAACTTGAACCAAGTGAAGCCTTTGCTTTAAAAGTTGTAGATCCAATTGAAGAATTGAAATTCCTACAAAATAATGTCAGTAAGGATGAGAAACTCTCATGGAGCAAACTACAATGCATAACGAAACCAGATGATTTGTGGGTTTCAAGTGAAGGGAGATTGGTTCTACCAGACAGTCTTTTAACGCAATTGGCCAGGTTGTATCATGGACAAGCCCACCTTGGAAGGGATGCCATGATTAGACTATTCAAAATCGATTGGTTCAATCCCAAACTCCGCCAAGTTGCTGAAGCAGTTTGCCATCGTTGCGTCATTTGCCAACAAATGAACGCAGGAAAGGGAACAGTAGTAAATTTGAGCCACATTGGAAGAGCAGGTGGGCCATTCAGCAGGATGCAAATGGATTTCATTGAGATGCCTATGCATGCAGGCTTGAAGTATGTGTTGGTGATGGTGTGTATTTTTAGTCATTGGATTGATGCACACCCTATACGCAGAAATGACAGTCTCACAGTTGCAAAACTACTCTTGAGAGAATTAATACCACGTTTCGGATTCCCGATCTCTTTAGAATCAGATAGGGGAAATCATGTCAATAACAAAGTAATTAAATTATTGTGTGCAGCGCTGAACATTGAACAAAAGTTGCATTGTAGCTATCACCCTGAAGCATCAGGACTAGTGGAGCAAATGAATGGCACATTGAAATCGAGAATGGCGAAAATATGTACATCCACAAACTTGAAATGGCCTGACGCATTGCCTTTGGTGTTAATGTCAATGAAAAACACACCTGATAGAAAGACTGGACTATCGCCGCATGAGATCCTCGTGGGCAGAGCCATGAGACTCCCAGCAGTCCCTGCAAATGCACTTGTAAATATTACCAATGATATGGTAGTGGACTACTGCAAAGGTCAGGCTGATGTGGTCCGCTCTTTTTCTTACCAGGTGGAGGCAATCACCTTGCCACCGATCCAAGGTCCAGGACACGCCCTGAAAGCAGGTGACTGGGTCGTGATAAAGAAGCACGTGAGGAAATCGTGTCTGGAACCCTGTTGGAAAGGACCTTAACAAGTAATTCTGACAACTACCACCGCTGTGAAGTGTGTGGGAGTTCCCAGCTGGATTCACGGCAGTCACACGAAAAGGGTGACGTGCCCCACAGAAGAGGAAGTTGAAGCGCTGAAATTACCAGCAGCTGACAGGAAAGTACCAGGCACTGAGGCAGAACGAAGAGAGCCAGAGAGCAAATAAGAAGAAATAGAGACAGAAGAAATATTTTCTGAGGAAGACGCAGTCTATCCTTTTGAGGACAACAAAGAAGAAGCCTCAGGAAGCGACAAAGATACTGAAGGTGACAAGGATCCTGTCACAGGTGAAGAAGCAGGAGAGCCTAATGAGAGGAGGGCTTTCCCAGAAGCAGACGATACAGGCAAAGAAAAGGAAATCCTGATTGACCTCCTAGGGGAAGGAGACAAGGCAGAGCAGAGTGAAATAGTTAAAATTCTTCCAGAACCGGTTGCAGGTCCGTCAAGTAAAAGCAGCGCGAAACGAAGACAAAGCATATCGCCAGTGAAATCAAAGACTAAAGAAATATTGAATGAAAGTGAGGGGCCAAAGTTGAAGGAGAAAAGAAAAGAAGTGTCTATTGTAATAACATCACTGAGTGAAGAAAAAGACACAGCCAAAGAACAAGACATCAGCGAGAGAGAATCAAAAGGTGATGCAAAATTGAAGAGGAAAAGAATACAGAGCAGAAGATATTCTGGTCCAGAGTGGGAATACACAGCCACTAACGATGGGTCAGACAAATTTCTATCTCTCAGTCTTGAAAACGAAGAAGCAGAACGACACTTTGGTACTTGAGAAATGAAAATTTCATGAACATTACCGAATAAGACATTGACAACCTGATTGACTTTGAACCGGGTGAGACATTGATAACTTGATTGACTTTGAAACCGATCTTGAGACAAAGCTGCTAAACTGATCTTGAGACAAAGCTACTTAAACAGATAAGAGACTAAGGGCCTCATTCTGAGGCCGGCGGGCAGCGGTCGCCGCCCGCCAGGCGGAAACCGCCATATGGCCGCTCGACCGCGGAGGCCATTCTGGCTTTCCCGCTGGGCAGGCAGGCGACCGCCAGAAGGCCGCCCGCCAGCCCAGCGGGAAACCCCTTCCCACGAGGAAGCCGGCTCCGAATGGAGCCGGCGGAGTGGGAAGGGTGCGACGGGTGCAGTAGCACCCGTCGCGAATTTCAGTGTCTGCTAAGCAGACACTGAAATTCAAAGTGGGGCCCTCTTACGGGGGTCCCTGCAGTGCCCATGCCATTGGCATGGGCACTGCAGGGGCCCCCAGGGGCCCCATGACACCCCTCACCGCCATCCTGTTCCTGGCGGTCGGAACCGCCAGGAACAGGATGGCGGTGAGGGGGTCGGAATCCCCCATGGCGGCGCAGCAAGCTGCGCCGCCATGGGGGTTTCCTCAGGGCAGCGGAAAACCGGCGGGACACCGCCGGTTTTCCTGTTCTGACCGCGGCCATACCGCCGCAGTCAGAATGCCCTGCGGAGCACCGCCAGCCTGTTGGCGGTGCTCCCGCCGACCCCGGCGGGGTCGGAATGACCCCCTAAGCTGCTAAAGAAAACCGTGTGAACATTGAACTCGTTCAGCTTGATATATATATTTGCAAATTTGATATGATAAAGTGTCTTTGACTTTCTGATTCTATATCGATCATGACAGGCTACACTACAAAAGGACACAAAATGAAATGTTGTAAATACATGTGTATAGGTTTAATAACTGCATGTGTACTAATAATTATAGCAATAGTTCTTGGAATGCATGGAGCGAATGAAAGACACGCAAATTATGCTTCTACTTCTAAACCTACTACTGAATTATCTCCTCTGCAAAAACTCGAACAAGATGAGAAATATTTACACAACAAGAAAGAATTATCTTCAAACGTCTGAATGAGTATGTTGAGACAATGGATGCGAAAGATTGTTATGTGTGCACACAAATACCTAACTCAGTAATAGAAGGAGTGACATATCATAGCATGCCTCTCACATATGGAATTTCATGTAGTTTGTTATTAACTAGGTTTTATGGTCAGGAGTCTATTCAATACTTCTATTCCAATCATGATGTCATGTTTTCATATGTCCCCATAATAGAGTACTTAAGTAAAGTAGCAAGAGATTATTATGTAAAAATAGTTAGTGGTTTCTTTGAACCATTATCACCTTTTCCCACAGCACAAGCTCATAGAGAGAACCTTACATGCTTGCTTGCACCTGTACAGAAAAGTGTTTTAGATCACACTGAAGATAGTAGGAAAGTGGTGAAGGAGAAATTAGAAAGGGAATTACACAAAAGGATATCTGTAGATAACTATGCTTTTGCCACGATAAAGACACAAGGGAAATTAGCTTTAGATGCAGTACACGTAGGAAAGCTTTGTATATATAGACCTAAATCATATTATGACACAATCTTTGTAGGAACGAGTGAATGTAAACACGCATTTTTGTTTCAAGCTAAATGGACGTTCATGCTAAATGGCCTAGATCCAGCTACTCCAGGACTATACTATATTTGTGGACTCAATGGCTATTATCGTCTTCCAAAAGTATGGTATGGGAGATGTTATTTGGGAATAGTATTTCCAAAGATTTATCAACTAGACGACTTAAAGAAATTTCCAAAGCTGTCTGAATTACATCGTATTCAGAAGAGGGAGACAGCTTCTGGTGTGGTAGGAGATATATTTGGAGCATTGATTCCTTCAGTAGGAGTCATATTGAATTCAATTAAAATACAAAAGTTGTCTACTATTGTGGATAATATGCTGACAAAATTTTCAGGAGCCATGATCCTGATTGATGCTGAACTTGCTGCAGAAAGAGCTATGACTCTTCAAAATCGGCTTGCTTTAGACATTCTTTTAGCAAAGAATGGAGGCGTTTGCAAAATGCTTAGTGCACGTCACTGTTGTTCTTATATTCCAGACAACAGTGGGCAAATTAGAAAAATGCTTACAAATTTAACTAACGAGAGCACAGATTTGAAAGAATTGAAAGAACCAGGAGTATGGGAAAAGGTTGGAAAAGGATTTGCTTCCATGGGAAATTGGCTCAGCAACATTTGGAACGGACTATTATTAAAAATAGTAAAAGGTATAGTAATAATATTAATTTGCTTATTAGGTATTTGGGGAATATGGAAAGCTATTAAAATATTGAAAACAAGAAACAAAAGGAGAAGAGAAACAACAAAATAAAATGGTAGAAATATACAGAGAAAAATCAAGGGGAACAAAAAGGAAGAGGGAATTGACTGAAGTGCCAAATTACTAAAACAGAATTTTAATGGAATAAAATTTGTGGTGGAAGATTTGATGTGATGACATAATTAGTCATCAGAGGAAGGATTGATGACGCAGAAAAAGAAGGACTAACAAATATTCATATATCATGTAATCAAAATCGTATAAGGTAGTGTGATTTTAGCAAAGAAAAATAATGTACGTGGGATATTGTGCCCCCGGGATAATTCGCCATTATTATAAACAAGCTTAATTAATCATGAAGAATTGACAATGTAGTAATCTGTCATAATTGCAAATGTATTCTATGATTTTCTTGTTGAAAATGTTTTATGCTTAGCTTAAATTTAGCAGAGGCTTTGGCCTAGTTGCCTGGTCTCAAATTTAACTGCGTGGTTTTCACTTGTATTAACAAAGACATATTATTTTACTTTAAGGTTGTATTTTTCCAGTAGAGATGACTAATGCACTTATCTCAAGGTTTCGTGCTAGGCTAGTTTCATCCTCTTTGAAGCAAGGTCAGTTTCTGCAGGTGCGGACAATAAAAGCACTGATACAGAAATAATTGGCAAACTTTGTTGCAACGTGTGTTCCAAGGCTCGAAGGACACCTTATGCATAAATGAGTACTAGGAGAAAGACACTATTCATTGGTCAAAAGGAAGCCACCCTATGAACCCCCCAATGGAAGACCCTGAAGAATTTGGAATGTTTCTTACTTAACCCACCAGACAAAGAGAAGTCAGCCATTTTTCTACGATGCCATTTTGAAGCCCGACTCAAGACGCCATTTTGGAACGAACCCCTTGATGCCTTTTCTCTGTCGCAGAGAAAGAGACTTTAAAGAATTCTCACCCTAGAGACTTTAACTTTAATTTTGCCCCTTCCTGCCCATGCAGTAACATTTGCCCCATTCTCCTTGCTGCCGCAAGGAAAACTTGCCTTAACTTTGCCCCTTTGAAAACCCGCCCCATTCTGGTCGAACCGATACCTGAAGGACAAAGACTTTTCTTGAGTGCTGATTGTATTTGCTAAATATGAAGGGATAATTGTATTATGCATTGTGTTTTCCTTCCTAGGTACCAACTGCTTATTTTCATAGGGCCCAAGCTAGGAGTTTTCTAAATTTGTGTTAACTAAATTAGTTTTGCATGAAGCCCCACATGCCAATGCTAATTAGAGGTTAGTTGAGGTATTCACTTGATGTACCATGCTAAATTGAAATCTTGTTATGCTGACCGATGTATGCAATTAGTCAAATTCAGTTGCTTATACTAGTGATTTGTATTGCTATAACCGAGTGCATTATAATCCAGATTTTGCGTAGATTGCGTGTCTTCCGCCACTATGGACAGATAGTAATGTTCGTATATGTATACCATTTGATTTTGAGACTCACTTATATCATGCTAGCTTTGTTAATATAGGGAAATAAATTCATTAACTTCAAATAAACTGGTGTGGTTATTCATGACTGAAAGGTCATGGTGCGTCAAAATACTGATTGTTATTGATTCCTTATGTGCTGATTGCTCTATTAATTGAGTATTGGGTATTGATTATAATGGTAATTCAGAGACGTACCATGCCCAAAAAGTCTGGGAGTTTTTCAAATTATCCCATCAAACATACCACCAAAGCCTGAGTTGACAGACATGAGTGACGGGATATGGGGTAATTAATAAATATATATATGCAAGAACTGAAACCTATAGAGGAATACTTAATGACTGCACTTCTTGGGTACACTGGATGATGCTGAATGTGGTTGGGAGTTTGATGTTGTGTAGGTTGTGTTATGATTCACAACAAATGTACTTTCTACTGTATACTTTCGCTGCCGGACATGGGTTGTTGGTGGTGTTATTATATATGAAAATCTTGAAAAAAAGATTTGAACCATAAAGGGAGTAGGGAGGGTGCATTACCTCACGTCACTAGTACAGGAACCTCTGAAGTCAGTAGAAGAGTTTAGTATCTCAGGTCGCTTCTAAAGGTCTCTCTGAAGTCAGCAGAAAGGCTTCAATGAATGCGTCCGTTAATTACTAGACATCCTTCTGAAGCCAACAGAAATGATGCAGTATTTCAGGTCAATACTATTAGTCCCACACTGTTCAAAGGTAGTCTAGTTTCACTTTGCTTTGGACATGTGAATACTGGAGTTCTCCTTTTTGAGACAGAACATGACAGAAGATTTTTCATGAACTATTGCTTTGAGTTGTGCGACCATATTATTGCAAAGAAAAACCTTTCTTTTTTAACTGGTGTAAGCTGTAGGATATGATGTGGATGGTGACTGAATGGAAATGCAGACCTGTGTCTCCTCTGTGGAGATAGATAGTGTTGGACTTGGCCCTTTCTGCAGGGTCACCCCAAACCTTCTGCCTTCAGCCTTCAGTTTTCTGAACCTGCTTTTGTTGGCTTTTTTAGGACTCTGCTCACCAAACCACTTCTAATCACTGCTAAAGTGCTTGTGCTCTCTCCTTTACATATGGTCAAATTGGCCTACACCCAACTGGCACACTTAATTTACCTGTACTTCCCTAGTACTGTAGAACTACATGTACCCAGGGCTTGTAAATGAAATGCTACTAGGCTGCAGCACTGATTGTGCCACCCACCTAAATTGCCTTTTAAACAGGTCTCAGCCCTGAGATTGCAGCCTGTGTGTGCAGTTTTAATGCGCCATTTCCACCTGGCAAAATAAATCTTTTACCAGTCCCAAACCTTCCTTTTTAGTACATGTAAGTCACCTGTAAGGCAGGCCCTAAGCCCAAAGGGTGCAGTGTATTTGTAAATTTTGTCATGTACATCAAAAATTATACAGCCTGAAAATGAGAAACACCCAGACAGTGAGAAAAAGGGAGAATAGGTGGTGGCAGGATGAGCCATCTCTGTCTTAATTCAATTTCTGGTAAAAGTATTTGCAAAGTGTATCTGTTACAGATTTTTTTTTGACCTGTAATACTGGGATAGCAGAGCCACCTGATAGTTTGGGAATGGTAGAGATAACTAAATGAATTCATAAATTTAGGGGGTCATTATGAACATGGCGGTAAACACCGTCGCCTGGCGGTGAACAGAAACCTGCCATATAATGATGTCAAAAACAGAAACCGCCAAATATTCTCCTACCACCAGCCACCTCCAGGGCACTTGATGCCGGAAAGGCTGCACACCCCACCAACCACCACCAAGCACACAAATCCCCTGCCCTCCAAATAAAGATGTACAAATCACCACAGCGGATAGTGGTTGCCGAACGACCATTGGTGGTACAGACCGCCACGGCCAGCAATGGGACCCAACAGCAAGAAAATGCACACATTGGCAAGTTTGAAACCCACACACCAGGCACACATCCAGGTCACTATAAAACACTCACATATACACCACACAATCATTTGCATCACCAATAGGACAACTGAGACTGACAACACAACACCCATACACAGAACTCAACATCACACAAGTCACATACCCAACCACACAACAGCACCCTCACCATTATCCAAACAACACACCACCCACAACACACACCATGGCACCCCCAAAGCACACACACTTCACAGATAAGGAGCTAAGAACAATGGTTAATGAAATAATCAAGGTCAAACCACAAATCTTCGGGCCACAGGTCCAGCACACACCCATCGCCAGGAAGATGTAGTTATGGCAGATGATTGTCAACAAGGTAAATGCAGTGGGAAACCATCCACGCACAAGAGACGACATCCGCAAGAGATGGACCGACCTCCGCAGGAAGGTGAGGTCGATGGCATCGAGGCACAACATTGTGGTCCAGAAGACTGGGGGACGACCCACACCTACACCCCCGACTACACAGACTGGGAGGAAAAGGTACTGGCCATCCTGCACCCTGAGGGCCTCACTGGACTCACTGGAGGAATGGACTCAGGTACGTCATCTACAGTTACCCCATATCCACCAAACCTGTAATGCATACACCACCCCAACCCTCCAACTACCACCAGGAACACTACCTCACCCAGGCCACAAACACTACATCCAGCCACCCTGCATGCCCACAAACCCACTAACAGGCCCACATCCCTCCCCCTTTGCACAACCACCTACCCCTGCAAGGAATTACAATGGCACTACACCACCCACAATGCACCTCCACATCCCATGCAAAATGCAATGGCAACCCCACAATAGGTCCATGCATGGCCCAACACTGGAATAAACTGCACAACATAGGGCAGCGCTGTGCATCCTGATTTGATTTAGTACATGTAACATACATGTCCATCCCCCCCACAGGCACCACTACCCATGCCACCCTGACGGAAAGGCCAAGGAGGGCTAGCGCCCCCACATGTAGACAGAGGCCCCACTCAGGAGACTGGAGAGGGATGTATGGACAGTGAGGAATACCCTGGCCCGTCACACAGTCCTGGACTGTCACCCTCCAGCAACCCCACCCAGGATACCACTGACACCCCTACCACCCAGTCACCAACATCAGCTCTGGCCAAACGACCCCACACCAGTGTCTCCAGGGCACAGACTAGCGGACCATAAGTACAGAGGCCAGAGTCACCACCTACTAACAGGCAGGATGACGATGGCCCCAGTACAAGTGGTACCGCCAGATTTGTGCAGGGGACACAGGCACAGGGGGCTAGGCCCAGTGGGAGGGTATCAGTGGCTCAGGGGGGAGGCCAAAGGATGAATGCTGCAACCCAGGAGGTGATCTCTGAGGTCCTGGGAGCATACCACCATACCCAGGACTGGATGGGCCAGATCCTGGCCACCCTGGAACAGAGTCAAAGGTTGTACATAGCCCAACATCAAGAGACCATGGAGCAGTGGTAACAACTGAATGCCACCATGGCCACTATAGCAGGGGTGCTGTAGTACCACCACCTAACCCAGCCTGAGACAACCACAAACCGGGAAGCCCCTACAACTGCCCAGGACACAGACCAGCCATCAACATCATCATCAGAATCAACTGGACTGGTGGCAGGACACACAGGAGGCCAGCACCCCTACCCATGCAGCCCAGCACCAGACACTCAAACCGTCCCCCAGACCCAGATATGGCACGACCAAGACCAAGGCGCCCACTAAGAAGTGACCCTGACATTGGCTGTCTCCTCAGTGTGCCACTGTGCCACCATCCTCGCCCGCCAATAGCAACATGACAACTTGCAAGGGACAGATGGACCTATACCCACTGCCACCATTCGTTCAGCCCAAGTACCTGTTATGGACATCCACCATTAGCCCACTACCTATCTCTGTAAAGCGCACCAATGCATTAAGGACACCAAATAAAACACATATAAACCAATGTGTATGTCCTCTGTCATAATGATGAATCAATTGTAAATGTGAATGCATTTGCTAGTCAATTCCATAATCAGACCTTTATTGCAGGAATTGCATCCCACGCACAACATTGTGTGGAGTAAACAGAAATGTACACCATGTTTGTCTCCATGGCACATGCCACCTTAATATTCAGGTAACCGTGTCAATGACTACAAACCCCACACCCCCATAGTGAATAAGTCAGACAGACATTATGCATCCCAGACAACATCATCAGTGAACAGTACCTCATAGTCACTGGAAGTATAGTTGTATCAGCTGGTTCCTGGAGTGGACATCTTCCCCCTCTTCATCCTCACCATCACTCTCATCCCCTCTCAGAGGAAGCAGGTCTGGATTTACAGCACCCTCCTCCTCCAGTAGGGGGATAGCTTTCCTCACAGCCATGTTGTGCAGCATGCAGCAGGCCACCGCTATTATAAACTTTAATAATAATTGAACATTCAATGTCCAAATAAGGCCATTGGCCAGTCTAACTGTAAAAGGCTGAAGGGCCCAAATGGCCGAACTTGACTCCCACATGTGCTCATGGTACACCACCATAAAGGGACATCAATGGGGCAGCCAGGCACCTCAGTAAACGGGGCAGAGGGTGGCAGGGGTGGGGACTTCCATCTGGGAGGTGGAGGGGTTTTGGGTTTGCCCTTGGAAGGTGGGAAAGTGGGCTCGGACGGGGGTGGCAGATGGACGAGGGACAGTTTGTGGCTTCTTGCTCACTGGGGAAGGGCCACGGGAATGGGAAGGGCGGACTGGAGCGGACTTCGACATGGAAGGAGTGGACAGGGCAAGAAGGTGGGCACGTTTAGGGATGAGATGGGGTGGGCCAGTGGGTCTGAAAAGGTCAACACGGGACAGAAAAAGTTTTTTTGTTGATGTTTGCACACTCTGGAGACGTGGTTCATCATTTCATTGTGGGGTGTGTTGTGCACATGTGTGTACTTTGGGCAGGTTGTATTGGCCTTGTGTCGGGTAAGTACCTCTTGTTCTGGTGTGTGTGGCTTGTGATGGTGTGTGGGGTTGGGGGTACGTTGCTTTGCCTTATGTGTGTAACTGTGCCCTTTCGTCTCTTGGTTGTTAGGTTGCAGTACGTACCGTCGTCCTCTTCGTCTGTGGCCATCCCTTCATAATACCAAATTGCAGTGGTATGTACGAAGGACTGTACTAAACAAACATAAAAAGCACTGGGATAAACAAAAACAAAATAAAGACAGACAAAGTCATGGAGCAGACTCTCCTCATCCAGAGAGCTCAGAAAGGAAATAGAGAAAATATAAAAGCTCCTGACAGATATACTGATTCATATCCCTCTCGTTCCTTTCAGGTGCACCAGATAGATGTAGCAAGACAGTGGGCCAGTCAGAACAATGTCCTTACTATGAGAAACAGAAGAAAGACTCACAGCGGTCTTCAGATAAGAATGAAGGCAAATCCCCACAAACAAAGCCACAATTTAAAAAGAAAAAGGGGGCATCAATCTCAATTAAAAATACCAGCAAACTTGAGAACATTGCTGTAGAACAAGACGTGGGGTCAGTGCGGCAGACGTCAGGGTATGTCGACAGAGTCTGAAAGATCATCTGGATGCAACAGTAACTAACGACTTTCTTGCAGTCGAGACTGCAGACGGGCGCGTTCTCCCAACGACAGGGTTTATGATGTAAATATCCGAATTGAGGGAGACATAGAGTGCACCATAAGTGTACTTTTATGGGATGAACTTAATTGTGATATCCTATTGGCAGAAAAGGACAGGCCACCCAAACACGTCCATCAGCTCCCACATGAGGAAGATATTATTTTGCCTTCTTTCTCACATCTAGTTCCGGAAGCGGTAAAAGAAGCCTACGCTGTTGACTGGGCTTTGGCACAAGCACCTGCGCAATACCGCAACCACAAAGGGTGGAGTAGAGATTCCCCCTACCACATTATACCTATTAGATCCACACCCCAGCCTCAACACCAGTATCCTGTTATAAACGAGGCTAAAGCTCCAGTGAGGGAGATCCTCACTCAGCTCGAGTAATAGAGCCCTGTGTCTCTGCAGTGAATAACCCACTATTCCCTGTTGCAAAACCAGACCATTCATATAGAATAGTCTTAGACTGCAGACACCTAAACAGTCATAAACACGCTTATGCAATTCAAAATTCACACAGCACCGCACTAATTAACAACATAGGGGGTGATTCTCACCCTGGCGGGCGGCGGAGGCCGCCCGCCAGAGTTCCCCCCTCCAGAATACCGCACCGCGATCATTAGACCGCTGCGGGTATTCTGGGTTTTACACTGGGCTGGCGGGCGGCCGCCAAAAGGCCGCCCGCCAGCCCAGTGTAAAACAACCTTCCCACGAGGACGCCGGCTCCGAATGGAGCCGGCGGAGTGGGAAGGTGCGACGGGTGCAGTGGCACCCGTTGCGAATTTCACTGTCTGCAATGCAGACAGTGAAATTCTTTGTGGGGCCCTCTTACGGGGGCCCCTGCAGTGCCCATGCCATTGGCATGGGCACTGCAGGGGCCCCCTGGGGCCCCACGACAACCCATACCGCCATCCTGTTCCTGGCGGGCGAACCGCCAGGAACAGGATGGCGGTATGGGCTGTCAGAATCCCCCATGGCGGCGCAGCGAGCTGCGCCGCCATGGGGGATTCAAATGGGCAGCGGAAAACCGTCGGGAGACCGCCGGTTTTCCACTTCTGACCGCGGTCAAACCGCCGCGGTCAGAATGCCCAGCGGGGCACCGCCAGCCTGTTGGCGGTGCCCCCGTCATTTTAGCCCTGGCGGTCTTGGACCGCCATGGTTAGAATGACCCCCATAGTGTGTAAAAATACAAAACAACTTTGGATATTTCCAATGTTTCTTTCTGCCAGAACTTAGCACATGAACGTTGGGGCCTGAGTGCATTCTCATTTGGCTCACAAAAAAGATTCTGTAGTTTGCCCCAGGGCTCAAGAACAGCCCAGGGTTGTTCTCAGCCTGTGTAACATCAATATTGCATGATATTGACCTCAAGGCCTTGTCCTATGTGGATGACATCTATCTCACAGATGACAACCTCAACATTCATCTTGCCAGGGTCAGTCGGATCGTTCTAGGATTCACAGCCCTTGGCTACAAATTCAATTTCAAGAAAACTAACATTTTCAGTGTATTGTTCTTTGGATACGAGCTATCAAATGAGGGCAAGAGTCTGGCCCGCACCTTTTAGAAAAATGTGCTCAACTGTAACCACCAAACACAATTAAGAAACTGCAGTCTTTACTTGGTTTCTTTAACTTTGGTAGAACTTACATCCCTGATTATGAACAACACATCAAGCCACTCTATGATTTAATTCACCCAGATTTTTCAAGCGGACACTGGACAATTGAACACACTCACATCGTTTGAGGATTGCAGCAATACATGCTGTAAGCAATATACTTACACACACATAACAACAAAACAAATTTGTCCATCAGAATAATTGCTGGTACCATCGGTGTCACCTATGTCACCGATAATGAGGGTGACACTGTGCCCATTGCATACAAATCACATTTATATTCCAATGCAGAACAACGTTTTGCACCCACAGAAAAAAATTTAACTGCTTTACAGATGGCTGTCCTTAAGGAGAGGCCACTTGCCCAAGGGAAACGCATTATTGTTGTTACCTCGGTGCCAGCCTTAGAGGCCGTCACTAACGCAAGCGTTCCTAACACTAAAGCATTACATACGCGTTGGATTCAATGGGCAACCTCCCTGACTGCCACTGATGTTAATTACATCTTTGACCCAAAACTTCAAACACAAGAATTTCTCCAATACGAACAGGAGTACCCTGCACCTCTTAACATCTCGCCACTTGACAGGTACTACACTGTCACTTACACTGATGGTTCAGCACAACCAGCTGTAGATACAAAACATCAATACCTGGCCGCTTGCGCAGCCGTGAGCGGACTGATGAAGGATACCCTCAGAATACCAACACGCTAACCCTGGGGGACTGCACAGCACAGTTGACTCTTATATTGGCACTGTAACATACGGATCCAGTGCCGCTCACACTGATTGTGTGTGATTTGTACTATTGTGTCCAGTCCTACAATGATTATCTCAATCATTGGTGGTTGAACAGGTTCAGAGACTCTAAGGAGAGCACCATAAAACACAGAACTGTGGGGGAGGGTGGCTGATCTTAATGGTAAGGTACTTGAGGCTCATGTAGTCCATACACTGGGTCTCCAACGTGTAGGAGAACATGTTATTGGAAACACCTTGACTGATTTAAGCAGAAAAATCCGCACTAGCTATGGCTTCTGTTGCTGCAGTGATTCATTATCAGACGAGATTGTATAGTGAAATTCTGGCTGCCGTAAAAGCTTCGGCTGAAGGCAAGCCTCTCCCAGAAGCATACCCTACTAAATATTCATACCACATCAGTGCCACATTAGTGCACAGAACGTTGCCTTTGCAGCAATTCTTAGGGTTGGAGATCGAGTAATCCCCAACGAAGACCAAAGATTAGATCTCATCAAAGCAGTGCATGAGGGTTGTTGCATCCACTCACGCTGGTGTCATAGCCACAGTATCACTCTTACAGAAACGCTTCTGGTGGCCATGGTCTATACAAACAGACCAAGCAATATGCTCTTTGCTGTGTCATTTGCTAGCAGACAAAGGGCTCATATATCAAACGCCCACTGCAGATATCCCTATTAGTGTCCAACAGGCCACTACAATGTGTGTACCAGGACCATTGTGTACCCTTACAACCCGATGGTGCATACATATACATTTTAGTCGCTATTGATTCTTGTTCTAGATTCCTGTGGATATGGCCACAGCAGTCTGCTGACACTCGATCTGTTGCTGATCTTTATTGGTACATATGCGGTTGCAGCATTCCATTCAGACCAGGGCCCTGCTTTTGCCTCTAAGGCATTCAGGGACACCATGAAGAAGATGGGTGTTGAACTCCATTACTCCTCACCCTACCATCCTGAGGTTAATTCGATTGTGGGGAGGACAAGTCGAGATCTAAAGCAGTCCTTAACAGCTAGAGTATTAGCTTCAGGCCGCAGTTGGTTTCATCACCTATATGGAGTCCAGAGAGCACTGAATAATCTGCAAAGACGGGCCTTGGGTGGATGCACTCCTTAAGAGGTCCTCTATGGGATACCTATTTGTGTCCCAGATCTAGATGGCCCTGGTATGGTGGGAGCAGATACACATTTTGACATAAATGAAGGTCTCACTGTTTTACAGGAGCATCAGCAGCTTTGTGATGATAATTTATCTGTCAGTGCTGTCACCTTAGGAATAAGGGATTTGCCAACAGGCTGGATTCCTAAAGTCTGCTCTGTGAGAATATAGCTTTGAAGAAGGAATTCAGCCCATCCTACAGAGCATCAGTACTAGTCCTGGGAATACAAGGCACCAGAACTATCATCTTACCACCGCTACCAGGTTCCAAAGCCAACACATTTGTTTCAATTGACAACATCAAATTGCATCAAGTGACCGATCTTGTACAGTAGACCTAGAGGTCCCTTGGGTAGTTCCCAATTCCCTCTCACTACCCAACAGGACATACTTCTTCAAAGAAGAAACAACAACCCTTCTTACTACACCAGCATGTACAACGATGCTACAAATGCTGGGGAGGGCGAAGAATGAGCTTCTGCTGATTCTAATTACCACTTCACCTACAAGAACGGTCCAAGATGTTGCTGTTTTCTCCTCCAAAGCAACACAAACAGACAACACCGTCTACTATGAACCTCCATGCGAAGTGGATCCATTCATCAGTAATTCACCGGCTCCTGTGTTTGGAGAGACTGCTTTTGGTTACTTCATCCACCTTGAAGACTTTTCTTCGTCTTCCTCTGTACCTGCAACTGGAACTGTTACAACGCTGTACCTATGGCTTACAAATACCTATTTGCTTTATCCATGGAACTATCTGTGGATATTTCTGACATTGCTTTCCTTTCTCTTATGGATTGGTTTTGTGACTTTTCTTTCTCCTGATAAATGGTAATTATCTTCCTGAACGCTCTTCTGTCGATCCAGTAGATGAAGTTCTAACTCCATGCCTTTACTCACATTAGGTCTGAAGAGACTTGTCCCTTGTGAACATTTCAGCGGTACCAAATTCCAGATGGGATTGTTTGGGATAAAGTTCCCTTAGATATATTCGGGCCTACTGAAGTTATCAAATTTCATATGCTTTCAAAATTTCAATGACTGATGTAACTACACCTGGTATTGTTTCTGATGACTGGGATTTTAAAACAGTTGATGTAATGCTTGCTGAGCTGCAGGATTACACTGTATTTGAAAGTGATGACGTGTACATGAACACAGCGAATTATGGGGAAATGTTCTGTTATAATCATTGGGGACATTACTATCTACACCGAACAACTAGACAAAAATCTGTATTAAATTACACACAGTGGGAACACTGTTTCACACCACCTGTGGGGAGCCCCAAAACATACTTAGACAAATTTGCATACTTTTCTGGGCATGACACAACAAATGCAGAGTCATATTATTTCAAATTACCACCTTCTAAAATTAGGAGAATTTTGCTGACGCCAAATTAATCTATTCAGATTCCTTTGTTTCCCGACTTGCAGTTGAAGGATACAAATACTGGAAAAACACTATTGATGTGAAAAGTATATGGGAAAGACAAGATTGGCAAATTCAGGGTAGGGAAGCTTTGTTTAAAGCATGCCTTATTCCTGTCCAAATTATAATCTTAAATGTCACACTACAGCAGACATCCTGCATAGGGTTAGCAAAAAGGAAATTAAAATGCCCAGTATCCCCACACTAGCCAAATTCACCAATTGGTAAACATTCCTTAATGTCACATAGGTAGAACTAAATGCTTGGGTTCAAGATGGTACCTATAATTCCACACTTAAAAGTCCTGGCGTGTGGTTATTGTGGCCAACAGACATAAATGGGTATCAGGTGCGTTTTCTGAATTCCTCAGGGGGTTTCAAGATAAGCAGGTCGAACCCTCACTATGTTTCAGGTCAACACTTGGGTATAGTAACCACATATAGGGGGTCATTATGAACACGGCGAGAATCCCTGCCATGTTCATGATGGCGGTCTTATCACAGACCGCCAGCCCCCTTGAGACCCTGCCGGCCGAATAATAAACATTCTGCTGGGCCGACTGGCGGAAACACTGTTTCCGCCCACCAGCCTAGCAGAATGTTGGGCCGGGACATTGCCAACAGCTCCACACGCTCCACACGGCTCCACATGGAGCCGTCGTCAATGCCGATGTGCAGCAGCACCCATCGCGCAGACCACTGCCCGTAAATCGGGTAGTGACCGGCATGACGGGGCACTGCATGGGGGCCCCTACACTGCCAATGCCAAGTGCATGGGCAGTGCAGGGGCCCCCAGGGGGTCCCGGAGCTCCCCTTCTGCCAGCCTTTTCCTGGAAGGTGAACCGGCCCGGAAATTGCTGGCGGAACAAGGATGAAGAATTCCGTCATCGTCGGGCTGCCTGTCAGTGGTAGCCTGGCGGTGGTGGAAGGCCACCTGTGGCGGTCTCCACTGCCTTCATTATGTGGCGGTCGAGACCGCCATGTCGGTGGCGGTAATTTCCGCCACCACCGGCATGGCGGTCTTCACGGCCAAGTTCATAATGAGGGCCATAGTGTGGGTAAACTGTGCCAACAATGGTTACAGACTAACACCTTAGCAGCAGTCAAGGAACATCTTCATCTCCTATCAGAGGACGTAGACTTGCAAGATTTATTGCTAGGTCCAAGAAAGTCACACTCTAAATGATTTTTGTATGCCATATACAATAACATATGAAAGTGTTCTCAAATGGAAGCGGCTGCACGTTTAAGGCACATAGGTATGAAAATATGGAAAAGGCTTCAGCTGTTGTTGATAATGGAATGAATACTCTGTTCAACATATTATACACCCTTAATAACGTAGTGTCATCTGCGATTAATTTCATACAGAAGCACATGTCCCTTTTACAGTAGTGACTTGCTCTCTGCTTTTGATTTGTCAAGGGAACATCAGATAATGGCTAAAAAGGAAGCGAGTTGCACCATGCTTAACATTGAAAAGTTAGAAAAGCTGCCTTTCAGAGTAGCCAAAAGTCCTTCAACAGTATTATGGGGGTTATTCTAACTTTGGAGGAGTGTTAATCCGTCCCAAAAGTGACGGTAAAGTGACGGATATACCACCAGCCGTATTACGAGTTCCATAGGATATAATGGACTCGTAATACGGCTGGTGGTAAATCCGTCACTTTTCCGTCACTTTTGGGACGGATTAACACCTCCTCCAAAGTTAGAATAACCCCCCTTTTCTTATACATGACATTATACATCTGTCAATTTCCACCTTTCGTTTCATGAAATATTCGAAATCTTTTGCTCTAGGCAGAAATGAGCGGCTAGGAGGTAGCTTTATTAAAGAAGAGAGGGAGTTGCCTTTCAAATACAATTGTCTGAACGGTGAAACAGAGGTCTTTTTGAGAGAATACAAGACTACTGTTAGTCATTCACTGATTTGCAAACAGGTGTCACTTCACGGCTTTTGCAATGCGGGGGTCGCACACTTGGCATGCTTACTGAAGGGTACTTCCATCCCTATGATTCATCAAGCTTTTCATATACTTTTGAATGGAAGTTATGTGGTCCTGAACGAACAGGGCTGTAGCGGTATAAGTCCAGAATTTGCCTATGCAATTTCAGCCTCTCAGTTTGTATTTTTTTATGGACATGTTCTATTCTCCCCCACACAAGAGACAAAAGTAGCAGAAATGTTGCCTCACATTGATACTACTAATGTAAATTATGACGAGCTGAGTAGACTAAAGGCACTACTGTTCCAAAAACAAGTGGCGTTGACATCGGCCAGTGAGATGTATGCTCTCCAGATATCAAGATCATCAGCCGAGATACAATCCCTAATAAATACTAACTTCCCCAAGTACTTCGGAGAGCTCGTTTCCAGAATACTTAACGCCTTGAGCTCTATGAGGATGGTGCACTTCTTTAAGGCTGTTGGGTCTGGATTTGTTTCCATCTTCCAGACTGTCTTTGGAGTCATCCCATAGGCTATCCATTCACTCTTCTCAAGTGTGTTTGTCGGTTTTCTGGTGGCTTTGGCACTGATTGGCGGAATGCTGCTGCTGTTCCTAATAGGCAGTGATTCTGTTCTTTGGTGCTCTCTGGCTGGGGGAATTGACGCATGATTGTTCATTGTCATTCCAATCAGTCCTATGGTGCGTGCAACCGGTCTTTTGCTGCACCTGGTGCCTGTTCAAGTGTCTATCATCAGTGAGTCTTGCTGGTCCTCCAGTGCGTCCTGTGGGCAGAGAACTGCTGGTGTTCCCCATGAGGGTTCATTCACAGTCGTGCCCCCTGAGATTCAGTCTGATTCGCTATGCCACCTATGAGCCACCCCTTGTCAACTATTTGGCTCTTTCAGGCACTTTAGATGGTGCTGCCTTTGCGGGTGATCCTGCACTTTAGGCTTCTGAGCACTTCTGCTCCGTGGACCCATCTGCCAATCATGTCATCGATCTGACATCTGATGACGTAGAGTCATTCCTGGATGCACTTCCTTTTGATTATTTCAGAGACATTCTTCAAGATCATGCTTATTGTTAACTGATTTAACCATTGGCTTTATTCCAAAGTTTAAAAAGTTTATGCCAAAATTGCCTTCTTAAATAAGATTAACTTTGCCCTGCTGTGCTTGTCATGGTTGACATGTTATCTCGTTGTATGTTTTTGGCAGCACCTTCTATGGCGTCATCAAGATGGCATCATCCTTGTTCTGGCAATGGGGAGGGTGTAGTGGATCCTATTTAGTTTTAATGGGAATCAGGAGTTCAGCTTAGCCTTCTGGTTTGCAGGCCTGTGCCACTGACACCTAGTGACTTTTAACCTACGCGTCCTGCTCTCTTAGCCCATTTATTTTATTATCTCTTTACAGATGGCTGCCTTTGTTTAGAGTTAGAGGCAGGTTTTGATTTGCATTATTAGTGACACTCTGTGAAGGTGTCACTATCAGCATCAAAACCAAGTGATGGACATAGGTATTCACATCATGTCCCTTTTCTACTTACTTGTGAGAGGAACATACTTTTGGTGGGATTTGTTTACATAATTGTTGCCACAAGCCTGCCCCCTTATCTATTCTTTAGGAACATACCTGCGTCAGGGGTCTACAATATCTGTATAAATACATCTCACGCAGACAAGGTTATCAGAGGGATTCCTACCAGATGCAATCAACGCCATCTATGCTGCACGTCACCTTGATGCAGACCCAGCCTTCGTGTCACCACAGAGTCTGATCTAAAGACCTCATTCCAAGGTAACAAAGGTTGAGGGACGCTTCTCATGGACACGGTACTGGCAGAATAGGTTTATCATACCTAGCTCTCGCTAGGTTAGGTTAGAGTATAGGTTCTCCATGGAAGGGTATTAGGGATTTTACATTTTATGTTCATTGTAAGATGGTGGATGTCTTTGTATTCATGACTCTCATCTTTACAATTCTGCTTCTTGCATTGTTCATCATTGTACTCATTGCAGCACACACATTTTATCGTAGAGTGCAGTCTTTTTCATAAATCTATTGAAAACATTCCTGCATCTCATTTATTGCCTGTGTGTGATGGAGACTTATTGATAACGTGAGAAAAGGGTAACTTCCGTTCCACCAGGACTACCCTGAGATGTCGCAATCTAGAGTCCATTCATAAAGGCTCCCAGTTGCGACTTGTTGTAGAAGTGACTCAGTCATCTACAAACAAAAGTGCTGTCATCCCTAAACCAGGAGTCTTGCATAGGAGCGAGAATCCAACTACGACAAAAGGGACAGGAGGCAGAAGGGCCACTGGTAGGGATATGCAAAGTTGTATAACTTTTGTCGCACAAAAATCTTCACAGATTGCACAAAATGTAAATGTTAGCATGAAATGTGGCTAATGTGAATTTTTTGACATGAAAACATACTTCACCTAAAAACGATCACCAGAGATCCAGGTAAAAGATTGATTCGAGCAGAACATGTCTCTCGGCAAGGCATGTGCTGCGTGGGCTAATCTATTGCAGGTAAAAACTTTTGCAAAATCATGTAATAGGAAAAAAATGAGAAATGTTGTGAATTTCACGTTTCATATTTAGGAATTTCGCAATTTAATATGTACATTTTGCCCAGGGTACTAGAAAGGAGATGAAAATGTGGACAACAGATTGGAAGGCAAGCAGCAGAGCAGATAAATAAATGACTGTAAATGGGTTCGTTATCTGACGTATGTAAGATATTGGAAGAATGCGACAGGCACTGCTATTTGAGGTAATAGTAACTGTTTTATTTATATCTTGGCCAGTCCTCTCTTGTTCCTCTTCACAAGATCAGCCCTAATTTCTATTTCCTCAAAGCCCCTTTTCTTTTCCCTTTCCAGGCTCTGGTGGTGTCTTGGCTCCGTCTTGAGGCGGTCTGGTTTCCCGTCCTCCGGTCGCCCGTATTCCCCAAAAGAAAAGAAAAAGAAAAATAATCAGGTAAGTGAAATGAAGTAGGGCTAAGGTAAGGAATCAGATAGGGGTTAGTAAGGGTTGTGAAATAGATAGGGGCGGCAGTGCTGGTTGTGGTGGGTTTCTCTATTTAGTTATTGTGCCTTCTCTCCCCCTTTAGTCCCAGACAACCCCTTCTCTCCTTTCTAAGGTTCCTCGGGAGGTGTCCCAGTCCGTGGGTTAAGTAAACGGGTTTCCCCTCTCTTTGCAGGTTTATGCCCTTCTTTTAAAAAGTCCTCCACGTCCTCCCTTTTCTCCCCCCACCTCCCTCTTTTCCCTGCGAGCCAACCTGACAGAGTCTGCCAGGCAGGGTATAGTCGTACCTGGGAGGGCCACGTCCCTCCAGGGGCGCGGCCGGCACGTAGGTGGTCCCCCGATTTCTCTTCGGTCGGGTTGGGGGTCGCCCACTGGTTCTCCTTTTCCTCGAGGCGTCCCGACTTCCGGGTCTCTCCCTCCGTCTCGATTACTTTGCTGGCGGTGTCTTCCTCTCCCTCCAGCTCCTGGGTGATGGTGGTTTCCTCTCCTCGGCTTCTCCGCGTTCTCGGCTCCTCCTTTTCCTCCGACCTCTCTCTCCGTCCGTCTTCTCTTTTCCTCTTTATGACGCCCTCAGCGTCATACGTCATTATAGGGGAATCCTCTTCCGTGCCCCGGGGGTATCGGTTTTCTTCCCCGACGGGAGCTTTGGACCCGGGATCGGCACCTCGCCCGTTACAATGACTTAGCCCTATTTAAATAATTCATAAATGTCGATAGAAACTTGACAGAAACATGACCATATGTGAAAGTGCATCTCTGTCGATATTCGACTTTGTATATGTGGTTGTATGGTTGGGCGATTGGGTGAAAATGACAATGGGTCAATGACTGAAAGAATAGAATGATAAGTGAGCTGTATAAATGAATACATAGATGAGTGAGTGCACGGGCCGAAGAATGAGTGGATTGATGGATAGTTGTGTAAGTTGATGAGTGAGTCCATTAATGCTTGGGTAAATGGAAAGTGTAAAATATTTGAATGTTTGCTTAGCTTCGATCATGGCTTGCCATAAACACAGTAAAATGCGAGGAGCATTTGTTGCGTTACCCATTAAATGTTATTTCAGCACCCATCCACAACAATACTTGCGTGTACTGACAGTGCATATGAATAGTTGAAAACAGTGTATGGAGAACTGCTACCGTGATGGCAATCCCAAAATTATGCCACTAGTCTGAATTATCATGCCATGGTTGCCAGGGCCAACGTTGTGTCAGAGTTCAACACAGGCAAAATATATGCCACGATTTACCACTATTATGCTTTGTCCCGATTTAGCCAATAGTACCATTATGACATGCAGGCCATGGTGAGTGGTGAGCATCATAAAGCCGCAGATTATCACTTTATGCCCAGGCTTAACACTATTGTGACATTAATCCTCATCATCATTCTCATTGTGCCACTGATGCACCTCTGGCACAATGTTTGAGAGGTGGTGGGTCACCAAGTGACATGGAAGATGTCATATACATGTGAGAACATGTCAGTACTTCAAGGATGGGTGACCCTGACCCGGATACCACACTCATCAGTGGGGCCCATCCTTTATGGCAGAGGGGCCACCCCCCCACCTTTTGCCCCTCATGAAGAGTGTCTGTCAGGCTGAACAAAGGTCAGCCTGACAGACACTCTCCATGTTCAGCTCAGGCAGCCAGGAGCAGACATGCGCGCTTTGCGCACACTCCTGGCTGCCTGAGCCAAACTTTGCTGGGATGAGGAGGTCACAGCTCCTATGGGCGTGACATCCTCGGCTCAGCAAAGGTGCCTCAAGGCTCTCCCTTGGGTGACACTTCGTCACAGAGTGGGGTGGGGTCAGCAGACTCACTGACCCTATCCCACTATGTGACGAGGCTGGGACTGCTGTCTTCCCTCATTGGCTGACCAAAGGTCAGCCAATGAGGGAAGGCAGCAATCCCAGCTCTCCTGGGACCTGGAAACTGAAGGTAAGTGTGTGTGTGTGTGTGTGTACGTATGTATGTGTGTGATGTTTTAAATTGAATTTTTGGTGAGCGTGTGCATGTTTGAGTGTTATGAGTGTTGTTAATGGATGTGCGTGCGTGTGTGTGTGAAAGAATGAGTGTGTGCGATCTTTCAAAATGAATGTTTGGTGCGTGCGTGCATGTTTGAATGGTTTGAATGTTGTTAATGGATGTGCGTGCGTGGTGTGCGAAAGAATAAGTGTGTGTGATGTTTTAAAATGAATGTTTGGTGCGTGCGTGCATGTTTGAATGGTATGAGTGTTGTTAATGGATGTGCGTGCGTGCCTGCGTGCGTGTCTGTGTGTGAAAGAATGAGTGTGTGTGTGTGTGTGCTTGTCCCGCCGCACCCCTCCTTCCTAAAGCTGCCGGCCGCCACTGACACTCATACTCACTTTCTCACTGTCACCTGCACATACAACTATACAGACCCACGTGCACATATACAATACTTACAGCAGGCACTTTATCTTTTTAATGACCTCTCTAATGCATTTGTTCTGCATCACAATGCACTGTCTCTGCACTAGCTCTACTGTGCCTGCTTCCTTCGTAGGCTGCGTTGCTGTAGGTGGTGCGTATCCACTGCTTAGACAGTTAGAAACCAGTCTCAGTGAAGCCATGGAGCTGAGGAGAAAGAAAGGTGGCCACATTTTCAATATCTTTTGGCTGCACACTTCATGCAGCCCATTGCGTGCACTGCATTGCACACAGCCCCCAGGGGTGTAGCTTGGTCAGTAAGATTGGTGTGGGGTGAGCTACAAATTTCCCAACAATCACGCTGTCACATTATGTTAAAGTACATTATACAACATGCAGGGCGATCGAGAGGGGCTTAAGGGGCCGAACAAAAGGGAGAGGAATGAGGATTGATAGGGGTACTAACTGAGAGAAAGCACATTATTTTGTGAAATAACCAACATTTTTTAAGTCTTTCTAGACAAAGAGAGGGAGAGTGTGTGTGCATTTTTGTCTGTGTGTAAACATTCTTGGTGAAATCCGACAGACACTTCACCATACCTGACTGAAATCACCTGTACCCAACTATTTTTCACAATATACATTTATTAGGGGGTTGTAGCACCTCAAACACCCTGCCCCACCCCTGAAGCAACACCTCTGCCATCCCAGTTTGAAGGGTTTTGGGGGAGCTGTGAGAAAGTGCCTCTTTTGACATGGTTACCCCCCCCCCACTTTCTGCCTAGTATATGATGTGGTTTCAAAGTTGTAAGTGCCCTGCGTATTCTCTTTCCCAATACCAGGGCCAGGGCCAGATCTCTTTCTCAAAACTGGCATAATTGGCAACACCTTTAGCTGTCACTATAACTCCTGTGTAAATGGTACTTAGGTACCCAGGGCATGCGGTACTAAAGGCAGATGCACAGATTGTGCCACCCTCGGGGACCCTGCATCCAAGTGCACTTAGCACTGCCATTACAGGCTGAGTGCCCTGGTGCAATCCTAAAATGCAAACATGACTTGGCACACAGCTCGTCCACTACACAATCCATGCAATATAGGTAAGCCACCACTCTGGCAGGCCTTCCAGCCCCAAGGCAGGGTGCACTGTCATGCATTTGTGGGCATAGGTACATGAGCAATATGCCCTTACTGTGTTCTTGCCAAATCTGGGGCAAAGTAAGTGTACAGAGCAGCCATTTTAAATGCATGTGCTGGACATTGGTCAGTATGTGTTTCCCAGTGATATGATGGCCACCCTAAACCCTGGGTTGTTTTGTATCTAACAACTCAGAACAATAAAACCAAACTGGTACCAGTATTGGATTTATTGCACAATGTACCCAGGGGCCACATTAGAGATAACCCCTGCAAAGCTAGCTAGCTCTGGCATGGTTGTTGGCTGGTCACAACCAGCCTGCTAACACCAGACAATATTCTGTATCCCTGGGGTGAGGGTTTTTGCTCTCTGGGACCAGAAAACAAACCTGCACCTTCTCCCCAAGGAATGTGCACAGCCTTGCCTGTGAACTTCAAAGGGCTTGCCACCCTTAAAACTTGAACCCCAGACTGCTGCTAGCTGCAGGTGGCTGCCCCCATTGCAAACCTGCACTTTTGGTGAGAGCAATGGTAGGAAAATGCACAAATACCTGGAGGGGTGGCCACCCCCAACCTGCACCACCCCAAAGGTGTTGCAGGTAAGGTAACCTCTCCATTTCATTACCCTCCATTTTGCATGGTAGGAGAATAGCCAATCAGGGATAGGGATGTGACCTCTGCCCACAGGAAGTGGTTACATAGTGGGTGTAGCCTCCCTAAGGTAGATGGCCCATTGCCACTATTAGGTATTCCCCTAAACTCCCCCTAAATGTATTATTTAGAGGGCCTCCCTAGACCTGCAGATCAGAATCAAAGGACACAAGAAGGACACCGACAAAGAAGACCCAAGGCTTAAAAACAGAAGTCCTGCTGGAAGAAGAAAAAAGCACCAAACCCTGCCTGCTACACCCTGGACTCGACAATCACCACTAAGGGGTTGACTGGACATCAGACATACTCTAAGAAACCCGAGGTCCCCCAACCTTCTAAAGATTGCCAACAACCTCCCTCCAGAGTGAAGGCATGATTTTCTGCAAGCAAGAACCAGTGAAGTCCAACTCACTCACTGGTCACTAACCAAGGAACTGGACACAGCAGCCAGACCGAATTCCTCCCGACAAACCCAGAGCCTGTAAGTGTGCCGAGTTTGGTGACACTGCGATCTCCAGTGGCTGATCCGTGCAGTAGCAAGGGATACTGGACCCTCCAATGTCGGACACCTAGAAGAAACGTTCACTCCAGAGTCTCTGCGGACCAGAAGCAAGCACCAATCAAGGGACTTCAGGTTATCCAAGAACCACCCCCATAGTGGCCCTGCTAACCTGCATCCACCCTCCAAGTGACCTGCTCCAGAGTTCCAAAGGCTCCTTTCGCACAGCTGTTGGCTGACCTATCTGCTCTGCACCCGGCTTCCCTGGCCCCTGCACTGGAGAACCAGCTGTGCTCTAAGGGTTCCCCATCCCTTATGACATCTGACCTCTACACTCCAAGGGGCCCCACCAGACTCACCTTGAAGTCTGCCTGTGCAATGCATTTTCCAAGTGGTCCCCCTCGCCTATCCTGCTCCAGCTCCAAGAATTTCAGCACCTGCTACTGCTTGAACCGGGAACCGCCCTAAATTCTCCAGGTGACTTACAGGATATCTTGATGACCTTGACCTAAAAACAGGAGACATTGGTAAACACATTGCCTGATTTTATATGCATTTTTAAAGTTTTCTCCCATTGAATCCTATGGTACATAATTATGCAGAAAATACTATTTTTGCTAAACTTTGAAAAATCATAACTTAAGAAGTACTTACCTGATTTTGATGATCTTGGTTTTAAAAAATGTTATTAAAAAACGGAAGTATTTTTGTAAATTGTTCTCGAGTTATTCTTGTGTTTGTCCACATTTATTTACACTGTGAATACAACAAATTCTTAGCACTTATCCATAATTGGCCTAACTGCTCGACCACAAAAGTTAGAGCATTATGTGGTCTAGTTTTTACCTCTGTAAACCAAGGTGGGGTTGCTCGGACTCTCTGCATAGTACACATCATTTCTGTACACTATATAGAGAGCCATACTCCTACAGGAGACCAAAAGAGAATTCAGCTTTAAGCCTTAACCAGCTCCATTATTTTTAGGTAAAAGTGGTGGCAAAGTGTAGCTGTTATAGATCATTATTGGACCTGTAGTACTAGGATAGCAGAGCTGTCTGATAGATTGTGAATGGGAGAGGTAACTGAATGAATGAATGAATAAATTAATAATTTATTGCTTATGTTTTGTTAAAACTGTATACAATATTTTACAGAGATAAGGTTAACACATGTTAAAAGTTAATTTATGATTACGTTAAAACAGATGCATCAAATACAAAGGTTAGAAGTGACGCAGTAATCCCTGCTAGTAACAGCAATCAGAAAACTTTATTCCCACAACCCGAGCCTTGCTAATAAATGTTACTACACGTGCCACACATTTTGGTATATTGCCTTTAAAACATAAGAAAGATGCATCTGAAATAGTTTTGATACCATAAGCCTTAAAATGGGTTTGAGGTATTTTTTCAGAGACTCTGATAATGATGAACAAAAATACGTTTGATGGACTGTTAGGCCAGTTTACACATCCTGCACATACTGTAAGTTTCATCTTTTGAAGTTCAAGAGCCATCAAAGTTCTTAAAAGGAAGATACAGAAAACTAAAATGCATATAAACATTCTTCTCTCAGGCTCACATATTATATTCGATATAACATTGTCTTGAAAAGGTATAGGTTTCTATAGTATATTTATTGCTGTTGTGTCTTGCTGCAGGGTCCATATCATTGGGCAGCATTCTTCTTCAATGCCCTTTTTTATCTATGCCTTTCGATCTAATCTAGGCACCATCAGTGCATCACCATCAGTGCAGGGAGATTATATTTAGATAGCTGACTAATGATTGAACATTCAAACAGTAATGTATTGGGCATATACATTACCAAGGGATCATTAATAATTACTTTTGAAGAGTTAACTCCTGCCGACTTGCAATCTAAAAAAAAAAAATTATATCAATATCAGCCAAGACTTCCAAAAAAGACCACGAGCTATGTACAGAATTTAGGGATTGCAAGTTCTCAATTGTGATTCTTTGCAAATCACAATTAGGAAGTTACAATTCCTAATGTACCACAATGTACCAGTTGGTAATAGCGTTTCCTAATGGGGTCGCAATAGACCTACCTCATGAATATTAAAGAGGTAGGTCTCAATCCGTGGCACGTGGCACATTAGTAATTGCAGTCATCACTGGGATGGTGACCTGCTGTCGGTGATTGTTTTTGAATACAACAATCTTTTAAAAAAAAAAAAGAGTGCAGCCCTTTTCCTTTCCTTAAAGTAACACAGGATGTGTTTCAAAAAATAAAATTGAATCTTTGAGTTAATCATTTGTTTCAACAGTCACAAGGGGAAAGATGTCCCTTGGGGACCCCCTTCTCATTTGTGAATGGCTACCACCACCCTTGAGGCGCTGGTAAAAAATAAACGTTTTGCAACTCTAATTCGGTCGCAAAAGATTCATAAATAACACTGCCATTTATTTGGAAGTAGTGCCCTCAATACATCCCTTCCAACTACTGAATCGCTGAACACAGATTGCGATTCAGTAGCATGTTGCATGTTTAAACATTTCAAAATTGGCTATACTCCTAATTGGCACATCTAGCTAACCTATAACTCCATAGTTTATCATACAAGTGTACCCATATGTTGTAAGCTAAATATCACTAATGGATTTTAACACATTTTGTACGAACACTGAAGTGACATTGTAAAACATGACAGCAGGTCTGCCATCAGTAACCTTGCTGTGCAGGTTTAAACTGAAAATTTGACATGTCAAAATAATTCCTTTTGACATACCTAAGCCCTTCTTTTAAGTACTAATAAGTCACCTCTAAGTAAGCTTTCATTTAATGCATACTAAGGTACTCTGCATGAAATTTACAAGTAGGACATGTAAAAGTTTAATGTAAAAGTTCCATAAAAAAATGTCCTTATAGTGACAAGCCATTTTCATGGTAGAAAGGTTAGCTGTTCTATAGGAAATCATTGGGAGTTAATATTAAAATAAATAATGTCACCTCTGCTTATGAAATAACTACAAATTAATTCTTGGTATTTTTAAAATGTAATTCATTTGTGAAGTTGGAACTCTTCTTCATATTTTACAAAAACTACTTTTAAAAAGTCATCCTTTGCCTTCCCCAAGCCTCTAGTATCCAATTTGCATGAGCTTCCAACTGTCACACAGAAGCATTTATTGTTCCTTGATGAGATGTGAACTTTATATCTGAGCTAAGTCAAGAGCCTTGGGTGTAAGAAGGTTTTCTGTTAGTCTGACAGGATTATGATCTGGGCAGTGCCAAGGAACTTAATTAACTTCAAATACACCTATTCTGTCACAGGCAGATGTAGCTAACACCTAAGCCTTCCCCTCTTTTGCTAGCCAAGAACCAATCCCAGTGGGGGAGGAGCTACCCTCAGTACTTCTTTTGAGTTACCACAGAGGAAGTGTTGCTGATTTTCCTGGTCACACCTCTAGGGTGGGCACAGAAGCACTGCACACGGAAAGAAAGGATCTGTCATCCTGGTTTTAGGTAAAGAGGGATATTGTGGGGTTGTTTGTAGTAGGGTATGCAGGTACTGCTGCAAAAGTGCGCAGGATTACCCTTGGGAACCTTTTCCCTCTTGGTTAGGGAAGAGTCAGGAATCACCCCCACCAACAGGCTAGTGCCAGGCATGAATGTGATACCATTAGGTACTTTCTTCAGAACTCTACAGACTTGTTAAAGACAGAGGAAGGACTGCACCTCCTGTTGAGACCTGCGAGGAGAACCCTAATTGGTGAATCAGCTCTCTCCTTTACACAGAACAAAGAAGTGAACTCCAAGGGTCCATTGACAGACCACTTGTTGGGCTACATGGACACAAAAGCTGCAAGAAGCCTACATTCTTGAAAGAACCCAGGTGAGCATTTAGACATGGACAGATCCTGGACTCTACTGGTTGCTTTCTTTGAGTGAGTCTTGATCCCTAAATGCTTTTGCTCAGGTCCTCGAACGGTTGGCTGTTGTCAGGGCGAACTCATCCTACCTAACCCTAAAAGCTCTGCAAATTTTTTGTCTAAACAACTGTTGTGGAACTGGGATGTACTTGCTAGCCTATCCGCCGAGGGTGCATCGCCGGCGGGATCGACTGCACAAAAGCTCTTACTACATTGTTTTCCACAGCAGCAAATCCAATCCAGTGGGCCTGACTACAACCGGCATCTGACACTCTTTGATCACAGCCCTGAGCCTTGCCCTGCTGAGTAAATCTGATTTCCAGAAAAACAGTCCGGAGGTAGAAATCTAAACTGCGTCTGATGCCTAACAGCATCCAGTAGACATCTGCAGCTTCCTGGGCACAAACTATGGACTTTTCACACTATGAGCTTCTCCCACCTTCATCAACAGCTTCAGTGAGACTTCATCCTTTCTCAACTCATCATAGATGAACCTCTTTTCTGATCCGGCTTGTCCCTCTCAGGACTCTACATTCTTGGACATTTTCTAACTGTGAAGGTAACTTTTTGACTAAAACAAATCTGCTCAAACTCCATTGCTTTCAGCCTTAAAACTTACTCTTTTTCTAGTCTAATTTTGCTTATGACCCCTGTATTGCCTTACTGTGTTGGTGAACGATATTGCTGAAAACTGGACCTGCTATTATACTTTAGTGCATATGACTTGTAGCCATTTTTCTGTGCCTGCCTTCATTGTTGAATAAATGAATAAATAAAAAAGAAAGCTTGTCCCGGTCTAGATGCCTACTTTTCTGCATCTTTGCCATTTTTGGCACTGTTTTTTATTAAAAATTATAGAAAATCACATCTTCAGTTCACCTTATTGCATTTCTACCATTCGGATGTAATTTTGATCATTAAAATATTCTCTATGTTTGGAGTATGATTTTTTGGGTGTTTTGTGTTTAACTTTTTAACTGTTTTGATACTTCTGATGGCTTTACACATTTTCTTAAGTTAAGCCTTTCTGCTCTGGCCATAGCTACAAGGGGTTGACCTCAAGTTTAAATTAGTGAAACCTTTACTGGACCTAACAATACAAGTGATTTTATACTGGTGGAGGACTACCATCCACCTCAACTAATAATTCACTTTTTCACACATATCGAGAGAAACCGTTTTGAATTGATCACTCCACACTCATCAGCTTTGACTTTAATAACAAGTTGCCCCTCTCCCTCCCATTCATTCCAGTCACTCTATATGATGCAAATGATGATCAGTCCCACTAAGGATTCTGGTAATAAAAGGAATCTTGAGGTTTGCCCAGCATACTTATGTTCTGGGATCAGACTCTTACACATCACTATCTTTATATGGAGTGTCCTACTCTTCCAGCATACGCAACAAGAGGGAGGCAGCAGTGAATCTCAAAAGTGTCAAGTGACTATTATGCTATTGTTTGCTCTGAGGTGAAGCAAATGCAGTTGCTTTGCTATTTTGTAGCCTGACCTCCATCTTACCACCTGACTCCCTCAGCAGCCAGCTTTCAGCTTCCTCCTGCTACACAAAGAACATACAACTCAAACTTCACTGTCAACTAGTATTTACTTTGTAAAATAATAAGTGCTGGTGTCTATAGTTTTTCACAGAAGCCCAAGACCAGCCCTGCTGAATGTTAGCTTGCCAAATACCAAGGCTGTTTAGCCTTGATTCCAGTTCATGCTTCTTTCATCTACCACCCTACACCCTCTTCCCCCTTTATATCAATTATGCAGGTTACTTTTTATCCCAGCTTTCTCTCTTGTTCAATGTATTGCCATCATTCTGTTTCTCCTTCCTCCTCTACTGCCTTACTTTCTTTTACTTTCAGTTAAATTCTGAAGAATTGGAAAATAAGCCCCAGTCCCTAAAAAGGAGTGCTGGGGGCCCTATCTGCAACAACCAGCTTAAATTAAGCAATTCTGTCAACCTAAGCAATCCTACTGTATCCAATGCATTTGGTTCTGCCACATGCACACTCTAGTTTACAGCATACTCAAATATATGCAACATCACTCAGAACCCATCATCTACCATAAAATATGGGTCTCTAAGATGCACTGCAAATCTGAACTCTTCCTGCATAAAGAGTGACTTGATTTTTAATTTTGTAACACGCACACATTCTTGAAAGTGCCCTTGTGCTATAAACTATAAAGCAGCAAGAAAGTGGTTATTAATGCAAAAGGTGGGTTTCTAAATATTTATGAAATCTGGAAAGCTTAGATTCAAAGTGAATGACAAGAGGAAGGCTGTCCTATGCCTGAACAATAATGGCCAAAAAACGGCAACCTTCCTGCTGCGATCAATGAAATCTTGGGACAGTAACAAGAAGCAAGAATGTGGAGCAAGGTGATGTAGGAGGTGAGTATCTGCAGAACATCTGAAACATGTGACTAGTGTAGGAGGATGTGTGTAGAAAGTCTTATCACAGAAACAAAGAGCTTTGAAGACACATCTCTTGGCCCTTGAAAGAGTGGTACAAAAACATGAGAAGACTGTGAGAAGCATTTCCAGTGCCTAGGTCCAAGTTCCCTTCTCCAGTTACCTAGAATTTGTCCTCCGACCACTTTAGGCCCTCACAGACCTGTCGTTGCACCTTGAGGCCCCACCTCACTCCTCCTGCAACCTCCTCGCTCCACTTTCTCTCCCTCTCATGCCTTCTCTCTTGCACCCAATATCCACCTCTTTGCTCTTCATTTTCCACTCTTGTACTTTCTATAAGCCTTATTACCCATGTGCCTTTTTTGAACTTTTATGCCTTTTTCTGACCTTTCTGTGCCTTTTTGTGAAATCTTTGTTCAATTCTGTGAAGTATCTGGGCCTCTTTCTGACCTTTTGTGCTTGTTTCTGATCTATTTTGGATCCTTCTGAACTTTCACTCTCTTTTGCTCTTTTCAATCTTTTTCAATCATGTTATCCTTTCTTTCCCATGCTCCTTCAGGCCTCCACAGAACCCCTTACCCATAGCTGTGCGTTGTCCTCCTCCCACCTGCTCCTGCTCCCTACCTGCTCTTCTAGTAACACCCCCTGTGCTCCTCCTCCCTCCCAGGACCTACTTAATGGTGGCCGCAACACAACCATGCAGCGGATGCACCGCTGCTGTGCCATAGGTATTCCAAAAGCAAGCCCATCCGCAAGCATCTACACCTGGACCTTGCCTAGTGCCTTGATGGCTGGTCAGATTACCCTCTGCCACTACTCAGCGGTGACCCTTCACATGCTCAACCCAGGAGACATATCCCCGCTATTGCCGCGCTGCACCTCTCAGCATGGTAGGTATTTTCTTCTCATTCCACTGCTGCTTCACCTGTAGCAGCATGCCCTCACTCTCACCCCATACTGTGAATCCCATGCCACTTTCTCACAATCTCACCTCACCAAACACCACGCCAGATATCTCACCAAACACTCACATGCATTCTCCGCAACACGCACTCACTCAAAAAATGCACTGTCGAAGTCTGGGACCTCCTCTGCAGCAGAGCACAAGAGCTCCCCTTCCTGTCAGAAACCTGGATGAACCCCACCTCATCTCCCAGCATCACTCTGGTCATCCCAGCCATATACAAGATTGCACGCCAAGACCACCTTTAGAGATCTGGAAGAGGACTTCCTATCATATACAAAGACCCCTCAATTGCTCTACATCCACAGAGGCCCCTTCATGGAGCACATGCACTTCATCCTAGAAACTAATAACACGTCCACCCTTAAGGGCACCCAAGCATACAGACCACCCGGATCATGAAGCAACTTCAGCAACCTCATTGTTGACTTATTTGCCCCATTTACCATCAACTCCAAGGACTTGCTATTTCTCGGCAATCTCAATTTCCACCTAAAAGACGCCTCTGACCAATGCTCCACCAATCTCCTCGACAACATGGAAAAAATAGGACTGTCTCGGCTCATCACGGACCCCACACCCGCGCAGGACACACTCTATATGCAATCTTTGTTCTGGCAACAGCATCAGCTACCACTCCGTCTAACTGCTCACATGGATCAACCACTCCATCATCCACTTCAAAATCTCCACGCCACTAGCCAAAACCCCCAATGGTAGCAACATACCTAGCCAGAACTGGAACAGAATAACAGAAACTGACATGTACAGCGCACTCTATCGGACCAACCCTACACCACCGACAACCTAGTTTAGGGCATCTCTAATTTTTACCAGTACATTTCTGACTGTGCTGACACCCTTGCACCCATCAACCCTCATAAACATCACAGGACCAACAAACAGGTCTCCTGGTACACAGAAGAAGTCCTGAATTCCACTAGGTACTGCAAACAGCTGAAAAGGAAACGGAGAGCCAACCTTGAGGCCATCACCAGAACAGCCTACAAAGCCACTCTCAGGCACTACCACCTCCCTCTGAGAGACACCAAGAGAAGATCCCTCACTGACTGGATAGAAGGTAGCTCCAACAAAGGCAAAGAGAGCTTTGCCACCATCGAGGAGTTCTGTAGCCCACAAGCCTCAGCCAACTCCATCACCCCCTCCCAGGAACTCTGTGACAACCTCTCAAACTTTTTTGACAGCAAAATAGAAACAATCTACAATTCCTTTGACAAACAACAGAACCCCAAAGACATCATCAGCAACCGGCCCAGCTCCCATGTGGACACTCAACTGGAGAACTCACTTAGGAAGATACTGCTTCAGTCATGAAAACTGTCGACTCTGGCCCCCCCACTGACCCCTGTCCACAATATATTTACTATCAAGGAGGACCTCTGATCAGAAAATTACTCACTCACATCATCAACTCTCCCATCATTTTACAACCTCCCTCAAGGACTGGAAACATGCTGCAGTCTTGGTCTCCTCAAGAAACCATTGACCGACCCCAAGCAGATGAGTTTTTTCCACGCCATCTCCCTACTACAGTGTCCAGCCAAGTTATTAAGAAGGCAATTAACCATCAACTCGGCAACCATAGCATGAAGACAGCACTCATCGCTGCCACAGATGAGATCCACAGTTTTCTGAACAAAGGCAAATTAATTTCCCTCATACTACTTAACCTCTCCTCTGAGTTGGATACTGTATCACACTCAGACCTCATCAATTACCTTGAGGCAACAAGCATCCGAAGTCCAGCCCTCAAATGGATATGCTCTTTCGTTACAGGGAAAACACGTACAATCAGACTCACACTCTACACTCTAAAGTTTAAGGACGTGATCTGTGAAGCCTCTCAAGGATCATCTCTCAGCCCCGCTCTGTTCAACATTTACATGGCACCACATTCTGACGTCATCAGATCTCACAGCATTTCAAACATGTCGTACGTTTATGACACCCAACTCATCCCCTTCAATGTCCAACAAGACCGCTACGATCAGATCCAGCTGCACCAATTGCATGATCTGCATAGAAGAATGGATGCAAACCAACTGCCTGAAACTAAACTTGGAAAAGATGGATGTGCTGATTTTCAGGAACAAGAACTCCCCTTGGGACGCCACCAAGTGGCTAATAGAGCTTAGTCCAACACACATACCCTCTAACCACACAACATACATCAAAATCATCCTAGATGACAAAATCAGCATTGCCTCACAGGTGAACTAAGTCAGCTCCTACTGTTTCCACATACTACGCATTCTCAAGAAAATCCCCGTAAGCACCAGGTATACTGTCACTCAAGCTCAACCCACTAGCAGACTAGACTTTGGCAATGCACTCTATGCCTGAATAACCAGCCACTTACTTCAGGCCATCCAGTATGCCATAGCTACACTCATCCTGCATCTCCCACATCACACACACATCACACCACACTTCAGAGAATTCCGCTGGCTGCCAATACACAAATGCTACCAATTCAGACTCCTCACACATGCATACAAGACACTGCACAACATAGGTCCAGCATATCTCAACTGCTGGCTTTAATTCCACCAACCCACCAAACTCCTACGCTTAGCCTCACTCTCCCTCGCATAAACCCTTCACATCTGAAAAAGCAGATTGGGCTGCCTAACCTTCTCCAACATCACACCCAAGACATGGAACAAACTCCCCACTCACATCAGGGCTTCCTCTTCACTTCTTGAGTTCCACAAGAGTCTGAAGCCCTGGTTCTTCACTTAACACCCAGCAGAGGGCCTACACACCTTCTCCAGAGCCTGTATACACTTCGGGTGATAAGTCGTGCTGTAGAAATCCATATAACGTTTTAAATGTTACACTCTACTGAAGGAGGACAGAAATCCTAGACCACGTGTCTAGGGATACACACCACTGGCTGCACCAACAATGGTGAAAACTATAGACTTTCAACTAAAGGGAATGTTATCAATCACTGCAATTACAACAATGCATCTGGCAAATTGTCTGCCGATATGTCATGCAGTGTGCTCCCTCCAACCTTTTGTTATTAGCTCACCTATTAGCAGGGCCACTGTAATTATGCAATTGTGCGGCTACAGGGATTTTCAAATAATTATAGTTTTGCCACATTTGCCACATAATCCATCATCTGCTGCATAATCTGCAGATTTTAACGAAAAAAAAGTGTTTCTAGCGCAAACGGTTCAAAAGTTAATAAAAATGTGTTGACACTTTTGGTCCTTTGCAAAACTCGACAGGTCACCTTTCTGTCACTTGTTGCTAATGTCGCGTAGGCTCTCATTATTCTAATGAGACTACTGGATTTTGAGCAGCTGAATCACCTGTGGTGTGGGAGACTAAGTCTAACCCACTGCGGGGGACTCCTGTCGCTCCAATACAGGTTTTGCTCCGGCTACCTAGCAGTGCCTGATCTCTACCCAAGGATAGGGATGACTGGGCAGCCGAGTGCATGGCATACATTGCTTCTCAGGGAAGTCGTGGTCACTCAGGCCTCATCCGTTTCTCTCATTTACAATTCAGTCTCATATATAAATGACTAAGAGAAGCAGTATATGTTTCAATAATGAGTTTAATAAAACAACTCCAAATTAGATAGCAAAGCGTGAGCTGCACTAACCAGGACAACACAACATGACAGTATTAAAATTGTGATGAGAAGAGTGAAGCATAAAAACAACGCTATCATCTTGTCACTATAATCAATGGACTAGCGTCTACCTAGGCTATGATAGAGAACAGAATATTAAGCTCTAACTCTGCCCTTCAGGTTCCCCTGGGAAGATATCAACCCCCATACCTGAGCAAAGGCCTGCGTTCTGCATTAGCATCTGTAGCAAAGCATTCAGCAATCAGCATACAGTTGTGGTTCCCTGGCTGGAATCTCCCTCTAACGTGTAAGGGACAAGGAAGTGGTTTTATAATAACACAGCTGATGTTCTGAGAAAATGTCCCTATGTAAGGATGTGTGATTTCTATGAATGTTGGAGACTAAACTTCTACCACGTTCACCAGCAGTGTACCATGCTGTAGCCTTGGGAGAAGCACAGAGTGATCAAGAATGTCTTGTTTGAAAACAGAGCGCTGGCCTGGGCAAAAACAGTTAGATAAACGGAAAATAAAACAAGACTGTAAAAAGGGTTATTGTAACAATAATAAGACGAAGCTGAATAAAATATATCTAGGTTAAAGTGCACAGTGGCCTTGTGTGTTGAAATAACATGCACAGAGCTATAACTAAAACGGCTACACAACACTAAGGGGGTGATTCTGACCGCGGCGGACGGCGGTCGCCGCCCGCCACACGGTTCCCGCCGAAAGACCGCTCCGCGGTCAAAAGACCGCGGCGGTCATTCTGGCTTTCCCACTGGGCTGGCGGGCGACCGCCGAAAGTCCGCCCGCCAGCCCAGCGGGAAACACCCTTCCCACGAGGACGCCGGCTCAGAATTGAGCCGGCGGTGTGGGAAGGTGCGACGGGTGCAGTTGCACCCGTCACGAATTTCAGTGTCTGCTAGGCAGACACTGAAATTCTTTTTGGGGCCCTCTTACGGGGGCCCCTGCAGTGCCCATGCCATTGGCATGGGCACTGCAGGGGCCCCCAGGGGCCCCGCGGCACCCCCTACCGCCATCCTGTTCCCGGCGGGAGAACCGCCAGGAACTGAATGGCGGTAGGGGGTGTCAGAATCCCCATGGCGGCGGAGCGCGCTCCGCCGCCATGGAGGATTCTCAAGGGCAGCGGAAAGTCGGCGGGACACCGCCGACTTTCCGTTTCTGGCCGCGGCTGAACCGCCGCGATCAGAATGCCCAGCGGTGCACCGCCAGCCTGTTGGCGGTGCTACCGCCGACCTCCGCCATGGCGGTAATTACCGCCAGGGTCAGAATGACCCCCTAAGTTTGGTTGTCAATCTGATATTAATGAAGTGCAAGCAATGGCCAGGCAGTGTTGCGTAAGTTCAAAAATGATGAAATAATGAAGTAATATTATTGTCAAATGTTCCGCATTATGATGCATAATGTGCCTTTTATTTGGCCTTCTACGGCCACATAATTCCAGTGGCCCTGCCTATTAGTAGCCTGATTAGGGAGATGTGTAAGGCCATTATCGTAAACAAACTGAAGAGGACACTAAAAGTGTAGTTTTGGGGGAGTTAAAACTCTGTAGCAATTAGATGAGTGCTCAAAGAGGCAAAAAACACTTACAGTAGAATTCCATAAAGATAGGGTAAGGCTATGATTAACTTTGTTGTGAGATTGGAGATCAAAAAGGGAAGAATTCAGGACCCTGTGCTTGGCCTAGGTGCTGACTAGCACAGACAGGCTTGCCTTTGGCACACCAGCGGCCCGTGTGCTGCATTGATATCCTGCAGCCATCCCTAAATAAGGTGGGGACACTTTTCCCATAATGTGCAACAAACTTTGAAGAGGACAGACTAAAGATGGCACCTCTAGCATGGAACACAAAGGAGTTAAAAATGGCTGTTGACCTGAGAGCCAGAGAGGTCAATTAATAATGAGGCAGAAATCAAATGAAACCAGAAAAATCCAATAAAAACACCAAGTCAAAAGCCACAACACACACTCACTAAATTAATCAAAACACTATCAGTCAATACACTGCCCTAATATGATGTGCGAAGTAGAGTACTTTACAGAGGATGTGTATATGCTGTAGCAGTCCCTAAATAAGGTGGGTATGGTCTTCACATATTGGCCAAGAAAGGTTGGAGCAAACAATGACCAAAAATGGCGCCTCTAATGTGGAACAGAAAGCAATTGAAAATGGCTGCCGGATGGGGCACTCCCTTTGTACAAGCAGACCACAGAGCCAAGGAAAAATAAGGCAAAAATAAAATGAAGCCAGTGAAATCCAGTAAAACTGAAAGTCAAAAGTCACCCCACACTTATTAAACTCATTAAAACACTATTGGTCAATAAAGAAGCCTCCGCTATGGCACTGGAGAGTCACCCCGCTGATGAAAGCATAACAATAAAGGGATAATAAAAGTATTTTACTATCCCTTTATTTTTCCGCTTTCCTAGAGCGGGCGGGGTGGTCCAACCTCCTCCAAGTCAACAAGTGGATGAGGAGTAGTGGTGCGCTTCCTGAGTGTACATGTCAGTTTGGCCGTTCGTCCGAGGCAGGCCAAACTGACATGCTCACTTAAAAACTTTCCACCTGCCTGTATTTTACATCCGGGTGGAGACCAAGTGCAGTGCCCCATTTCCTCCCTGAGTGGCATTGCTACACACTCAGACCAACCACAACACTTTTTTTGTGCTGTGTAACAGCATGAGAGAAGCGTCAGGATTGGCTGGGGAGGGAAGTAGACGAGAGGCGGCTGGAGTGGGAGTGGTGGAGCCCGGAGGGGCAGGTAAGTTTATTATTTATGTTTTTTTACTGCCCTCCCTTGCACCCTCTGCACAGCGCGCTGCTCCCCCACACCACGCCCCTTCCTGGCAGCAGTTGCGACTGCAATAAAGTGCAATAATATTATATGCCAAGTAACATACCACTCAATTATTCACCAAGAGCCTGAGTATAGGTTTCCCTTCCTTTAGAAAATTTCAGTCTTTGCCCTTTTGATGGAGGATTTGAATCTTTGGGTGAACATAACACAAAACAAAGAAGTATAGGTAAGAAAAGTTTAGGGCTTGGACATTGTTAGACCTGGCATCCTTGGCGTGGTTTTCCCTGTCTTTTTGCCTCTGCTTCCTGTATTTTTGACTGTGTGGTGGACTTTGATTTTGCTGGTTTTTGGTATTCTGGGTCCTTTACCACTGCTGAACAGTGCTAGGGTGGAAGTGGTTTCTGTGTAAATTGTGATTATGATTGGTTATCACTGATTGGCATATTTGATTTACTAAGAAGTCCCTAGAAACGTGAACTAGAGGTGCCCAAGGTCTGTAAATCAAATACTACTACTGGGCCTGCAGCAGTGATTGTGCCACCCGCAGGAGTAGCCCTGTCAAATTGTCTCAGACCTGCCACTGCAGTGTCTGTGGGTGTGGTTTCGCACTGCCAATTCGACCTGGTAAGTGTACCCACTTGCCAGACCCAAACCTTTGCTTTTACTAAATGTAAGTCACCCTCAAGGTAGGCCCTAGGTAACCCCATGGGCAGGGTGCAATGTATTTAAAAGGTAGGACATGTACTGGTGTGTTTTACATGTTCTGATAGTGAAATACTGCCAAATTAGTTTTTTCACAATTGCAAGGCTTATCTCGCCCATAGGTTAACATAGGGGTTGCCTTTAAATATCTTTTAATCAATCAATCAATCAATCAATCAATATGTGTAAAGCGCGGCTACTCACCTGTGAGGGTCTCAAGGGTTGGAAGGGAGGGACGGGGGATCATCTGAAGAACCACATCTTGAGGTTCATCCTGAAGATGGTGAGCGCCGTGTTTTGTCTGAGGTGCAGGGGGGAGATTGTTGCAGCTCTGTGTAGATGAAAGATTGTCCTTGAGCGGTGGATTTGAAGATGCGAGGGACAGTGGACAGGGCCTTCTGGGTGGAGTGGAGAGATCTAGCAGGGGTGTGGAAGGAGAAGCAGTAGTTCAGGTAGGCTGGTCGTGCGTTGTGTATGGCCTTGTAGGTGTGGGTGACAAGCTTGAAGGTGATTCACTTCTCGACCGGTAGCCAGTGGAGGGTCCTCAGGTCTTTGAGAGATGTGTTCTCGGCGAGGGAGGTCCAGAATGAGTCTGGCGGTGGCGTTCTGGATGAGTTGAAGTTTTTTGATGTTCCTGATTGAGGTGTCGGCATAGAGGGCATTGCCGTAGTCAGGCTTGCTAGTGACTAAGGCCTGGATGACTGTCCTGCGACAGTCTGCTGGGATCCATCTGAAGATCTTCTGAAGTTTGCAGAGTGTGTGTCAGCAGGAGGAGGCGACAAAGTTTACCCGGCAAGTCATGGATACGGAGGAGTCGAGGATGATTCCTAAGTTGCGGGCGTGCTCGGTCGGTGCAGGGGAGGCGCTCAGGGATATGGGCCACTAGGAGTTGTACCAAGTTGAGGTGGAATTTCCGAAGATGATGAGCTCGGTCTTGTCGGAGTTAAGCTTGAGGCAGCTTTCTCTCATCCAGGTGGCGACGGCTTCTATTCCTGAGTAAAAGTTCCTTTTGGCTGTGCCTGGGTCTTCGGTGAGGGAAATTATGAGTTGTTTGTCATTGGCATATGACACGATGTTCATACCGTGGCTTCTGACGATGGCTGCAAGAGTGGCCATGTACACGTTGAACAGTGTGAGACTCAGTGAGGATCCTTGGGGGACTCCACAGTTGACTCCTGTGGGTCTGGAAGTATGGGGAGGGAGTCTGAACCTCTGGGTCCTCCCAGAGAGGAAGGAGTGGATCCATTCCACGGCTATTCCGTGGATTCCTATTTCATGGAGTCAGGTGCGCAGAGTGCTGTGGGAGACCGTGTCAAAAGCTGCTGAGAGGTCAAAGAGTGTGAGTGCTGCGGTGTGGCTGCGTTCTAGGAATAATCGGATGTCATTGGTGGCTGCCAGGAGTGCTGTCTCCATGCTATGATTGCTGCAGAAGCCGGTCTGGGAGCTGTCCAGGGAGTGTTGGTCTCAATGTGCAGTCCCCCATTGGGAGCAGATAGAGATATGGAGTTGGAGGTCTTTGAACTCACAATTTAAAAATACAACTTTTGGTAGAGTTGGTTTCTAGATTGTCTGTTTGAAAATTCCACTTTTAGAAAGTGGCCATTTTCTTGCTTAACCTATTATGTGCCTCTGCCTGCCTATGGAATCCTTGTCTGGGTCAGACTGACAGTTGGGTTGTTTGTGAATTCTAGATAGTGACACAAAGGGGGCTGAGGAGTGTCCTGCATAGCCTGATGAGTCTCCTGGGCTGGAGTGAGGAGGGAGGAGCTGACACTTATACCTGAAAGGGCTGTGCCTGTCCTCACGCAATGCAGTCTCAAACCCCCTGGTGTGTGTCTGGGGTCAGGCCTGGGCAAGGCAGGATCTTGTGAACAACAGAGACTTTCCTTTAAAGTCTGCCTACTTCAAAGGCAGAGGTGAGTATATGTAGTGGACCCAAAACCCCAGACTTTCAGAATACGTCTGGATCAAGAGGATCCTCTGCTAATAAGAAGAGCTGAAGAGCTAGAGGAGGAATACTGCCCCTTTGCTGTGTGTGCTCTGCTGGGTTGGCCAGCAGTTCCTGCTTCTGCCTTAAAGAGGACAAACACTGGACCTTTCTGTGTCTCCTGCTTGGGAAGATTCTCTAAGGACTTGGACTGAGCTTGCCCCCAGTTCTGAAGTCTCAGAGCTATCAAGGACTTCATCTGCCAGCAACTGGGATCTCTTGCTGAGAACCCTACCCTGCCAAGTAGTGCCACATCCAGAAATTGGGCCTTGACAGGAGAAGCTGGTGAACTTAAGGTGAAAATCCACACACCAGGACGAGAGGCAGAAAAATCGACGCAGCGCCTGCACCATGGCTGAAAAATCAACGCATCACCGATAAAATCGACACATCGGCAGCTACGTGCAGATTCATCACTGCTGTGCATAAGGTTTTTCCATGCATCTTCCCTGGACCTCAAGACCTGCAACATCACTGTGCAGACCTGAGGCTTCTTGCCGGGAATCGATACATCTCTTTCCTGCAAGGAAAAGATCGGTGCATCGCTTCTTGTCTTGTGAAGAAAGAATCGACGCACAGCCTCACTTGTGAGTAATTCACCAGTGCCGCTGTATTTTTGACACATACCAGGTACTTTGTGCTAAAACATTGCACCAACTGATTTCGATGGATTAAGACTCTTTTTTTTTTCAAAATTCATATCTTTGGTTGTGTATGGATTTTTGGTGTTTTCATCTTGTTTGACTTAGATAAATATTGACTATTTTTCTAAACTGGTGTGGAGTCCTTTTGTGGTGTTTCCATTGTGTTACTGTGTGTGTGTTGGTACAAATACTTTATACCTTGACTCTGAGATAAGCCTGACTGATTGTACCAAGCTACCAAGGGGGCGAGCAGGGATTATCCTAGGTGTGTATCTCCCTACCCTGACTACAGTGATGGTCCCTGCTTGGGCAGAGTGCCAACTGACTGCCAACCAGAGACCCCATTTCTAACAGGCATTGGGTCTTGCAATCCATCTCACTGTATGGTCTGTTGAAACAAAATCTTATTCTTCAGCATACACCCCTCTGCTCACAAAGGGAACTGGCTCCATCATAAAATGAGCCAGCACGATTAGTGCAATGCTCTCTGTGGTATCAGCAAACCGTGTTTCATCTCTAGACTCCTACTTAAAGGGGCCAGAAGGAAATATATGTGTGCTATACAATTAATAAAGAATAAATATATACAAAATAAATGTGTACAATCAAAAATAGTATTATGGACTAGGTCTTTACAAGGATAGTAGCATATGTTCAAGTCCCCACAAGGATGGTTCTGTACGCGCAATTAAGTAACAATATATTTGCAAATTTGAAGCAGGATCCTATATCATGATTTTTTTTCTTAACATTTTTCAGTTATTAGTATATTTTAAAAACATTGGGAAAGGTTAGTTCTCACAAGGCAGGTATCCACATATAGAGGGTCATTCTGACCCTGGCGGCCGGTGGCCGCCAGGGCCACCGACCACGGGAGCACCGCCAACAGGCTGGCGGTGCTCCAATGAGCATTCTGACCGCGGCGGTTCAGCCGCGGTCAGAAGCGGAAAGTCAGCGGTCTCCCGCTGACTTTCCGCTGCTCATTGGAATCCTCCATGGCTGCGGAGCGCGCTCCGCAGCCATGAGGATTCTGACCCCCCCTACCGCCATCCAGTTCATGGCGGGAAAGCCGCCATGAACAGGATGGCGGTAGGGGGGGTCACGGGGCCCCTGGGGGCCCCTGCCGTGCCCATGCCAATGGCATGGGCACGGCAGGGGCCCCCGTAAGAGGGCCCCAAAATGTATTTCACTGTCTGCCTTGCAGACAGTGAAATACGCGACGGGTGCAGTAGCACCCGTCGCACCTTCCCACTCCGCCGGCTCGATTACGAGCCGGCATCCTCGTGGGAAGGTCGTTTTCCCCTGGGCTGGCGGGCGGTTTAACTGGAACCGCCCGCCAGCCCAGGGGAAAACTCGTAATACCCGCCGCTGTCTTTTGACCGCGGCGCGGTAATTTGGAGGGCGGGATCCTGGCGGGCGGCCTCCGCCGCCCGCCAGGGTCATAATGAGGCCCATAGTCCTCACAAGGATGGTAACACGTGTATGTGTGTGTGTACTATTCATTATATAAACTATCACGTAACATTGAGTCTACTTATGAGATCCATGACATGGCACAGGAATCAATCTATGGCCCTGTCATCTGTGAAGTCAATGAAATACTAGGTAGCTTGAAACAACCAGAAATCATAGAGTGACTAGTAGAATAAGTCAGACACACAAAATTCTAGACAGAGAAGGCATCTCCTGGCATTGACATCTTGTATTATCTAGTGTATATTGGCAGCATCTTGTTCTGTGTACTTGGACTATGAATGTATACAGACATATATACATATACAAGGCAGAGTAGTATTTGATTCGTACAGTGTTCCATATGCTCTTCAAAACGGTATACTGTATGGTAGAAAATGTATTCTGATTAAGTAATTTCGTAAGAACAATGTCTCTTTGAACAACTTCTTTTTAAAGTCAAGAAACATTTTATTTGCTTACTAAAAATAAATATATAATCACTATTAATAAATACAACCTTATTCAGTGACTCATACAAATGCCAAAAGATGCTCTGAACATTTTAAACATAGTTTAAAAACAACTGTAAATAAATATGAATAATAAGAACATTCAAAACATGTTGAGCAAGCACATATCAGAATTATTTGCGTAAAATATACTTGATGCTTAGAAATGAATACAAATCATACAAAAATATCATCCTATAAAAGTTTTTCTACACATAAATATGTCTCTCAAAAGAAAGATATTAAAAAAATATTTAAATGGTTGAGTACAATTATATTATCGAATATTGTCAATGTTATCATAAAAGTGGACGGCAAAATAACGTGAAAAATATATCTGCAATTCCACAGAGAAACTTAGGGGCATATTTATGAGCCCCATGTGGCACCCAAGCTTCACATTTTTTGCCGCTCCGGCAGTGCAGACCTATGTAATCATATCTATGAGGCCATGCAAAGCCACTTTACTTGGCTCTACATCGCTTCATAGATATGGAGTAAGGCATGGCAGCTCAAGTCGCTGCATTGCCTTACTGTGCGCCAGGGAGGCGTTCCATCGTCGTTGCAGGGGGGTTTCCCATGCAACACCCATGGAATTGGACGCTGCCCCAGAATTACAAAATCATGTAAACCTGGGGATGCGCCAAAACCTTACGCCTTCCGAGGTGAGGCATAACTGTGAGAAAAAAACATCAATTTCTCCTCATTTTTTCCTCTTTCCATGTGTGCTGCGTTTAAGAGGAAAATCTTTCCATGTGTGTTGCATTCTGTAGCACAGATAGAAAGAGGAAAACGCAACGCCTCCTGATTGTTTTTGTGCAAGAAGGTGCCGATTCCTGCACAAAAACAATCCTGCACGCAATGGAGGCACCCTTGCACCAAATTAATTTTCCTCAGAATTCACTGTCTAACAAAAACTGAAACATTATAAGTCAAAATATACGGGCTTTAAAAACTTAAATAGATACCTATGATACCTTTATTTCATTGTTTGCATTATAACAGTGGTGATAGTGTCATTTGATCCATAGGTGAATGAATACATTTTCAATATGAAAAATTGGTGCTAGCAAAAGGTATATATTCTCAATTTAGTAGTACAGCGCTCTCATCTGCCACTAGAGCACGATAGGAACAATCAGAGGAACCAGTACCTTAAACAGAAAAATATACTTAAATAAATGTATAAATACCAATAAATATAAAGCTATGTACGAATAAGAGATTTGACGTATTGTCTGTCGAGGTGTTTTGTTTTAGTTTCGTTTACAAAAAGGCTGCAATTAAAATAAATCATAACAAACTATAATGCACATTTACACTCGAGGACCTTATCCTCACTAGGCGAGACAAAGCTTTTTTTGAATTTTTCATCACTGGCCCTTAGTTATAGGTGTGCGCAATATTTCAAACCGAAAAAAATAACAAAATAATTAAATAATAAATATCATATTTTGTTGTTTCCTGTTTCTAAGAATGAACAGAGACAGAACCTCGAGCATGCCAAGAACCCAGCTAACTTGACAATATACAGTTATCAGCTGCACCTGTTTTACGATGGGTGCAAGGGACAGCTGACGCAGTACTTGAGCACTGTTTCAAAATGAAAATTAATTTACAAAAAAGCAGCAAGATTGTCACATAGTGCAACTAGGCTCTATAAGAGCTTTGGGCAAGTGTTAGATTCGATTATTATCAAATTCAATAAAAACGTCTACATCAGTGAGCTCATAATTCATTGGTTGCACTAATAATCACCTACAAAGAGTTTCCCACCCCCCAAAATAGGGAATGAAATGGAGATTCTGCTGCTCACCCCAATAAAATCTGCATGTCTAGGGTATTAACCAGTGATTTTTTCATAGTAATACTCAGCAGGTTTTACCATCTGAGAAGTATCGGTGAAACGTGGGCTTCTTAAACAAACTCATAATTTTAACTAGTGGGGTAACCATTATCTAAAGACAAAAGTAAAACTGAAAATGCAGCGATATCAGTATTGCATGGGTAAAAAGATCGGAAGTAAAGTTCTTGGGGTTTATATTTTTTTTTCGGGGGTGTCTGCATTTTCTCAAACCAACATCTTTACTTTCGACTAACAAATGTATTAAGGCTATATTTTACCCTGAGTGGAAATCTTAACTTATATAAAAAAATAAGCTTAAGCAGAACCTGTTTATGTGTGGACTCAGCCATAGAGCTGTATATCAAAGTCAATTATACAACAAACTTCACATTGAAGGCAGCTCGTAAAAAAAGCATGGCAACCTTGAAATGTTATTCTCCGGATTGATAGCTTTTGAAATTTCTATAACCGAATTGCTCTACCTAAAATAGCACTGAGCCAAGGAACCTATGATGGAAGCCTAAGAGATCTGAAGATGTTCAGATTCTTGTAGTTGGTGTTGTCTTGTAAGCAAGGGCTACGAGTTGTGACTTCATTGCACAATTACATAGTAATTATAGTCGACAGAAGGCACTCTGTTCTCAGTATCTGAAACTGTTAGTGCTATATCAAAGTCCGGATCATTACCATGCAGTGCAATTTAAGGAGTGTTTGTCTTTTCATGATAATAACCACTAGGATACCAAAGGCAGCCCAGAAAACAATTACAAGTGGTCAGTTTCCATTTGATGTATCCTTCACTTAATCTTCCTTGGCACATCCTTCTTCAGTTAGCGCTCCAAAGAAGTTGAGAAAAAATATCTTAGCCGTTTTCACTCCAAGCTCCTTGAACTGACAATTAGCAGGTTTGTGCCCCTGAAGAAAGGAAAACAGCTTCCAATTAGTCTGCAATCAGTAGCAAATTCTGAATTAAGCAGTAATTAGGACTTTCAATTTCCTTTTAGAGAGAATAATGTACACTTGTACACGTACAAATTATTTGACATTGGATTAGGGAAGAAAAGTAACCTGCTATTAAAGAACTGAGAGCCAGATAAAGGGGGTCATTCTGACCCTGCCAACGACCGCGGATGCACCGCCAACAGGCTGGCGGTGTATCCCAGGGCATTCTGACCGCTGCGGTACAGCCGCGGTCAGAAACGGAAAACCGGCGGTGTCCTGGCGTTTTTTGCGCTGCCCTGAGGAATCCTCCATGGCGGCGCTGCAGGCAGCGCCGCCATGGGGATTCCGACCCCCTTACCGCCAGCCTGGTTCTGGCGGTTTTGACCGCCAGAACCTGGCTGGCGGTAACGGGTGTCGTGGGGCCCCTGGGGGCCCCTGCAGTGCCCATGCCAATGGCATGGGCACTGCAGGGGCCCCCTAACAGGGTCCCACCAAGATTTTCAGTGTCTGCATAGCAGACACTGAAAATCGCGAGGGGTGCAACTGCACCCGTCGCACCCTTCCCACTACGCCGGCACCATTCGGAGCCGGCATCCTCGTGGGAAGGGGTTTCCCGCTGGGCTGGCGGGCGGCCTTCTGGCGGTCGCCCGCCAGCCCAGCGGGAAACTCAGAATTACCACGGCGGTCTTCTGACCGCGTAGCGGTATTCTGCCGGCGGAACTTTGGCGGGCGGCCTCCGCCACCCGCCAAAGTTAGAATCACCCCCAAAGTATCTACCAAGTGAAATATAACCTAGCTTTTGATATTCATATTTATCTTATTTCTTGATCAAACATTTCCCTACCTCCAGAATCTATTCCTAAATTTCAAGTGTGAATCTTCGCCCACAGAGTGTCAGTGTTTATCTACACACCGGTATGAATGCTATATTTTATGATTTGATATGCATAATGCAGGTCTGAGGGAGGTGAAAGAGTAAGGCAGCAGAGAGGTTCATATTGGTTGTGAGTTCTTGATGACTCCTATTTTCTCCTTTTACTGCCCATGTTAATATTTCACAGGAAGAACTGGAAACTTCCATCTTTTCACTCTGCTTATATCTTAGATGTTGGTGACACTTTGAGTAACATCTATCAAAAATAGAACAAAGCAGTTATTTCCTTGTAATGACATAAATATCAGAAGTTATCCATTTTGTGCAATGTTATGTTCCAGAAACAGGCTTAAAACAAGGTGCTCTTAGCTACAAAGCCAAGATTGGCTGAAGGGGTGTTGTGATTTTACTCTGTATTGTACTGTCTCTTTGTATCCTTTCTGAGTGGGCCAAAGCAGTATCCCCACCATCTTCCAAGTATTGTTAGTTTTGCGGCGCCTCAGGGCATGAAATTATTAAGTCTGCCAACTCTAAACCAGAATATTCCGAACCAGGAGACACTGTGCCCCAGCTTCAGTACAGTGCTGCAGAGGCTGCAGCTGGCTCTTTAAAGGTAAGTTAAGGGGACCAGCAGATCCTCTCCCCTCACCGCATCTGTCCTTCCCCTGCCCAATGCGACCCACGCTTTGGGCCGGAAATCAGACCTACGTACCTTTACTACCTGTTTCAAGCAAGGGGTAAATATTTGAAGATTTGAGTCCGTTATTTCTGCAGAAGAGGGAAAAACATGCAGGTTTGGACCCATTATTCCAGGGTCTATGTGTAATTACACATTCCAAGGAAAATAATTCATAATCCCCATAATCTCCTGATCAAAATCGGGGGATACTGCCCAGAATCAAAGGTTCAAGCCCTCCGCTGTCTGCACACCTATATGAGGGTGATATCCTCTATCATTGGTTTGTCACCATAATAAACTTAATCCGCTTGCATTGAGCACAAGCTTTCTCACAAGTCTAAACGTGCAATAGAAACACTTTTTCACCAAAAGCACAAAACATCTGCATAATCAATTGTGTATTCCAGTGAATCAACATGTAGGCAGAGCTAAAGCATCTCTGTCAGTGCTGCTTCTAAAATGTCTTATTCTGTTGATCACATAAGGTCTAGCAACAGCTGCGTTCTTGATCCAGACCCAAAAAATAGATACTGTCCTAGGCATTTGCGAATGTGTTCTAATTCAAAATTACATCTACAAGACCAGATTTAAATGTCTGTGTCACCCAGTCGCCTAGAAACCAGACTGCCAGGGGGAAACACAAATAAGATTTTGTTAGAGGTCATTACTAATAACCACAATACCAGTAAGTGATGATAAAAATAGTATTGACAATAATCAAATAAAGACGTGTGCTTGACCTTCAAGACACAAATTCATGAGACCTCAGGAAAATAATTATTTACATGTTTATAATCCACAGGGTAGGACTAAATTATAGGGAAATCTGGCAGTGCCCGAGGGGCTGGTCCGATAGGCCAATGTGTGGGCAGGTTTTTTGCCTGTTTGTGGCTATTTTTTATGATCTGGTGGTCTGTGTCTTACTGTTGAGTAGACATTAACACAAACGTTGCCTGCAGCAAGGATAAATGCATGCAGTCTCCCTTACCTTGCGAAAAAATATACATAACGTGCCATTACAAGTTTAAAACTGCCCTATTTGCAAACATGAGCCACTTTTTTTTTTTTAGCTATCTGGTTCATTAATGGGGCCACCTTTATTTTGGTGCCTGGGTGTGTTTTCTGTTCCAGTCCGACTATGGTAATACAGGACGCATGTCAACACAAGTTATACAGTGATGAGGAGCATTGGCAGAGCTTTTTCTGTGCAACTTTAAATGATGCCGACTCTGTTGGATTTCCTGCTCAGAAAGTCAAATTATACAAATCCTACTCTATGCACAAGTAAAATAACGATTTCTGTAACCCATGCAACAAGCCTCCTCAAATTACACATCTGTGAACTGAGGACTCTCTCATCCCTGAACCAGCCCCTAAAACCATGTGGTGAGCTGAATGCCCAGGCTAAGGCCATCCCCATAGCATCAACGGTCTACAGTATACAGCCTTTCACAGCCTACCCTATATCCTGCCACAAAAGCAGACAGGGATCTCTGTGTCGCAAACCAAGCCCCCTGACACCAACTGTGTATTTAGGTAGAGGCCTCTTAAAGCCCCTGCACATTTTAAGGATTTTAAACAGCCTGCCCTGTAACTGTCCCACATAACTAGATGTTTCTGTAGAGTTAAGGTCTATATCCACCCCAGCGTAGAACCCTCAAAGAGGCGTGAGAACCCAAGGCCTCCCATATTTGGAAGCTTAGATGTCTAGACCATTCTATCCATACAGCCCCATCCCATTCTGAGTGTGGCAAGGCTGGGAATCTTCTGGCCTGATTAGCGCCCAGTGACGCATCCCATACATCCATTATGGCATTGAGGGTTCCGTTGGGATCAATGGTCCACTTTCATCAAGAGACACCCATGGGGTTCCATGACTACCACCAGCTATTATATGGGAACTACCTTACTGCCTCAACATGGGCTACAGCTAATTTCTTTGTTTGACATCTTCCTCCCTCCCCTCGGCCCCCTGGACTAGAAAGAATGGAAGTGGTGCCCCCATCATCCCTAGAATGTCAAAGAAGCCATACAGGATTAATCTGCAGGATAAACCCAAGGCACTGACAACTTCCTAGTAGAAGTCTACTTAATATACGTGTATTCTCTAGCTCCTAAACTCGCCTCCCTATATGAGGTAGCTGCTGAGGTGGGCATCCTACTACAATCCTTTGGTGAAGCACTGATTGTTCCCTTACTCAAGCACAGATGCCCTCCTGAAGGCTCTGGCTCATACAGGCCAATATGTATCCTCAACTCTGACTAAAAAATCCTGAAAAAAAAATAGCATCCAGAATTCTTGGGTGCCGAACTCAAATGATCTACCAAGATCAGAACAGCTTTATCCCACAACAAAACAGTTACTAAAATTTGCTGTGACTTGATAGACTTCATGAGGGAGGCCCACCATCCTGGTCTAAATGGGTGTCTTTAATATTAGACCTAAAGAAGGCATTTGACATTCTGTCTTTGAGGTACCTCTTGGAGGTCTGGCAGCGATTTGGATTTCGGGAATACACTATCCAGCTCATTACTTTAGTCTACATGAACTCCACTGCATGGGTAAGTTAAAATCATCTCCATTTCTGATTGGCAGAGGGACCTGTTAGAGCTGTCTCCTATATGCCTGCTTTGTGCAATGGCAATGAAACCTCTTGCTTGTAGATTGAGAAAGGGGTAGAATGAGAACAGGGAGTTCTGCTTGGGTCATTCCCATCGCAGACAGAAAACACATAGTTTCTCTTTATAAAGACAACATTTTGATCTATGATAAAGACCTTTTGGGGATCATTCTGAGATTGCCTGGGTTCGTAGGGACTTTGAGTCAGTCTCCCCAATCTGCAGGTCCATTGGCATAAGTCATGCATCTTCCCTCTCCTGCTTAACACCTGAGGTGAATCCACACCTAGATGGCCTCCCCCTTAAATGAGAGGCAGCTTCTTTTCGCTATCTGAGGTGTGGATTTGCCCCTTTCACTGTGATCTCCTAAATGGGAACCTCATCAGAGTGGTGTAGATTCTCAATTCCCAAATAATATTTTAGGGATCGCTTCCGCTTGCACTCAAAGGCCATGTTGCCCCTTCGAAGATAGTTCTTCTACTGTGGCTTCTATACTACTTTGTCAACCACCCTATACTACTCACACAGGGGTTGTTTCATGACTTAGATATGCTGCTGGGCAAACTTATTTGGAATAAGGGCTGTTGCAGAGTGGTGGTAGCCAAGCTGCACTTTCTGGTCAAGGCTGCAGACTATATTGTCAGGCAATCTGGCTGCAATGATTTTGTTGTTTGCTGTCTAGGCTGTTGCTTGAGGAGACTTGTGGGCCAATGAGGTCACTCTTTCCGAGGAGCTCAGTAATCCCTGATCCCTGGAGATAGTCATACTTGTGTTTTCCTGTACCTCCTGTGCATGGCTTTAAGCTGCTATTCCCAAATTCAACGCATCAATAATGAGTTATCCCCTGAGCTCTAGGTGTTCCCTTTATCGGCCAGCCAGGATGATTGGGATGTATTGCCGTTGGGGCTCGAGGCATTAGTACAACGCTAGCATCTCTACTTTGGTGACCTGTTTCAGGATGGTAGTCTTTTATCCTTTAACCTAATACAGGAGCAGCTTCCCATCCATGAGGATTAGTTCCTCTTCCATTGCACCCTACTTCATATTCTGCTGTTTCACTGGCGGATTATGCATTGGGAACCAGAAACGGATTCACTTGTTTCCATCCTTTTACATCTCACAGTAGCACCTGCGGGACAATGGAAAACTGAAATGGGCAGAATTTCCCATGACAAGGAATGGGTCAGAATAGTGGCAATCAAAAATAGCAATAAAACAAAAAATTCTTCCCCTCAGCAGGAGCCTCCTGCACCCGTTGTTTGTCCGACCCTGCAAACTTCAACCATATACTCTGATCATTCCCATCCAAGTTAGTGTTTTGGTCTGTCAAACAAACAAAAGGTGAAAGGAGGTATGCTTGCAATTTATCTAACCACTTGCTATTGCTTTGGGTCCCATGATCCCTGTGCCGCTGGAATTAAGCTATACCCAACTAATGAATGCTAATCAGTGCGAAACTGGTCTTGGGTTGTGTTCCAGTTTAGGGAGGACCTGATTTGACAATTTTGGCTGGAATTTTCATACTGGAGCACAATCAGGACTGATTTGTATAGGCTGGCTACAAACCGAAATGGCACGGTGGGTTAGGATGCAACCTCCAGTGGTTAGACAAATTGCAAGCATTCCTCCCATCTCCTTTTGTGTGTTTCATTGTTTTGGTCAGGCCTGCTAGATATATTGCTGTTCCCTACAAGGATAACGGTTCCTCACAACTGAGTTGCATGTACTCTAGGTACTTATAAAAAAATCCAAAAACAATAAGGGTTACCATCCGATTATTTGATTTCATCTTACAATTGGCCATGTAGCAAAAATATAGTACATTTTGTTGTTAAATATGTGTTTAATGAATTTAAATCATGTTAAAATTTTAGATGAAAGTTTAAATTAGTTATTTTTTAATTAGATTTATAAGAAAAGTCACTACTCCCAGTTGTGTAGCATACTAAGGGCCTGATTCTAACTTTGGAGGACGGTGTTAAACCGTCCCAAAAGTGGCGGATATACCACCTACCGTATTACGAGTTCCATAGGATATAATGGACTCGTAATACGGTAGGTGGTATATCCGCCACTTTTGGGACGGTTTAACACCGTCCTCCAAAGTTAGAATCAGGCCCTAATTCTTTAATGCAAGGATGGGGCTGCACATGCTGCATGACCTGGAGTGACACCTTTCCTTGTTGTGAATAAATTACAAGGGTGGTTCCTCTAAGTGGCTGACTCCGCACTAAGGGCCAGATGTATTATCATCCCGGTTTGCATTTCCTAAATAGAGATTTTTAAGAAATCTCTATTTAAGAAATGCAAAATGGGATGTATGAAAATTGCGATTAGGCAACAGCGATTTCTTAAAAATCGCAATCACTATTACTGAATCGCAGTTAGGGAATGAGACTCCATTCATCCCTACAGGCCTGTAGTGTGAATGCTTTTGCATTACCTAATTTGCGAATTCCTGTTAGGAATTTGCAAGTCAAGTAATGAAACCCCAGGGTGCTGGGGGCCTAAGGCCCCCTTTGATGCACCCCAAAAAAATATTTGTGGACATGTAAAGCGCACAAGAGCTACATGTCGTTTTTAAAAATGCATTTGTAATGCATTTTTTAAAATTGCACATGCTTACCACCAAACTTGAGTTTATTGTAATTGCATTTCCTAAATGCCAAATTCGCATTTAGGAAATGCATGATACATGTGCTTTGGAAATCGCAAATAGGAATTCCCTATTTGCGATTTCCTATTTAGAGAATCGCAATTTGCGAGTCCCTATTCACAGTCACAATTTTAGGGCATCGCTAAAAATTGCGCTTCCCTAAAATTGCACTGCCTTTCAGGAAGGCAATTTTGCATTTGCAAACTGTGGAATTTACCGATTCGCACCGCTTGCGAATGCAAATTTCTTTGATACATCTGTCCCTAACTGTCGAAATAATGTAATCATTGTTGTCAATAAATCCTTATTGTAATTTTTAAGTAAAATACAGTGTTCTAACAGACGATGGTAGAAACTTAAAGGAAAAAAAGTAAATTAGACTGACTTACAGAGGTCGCAAACTACATTGTAAAGACAAGACACAACATTACAAGAGAAAAAATAAAAAGACGAAGAAATATTAAGAAATGTCAGAAGGGAGTAATTGGCTAGATGGATGCCAACTTTCTCAAATTAAATTCAGGCAAAGCTCAAATTCTTTTCTTTGGTCCTTGTGGCCCACCCCGCAGTCTTTACTGCCCTGATGAAATTAATCTGCCCGGCCTCTATTTCCACAGCCAGCAACCTGGAAATATTTTAGCCTCTCTTTTTCCACTTATATTAAAGAAGTGTCATCAATCTACTTTTCTAATCTCAAATCGCTAAAGAAGTTATTAAACTCGATCTGAGAGGTTACACGTAAGACAGTGGCCACTTCTTGGTAAGTTCCCATTTGGACAATGCAAATAGACTATATCTAGGCCTTCCTGCCTACCTAATTCAAAGACTTCAAATGTTTCAAAATGCAGTAGCTAGACTGATCCAAAGAGTTCCGTATCAACAGTCTATGGGCTACATGTACGTAGCATTTTGCACATCGCAAACAGCGAATCGGGCTGTTTGCGATGTGCAAAATGCACTTTGGCATATACAAACCCATTTTTGCGATTCGGTAAAATATTTACCGAATCGCAAAAATGGATTGCGAGTCACAATTAGGAAGGGGTGTTCCCTTCATAATTGCGAATCGCAGTCCCATGTATGATTGTTTTGTGACTGCGAATGCGGTCACAAAACAATCGCAGTTAGCACCAGTGTCACACTGGTGCTAACCCATTTGCAAACGGGAAGGGGTCCCCATGGAACCCTTTCCTCTTTGTGAATGGCAGTAAAAATATTTTTTCAGAGCAAGTAGTGGTCCGACCACTGCCTCCTCTGAAAAATTTGAAACGAAAAAGTTTCATTTTTTGTTTTTGAAATGCATCTCGTTTTCCTTTCAGGAAAACGGGCTGCATTTTTAAAAAAAAACTGCTTTATTTAAAAGCAGTCACAGACATGGTGGTCTGCTGTCTCCAGCAGGCTGCCATCCCTGTGAGGGCGGCCATTCCCAAGAGGGTCACAAATTGTGACCTACCTCATGAATATTCATGAGGTTGGCATTTGCGACCCCCTTGAAAATTGCAAATAGTGTCATTGACACTGTGCAACATAAGGTTTTGCGACTCGCGCGAGTCGCAAATCCAAACTTTGGTACATGTAGCCCCATATCGCCTCATCTGAAGCCACTCCATTGGTTGTCTGTCACAAAGCAAATCCAATTCAAAGCCCCCACTTTTGCGTTTAGGGCTTTTCACGTAAGGGCCCTACCTATTTGAAAAGAGACTTCATCCTTACAAGCAATGCTGATCACTTAGATCGAATAATATTTTACTGTTGCAAGTCCAAAAATTTACCAAAGCCAGACAGAGAGAGAGATCCTTTAAGGTTTTGACATCTAGGCTATGAAACGCGCTCTAAGTCAGTCTCCACAGACCTGGGGCAACTCCAGTGAAGGAGCTCTAGTGTTGTAGGTATTTAAAAATAAGAGACCCAAGAAGGGCTAGAGGCAAGGGCCTCTGCAGACACGCAATGGGATAATTGCTTGTAATGTCAGCACTGGCCTGAGTCGAGGTGGAATTCCTGAAGGGAGGAAAATTATTTGGTGGCCCTGTTGTAAAGTAGTTGGTCTAATATAAGGATGCCTTTGGTGATCCAGGTCTCTCAATGAATCAGTTCTTCTCAGGCTCGAAGTTCTTTGTTGTCCCATATGGGAGCCTACTCATTGCAAATAGGTGTGTATGCAGAGGTGTTTCTGGGTTAGTTCCCAGACCTGAACTGTCATCTGTAACAGAGGAATTTAAGCACAGTCATCCAGAGTTAAGGCCTATACCGTAGATTAGGATTGTTTGGGCTGACTAGGAGCCCCTCATCTGTCATGACCTGCTCAGGGGTCTCCAGGCCTCTCGAAAAGAAGTAGACGAGGTGGGACAATCGGTGGGCTTCATAATACAGGGCAATCTCTGGCCTACTGATGTCATATCAGCATCCAGTTTGGAAAGGCAAAGGTGGGGCTTCTGCCCATCCCAGGTGTAGTCCTTGATCACCTTAGTCAGTTTCAAAAGTAGGTATCTCGTGATACATAATGGGATAACGCTGAAAAAGTAGTTAAATCATGTTGTGCCCATTTAAATCCTCTGAATGCGGCCCAACAGGGATAAGTGGAGGTGGGACCTTTTCTGAAAGCCCAGGGCTATGGCAGTCAGCAGAAGGTTCATGTTTTCATGAGCTGCTCTATAAAAATAATTTCCAATTCAGAGGTAAGTTATCATGCTATCTGTCCACTGACACTTAGTGTCGACCAGCACAGATGAAGTGAATATGTTGGTTCAATGGGGAGGCCTTGCTTTTCCCCAAAATGATCAAGAGACACTTACAGAAAAGCAACCTTAAGAGTTCAGCTAAATAGCACAAAGATGTTGGAGAAAAAGTACATCAAGGCCTGAATCGACCTGGAGGTGAGAGGATTTACCCTAAAGGATCACCCGAGGCAGAAGTAGCGCATAAGGTACAGCTCTGTCTTCTAGTTATGACACTGGAACTTAAAGGAGAAGAAACTGCAGTGGCTGGGAGGGGTACACACTCTCCACAACTGAAGCATCCCAAACATCACAGCACGCCCAAGGTTGAACTATCAGTAGCGAAATTACATGCCTTCTGCCTGAAACACAAGGCCAGAAGGAACCGGGGAAAGGTACAACACACAGGAGATACAGCCCATAGCAAATTGCATATGAAAATGTGTCCTGATGATTGCCCTGGTCAATTTAACCTTAAGGGCTAAAACCTCAACTGATTCACTATAATATGCCCTGCACCCAACAGATGGAAATATATCTTCTAAAATGTATGTTTTTTTAGGTCAGTGACTGACTTTTCACATTTATGGTTGCTTATATGCTGCCTATTGTTCCTAATTTCATTTAAATTTTGATTGCTCCTGAATTTTTCAAACCTTGCACTGCACCATTAGCTTATCACTATATTTGATTATGTATTTGACTAAGAATTCCATTTAAGTATGTTTGGTTCACCAAATGTGTGTATTTACTTACTTTCCTATTATAGTCATTACAATTTTGACCTACCTATCCTGTCACTTTTCCTTTCTAAGTTTTCCCACTCAAGCCATTTGCTTTGATATACTGATATTACCCTGGTTCTTAGGGTTATTGAGTTGACCCTGAATTGTGTTATTCACTTTATTGACTTTAAAAAGTTGGCATTTTCCTGTACCAACCACTTGATGCCTGAATACTCTATCCTGGGTCACACGACTAGTTGTAGCCGGCAGTTGAGCTTTGTGTTTTTCTCTCAGACAGTGAGACAAAGGAGAACATGTGTTTGCAGGAAGGGCTGTCTCTGACTTGATGGGGAGAGGAGCTGTCACCTATTACACTTGCATATCACAGAGGCTCTGTCGAGCACACTCCCAAAGGGTTTGACACTAGTCTTTTGTGACCCCAGACAAGCTGGGGTCAGGGCAGAGAGGCAGGAAATTCCAAACACCCGTGGGGGTGGAAACCTCCAGAACCTTCTCCTACTTCAAAGTGGGCACCAGATATGAGTAATGGACCCTTAGACCCAACTCTTCAGAACTGTAATTTAAAACCCCCTTTAATGGTAAAGTTGGAGTTCAAGTCACAATTCTGAAAATGACACGGTTAGAGAGTTGGCATGTTCTTGCCCTAACCATTTTGTGCTTGAAGCCTGTTTCCTGCGGGCAGGTGGCCTTTGTGTATTCCTCCCAGACACTATTTCAATAGAGGGCCTGGGTGTTGGCAGGATGGGTGATTCTAACTAGATGAGGTGGCGAAACTGGTACGTGTCCACTTGCTCTTCAAAGACACCGCCTCAGCTCACACTCAAAGAACTTCAAAGTAGCCTATTGTGATGGCATACATACTGGTATCAGGGCAGAACGGCAGGAAGTGTAAAAAACCTCTGTAGGGGGCACCTTAAGTTTCTCCTATTTGAAAGCAAGCACCAGGTATAACAGTAGGACCCTAAGGTCTACTCTTTAGATCACTTCTGGACCTCCGAAACTGTGGAAGACTCAGAAGGACGGTTATGCTGCTCTGCAAGAAGCACTGTTAATCTGCTGCCCTGCTTCTTTGCTGCCTGAGTGAAAGGAATGGGCCTGCATCTTGATCCCAGAACCACCAGAGAAACTCCAATGGCTGGTTGGCTGGCATCCTTATCAGAGCCTGAGGGACAGAAAATGCTCCAACCACCTTGTTTGTGAGGGTCCCACTCCCCAAGTGGTACCACCCAAGTGTTGGACTTTAGGAAGGGGGCCTGAAGGTGTTCTGCCAGCCCAGATGTGGTCCTGTGGACAGAACTAATGCAGAGAGATGCATTTCTTTGCAGCTCTACTTCAGTACAGTCTCAGTGTGACACATCCCCAATACTGGACTTCACATCACAGCACGCAGTCTCCTCGGAACCGCAACTGCACAATGCATCCTCAACTCCAGCCTTCACATCGCAAGCCCCTCATTGACAGAATCCTCAAGGCCGACACAGGACTTTGCATCACAGCCCCACAGCTTCTGCAGTCACTGGTATGTGACACATCTGTGACATAGGACTTCGCATCACAAGCCACTTATTAACGGCATACTCAACCACGACACAGCACTCTGTATCGCAACGCTGCAGCTTTACATGAGCCACCACTGTGTGACGCATCCTCGATGAGGGATCTTCCAACTCATGATTTAAGGTACTTTGTTCAGCGGGTCTAATTTGGTCCCTATATCCTTGCTGCACTCCATCGTGGTCTGCCTGAACTTGTGAATTTGTCCTGGTCTGGCGTGACCAGATACCATAGTTGGCGCTTTGTGCTTTTAGACACTATTTTTAGTTAAAACATTCAAATAGCAAATATCGTTTCTAAATTGGTGTGGAATTGTTCTTGTGTTATGTTTGCACTCTATTACTGTTTGAAGTACCACATACATTTTCACACATCACCTGTAAGTTAAGGCTGACAGCTTTTGTGCCAAGCTACCAGAGGGTTGAGCACAGGTTAACTTGGGGTTTGCTTGTGTTTCACCCTGACAGACAATGTTGTTGCAGCTTGAGTGGGGTTTAACCCCCCACCATCCCAACCACTAACCCAATTTCCTTTGTTTTTCTTTTTATTAAATGCTTGAGAATCAATTCATTACAGAAAATACATTAAAAAGTATAACAATATCACATCAATTACAATGAAAGGAGATATAGCACCCAATATGTCATTGCCATGTATTCTTTAGTTTCCAAATTAATGTATCGCTCCAACTGTTTGCCCATTTCGCTCACCTTGTCTTAGCCCTAGATGTTTTAAACAAAATGTATGAAGAGCAAAAGAAGGTGCATGTTGTGCAAAAAGAAGAAAATGCATATTGTACTAGTTAATCCTACTATTAACCCTAAACCACCATTCCACATCCACTACTGTTTCAGTAGTTACCGACTTCTGAAATGTATTTCCCTCCTCAAGAAATCCCCACATTTCTAGCTCCTTGCATTTGTTTTTTCTGCCCTTCCGTTGATACAAGGCAACCTCGAGATAATATATGGAAAGGAGGCATCCCAGCCATTTCTGAAAAGAAGGGGGTTGTGGGTCGAGCTATGCAGAAGCTAAACAAGTGTGATACACCACTTTAGATGACAAAATAAAGGGCCAGTGTTTTGCTGTTCCTGGCACCTTTATTACCCCTTAAAGGATGATAGAAGGGGTGAGTTCCATATCATGCTTCATTAATTCCTTCAGAAATCTCATTATCTCAATCTTCAATGCATCTAATCTTGTGCAAGTGGCAAACATATGTGTTAAATCTGCCCCAAAAGCATGACATCTCGGGCAGGTTGTCCCCTCTAATCTCCCCAAATTTCCAACAATTACCTCATAACATTTAAGTGATAACTTTGGTGGGGGAGCAGCTAGAAATCTCATTTTTGGTTTCTGAGTAATTGTAATTTAAAATCTTCTTTAAAGGTAAAGTTAGATTTTAAGGCACAGTTCTGAAAATTACACTTTTAGATAGTTGGCATGTTCTTGACCTAAATATTTGGTGCCTGCAGCCTGCTTCCTGGGCCCTAGGACTAGGTGAAGCTGGACCTGTTTGTATTCCTCCAGACAATATCTCAATAGAGGGCCTGGCTGTTGGCAGGATGGGTCATTCTGACTTGATGATGGGGCGGAACTGGCACCTGTCATACTTGCATTTCAAAGAAACTGCTTCAGCTCACACACAAAGAACTTCACACTAGCCTATTCTAACTGCAGACAGACTGGCGCAGGGAACAGCAGAAGGAAATTCAAAAAACCTTGGGGTGAAACTCTCGAAGCTTCTCCCATTTCAAAGATAGCACCAGGTATAAAAGTAGGATCCTCAGGCCTACTCCTCAGATCACTTCTGGAACATTGGAAGGCCCAGAAGAAGGACTGTTCTACTGCCCTGCTCCTGGGAGTACTACCCTGCTGCAGGAATGACTGCCCTGCTGCCTGAGGGAGAAAAAATTGACCTGCTCCTTAACCCCAGAACTACTAGAGTGACTCCAAGGGCTAGCCAACTCGCCTCCTGCTCTGAGCTACAGAGACATAACTAGCTCCAGACTTGTCATGCAGCTGCCCAGCTGCCAACACACACCTGGAGTTGACTTGCCTGTGCCCTGCTACTGGCAGGTCAACTCCAAGTGTGTCTTGGCCCCCAAGAGGTGCCCCCCAGGTCATGGACTCTTAGCTGGCATGAGACTGTATTCCTACTTGCAGAACTGTAAGTTCCCTCAGAACCAATACAGCTCAATGCAACGCGAAGCAGCATGACGCAGGACCTTGGATTGCAGCACCTAACAGTTTCTGATCAGCAGCCTCATCGGTACCAACATAGCGTAACACATCTCAATGCAGGACCTCGCTGTCCTTTCAGCTCCTTACCGGAACTATCATAAGGTACAGTTCACAGTGGAACCAACCTGGTCCCTGTATCCTGTCTGCACTCCTTTGCAGACAGCCTGAACTTGTGACTTTGTCCCCGTCCAGCACACCAGGTTACCACAGTTGATGGAAACTGAAATTGCATATCTCCAGTTCTAATGAGAAGATTTTTGTTGTTTTGGTGTAAAATGGTTTCTTCTGTTGTTTTTTAACTTTATTACTGTTTATGTGCTGGATAATTACTTTACACATTGCCTCTAGGTTAAGTCTGACTGCTTTTGTGCCAATCGACCAGAGGGTTAGGCACAGGTTAACCCTCTTTAGCATGGCACACAAAAGCAGACAGACCGAGTCCTAGAAAAAAAGTACAAAAGCAAAAAGAACATCAGGGGGCAGGATAGGGATACCCTGACCCCCTAAGCCTGAGACTAAATATTATTTTTAAAACATTTTGCTGTGAATTCAAGGAGGACCCAGTGTGTGGGGGGTGTTAAATGTATATGTGAGGGACACACACACTTCTCCCTGTTCCTCTACAAGGCCCAGGTGATCCCATTCCCCAGTGTGATTTAATAATAAGGGGAGGGAAGCATGCACCCCCACCCGAACCTGTAATTAAGTTAATAATAAGGGGACGGAAATGCAGCCCCCTTCACTGTGCCTCAAAGAGACCCTGGGGACCCCATCTTCTGGGGCTCAAAATTCTATGAAGGGGAGGGGTCATAAGTCTCGCTCCCCAAGGCCGGTCCCCATCCCCTGGACCAAAGGTTTTACAAAAGAGGGAAAGTGTCATGCGCTCCCCATCCGAGCCTCGTAAGGCCATGGGGGCCACATCCCCCTGGGTGGGCTCACTCACTGTGCCCCTGGGAACCCACATGTGAGGAAACAGTGGTTTATCTGCCCACAGTCATGCAGGCAGGGAAATACACATTGCTCCTGCCTTAAGGGAGCAAGCAAAATCAGCTGCTCCAACCAGGTGGGAGCAGTGCTGGCTCCTGCAGCATGTGAGTAGCCTGCTGGGGCTGCAGGGGTCCTGGGGCTCCTTTTGCAGCTCCCAACTTAACTTGTGGTTTGTGTGTGCCCCAGGAGGGTGCCAGGGCACCCACATCTGGCCCCTGCAAATGTAGTCGCCAGGGCCACTAAGGCTCGGAGAGAGTGCCTCTCCCCTTCAGTTATAGAATAGGCCCTGGTAATGGTTCCCCTGGGGGATGTGGTCCAAAAGGCCCAAGCAGGCTCAGGGAGGGGGGGTTGCACAACCCCCTTCACAATATATATTTTTTTTTTAAAGGTCCCGGGTGGGCACTGAGACACCAAAGTGAATAATAAATGAGCTGCAGAAGCTGCTCATTTCTTATTCACTGCTTCACCTTAGCGCACCCCATAATGCCCTGTATTGGCTTTTTTGTTTATTCATTTGTTAAGTTTAGTGGTAACCCTAGAATAGGAAGAAGCACCATCAAGCATTTTTTAACATTGTTGAGGGGGCTGAAGCAGCTGAGAGGTTACATTTAAGAAAAAAGCAGTACGTCTCCTGGGGCATTAAAACTTTGACCACTGAAGGGCTTACAATATTTTTTTTAATCACTCCTAGATGGAGCTCTAGTCTCCTCAGCTGGAGTGCAAGACCCTCTTGTGGCTGCTTTTTTGATTGCAGTTTGTGGGCCGAAAAATGTTAAAAGAAATAATCAGACATGCTGCTTTTATTTAATTCTTTTTTACATAAAACAATATGTCTGAGTCTTTCTTTTAACATTTTTCAGCCCACAAATTGCAAAGCTAAACAACTATGTTAAAATGCAAACCTCACAGATATGTTTATTTTTTCATATCATTCTAATAAACATTTTTATAATATCCACTATTATTAAACATTGCAATGTGTGAATTACTGAAATGTACACTAGATTAAAAATATTGGTGATTTTTGGAGAAAGATGATGAGGCCACTTTGTATATATTGGTGGTGTGATTCTTCGGCAAAGTCAGTAAGTCTACCACAGTGCAGCCAGGACCTTCGTATGCCAGAAGGTAGTGCATGGGGTTGGCTGCTTGCAAGTGGTTGCACGCAGGGCCCTGCGTGAAGTGGAGCTGGCTGCTGGTAGGGATGTTGGATGCAGGGCCTGGCCGCAGGCCAAGCCCTGTGGTCAATCCCCGCAGAGCACGGGCTTCAGCCGTGCGCACTGGGGTTGGCTTTAAGTACAGCAATAAAATATTACGTTTGTCTTTAATAAACCTAGAAATTTACTTAAAAATCCAAAGGTGAAAGTGATATTATAGGGAGGTAAAAATGCCATTTGACACATGCTATTTTAAAAGTTTAAAAGCACTGAAATTCACCACTTATTGTTATCTCAAGTAACTATAACTTGGGCCGCCCAAAGGTAATTATAACTTGCACCCTCACCATGCACTGCTAATTTCCCCACATATCACATCACTCAGTGCATCTTCTATGGCAACATTGATAATATCACTGCAAAATTTACAGTGAAATTATTGATGAGAAAAATGTGCATGGTAGGCGTGAGTTATAGTTACCTTAGGATACAAGTTGTAGTTACTTGTGATAACTGTAACTATGAATGGTGAATTTCTGTGGTTTATAGAGTTTAAAATGTTACACTGTTACTGAACATTTTACCTAACTATAACGTTACTTTAACCTTTATTTTATTCAGTAAATATGTATTTAAATCTGAATGAATGCATGTGTGTATTCATACATCTAAAAAATATGTGTATATTTAGGTATAGGTACACACACACAAAGATTTATATATTTTAAGCAAACAACACTGCATTGTAAGGAAATATAGTTGAACCAATACATGTGGCAAGGTGCAATGGCTGAGTTTTTCTGCGTTGCCTCCTTGCATATTAAGGATTTTTTGGTGTGGGAAACAAAGGGGGAGTCTTTACAGCAAATAGAGCTGGGGCATGGAACCCATCTGGCCTCTTTCCAGAGAGGCCACTGGGCTTATGGACACTTAAACCAGGTCATAGATATGCCACTTGACAATGGAGTAAGGTATTTTTGCTCCATTTCATTCAGGCCAGAGGATATGTCATTCACTCCCTTTCTGAGGACAGAAAATGGCTATTTCATGTAGTTATATTTTAATTATGTCTTTTGATTGTCCATAGTTTTTAGAATTGATGATCTATGTTTGAGAGTTAGAAAGTTCTCGTTTTATATCTTAATGGTCGTGTACAGTTGAAAATCAAGGGGTCAATCCATGAATAAGAAAATACTGATGCTCAGAATCATTCACCACAGTGACCCATTTGAAGGGTTACAGTACGCCAGTGATCTTAAATCCTGTATAGGCATTCACTAAAGGGAGCTCTGACGGCGTACACAGGGACTTCCTGCTAGTAATAAAGACCTTGTAGTCCATAATTTTTGAATTTTCAAATGTTTAACCTTATATGGAGTGACCTTACATTTAAAGCTCCTCTTATTACCTAAATTATTTGATAAACGTTGTCTTTGAGACCTAAACTGAACACTGAAATTCCACAAGAATATGACTTAACAATTTCAGGAAACAAAAAAACCTAAACATTTAGATAAATTTCAAATAGAATGTAAAAATAATTAATTCTTTATCATGAAAGGGTTTGATTTCACTGCCAATTTCTCATGTAATATCGCAGCATTCTAAAAGTCCGCGATTATTCCAAGACGCCAATCAGAACTTCGAATCTTTTTTTGAGATCTAGTGTCTTGCCTCTTAGGGTCCACTGCGGAAAGTGTCTACATTACAATACGTAGGGCTGGTCATTGTTAAAAAGCAGTGCTTCTAAAAGCACAAGGATGTAAAAGCAGAAACCTGATATTTCAGACATAACTAGGGTGCTACAGAATTATGAGAACCGTTCTTTATTACAGGACATTTGTATTTGCGTGTCTGTGCTATGCTTTGTGCAATTTTTGTCACTTCATGTTTAACACAAACTGATGTACTCTGTCCAGTAGAGAGGGCGGTTTTAATACAATTGTGTTTTTCTGCCTCTACACAAGACAATGCCATTTGCATCACAACCTACGTGTACTAAACTGGATAAGGACTGGATAAATTAACCACAAAATCTGTGTTTATTCATAGGTCTCATAATTTGCTTTTAGACTTGCTGCATAATTCAGTGAACACTGACACATAATTTGGTCTTCCTTCCAACATATTTCTAAATACCCTGCATGTATGTTACAGTCTGAATCTCTAGATGTACATTTCTCAGCTCAGTTTTCTAAAGCTAAGAACCGATGTTTGTATAATTCTTCTACGCTTCCACCAGCACCAGTGCATATCTTCTATGGCATGTTTGTTTATTTCCACATCACAGCCATGTCTCCACAAACTGTCTATGCATCCTTGTGATATAACAGTCTGTGCAATTTACAACTTCATTGATTCACTCTAAAAGGTGGCAGGGTTTGCAGTTTGTAGTATTTCTACAATACTATTAGCAGATGCCACCTTTGAGACCCTATGGAATGGTCCCTGAGATCCTCTGATTACTGATCACAGGCCAAAGGGAAGGAGCTCGGTGTCACAGAAGCTTGTGTTTTGATTATATACCTTGTGTGAATCACTCTGCCTTACGTGAATGGTATGAGAAGTGTGGTGTTGTGAACTGCGTGCGTAGCATTAGAATTAGGATGAAAGGTAACCAGGATGGGCTGTGTAAGGAGTGCGAATGATGTGGGAGGGGTGTTAATATGACAAGAGTGAAAGGGGCTTTTTTGTGAATAACTTGGACCATGTAGTTGTAAGAAAATTGACTGAATTAATCAGTGTGGGTGGTGTGAGTAATGTGACTCGTGGATGTTGTCACTTGTGTGAGAATGAGAATAGTTGTAAGAAATGATGAGCAATGGTGGTGGCAGGGTTACATACAGTGGGGACACAATGACACAAGTCAGAATGAGAGCTAGGCGGCAATGGGAAATCCTCTGGTTGGTGTAAGAAATGTTAAATCCTGCCCTAGAGGATTCACCACTGGTCGGGAGTCCTCTAACACAATTATCTCTAATGTACTATCCCTGCGGCAGAAGTAATTGTGCCAGCAAATTCTCCAGCAGAGAATCCTTCAACAAAGGAATGACTACTTCCTCTAAACATCGAGGGGTCTAAACCAAGCGCAAAGAGTTTTATATCCCATGTGACAGTTAGGCATCTGCCTTCAATAGGCACAGTCATAAGCTTATATCACTGAGAGAACACTGGCGCTACAAAATTCAATTTTTTCATGTTTATTCATGGTTTTACTTGTATATAAATTGTTTTTATCCCTTTAATGAGAAGTGGCTCTCTGCAAACTTATATTTCCTCCAGCCTATTCTGCTTCTATCCCCTTATATCTGAATCTGCCTGGGGTGAATGTGTTTACTGCCTTTGCTTTCTCCTCATTTTGTGCTTACCTCCCTTTTCCCATTGCTTCTCTCCCTATGACCATACCCCCATTGAAACCTGTGCAGTTTGGCACCAGACATACAGTAGCACGTGTTTTAGTTCATACTGCATTCAGCATCCTGTTACAGTGAAAGGCCATTAACCGAAAGTATTGTATCTAACAGCAGAAGTAGCTCTATATGCTTTCTGCAGAATAAGATTAGTTGAACATCCAACGATGGAGTAAGCCTTCTTTTGGACCTGTTGTTCCCAACCTGTGGCCCAAGGACCCCTAGGAGTATGCAAAGCCTCCTCAGGGGTCCGCAACTGCTTAGAAAATTAAATAATGTTAACAGATTAATTCCCCAGCTTTCAGTAATGACTCAGGGGAGGGGTCCCTGGATTTCAATAATGATTCATTAGGGTCCCTGGGTTCCAGTAACAATAAAGTTGGGGTACACAGAAGTCAAAGGTTGAGACTCACTGCTTTAGACCACAGGACATGGATTATGACTGCAAAGAAAATGTGTACTTGGTGGGCTGTCACCCTGTAACAATGACAACAGTTGCAAAAATGAAAGTGCTAAGCATTATTAGGTGGTACAAGGCGACACAAAGGGCCAATAAGAGTGCTGGTATTGGTAAAAACAACTCAAGTTTCCTGCATTTTGCGTCAACACCTTGCAGTCACATGCAGCCCCAGTGAGAGGAGCTTCACAACACTGTTCAACACCAAGGCACAGATTGAGTCTTCCATGGCTCTTAGACCTGCTGTTCTTTCTTAACTGGAATCACAGGCTCCAATGTTTATGCATTCACCCAACGGTAACAGTAACCTGGGCTCTGTATAAGGCATTAGACTTACCTGACCGTCCTTTATCCTCGTCATTATCCTCTCCAGATTGGCCTGCATCAGAGCCAAGAGTTGATAAGCTTGGCCTTCGAACCGCTTTTGCAGGAGCTCCAGGTCTCTCAGTGTATGTTTGAGGGTGATGCGGGCACACTGGCACTAAAAGGGAGAAGCATGCAAAATAGAATGTTCAAATGCATGCAGTGCACGTGCCCATAACCTGATCTTGGGTTGTCCCTCAGCTTCGCTCATGCCCCTGCTCGTTGCATTCTACTGATTCTACTGCGCGTGAGAGTATGTGTGTGGAGGAAGTGGAGGGCGAAGGAGGGAGAAAGCAAAAACAAGACCAATTCTCAGTTATGGTCGATGTGGAGGCAGAGGAACGATGACTAAAACCTAGAAGCATTTCCTCTTCTGAAGAGAAAGCGGATGCTGAGTATTACAGAGGCTGCACCATCCGTTGCATCAGACTTTCCTTGGAGTAAAGGAAATGGAAGGTGCTGGATGAACATTTCACTAGGCGACCAGGGTTTTTCTTTGGACACCCTCACGCTGCTTTTTGTGTGCGTGTTAATGTGCATTTGGGCACTAGACATGCAAACCTCTAGCCGACGACAGTCGATGAATGGTGTCAGAATAGAACTCAAACCCCAAGCATAGGTCATAAAAGAAAGCAACAATCTAAAATGTATTTTGTTGCGGTCTGGGAGCATTTAGGGCTGGCTAAAGACAATTCTTTTTTCCTCCATATTGGATGACTACTTTAAGAGAAAGTGCTTTTGCATTCTCAAGCTATCAGTAAATGCCCCAAAATTCCTCAAAATCCTAAAGCACCGCCAACACCACGAACTGAAGTGTTTTTTTAATTGACAGTCTTGAACACGGTTTTGCTTTTACAGCTCACACTTCGCTTCAAATTCTGAAAAAGACAAAAAAGCCCTTACCACTTTACTTGTCATTGGCGTCTTCAAGAAGATGTCCTGTAAGGAGTAAAATTTGTAGACTCTGTAAAATGGTGATACATGAGCAGGCACTTTCAATCATTACAGTCTGCCGCGCGCTGAGCCTCCGTTTATAACTGGGGACGAAACGTCCTTTCAAGCAAGCCCCTTTTACACACAAATGTCGAAAGAGAATTCTATGAAGGCAAACGTTTTACTTTCCTAATAAACATCATTAAAGCAGCGTAGTATTAAAGATGTTTCCTAACAAGACGCTGACGAATGAAAGTGTTCAGGTGCTTTTACCTCTTTGTGGTTCTTTGTAAGGCTGTCAAATTTCGTCAGGTGCTCCTGGAATTCACAAATCTCCCCTCTGCATGCTGCCATGCATGTAGATAAAAAGTGGCCCAGCAGGCATACAAGCAAAAGCAGCATGTTGTCTTGTTATTGTTTCTTCTTAAAGTCGACATGAGTGCCCCTAGCACCGACCCTTTTATATACACCATATACCTTTGTAGTGGGTGGGGGAAAGATACAAAGGAAACATACATGCACGGTTACTTCACACATTTGTAGGCGTGTCACTGGGAATTTTTTTTCTTCTATTCAGCCTGAGGCAGGCGATAGAAAATAATGACACATTGGTCATTTTTTGAAAATGTTTCTCCCTTGTGGTCAGAAAAGTGAAGCAATATTGACTGAGGAATTTTCCAGAGCTCTTGCCTGTCTACCAGGATATACAGGACATCTCAGGGGCGCCACATGTCCAATCTGTGGAGAGATGTAATTGTCGGGTTTTTGTCTCAGAACTTACAGTGCATCAGAGGTTACTTTTCACATCAGACTTTGACCCGGTGTAAGAGAAAGAAGGAAGAAAAAGGAAAAGTAAGGATAAGGTGAAATATAGGCAAACTTTGACAACGGGAGAAAGAAGGGGTGAAAAAGAACCTGCAAGAGAGAGATAAAGAGACAGGAAGTGCAGTGTTGTGGAAGAAAAAGGCATGAGGTAGAATCAAGACTAGGCCACCTTTGTTTTCAGTAACCACAACATTCGGCAGCTCCAGAGAGGGACTTCAGAGAAATATGTTAGCCCTTACTTATGTTTTACAAATTAGGAACTGCTGGTTATGACGTTACTTTCACGATTCACCCCATTGGCGTTGGCGCTCAGCCCTCCATCATGCTTGTCTCTTCTTTTCACTATGCTAATAGTGAATACAAATGATTATTTGTATACAAAAAGTGCCAAATATGGCTGCAAGGAAGGGTCAATCAGCATTCTTAGTGGGTAAACCTCTGATAGCTGGTGCAGGTGCTCCCGTGACCAGCTGACAGCCCTGGTCTCACGGTCTGCCACACCTTAATGCCTCCCTACATTATTATGTGCTTCAGCCATTTTAGGCCTCAGCCGTGTAGTGCCTGAGGCAGAATGTCAATCAGACTGTTACCACACCCACCCACAGCTCATCACATTGGTGGGGTGAAGTCCAGAACCTCAATGACCTCCCCGTCCGTGTTGAATTGGGAGACGGTTGGGAGAAAGATCAAGAGTCTTCAGGCAGATAGCGTCAGCACAGTGCCTCATCATAGTGCCTCATCATAGTGCCTCAGCATAGTGCATACTCTAAGCAGGCTCCAGATTTCAGTTTCCAGTTTCAGTGCAAGAGGTGAAAGAGAACTGTGTGCCTGTCCCAGGGGTATTTTAAAGGTTTGCAGTGGGTACAGGTATTGCGCTGTAAGGGTGTTTTTAGGGTATGAGTAAGTGTATGGGTGATAAGGGTGTTTTTTGGGTTTATGAGTGGTTTAAGGTATTTGGTGATGAGGATATTTTTAGATTTAGGAGTGGTCAAGGGTATCGGGTTCCAATGGTATTTTAGGGGGCAAGGGAATGGTAGAGAAATAGGGTGGTAAGAGTATTGTAGGGTTTAGAGGTTGGTAGGGATTGTTAAATATTGGGTTGCTGGGAGACTGGGGTGTTAACCTTCGTCAAGCAGCAACCACATTCCTAGTTGGAGTAAGTGTCAGGCAAACCCTAAATTAAGCTTTGCGCATCCTCTGGTAGCCTGGCACATAGCAGTCAGGCTTAATTTAGATGCTGTGTGTAAAGTATTTGTGCAACAATGTAAACAGTAAAAAACAAGACCAAAACAACAAAAGTCCAATCAGCAGAACCTAACCTGTTAGATTCCGAGCTTCCCCCCTCTCCCCCCACCACAATGCTGAGCCCTTTTTGGTTGCTTGGGTAGTTTGTGCTTAGGCCTCCTTTACGTTTTGTCTACAGAAGGTATCCACAGTAAATTTATGTCATTTTTCCAACATTCTTGGGATTCTAAAAGTACCCACAGTTTGTGGATTTCCCTGGAGGGACCTGAGAAAAAAGCCTATCAAATCAAAAAACCTAGGGCCAGATGTACGAACCTTTTTGCACATCGCAAACAGCAAATTTCGCTGTTTGCGACATGCAAAAAGCACATCGCGATGCCCAATCCCCGTTATGCGAGTCGGTAACCTGGTTACCGACTCACAAAATGGGACTGTGAGTCACAATTAGGAAGGGGTGTTCCCCTTACTAATTGCGAGTTGCAGCGTGATGCTATATTGTTTTGTGACCGCGAACGCGGTCGCAAAGCAATCGCAGTTACCACCAGTGTAACACTGGTGGTAACCCATTCGCAAAAGGGAAGGGGTCCCCATTGGACCACTGCCTGCTCTGAAAAAATGAAATAAAAACGTTTCATTTTTTTGTTTTGTAATGCATCTCGTTTTCCTTTAAGGAATCGAGCTGCATTACCAAAAAAAACTGCTTTATTTAAAAGCAGTCACAGAAATGGTGGTCTGCTGTCTCCAGCAGGCCACCATCCCTGTGAGTGCCTCCACTCGCAAGGGGGTCGCAAATTGCGACCCACCTCATTAATATTAATGAGGTGGCCCTTTGCGACCCACTTGCGAGTCGCAAATGGTGTCAGGGACATCATCCTACATTCTGGATTGCGGCTCGCAAATTGCGAGTCGGTCTGACTCGCAATTTGCGAGTCGCAATCCAGATTTTTGCTACATCTGGCCCCTAATTTTTTAATCATAGTTTAGGCATTTGCTCAAAGAGGTAGCCGATTTTTTACAATTTATGTGCTCTCAATCTACTACCAATTTGTGGTGGAAACCAGTGTGAAACCCATGAGGGACCTTGCCCTGAAGAAAACTCTGCAGTGCTGGTTCCGAAGGAGATGCATAGGTTCCGTCCATGCAGTAGAGGTGATGTGTTTATTTTTCCCATGCAACAGGGGATGCTTTGGTTCTCTTGTAGAAGAACATCTTAGGCTCACCCCTTCTTCCAATGGTACAGGACTGGGGTGGCACCATGTGGTTGGGTAGGCTCTCAGATGGTAGAGTCCAGGTGTAGAAGCAGTTTGGTTGGAAGTCTTTTATGTCCCTGAGACTTCATATCAGGAGACCAGACAGCTGGTCCTAGGAGTCACTTTGGGTTCAAGTGATGCATGTCCAGTCTGTCTCACCCAGGCAGGGGGACAGCAGGCAGCACAGGAAGGCGGAGTCCAGCAAAGCAAGGGTCCAGCAGAATGGCAGTCCTTCAGAACTGCAGCAGTCCTTCTTCCTGGCAGAGTATTTACTGTTCCAGAAGTGCACTGAATAGGTGGTGTCAGAGGTCTAGTACTTATACCCAGTAGGGCATTTGAAGTGGGGAAGACTTCAAAGACAGGTCTTTGAAGTGAACAGGGTTCCTGCCCTTAGTGCCCTGGCTCCAGACTCACTACAGGGGCTTATTCAGCCCTTTGTGTGGGGACAGGACATAGCCTACTCAGGTGTTAGTGAGGCTTTATACAGCTCCTCCCTCCTATCCTGCCAGGGTGGCCCATCAAGTCACACCTACACTCCCATTGTGTGTGACTGTCTAGGAGGAATACACAAAGCCCAGATGTCACCCACCCCAGGCAAGTGATCAGAGACAGGCAGCCTCCATCAAATGGCTTGAGTAAGAAAAGTGGTATTTTCAGAATGACAATTTAAAATCCGACTTCACCATAAATTGGGCTTTTAAATTGTGATTCCAGAAACATCACTCTCGAAACACTTATCTCTTTTAGATTGTGAATTATACTTCTAAGATGTAATAAAGTAATCCCAATGTTATCATATGGGAGACATTGGCCTTTCGGTAGTGAAAAAGGACGTTGGGAGTTTTTCACTACCAGGATATGTAAGACTTAAAAGCACATGTCCTGTCTTTTATATACATTGCAACTGCCCTCTGGGTTATCAAGGACTAGCTATGGGCCTAGTTTAGGGGTGACTTACATGTACATTACATGTATGAAAATGGAAGGCTTGGGCCTGGCAAAAGGCTATTTCTCCAGGTCAACATGGCAGTGTAAAACTGCACACACAGGTTCTGCAATGGTAGGTCTGAGACATTACTAAAGAACTACTTAAGTGGGTGGCACGATCAGTGCTGCAGCTACAAGTAGCATTTTATTTACAGGCTCTGGACACATATAGTGCACATTGCTAGGGACTTATAAGTAAATTAAATATGCCAATTGGGGATAAGCAAATATTACCATGTTTAGGGGAGAGAGCATAAGCACTTTAGCACAGGTAAAATGTCCTAAAGGCAGCAGAAAAGAGGTCGGAAAAATGAAGAAAGTAGGCAAAAAGTTCTGGATAGACTACTATAAGTCTGTCAGGTCTAACAGGTACCTAGAGTAGTAAGGATATTTTTAGGGGTTGGGTTAGGTAGAGGCATAAAATAGTAAGGTCATTTTTAGGGTTTAAGGTTGGGAAGGGGCATTGGTGGTAAGGGTATTTTTATGGTTTACAGGTTGGTAAGAGTATTGGGCTGTAATGGTGCTTTTAGAACTTAGAGGTGGGTAAGGTTAATGGGTGATAAGGGTATTTTTATGTGTTAGGGGTGGGTAAGGACATCAGGTTGTAAGGGTATTTTAGGGTTTAGGGATGGGTAGGACTATAGGGTGGTAAGGGTATCTTAGAGGTGGGCAGGGGTTAGAGGTAGGTAGGCACATAGGATGGTAAGGGTATTTTTAGGGTTTATGGGCGGTAGGGGCATAGGGTAACTATTAAAGAGGAGTTTGGGGCTCCTGCCAAATATATATATATATATTTTATATCTACTGAAAAAAACAAAGGTTACAAGGACATTATAGTTATGTTCTGAATTTTCTCGCACAAAAGTGCTATAACATGCACCCTAAGGTAACTATAACTTGTGCCCCCACCCTGCACATGTTTCTCAACAAATATTTTTTTACAAATGTTGCAGTAATAATATCAATGATGTCATAGAAGGTGTCATCAATGGTGTAATACGTGGAATAATTAGCTGCGCATGGCAAAGGTGCAACATTCAGTTACCTTAGGGTGCAAGTTATAGTTACTTGAGTTAACCATAACTATAACTGCTGAATTTCTATGGTTTTGTGTGAGAAATTCTGATCCTAACTATAATGTCTCAGTAACCTTTGCTTTTTTTAGTTAATTTCTATGTTTTTTTAGCATGCATAGATATAAATATAACCAGCGCTACGCACAGCCTTTGACCGCGCACAGTGGGTGATTGGCCACCAGGCCTGGCCAACCCCCACCTCAACCTTCCTGCATGCACCCAAACCCAAGTTGCACATGGCCTTCGGCCGTGAGCAGCATGAGGTTGGATGAAGTGGGTGGGTATTTATTTATTTTTTCAATTTTTCTCTGGAAGCGAGGATCCGCCAGTGGATTCACAGATCTGTGGGTGCACCTCAGGGACCCATCTATGTGTCTTATGGGGTCAGGATACTTGTATTCTGATGCCTTATGTGTTTTGGCACTCTTCTTTTCCACCCCTGAGCCGATGCAACAAACAAAATGTCAGCCGCAATTTTTCTGTCAGGTTGCAGCCAGTCAATCAGGGCCTAGATTTTTCCCCAGATTCGTGGATCCGGACCAGGATCCACGGGCCTAGATTTGAGGAGGATCCGCATCCCTAAATATCTATATTTATTGGGCCTGAATTACTCCAAAACTACTGAACGGATTTACACCAAACTAAAACTAAAAGCGTAATCTACTGAACAGGATCTTGCTGCCTGCCAAATTTGGCATAATTCTGTTCAGCAGTTTAGGCTGTAGGCGTGTCTAAAGACCCTATGGAAAAACAAAGGGGGAAAATGCATTTTGGAAACCCACCCCTTTTTCTCAGCGCCCACTTGACAAATTTCCACCTCCCCGGTGCAGAAAGAAAATGATTAAAGGGGTCTGTTGCAGACCCCTATGGACCACCAAATTAAGAGGGGAGGATGCAGCCCCTGGGGACCACCACTTCTCCGGGGCAAACATTCAAACATTGGAGGTGGGTGTGATGCTATTTAGATTTGGCCATCATTTGACCATCAACTCTATTTTGTGCGAGTGGCTCCATTTCGTACCCTCCTGTAGTTGCAGGGCAGCGCAGGTGTTTTTCCTTACAAAATGTGTTTTTTACTTCAGCAGCGAAGAGTCAGACAGTGCTGGAGCATATAACGTGGGGTGCAGACTTGATAAATGTTCACAAGGCTGAGACTGTTTTTACCAGAAGAATGTACGAATCTGTCTCGGAACAAACATTGGGAGCCTGGCCAGCTTCTATGGATGTCTTTGACGCAGAAGAAGTACATCCAGCATTTAATTTCATAACAGAGGGGAGGGTTTCTAAAAACCTTCTTCTTGCGGATGTTTTAATGTATAAAAGATGGGGCGACTTGGCTTTCAGGTAGGAGCTCAACTGTGGAGTGGACACGCGGCCCAGGATCTGATTTTTTGATATTTGGGAAGTGCCTTAATAAATTTATTATTTAGACTAAGAGTGCTGAATTCTTTTGGCATCATGTCCTCTTAGCTTAGGTGAGAGCAATACAGGGGGATGTACAGCTCCCTAGTGGAGCCATCAATGGCCAGTAGGTAGTTATAGTTAGGACCATGTTTCCATAGTAACAGAATGTTTGACTTGTCTATATCTTTGGGGTCAGTTGATGAATCTTCATGAAATGTAAAAAAATAAAAATAAATTTGCAGGTGATTCTTGTTGCAACTGGAAAGTTTCCGGGTGAGCTGTCATGTGGGGAATGAGAAAAAGGGGTACAAAAAAGTCCATTTCCCATGTTAATTCCCATAGGAGTTTTAAACACAACTACAGCCCGAACCGCTGGAAGGAATTACACCAAATTAGGCAAAAAACTAGATTGTGTCCTGCAGATTGTGCTTTTTGTTATTTGGTAAAAATTAATTAAAGAATTGTTGAAAAATTAAAGGGAAACCAAATTTGTAAATCTAGGGCCGTGGATCTTTTGTGACAAATCATGATTATCGCAGCAAAGTGGCAAATACGCACACCAATATGAATGCCGTGATTGGCTGGCCGCAACCTGAGCAGGGAGTGGCAGCCACCATTTTAGTTGAACGGAACACTCCCCAGGGCTCAAATGAAATGGCATAAAGTCACAAATGGGTTCAGGTTGGACGTAACCTGACCCCATGTCTGTATTGTAGGGGTCTTTGGAGGACCTAAAATGGGCAGAATATGTTGATAAAAAGTTTTCTTTTCTCCCAAGTGCAATATTTCTGAAGTTATCGCGACCGTCAGCTTGGCCCCCTGTGTAACACTGCAGTAAATTTGCGAATAATGCAGATTTTTTTTTTTAAGAAGTTCACAGACTCATTCATACATTAATTAATTCACTCATGGATGCACTTAGAGACTCATGCACCCATTCACACACCCACTCAGAGACTCATGCACCCACTCACACACCCACTCAGAGACTCATGCACCCACTCACCGCCACTCAGAGACTCACGCACTCTCACACACCCACACAGACAATCATGCACCCATTGACAGACCCCCTCAAAGACACTGCCCCCCACTTTCAGACCCACTCAGACACTCATGCACCCACCCACAGAACTACTCAGACACTCAGCAGCAACTCACTGACCCACTTAGACCCTCACACACCCACTCGCTGACCCACTCAGACACACATAACTACTCACTCACGCACCTACTCACAGACCCACTCAGACAGTCATGCAACCTCTCACAGACCCACTCAAAGAGTCAAGCATCCACTCACACATTGAATCAGAGACTCGTGCTCTCACTCAGAGACCCAAGTACCCACTGACTGACCCACTAAGGTACTCATGCACACACTCAGAGACTCACTCAGAGACTTATGCATGTGGGGTTGAGTAGTTATAGGTGGTTGGCCGCAGGGCCTGGCAGCAGGACAGGCCCTGCGGCCAACCTTTGCTGTGCACAGCCGAAGGCCATGCGTGGTCCGGGGTTAGATGATTATAGGGGTTTGGTTGCAGGGCCTGGCCACAGGTCAGGCCTTTCAGCCAACCCTGCTGCAGCCATGTGCGTGGTGGTTGCATTAACATATAGGCCCTCATTACAACCCTGGCGGTCGGTGTTAAAGCGGCGGTAATACCGCCAACAGACCTGCAGTAAAAAAAAAATGGAATCACGACCATGGTGGAAACCGCCAACACAGACAGCCACTTTAACACTCTGACCGCCACAGCGGTAGAAACAAACACCACGGCGGTAACCGCCAACAGACAGGCGGAAGACAATGCACCGCCCACTGTTCACAACAAGCCTATACACCAAATTTTCTGGGACGGTACCAAGGCCATCAAAATCACAGCAGAAACAGTCTTTGGAACGGAAACCACTCACCTCTCGACACCCTATGAGGAACCAGGACGCCATGGAGCCCGAGTTACAGGTGTTGCCAATGTTGGTATACCTCCTCTTTTACCAGGAGCAGCAAAGACGGCGGTGACGACCAGGGTGAGTACTGCACCTAGCACACCGGGGGGGGAGGGGGGAGAGAGTGACACACACATGCAACACCCCCACCCCCAACACCATACACACAAATACATGCATCAACAATACATTTAAACCCGGTCACCACCTGGAAGAATGCAAGGACAAAATGAAATTATTGTAACGAGTGTAATCATCGAAAATCCAGATAGGGAAACAGGTCTGTAAAAGATCAAAATATACAAATATGTACAGGAGCTACATAAGTCCGGATATTGTTCCATTCATTGTCCGTGGACCAGTGGTCTCAAAATGCATGGGCGAAGCCCACACATGATACCTGCTTCTAAACAGAGAGAACACTGCTGGGGAATTAAGTCAAAAATAAACAGGCACCTCAGCCGGATGAAGGTACGACACCACTGTTCCACAAGAGGGCTCCATGCCCACTGATTGGTCCTGGGGAGTGCAAAGTCTATCAAGTGGGTGGTTTGCCCACTGTTTGCTCCTGGGGAGTGCAAAGCCACAGTCTCACAAGTCTCTCAAGTGGGTGGTTTGCCCACTGTTTGGTCCTGGGGAGTGCAAAGCCACACTCTCACAAGTCTCTCAAGTGGGTGGTTTGCCCACTGTTTGGTCCTGGGGAGTGCAAAGCCACAGTCTCACAAGTCTCTCAAGTGGGTGGTTTGCCCACTGTTTTGTCCTGGGGAGTGCAAAGCCACAGTCTCACAAGTCTCTCAAGTGGGTGGTTTTCCCACTGTTTGGTCCTGGGGAGTGCAAAGCCACACTCTCACAAGTCTCTCAAGTGGGTGGTTTACCCACTGTTTGGTCATGTTGAGTGCAAAGCGACAGTCTCACAAGTCTCTCAAGTTGGTAGTTTGCCCACTGATTGGTCCATGGGGGGTGCAAATCCACAGTCTCACAAGTCTCTCAAGTGGGTGGTTTGCCCACTGATTGGTCCTGGGGAGTGCAAAGCCACAGTCTTTTAAGTGGGTGACATGTTCCACTGGTTCTGGAGGGGGCTTTGTGCCCAGTGTGCTCCATCCTGCCAAGGACTGGGGTAGTGGATGATTTTCTCCACTGGTTCTGGAGGGGGCTATGTGCCCAGAGTGAAGCACATGGTGTGTGGCAGTTCCCATTCCCTCACCTGGGTGTGTGTACCACAAGATTTTCGGGGAACACGTAGCATGATACTCCATGGAGTCAGAGAGACACTCCACCCTGCTGTGACTTTGCCTGCCAACTGCTGGTACTAACAGTGCTGATTGTGGTGCCTCATGTAGTCTGTGCAGGGTCCAGAACGGCTCCTGCAGCCTCGGCCTGCTGCCCACTGGGAATGGTGTACAAGTCAGCTGTGGTGGCACTGTCTGTGCACGTCGCGGGGCAGGTGGCGGTGGTTGCGACAGTGTTTGTGGTGGAGATGCTGCCAGTGGTACATGTGTCAGCACCTAAGGAGGGAGACAGCAGGACGTCTCCTGCAGCCTCGGATGGCTGCCCACTTGGGATGATGCTGGGGACAGATGCAGAGGCAGCAGACGTGCAGGTGGTGGTGCAGGTGGCGGTGGTTGCGGCGGTGGCCACCGCCTTACAGGTTGCTGTTCTGTTTGGTCGAAGGGGTGACACCAGTCCTTCACCCGGAAGCTCTGTGCCTTGAGCTGACTTCCCTTTAGCCTTGTGTCCCTTCCCCACCTTGGAAGTCGCTGCTGGGACCTTGGCACTGTCCTCTTTTGTCTTGGAGGAGGCCTTGCTGGGTGGTTGGTGCGGCTTTTCCCTACAGTACATGGGCCCCTTCTTCACCTTGGCAGGTGGCGGAATAGGGTGATCCTTGGCCGCACTAGGTGGCACACTGTCAGCCCTGATGTGTGCCGCCCGCGATGTTACTGGACTGCAGGGACGACAGTGTTCGAGGATTTGGTGGCTGAGGTGCTGGGCTGGGATCTGGACATCCTGGCCGTAGGTGAAGGACGGGGGGGAGGTGTAGGGAAGAGGTCAATGTTAGCCAGTGGGATCTGTGGTGCTTATGTTTGCCATGTCCACTCTTGTGTGTTGATGAGTGTGCATGCTGGTCTGATGGTGTGCTTGGTATAGGCTGAGGGACAGGGGATTGGGTCTGGGTAGTGGAAGTTGGAGGGGGGAGGCTGGACACAGAGACAATGGTTGCCATCAGTGCTGAGTCCGGGGCCTGAAATGCTCTCTGTTTGGCTGCCACGCCAGAATGAATGCCCTCCAGGTATGCATTTGTATGCTGCAAATGGCTCTCAACACCCTGGATAGCATTCAAAATGGTTGATTGCCCAACAGTGAGGGATCTCAGGAGGACAATAGCCTCCTCACTGAGGACAGCAGGGCTGACTGGGGCAGGGCCTGAGGTGCCTTGGGCGAAGGAGATGCCCACCCTGAGAATATGCTTACCCCCTTGTGGCTGCTGTGATGCCCTCAACCGCCCATCCAACTCAGGATATGCCACCGCCAGGATCCAGTACATCAGAAGGGTCATGGTGCAACGGGCACCCCTTACATGTTGGGAGGACATCCCCAGCTGGGCCTCCGCAGTCTTCTTGCTCCAGCGGCGCAGGTCTTCCCATCTTTTGCAACAGTGGGTGCTCCATCTAGGGTCCGCACTTCCTTAGCGATGGCACGCCAAATACCCTTCTTCTAGTGGGCGCTGACCTAAAAGAAAAGTGAAGTAAGAATGGATGTTACTCCCCCGTCCGGTTCTTCTTACTCATTGGCCACAAACCTCCCACCCTGGCCCAGATAAAGATACACTGACCATCCTCACATGCAGGCCTCTGCCACCCCCGTATCTACCATCCACGCCACTCCATACATTCATGTCCCATGCATCATGCTCACAGTGTATTCACCTGTTTGTCTGGAAGACCGTAGAGTATAGTGTACTGGGGGAGGACCCCAGCCACCAGCTTGTCCAACTCCTCCGCAGTGAAGGCAGGAGGCCTTTTCCCAGACACTGTAGCCATTGTGGCTTCCAGACTCAGGTCACAGCAGCACTTGCAGTGTAGGTCCTCTCCTGTTGAAGGTCAGGTATCAAGTGAGTGAACAGATAGAAAATGGCGGTCACGTCCACGGCAGTGCGTACCGTCACCGCCAGCGTACATCGTCATTGGCTCCCGGAACCCATAGCGCTCAATGATAACCAATGCTGATTTGCGCCACGGTCTTCTACTGCCTACCGCGACACAACACAATGCCAGCGCAGTTACCTAATTTCCCCTTGTCCCTCCTTACAGGTCAGGCAGCCGCCATTTCAGGGGGGCACATGGCAAGACAACTAACTGCGTCACAGCACTTTTGGCCAGGAATACAGACAGACAGCGCCACACACCTATTACATCACAATAGTTCTAAACAGCCTTGTGCAAGCAACTTGGTGTATGACCCTCTGCTCACCCCTCTCCTCCTTAGGGCACTTCCGCTGGGGCAGGTGATGAGATGGCATCATCCTCCGGTATACAGACCCCTGGTGGACCTGTCGCCAATGGAAGACAGACATATCATTATCACCTACAGACTTGATCCTGCCACAATCCATGAACTGTGTGCCCAGTTGGAGCCAGACCTGATGTCAGCTATCCGCCATCCCACAGGAATCCTCCCTCTAGTGCAGGTCCTGTCAGTACTCCATTTCCTGGCCAGTGGGTCCTTTCAAACAACAGTGGCCATGGCATCAGGGATATCACAGCCAATGTTCGCTAACGTGTTGTATAGAGTGTTGTGTGCCCTGCTGAAACACATGCGCTGCTACATCGTTTTCCCTCAGGTGGAGGATTTGCCCACAGTGAAAGGTGACTTCTATGCCCTGGGACATATCCCCAACATCATTGGTGCCATTGATGGTACACATGTGGCATTTGTCCCCCCCCGCAGGAATGAACAGGTGTACAGAAACCGCAAAAGCTACCATTCTATGAATGTGCAGATGGTGTGTTTGGCAGACCAGTACATCTCCCATGTGAATGCCAAGTATCCTGGCTCAGTGCATGACGCTTACATTTTCAGGAATAGCAGCATCCCTTATGTGATGGGGCAACTCCAGAGTCACCGTGTGTGGTTAATAGGTGAGCCCAAGGTCCCAACACAGTTGACATAGGTGTCTGGGTATGGGTGAGTCCCTCAGGGTTGGAGTATGTCTAACAGTTGTCCCTCGATATTTGCTGGTGACTCTGGTTACCCCAACCCTTTCATGGCTACTGACCCCAGTGAGGAATCTCAGGACAAGGGCAGAGGAATGCTACAATGAGGCACATGGGCAAACTAGGAGGATTATTGAGCGGACTTTCGGCCTCCTGAAGGCCAGATTCCGGTGCCTCCATCTGACAGGTGGCTCCCTATACTACTCACCGAAGAAGGTGTGCCAGATCATCGTGGCATGCTGTATGTTGCACAACCTGGCTTTGCAACGCCAGGTACCTTTTCTGCAGGGGGATGGGCCTGATGTTGGTCTTGTGGCAGCTGTGAAGCCTGTGGACAGTGAAGAAGAGGAGGTAGAAGAAGAAGATATAGACAACCGAAACAACATCATCATGCAATACTTCCAGTGAGACACAGGTAAGAGGCTGGCACTGCTCCTCTCACATCATACTAATGTAGGACATTGCATGAATCTGCCTTTTTACCTCTGTGTATAGACCCTGACATGTCACTTTGGCTCTCCATTTCACAGATCTGGGTCCCACTTTCTGCCTTCTGCTATGTTTACTGATGCCCAACAACTGTTGTACATTGGTATGTGAACTTGAACATTGACATTGCTATTTTTCTGAGAGGTTGCAATTACGCATTTGTGAAAGTACAGACTGACTCCAGATTGATTTGTGATTCAAGGGTGTTTATTTCTGTGCTAATACGTGGAGGGGGCTGTGCAATGGGCTGGGGTGCTGGTGGAGGAATGTCCATGGTAGAGTCCAGTCTCTTAGGATCACAGGTGCATTGTCCAAGGGGGTATAGGAAGTGGAGTAATAGCAGTCCAGAGTTGTCAGGGTGACATAGTGGGACAAAAGGGTGACAATCAGGAGAGTGTTATTTCCTGGCGGGCGTCTTGGCAATGTTCTCTGTCTTGTTCCTGGATCTCAGGGACCGTTTGCAGGCTGGTTCTCCTTCTGCAGGTGGTGGGGTGCTGGTGGCCTGTTGGTCCTGTGGTGGGATCTCCTATCCACTAGCGCCGGCAGAGGTGGAGGGCTGTTCATCGTTCAGGCTAGTGTCAGGGGCCCGTTTGTGTGCCACTGTGTCCCTCATAGTGTTGGCCATGTCTGCCAGCACCCCTGCAATGGTGACCAGGGTGGTGTTGATGGACTTCAAGTCCTCCCTGATCCCCAGGTAGTGTTCCTCCTGCAGCCGCTGGGTCTCCTGAAACTTGGCCAGTACCATGCCCATGGTCTCCTTGGAATGATGTTATGCTCCCATGATGTTGGAGAGTGCCTCATGGAGAGTGGGTTCCCTGGGCCTGTCCTCCCCCTGTCGCACAGCAGTCCTCCCAGTTTCCCTGTTATCCTGTGCCTCTGTACCCTGAACCGTGTGCCCACTGCCACTGACTGATTCCCTGATTGTCCCTGACAGGTCCCTGATTGTCTTGGGTTGGTGGGTTGGCCTGCGGTCCCTGTAGTGATGGACACACTGCTGATTGACGTGCCCTTGGGAGCTGGGTGGGTGCTGTAGTGGTGTTTCCTGAGGGGGAGGTTCAGTGGTGGTTTGTGACTGCGGCAGGGGAACCGACTGTTCATAGGTCCCTGATGGGCCAGGCTGGTCATTTTGATCCAGGCGTGCAGAGCTGCTGTCATCACTGTGGGCCTCTTCTGTGGGGGGACTGGATATGTCTGGCCCCTCCTGTTCGGTGACATTGGGTATGGGTCCTGTTGGGGTGGAAATGCATAGTTATTGTATCTGTGTGTGCCATCTTGTGCAATGGGTGAGTTACCCTCTACTCTTGTGCTTGCATTATTGTGTTTGCCCTTGTGTGATTATTGATTTTAGGGTCTGGGTGGGTATCTGTACTGGACATGTTTTGGTGATAGGGGTCCATGCATAGGTGTTGCATGCAGGGCTTTGTATTGGGATAGGTGGGTTGTGATGGTGGGGCATATGTGAGGTGTTGGAGTGATGGGGTGAGGGTGGGGTTATGTGATGGCATGCAGGTGTGGGGTGAAAGTAGTAAAGATTTGACTTACCAGAGTCCAGTGCTCCTGCTACTCCTGCGTTGTATTTTTTACAACGTGTGTCTTTACAACCCATATACTTTTATCATGCATCCTTTACCCTGCAGTTAAGTATAAATAATTTAAATTAAACATATATATATAATTGAAAAAAACTAAGATTACATGGATGTTATAATTAGGAAATAGAATAAAAAAAAAAAACGATTATAGGGACGTTATAGTTTGGATCTGAATTTACTCGTACAAAACAATAGAAATTCAGAAGTTATAATTATGGTTAGCTCAAGTAACTATAACTCATGCCCTAAGGTAACTATAACTCACGCCCCGCCATGCACAGTTTTCAGCTAAATACTTTATGCTGCCAATGTTACATTGATGTTATCAATGATGTTAACAAAGACATCATGCTTAATGTAATTTGTGGGGTAATTACCAGTGCATGGCAAGGGTCTGAGTAACTTCAGATCCTAACTATAACATCCTTGTAACCTTTGGTTTTTTTAAGTGAATTTCTATGTTTTTTAATGTAAAATCATTTTAATTATTATGGCCCTCATTACAACCCTGGGGGTAAATCCCGCTTACCGCCGTGCTGACGGCCGTCAAGATACCATGGTGAAAATCCACTACAGGTATTATGACCCACATCTCATAATCCTCCACAATACAGACACCCACACAAGTCTGCCACACCAAAGGTCAGTGATAAACTGCCGATACCAAAACCTAGACTGTCACGCCAACAGAACTACGCCCACAATATCACGACCCACGAATCAATGCAGCGGTATTTCGACCGCGGTAATCCATTGGTGGTACACACCGCTGCGCTCAAAATACACACACACTTACAAAACACAGCCACATTGGACAATTCAAAATACACACACCTGATACACATACACACACCACACCCACACAGACACACCACTATAGAACACACACCCACATTACCCACAAAACCCTTACAACGAATTGTTTGGAAGATGCACAGTGAGAGAGAATAGCAAACACAACACCAGCATCCACAGGCACACAACACCATCGCTCACACAACATCCACGCACCTCAAAGAACACACACCAACACAACACATCACACAGCACAACAAACAGCACCTCACACATCACCCACACCACATCATGGCACCTCAATGACACCCCAGGTTCTCTGAGGAGGAGCTCCGGGTCATGGTGGAGGAAATCGTCCGAGTAGGGCCACAGCTATTCGGATCACAGGTGCAGCACACCTCCATTGCAAGGAAGATGGAGCTATGGTGCAGAATTGTCGACAGGGTCAACACAGTGGGATAGCATCCAAGAACTAGGGATGACATCAGGAAGAGGTGGAACGACCTATGGGGGAATGTGCGTTCCGTGGTCTCCAGATACCAGATTGCTGTACAGAGGACTGGTGGTGGACCCCCACCTCCTCTCCCACAACTAACGACATGGTAGGAGTAGGACTTGGCAATACTGCATCCTGAGGGCCTCGCAGGAGTAGCAGGAGGACTGGACTCTGGTAAGTCAACTCTTTACTACCTAATCCCCCCACCCCACCTGCATGCCATCACATACTTCCACCCTCACCCTCAACCCCATCACTCCAACACCTCACATATGCCCCACTATCACAATCCACCCATCCCAATACCAAGCCCTGGCGCAATTCTGCATTGGTTAACATTGGACCCTATGGGTCCGAGGAGCCAAGGACGATGTACGCCGGCGGTGACGGTACGCACCGCTGCGGATGTGACCGCCATTTTCTGTCTGTTCACTCACTTGATACCTGCCCTTCAACAGGAGAGGACCTACACTGCAAGTGCTGCTGTGACCTGTGTCTGGAAGCGACGATGGCTCATGTGTCTGGGGAAAGGGCCCCTGCCTTCACATCAGAGGAGTTGGAGAAACTAGTGGATGGGGTCCTCCCCCAGTACACACAACTGTACGGTCCTCCAGACAAACAGGTGAGTACACTGTGAGCATGCTGCATGGGCAATGCCTGTTTGGAGTGGTGGTGATCGAAGATACATTAGGGGGGCTGAGGCCTGCATGTGCGGACGGTGAGTGCATGTGCATCAGGGCAAGGGTGGGAACAGGGGCCAATGAGTATGACGGTCCGGACGGATAAGAATTTCCTTTCCCCCTGTACTATTCCTCTAGGTCAGCGACCACCAGAAGAAGGCTATTTGGCGTGCCATCGCCAAGGACGTCCGAAACCTGGGGGTCCACCACAGACAGAGAACCCACTGGCATAAAAGATGGGAGGACCTGCGCCGCTGGAGCAAGAAGACGGCAGAGGCCCAGCTGGGGATGGCCTCCCAACGTGGAAGGGGTGCCCGTCACACCATAACCCCCTGATGTTCTGGATCCTGGCGGTGGTGTATCCGGAGTTGAATGGGTGCTTGAGGGCATCACTGCAGCCACAAGGGGGTGAGTACACTCTCATTCAGCTGACTCTGCGTGCATTACGAGGGGTCTGGGTGGGGGAGGTGGGCAGTGGGTTCCCCTAGGCCAGGGCGAGCTTGGTAGGCAAGGTCCCTTGTGAGGCAGGCTATGTGGCACCCCAACCCCACTAGTGGTTAGTGCCATCTACACCTAGTCAGGCTCCTGTGACTTCCAGGTGTGCAGCAATCGGGCTTAGGCCTTGTACCCCATGGGCATGTGATTAATCTAGGAAATATAAGTGCATGGCGTAGTGCGGAGGGCTGCTGTGTCTGTTGCGTCCGCCAACGGTAGTGGTGTTGCATGCACTGGACATGTCTTTCTTCTGTCTTCCTCCCCACATCAGGTGGAGGAGCATTGGCACCAGAGCAGGAGGGAGCTGCAACCCACTTGGCCCTGGAGGGCGAAACAACGGAGTCTGAAGCCACCAGTGGGACGGAGGGCGAGGGGAGCTCCACGGTCGGGACAAGAGCAGGGACCAGCAACAGCGACTCCTCCTCTGATGGGAGCTCTCTTGCGGTGGCAGGCCCCTCTGTGCCCACCGCATCAACAGGTACAGCCGCCACCCCCCTACCAGCACCGCCCTCCCAGCAGCCCCTCAGCGTGTATCCTGTGCCCGCTCACCCAGGAGGGCGGGCATCTCCTTCACCCCAGGCACCTCAGGCCCTGTCCCAGTCCCCCCTGCTGCCCTCAGTGAGGAGGCTATTGACCTCCTGAAATCCCTCACTGTTGGGCAGTCTACCATTCTGAATGCCATTCAGGGGGTTGAGAGGCATTTGCAACAAACAAATCCATACCTAGAGGGCATTCATTCTGGCCAGGCAGCCCAACAGAGAGCATTTCAGGCTCTGGCCTCAGCACTGATGCCAGCCATTGTCCCTGTGTCCAGCCTCCCCCCTCCAACCTCCTCCACCCAGACCCAATCCCCTGTACCTCAGCCTATCCCAAGCACACCATCAGACCAGCATGCACACATCAACACACGAGTGGCTCAGGCAAACATAAGCACCACACATCCCACAGGCACTCACACAAGACTCATACCCATGCACACATACCAACATCCACTTCACCCACTGTGTCTCCTTCCTCCACGTCTCCCTCCTCCCTCCCAGTCTCCACTCACACCTGCATGCACTACATCCTCAGCCACTACCTCCATCACCAGCATGCCCATCACCACACACTGCTCACGTGCACTCACCACCCCCACTACCATTCACACATCCCCAGTGTCCTCTCCCAGTATGTCAGTGAGCCCTCCTCCTAAAGTAAGCAAACGCAGGCACACACCCACTCAACAGCCATCCACCTCACAACAGCCTCCAGCCCATGCACCTTCACCCAAATTCAGCAGACGTACACCTCCTACAACCACTACCTCTTCCTCCACTCCCAAACCCCCTCCATCTACCTGTCCCAGTGTGTCTAAAAACCTTTTCCTGGCTATCATTGACCTCTTCCCCACACCTCCCCCCCTTGTCCTTCCCCTAGGGCCAGGCTTTCCAGGTCCCAGCCAAGCACCTCAGCCACCACATCCCCAGGCACAGTGGTGCCAGCAACTGCGGGGTCATGGAGTGTGCCGACCATCAGGGCTGCCAGTGTGCCATGGAGCAAGGGCAAGGACATTCCGCCACCTGCCAAGGTTAAAAAGGTGCCCACATCCTGGAGGGAGAAGCCGAAAACTCCTGCCACCAAGGGGTCATCGAAAACGAAAGGGGATAGTGGCAAGACAACTGCGCCACCATCAAAGGTGGGGAAGGGCCAAAAACTGAAGGGCAGGTCAGGAGAGGGCATGGTGGCACCGACTGAGGGACCAGTGTCACACCTTCTGTCCATGCCAACCTGTACGGCGGAGAACACCGCCACCTGCACCGCCACCTGCACGGCCTCTGGCACGTCTACAGCCGATGCGACAGACCCCAGCCTCTTCCCCGGTGGGCAGCCATCCGAGGCTGCAGGAGACATCCTGCGTTCTCACACAGCTGGTGCTGACATATGCTCTGCCGCCAAAGACCCAGCCACCAGCACCGCCACCACAGACCCCGCCGCCAGCACCGCTGCCACAGACCTCGTAGCCAGCACTGCCACCACAGACCCCGCAGCCAGCACCGCCGCCCCAGAACCCGCAGCCAGCATCGCCGCCAGAGACCCCGCAGCCAGCACCGGCGCGACTGACACTGCTGCAGCACCGCCACGACTGACACCGCCGCAAGCACCGCCAGCGGCCCCGCAACGTCCTCAGACAGTGGCATCACTGCAGACATGGCTACCATCCCCAATGGTCAGAACTGAAACTGTAACTGCTGAATTTCTATGGTTTTGTACGAGTAAATTGAGAACCTAACTATAATGTCCCTGTAACCGTTGATTTTTCAGTTAATTTCTATGCTTTTTTAATGTAAAGTTTGGCCATGCACGGCGGGTGTTGGCCACAAGGCCTGGGCTTGCAGCCAAGCTCTTATAACCACCCAACCCTGTGCCACTCATGGCCTTTGGCCGTGCGCAGTGCAGGTTGGCCATAGTGCCTGTCTCTGTCAGTGGATTTGTGAGTGGGTGCATGAGCATCTGAGAGGGTCTGAAAGTGCATATGTGATTCTATGAGCGGGTCTGACTGGGTGCATGGGTGCACCTATATCACACCCCTTGACCCTGACCCCTTATGCCACTTTCAATTTCAATTTTCACCCCCAGGGACTGTGACCCGTGAAATAAAATAGTGATCACAACTTTCTAGTAAGGTTGCTGTCAGCCAATTACTCTTCTTTTAACACGCGTTTTTGCGAAACTTGGTACAATTCATGATTAATCGCAGCCAGCGGTATACAAATAATTTGCTTTAACTAGCTCCTAAACTACTGAATGGATTTACACTAAAAAACAAAAGCACAATCTGCATACCTGCAGCTAGCTTTCTGACAAATTTGGTGTAATTCTATCCAGTGATTCGAGATGTAGATGTGTTGACATGTCCTTTAGTAATTAACATGGGAAACGCAATGTTTTTTTAGCTCCCTTTTTCTCGGGCCCCGGTTGACGGATCACCCGGAAACTTCCCATGCGCAACAAGAGCCACCGGGCCACTTTTATTTTTTGAAAATGTCGTGAAGATTCGTGAAACGGTGCCAAAGATATAGGCTAGTCAAAAAATGCCTAACTGTATATATATATTACAAATGAAATTGTGCTTGGTTTTCTCTTACTGGGTGCCTTTTGCCTCGATAAACCTCATCAAGATTGAGAAGCTGAAATCTTTCAGGGAAAAACAATGAGGAAAAATAATTATCACACAACTTGGAGTTTCATTCCTTACATAGGGGTCGGAATTGAAGTGTCACCTGTTGATCGGGGCAGGTGTTGTTTAACACCCTGCATTGGAGGGGTTGGGTAATTTCAGGGAGACAATGGAAAGAAGGGGCAGTTTCTAATCTTCATAACATATCCGTCCAAGAAGGCAGTTCTCATTGTAAACATGAGAATGTATTCCAGTGGGGAAAAAGGGTTTTCATGGGGATTTGTTGTAACATTTTAATTCAAAGCAGGCATGGCTTCTGTAAATGTCTCAAACTGACAAATAATCAGGACACTTTTAGGGAATTTAGCAAAGCATGTTTTGTGTATATTTTGTGTCCGTTTCCCTTATAGCCTTCCACCAACTAGAGTTTACCTTTGCTTTACTTCCAGCTTTCTGGAGTTATTTTCGGAAAAATCCGCTGACAGCTGATACAAAGTCCAATACATTATAATATCTGCTAAATAAATATGGTCAGCTTAGTATATTTAAAGTATAAAATATCTGAGCGCTTGCGGTTCCAGGGCGTTTGCTTAAAATCATTAAAAGGTGAAGGTCAGAATCTCAACAAACATATGACTTAAACACTTTTTAAATCACTGTGACTGCTATCGCAGACCATACGAATAAAAGATGATGATTTATAGATTTTTTGACAGCCAGTTTGACCAGAAGTAAAATAACAACTCATTCAGTTTCAGATGTATGCTTTCCCTAGAAATGATGGCGCAAAATTCCCAGAGGTCCCAGCAGCGGAAGATGCAGATGTGAGAAATACCTTTTATGTCCAACAGCTGATTTCACTCAGAGCTCATGTGAGGCTCGATAACTAGGAAAGCCCCTTTTTGAAATTGCATCATAAATTAGCAAACAAGAATTTGCCTAGACATCAGTATATAAACATTTGCGAAATATTTAAGAGCGGAAGCTTTATTCAATTGTAGAATGATAGTGGTGTGTTTTAGGACATGATGTAAGCCTAAAAAATAACCAGAAAACGAATTTCAAATTGTAGGCCTTTTAAATTATGTGTACAACAATTCACTGACGGAGGCATAAAATAAATAATTGAAACCATTACCCCGGGTATTTTGGAGTTTCAAAATGTGTTAGTTGAAAAGGGTTCCGGTCACCCCAGAGCATTGCTGCTCAATCTCGATCCGATTCAAAGGCAAAATTGCAGAACAAGACGTAAATAAACAGCTACAGGAGCAGATTCAAAACACCTCAGTCTATGAGCAACATTTAGGACTTTGATCAGTGAAAACACTCTGTCAAAAACAGGGCCAAAATGCTTAGAGTCATGCTAGATCTTCAAAATACACTAGAGAGACATATTGACATACATATATATATATATATACATACACGTAATCAAATGGAAATCATGTGCATATTAAGTGGTTATACTGAAAATCTAGACTGGCTCTAGCCTATACAGGACCTATGTTTGACTATGTTGGACCATACTGTGCTAGATAGATGTAAACCACAAATATTTTGTGTGTGTGTGAGCATGTGTGTGTTTTTTGTGTGGCGGTTGCCACTAGGTAGTTAGTTAGGACCTAGTTTCTATAGAAAAAGTTTGTTTGCCTATATCTTTGGCACCACTTGATGAATCTTCACAAAATTGTCCCCGTACACTCGACAGTCACATGAGCTGATGTCGGGAAAGTTTCAGGGTCATCCATCAAGCGGGAGCTGAGATAAAGGAGATGGGGTCAAATTTAGAGCATTTCCAGTGTTAATTCCCATAGAACAAAATTGAACAGCTATAGCGCAAAAACTACTGGATGGAATTACGCCAAATTTGGCAGAAAGGTAGCTCTTGGTTCAGAAAGAGTCCTTCTGTTATTTGGTGTAAATCCATTCAGTAGTTTTTGAGACATTTAAGGAAATCCAAATTTGCATATTTGAGGACACAACGGATTTGTGACCCTTCCTGATCTTGTGCTGAGATCTGATTGGGTGGCAACACTGCAACAAGGAAGTCTTAACAGCCATGAAGCCAAAAAAGAATAAAACATACAAAAGTGGCCAGGGTATGAACACCCTGACCCCTTAGCTCTGGGACTGGGGTCCCAAAGGGACGACCCAGGGCAAAAAAGCATTTCTTGAAAAGTTTTTTACCGCAGAATTGCGACGGGTCACAAATCTGCAGTAATTTGTTTTAAAAAACAAGCGTGGGCTCCCATGCTTGTTTTTAAATAAGCCTCCAAGTGGGTCGGGTCCCGGGGACACTGTTTTGTTTTTAATAGGGCAGGGCCTCACCCCCCTACATCCCTGAGGAGCACCACCTCACCGGCCATTCCAGATATTGATTGCATCCCCCTGGGCCGGCTCCTGCTATGTCCCAGGGTGCCCACACCCGGGACATAGCTGTTTGCTGTGGCTTGGCTGCAGCTTTGACAGCTGCAGCCAAGTCACAGCAAACACTCTGCATTTTGACAGTGGGACCTGTCAAACAGATTGTTCTGTCAAAAAGAAGAGTTATCATTTTGCTCCCTGCACACCGATATGCACGCAGGGAGCAGAGATGAAAGGTTTGGTTCAGCAACCATGGAGCTGCTACTTAAAGAGGCTCCTTGCTTGCTGAAGCAATGGGACTACGGGGGAGGCATTGAGGGTTCCCCCTCAGTCCCAGATAGCCCATAAAGCTCTTGTTATAAATTACAAATATATTTAAAAAACATATAAGGACTGCGGGGAAGCCCTTGAGAGCTCCCCCTGCGGTCCCAGATAACTCATAAAGGGCTAAAAAAAGAGAAATAAAAAAGAGAATAGCTCATTGTGAATGTTTGTGAGCTTCACACTGAGCATTGAGGGTTCAAGTCCAGCCTGACTCATTTCACCCCTTTTTTTTAACTACAAATGTTTAAGCCTCATTCTGAAAGGTGATCTTACTCTTTTTAAATGACAAGTACATTTTTCTTTTCAATTTGTCCAGAAAAATCTCATTCTAAGTATATCATATATCAAAGCCTAAAAAACTCTCTATCTCTCTCTCTCCCTCTCACTCCTTCTCTCTCTCTCTCTCTCTCTCTCTTTCTCTCTATATCTCTCTCTCTCGCTCACTTTTTCTCCCACTCACACACCCATTCAGACACTCACAGGCCCACTCACAGACCCACTCAGATAGTTATGCACCAACTCACAGACCCACTCAGACTCTCACACACCCTCTCCGAGACCCACTGATACCTCAGCCACCCACTCACAGACCTGTGCACACACTGATGCACCTACTAAAACACCGATGTACGCAATCTCACAGCCACTCTCACCCCTAGATACACACTCTCACACCTATTCTCACACCCATAGAGGCCGCAGCCAACTCCGGTCGCACACGGCCAAAGGAGCTGTGCACAGCATGGCGTTGGGCGGTTAGGGGGTTTGTCCGCAGGGTCTGGCTGCAGGCCAGGTCTTGCGGGCAACCTCCACTACGCATGGGTGAAGGCTGTGCGCGGGGCAAGGATGGATACTTATAGGGGTTGGCTCGCCCCCTCGCCATGACCTGCTAATTACCCCATAAATTACGGAACTCATGACATCTTTGATAACATCATTGATAATATCAATGTAATATTTGCAATAACATTTTTAACGAAGAAACTGTGTGTGGTGGGGGAGCGAGCTATAGTTACCTTATGGCATGACTTATAGTTCCTTGAGATATCTCTAATTATAACTGGTGAATTTCTATAGTTTTGTACATTTTAAAAAAAGGTGAGCCTAACTATAACATCCTTGTAACCTTTGGTTTTTAAAGTGTGTATATATGTATATATACATATATATACATATATATGTATATATATATATATAATTCACTGAAAAAAACAAAGGCTACAGGGACGTTATAGCTAGGTTCTGAATTTATTAGCACAAAACCATAGAAAATCAGCAGTTATAGTTATGGTCAACTCAAATAACTATAACTCGCACCCTAAGGTAACTATAACTTGTGCCCTCCCCATGCACTGCTAATTACCCCATATATTACATCAGTTGTGATATTTTTTATAACATCATTGATAATATCTCGCAACCTTTGTAGGAAAATAATTGATGAGAAAACTGTGCATGACTGGGGTTAACTATAACTGCAGAATTTCTAAGTTTTGTGCCAGTAAATTCAGAAACTAACCCTGTAACCTTTGTTTTTTTCTGTTAATTGCTATGATTTTTTTAGCACGCACCCTTAATATAACCAGCCCCGTGCACGACCTTTGGCTGTGGGTGGAGGTAGTTGGCTGCAAGGCCTGGCCTATGGCCCAGCCCTGCTGCCATCCGTCTTGCATGCACCCTGCCATGCGCTGCATGGAATTGGATGCAGTGAGTACATTTTTTTTCCATTTTTCTCTGGATCCCTGGATCCTCGAATTTACACAGGGGGGTCAGGCAGAAAAAATTGGGACCCTCCATGTGGCCTATGGGATCAGGCTACCTGTATCCTTACCCCTTATATGTTTTTGTTCTTTTGTTTTCCCACCCCCCAGCAGATGCAAGAAACAAAATGGCAGCCACAACTTTTCTGTCAGGTTGGTGACAGTCAATCAGGGCCTTGCTTTTCACCTGGATTTTGAGATCCCCATCTGCATCACTATATATCTATATATTTTAACCTTAAGTAACTCCAAGACTACTGAACGGATTTACATCAAGTATAAAAAACATGCTTTATGGACCAAAATTTAGCTTTCTTCCAAATTTGGTGTAATTCAGTTCAGCGGTTCGGGCTGTAGTTGTGTTCAAAATTAGAAAAGTCCCACAGACATAGAATGGGGAAAAAATATTTTGGGACCCCCTCTTTTTCTCAGCCCCCACTTAATCGACCTCCCCAAAACTTTCAAGATGCCAGCTACTGTGAGTGTCATATTAATTTTTAAAATTTCAGGAACATTCATCAAACAGCACCAAAGTTATTGGCAGAACAAAAATGCTCTATCTATGGAAAAATTTGGTCCCTGCTATAAACACCTACTGGCTATTGGCAGTAGGATATATATATATAATATATATATATTAGTTCCGAATTTAAATTATATCCTACTTTAAATTTTACATAAAAAATAGCCCTTAGAAAGTCACAGAAAAAGAAATGTTAAAGGGACATTATATTTAGGTGAAAATGTTGTTCAGAACATACCATTTAAACACACAAAACTATAACTCATGCCCTGCTATGCACAGTAACAGTTGACATCAATTGTTTTATTTCAGATTTCACAGTGAAATCCTCAAGTGACGTCAGACTATGTCATGAGTGACGTAATATGGCAGGTAATTAATTGTGTAAGGTGTAAGGTGAGGGCACGAGATATAGTTATTTTAGGACACAACTTATAGATATTTAAAATAACTATAACCAGTAAATGTCAGTGGCTTTGTTTACTTAAAACAGTATGTTCTAACTGACATCTTTACCTAACTATAAATGTCAGAACCTTTGAATAGTTCATGCTGCAGGGAGAAGGGAATGAGTCATGGCATAATGGATCCAATCCCATGGGGCATGAAGAAATAGTGCCCTGGGGACACCATTCTCTAGGACAGAATGTGGAGTGGTGTGGCAGGTAGGGCAGCCAATTGAATAGTGTTTTGTTCTACCGGCAGGCGGCAATCAAATAGACTGTTCAGGTCTTCTGGGAGCAGAAATAGAATGTTGCTGGCTCCCACACAGCCCCAGAGGATAGGGGCTGTATGCGGAGAGCCAGTGGTGCATGGGGGTCCCTGGTGTTCCCACCTTGAGCCCCAAACAAGACAAAGCTGTGGGTCCCCCTACTGGGAGTAGGCATCCAAAAAGATACATTAAATCACGAGGCAAGAGGCCACAAAAAGTAAGAATAAAAGAGCGTCCAGAGCCGCTCATTTATAATTCACTACTCACAGCAAGGAGTGCCCCATAATACCCTTTCTTGGCTTATTTGAATACTTTGATTTGTGGTGCCCCAATCTGGGTAGGGACACCACCAACATGTTGCAAAAGTATCGGGACTGCAGGGAATGCAGCATTCCACCAGAAGTCATTCATTAAATGTAATACCATTTTTCCTGGGGTGCATTCAATGTGAAGTTTAAGGTGTTTCTCATTATTACAGACCTGCAGCTTTTCCTTTTCGGCGGAGGATTTCAGGGACAAATTGTGGTTTATCTTATGGCTGCATTATGTGACCTGACGAGTGTAGCAGAAAAACTGTGACATGTTTAATTTTGTTTTGGAAACATATGCTTTATTTCAAGTTTTAATGACAAACATTGCAATGTTTGTTATGAATAACGAATGGTTTTGAAATCTATTGGTTTTAATGATTAATTAGATTATTGCTGTTTTAATAAGGTGATGACACTTTGACAAAGCTAATAAGCTTGCCTCATATATTGATCTGGTGACCCCCTGACAAACTCAATAGACTTGCCTTGTATATTGACATGGTCACTGCTTGACAAAGCCAATAGGTTTGCCTTCATATAATGAAGTGGTGATCATTTGGGAAAACTGATAAACATGTCCTGTATATTAAAGTGGCCACTCTTTGGTAAAGCTTGCCTTCATATAATGATATGGTAACCCCAGGAAAAAGCCAGTAGGTTTGCCTTCATATAATGACGTGGTGACCATTTGACAAAGCCAATAAAAATGCCTTGTATATTAATGTGGCCACTCCTTGACAAAGCTTGCCTTCATATAATGATATGATAACCCTTGGACAAAGCCAATAGGTTTGTCAAGCATACTGATGTGGGCACGGCTTCACAAAGATAATAATCCTAACTTTTATATATTGACATGGTGACCCCCTCACAAAGCCAGTAAATCAGCTTTATTTAAAATGACACCCCTTTATTTTATGATGAGCACTCCACATGGCTGGACATTCATGGAGGGCTGCTACCCCTCATTGGGGTTGAGTGCGGGCCTGTCCACCACAGGCCAGAGATGTGATAGTTAGGTATGGTGGGAAGATTATAATTTGGGTTAAAAAAAAAAAAAAAGAAATAAACAAAGTTTGCAGTGATGTTTTAGTTAGGTAGGGTAATAAGATCTTACTTTACATTACAAACCTCCGAATTTCACTGAAAAAAACATAGATTAAAGTGATGTTATAGGAAATAATATCTTACTTTACAAAAATAAAAACCTTAGAAATTCACAGAAAAATTCAAAGGTGAAAGTGACGTTATGGTTAAGTGAAATTTTCAGTTATAAAATACAATTTTGAGCAATATAAAATACTGAAATTCATCAGTTGTTATTTACTGGGCTAAGTATAACTTGTGCCCCGCTGTGCATTGCTTATAACCTCACAAATAGTATCACTCATGGCATGTTGAATAACATCATTGATGACATCACTGGTGACATCTTAAACCACATAACTGATGACATCACTGATGGCGTCATCCACTATTCTTCTGCTCAATTTTCTCTACAAAGCAGAACACCCTTTGAAATATGTAAAAAAGTACTAAATGGAGCAGAATCACATTAGGCCTAAATTACATGAATATATGTGCCAAGACGCTTCTACACACATTCTTCACTACATGCACAGGTTTTAACAGAGATTCCTCTGCCTCCGGACACTCTAGCCCCATTAGGTGTTAAAGTTCCTACTATGCACATCCCTCACCCACTGTAGAGCTCTTCATGGAGAACCAACTCCCTCTAGTCACTCAAGCCCCATTAGGTGACCAAGCCCCTATTACTCAGAGCCTTCGCTCCCTGCACTGGTTTTCATGGAGAGGCCACTCCTTCTCGACATCCAAGCCATATTAGGAGCCAAGTGCCTACTACGCACAGCCATTACCCTGTGAACGGCTATTTATGGAGAGGCCTGTCCCTTGGAACACCCATGCCCCATTAGGTCACCAAACAGCTCTATGCAAAGCTGTTGCCCTCTGTACAACTTTTCATGGAGAGTCCACTATCTACAGACTCTCAAATCCTCTTAGGTGGTGCATCACCTGCTATGCACAGTCTTTGTCCTGTGGGCAACTCCTCACAGAGATCCCGCTCCTTCCAAACACAGAAGCCCTATTAGTACACAAAGAATGTTGCAAATGCATACACTGATTACCACTACAGAAGATATAGCATATTTGCAAATGCATACATTGATTAGCATTACAAAAGCTATAGCATATTTGCTCTTGATGTAGCTCACTAAATGCCTTTCAGTGTCACAAGCTTCATTGCATGATGTCACCAGTGATGTCATCAAATATGTAATTGACATTGTCATGAGTGATGTAATCTGTGAGGTCATAAGCGGTGCCTAAGCAGTGCAGGGTGAGGGTCAACGTATAATTAGCTCAGCAAACTATAGCTGGTCATTTTCAAGTTTTTTTAATTTGTAATTTAGTTCTAACAATAACATCACCGTAACCTTTGTTTTTTGCAGTAAATCTTTAGATACATGCACTCCACCAAGGAGTGTACACATACACTCTAGAGATGTGGGGTTCCTATGGACTGCTACTGCCAGGCAGCACAGTTAATGCAACAACTAACTCCTAGATACAAGTTCCACCTCAAAATCTGCCCAACATTTCAAAAGAATGAGGAATGACCTCTTCCTGTGTCACAATGCAGCCAAGACAGGATACCCTTTGGGATAAGTTCGGTAACAATTACCAGTAATCAATTTAAATAATGTAGGGGTCATATGTACCTAGGACATTTATTTCATACCTCTGTTGATAGTGGTAGTGAAACAAATTCTATCAGTTCAGCACAGTGAGCGAGATGCTAACCCTTCTTCTAGTCAACAACTATTTGAGCTCAAAAGATTTCTGTTTATGTCATAACTGGATGATGCTCTCGAAGCCAAACAAGGCACAGAATGAACCTCAATTGCAAGAAGAGCAACCACATCAAGCCTTCCAGCTGCTCAAACTCCAGCCCAAATACAACCCAAATAGTGATTTTCAAGCAGAGGTTCCACACAAAATGAGAGCCAAGTAAAATTAATGTGAACTGACTGGAGTCTAGCAAATCTGATCCCTAGACAGGCACATGCACTAAAATGTGTGCACGCAATTCTTTGTGAAACATTGTCTAATATTCAATGTAGTTATATTCTCTAATGTGTCAAAATGTCAAAATGCTTTTGTAACAAATGTGGATCACTCCGAACACTACAAATATAGTTTACTTCTGTTTCACCTTTTCTTTTTTTTTTCTGTTGTTTAGCCATAGTCAAAGTTTTTGATATTGCAGAAGTAAAGAAAATGTGTTCATGCAAGCAAAGCATTCCTTTACTTATGTAACGCTTTAGTTTTTGGATTTGTATCAGGAGTGCAAGGGAAAGTGGCCAATTCCTGCTCTATTGGGAGCCGAAGAGTAACTCAGAAGGGTCATGCATCAGGGTGGCTCAGTTGCCATGGTCCTTCTGGACGTTTGACGCTGTGCCACACTCTGACCTCACGGAGAGACTTCTCGCTGTGGCAGTATTCATCATATGGCCCCTGGTGTGTCTTTATTTACCTTGTTTCTCTGGGAGTTACGCTGGGAGTCCTTGGCATCAGGAATGGGATACGTATATAAGTTTTCAGTGGGTGTTCACTACCACAAAAAAATGATTACAAGGTTATAAGCAGGAGACTTTCTTAATATTTAAAGACACAAGGGGCCATATCATAAATGTGTGTATGGGCACAGATTTGAACTTGGGCTTTTATTATAGATCACCTGATTTCCACCCTCTAGCTAATTCTGCACTCGCCACATCCATCCCACCCTTAACTAGCAGGACATTTTGCCACTCCACAACAGCTCTTTCCTATTGCACTACTCTAAACTTGTGGAATGACTGAACATCTCTTAATCCAATGTGCAAGAAGAAGCACTTCCCCATGGTCTACGTATGAAAGATACTACAAGCTCTGGCTCCTCAGTAGTCTCCAATTTTTAATCTGAACATTGTCAGTTGGAAGATTCCGAGTCTTTCATCTAACATTCTGACCAAGAAGTGTGTTTCTTTTATTGCGACACACAGTATTGTTTTACTTCAGGTGAACTGGCCAGCAACTGACGCCATCTGTGATAGGTGCACCTGTTTTTCAATCCCGGCAGTCCCTTCTACTCCCGGGAGAGCCACGGGGCACGCATTTCAGTGTAGTTAAAAGTAACCCTAAACCTAAAAGTAATTGATGTTAACAACTGAGAGATTCAGATGTTTTCTACTGTATTTTCTTGTGAGTGAGAATTTTATTTCATCTGTTTTTATAATGATGAATTTTCATATGGTAATAATGTAAAATTTCGTATATTGCTTACTTTTATTGTAGAAATGTCTGGTTCATTAAAATTCCTCTCCCCAGAACATAACTGAATAATTTGTGGCAATGTTAACACCAGTCTTAAAGTGGGTTTCATCTCCTACATTAAATTTGCTTTTTGGGATACAGCAGAAACAATTTCTCATCGCCCCAATCTCAGAGTCATTGAACTAGGCATTTATATCTTGGCACATGACCTTGCTAACATTTACAAGAGGGAATATTTCTTGTTGTTGCAGAGTCCCACTTTCTTCAGCCGAGGGTGTGCCAATTGATCTGTTTAAGTGCAATACCAGTTTATTGGCATCATTGTTTATGAATGCTTTTAACAACTTATGGAATTCCAACCTGTTCTCCCTTGGTCCACTCCTGTTATTGTCCTTATCTTCAAGAAGGGGAATCATCTGAACTCATGTTTTTGTAGGCCCATATCCCTCACTGACTGAGCTATTACGATGTTTGGAAGAGTCATATTTACCAGAATTAGGACTTCAGCCAACAATAAGGCATTTGGAGCTTATGTCCAGGTGGATTCATGAAGGGCCTGGGTACAATGGAGCAGTACTTAAATATGATTGCCGGCAAATACAACATAGTGAAACACTACCCAGTGTCCATTGCATTCATGAACCTTTTATGTGCATTCAATTGAGTTCATTGATCAGTACTTTGGACGGTGCTCATGGAGATGTAACCCTGGTCCACTTCTTTGACGATCTCCAGAACAACCTGTCAGCTAGGGTTAGGTTTTGTCCCTGCAGAAAGTGCTCTGATTCATTCAGGGTGGAATGTAGGGTGTGTCAAGTTTGCACGCTGGCCCCACTCTTTTTTATTTTGTTTATCGATAACCGAAATTCCTTTTTGGTTCAGTGTGGAGGATATACCCAAGATTTCTTCTACTCCCATGCCCGCATTATTATACACTTGTGATGCCATGTTGCTGGCACTCGCAAAAATTTGTTTAAAAAAACTGGTAGAAGCTTTTGACATCTTAATGACCAGGCTTGACAATAATTACAATAAGTCCCTAATCATGGCTATCAGACCCAATAGCCAAAAAATGAGTATTTCTTCTGTTAGAAATAACAAGCTTCAGGGGCGTGGCCATGGCGATGACCACAATGGCCACTCGCTGTGAAGCTCTGCTGGTGACTCCCGGATTCAATAACGGAATGGGCGATATCCGTATGCATAGGCAGCGGGGAATCTTGTTCCACGTCGCCTGATGGTGGGAGAGCCGGGGGCAAGCTACAACAGCCCTCCATACCAGAGCGGGAGCTGCAATTGTTAGACAGCCGGCACACAATCAGCCAGAGCGCTTCAGGGGCCCTGAGGTGACAGGGGCCTCAGGTGAGCATGAAGCACGCGACCAGGCAGCGCAGAGCTGCCCACGAACACAGTCTGTAGGCTCCCATCTCCCCTCCTCCACCCACCATCATATGAATGCTGGCTCCCCGCAGGCCTGCGGTGAGAGGGGGCAAAATAACATCGCCGCGGCCCTCGCTCAACTGCACCAAACGAAATGATACCTGCATACAACCACCTGTAGCAATCTCCTGATTCCTACCACAAGGTACCTGGCAAACAATCGGCCAACACAGAGGTAAGGGATCCAAACCTACAATGACGCACTGCCACCGGCCATGGGGACCATTTATAAATAAGGATTGGCCGCTCCCCAGCACTGAACTGCCCAATTGAGACTGTGATCACCCTCCTCAACCTGCCATTATCGCTCCAGTTGACCTCGTGTGCACCAAGCTATCTCTCAACGGGGCATGGTGGCCTGCTGGCTGGACTGCTCTGAAGTTAGTGACCCAGATCTCCTGGAGAGGCAGTCCAGCGTAATCATGAACTGCACCACTTGCCAGGCCTCATATTATCAGGGTCTGAACATTCTCACAACTCGCAGCGAAGAACAATGCCCAACCTTCCACCTCGCCGAGGAGCCCACTATTCCAAACTAGGTGAAATCTCCCATCAGAGCGCAATATATCTTTCCACACAGAAATAGTGCCTACTTCTTGACCTTCTGCATAGGCCCATATTGAGCCCCTGCATGTGCGTTACCGTGGGGGAGGACGAAACTCCATGCCCTGATATGGCAGTAGTGCATGGGAACCATAAACAACAGAAGCTCCCTCTAAGAAGAACACAACTTTGGACACATCTGTTGCAGCTCCAACATCTGAGGGGGGCCACTGGGGGCCTTTGTCAGATGCAAATGATAGGCGCTGAAGATATCATGGCGGAATCGCAGGCAGGTTTCCGCGCCATTGACGCTCAGTTCGAACTCTTAACCACCAGACTCGATTGCATGGGAAGATTTGGAGGTTAGGGGACGCCGAAACAACCTACTTATCTCCGGAATAGTGGAGTCCATGAATACTGGATGAATGGATTTGTTTGTAGAGGGACTGCTCGTGAGCTATTGAGTCGTCAGAATTTCACTTCAACATTCGTGGTGGAGAGGGCACACTTTGCATTAGGGCTGCGACTCACCCTGGGGGCCCCAGCCCGTCTCACCATCATGCGGTTGCTTAATTACAGAGACCGTGATACCTCACTTCGTCTTGCCAGGTAAAAAAGAAAAGAACCACAGCACTATTAGGACACAGACATTTCCCTATTCCCAGATTTTACATCTGCTGTCCAGGAATTCAGGAGGAAGTTCTCGGATGTGAAGCAAGCACTGCAAAAACTGGGCCTGCCATGGCAGGCTATACCCAGCCAGGTTGCGAGTTGAAGTGAGCGGCAAACCTCGCTATTTTGACAACCCCGCTGACGTCATTACCTCTGTAGACAACATGCTAAGCATAGCTTGTCACCCTTGGGCTTGACCTCAGAGTGTGAGGCTTCTGATGCAGACCCCTTAGCCAGCATGGACCTCTTCCCTTCAGATTGATGCCATTGCCTCTGCCCGCAAAACTCTATACTATGGTTTACAGATATGGATATATTTTGCTACAATAACACTATTTGGGACTGCTGATTAGGATCCCTAATCATAGTTTCCACCACTAACATTTGCCCATTCTTCTTTCTATTCACTATAATTAAATTTTACTCCTCTGGGGGTACTTCGCCATGGCATTGTCACACCCACATGGTTGATACTAAGTTATACACTACTAAGCCGGATATGTTATTTAGTTGGGGTACATGGGAATCACCTGGTAGTTCCCCACCAGGTGTGGGAGGGTGCCTAATGTTGATGGGGTTGAACACTTAAATGTCTACATATTGATGCAATGCTGGCTATTTCAATTGTTTAACAAATGACACATCACACTGCACACATGATAGGTGGTGTACAAAATAGGAGATAGGCAATAGACATGACCTTAATGTTGTGGAATATATGTGGCCTCAATAACCTGCACAAGGGGAAGCAAGTGCTACATTAATTGACTAGGCACAATGTACAGGTGGCCTTCCTGCAGGAGACACACCTTCCTGCGGGCACCACTCATTCCTTTGCATCTACATGGGGCCCACACCGCTACTATGCCAGCTACATCACGTAGTCTTGGGGAGTATGCATCTTGTTACATTAGAGCCTTCCATTCCACTATTTCTCTTCCTGCTCTGATGGAGAGGGCAGATGTATCCTGGTCTTGGGAGTGCTTGCAGGCCTCAAGGTATTGTCAGTCAATGTTTATGTGCCTAACATCGACTCATCTGATTTTTTCCACACTTTACAATCCCACATGGAATACTTTGAGGCCAACCATGTTTTCCTGGGGGGCGATCTAAATATAGCAATGGATCCATCATTAGAGACCACTGCCATAGCCCCAACCACCAAACCCAGATCCCTCCGGGTCTTGCAGACTATCTGTGAGACATACTCACTACATGACTCCACAGCACTGATTGAATGGCCTCCACTTTCTATTTGGCACCCCATGGCACCTAGACACACATTAACTACTGGCTTATAACTAGTTTAAGCACCCAGTGGGTCACCTCCATTAAACACCTCCCACATACATTCTCCGACCATTCACTAGTGCAGATCACACTTAGTGTTCCTGTGCAGGGGGTCATAGTGACACTATGGCGTTTCCCGTACTTGGCATTGCAGTATAATCTATTCCGTTCCGAACTAGGAGAGGCCATCACCAAGTATTTCTGATTAAAAGGTGGCTCTGTGAGCACACAGGCAATTCTATGGGACACGTTTAATGCATATACTAGGGGTATCTGCATTTCTAAACACTCCGGGGTGTTGCGTGATATCCGGTGCAGTCATGCTGGGTGGTGGCACAGCTCACGGAGCTTGATGGCAAAACTACAGAGATTGGAACTGAATCCCACTTACACCAACATAGAATACTCTTAGATGAATTCCACGAATTAGTGGAAAGAGAGAAAAAATACATGGGTAAATACACCATGGCCCACAGACATGGGGGGGAGAAAGACCAGGGCGTGCGCTGCTCAGACTTCTTCACCCACACTACTCAGCTGTGTACATACTGAAACCACAGAGGGAGGACGGCATGTGTACCTTAGGCCCCACAGCGGGTAAGCCAGAGTTTTTAAACTACTACTCCCGCCACTATGTGGCCCAACCCATGTGGCGCTGCAGCAATATATTGAGGAGGTTGCGTTTGTATGGTTAACCACCGCCCAAAAACTATTTCTTAGTGATCCCTTCATCACTGAGGAAATCATGCAGGCAATCAACGCTCTAGAGTGGACATGCACTCCTAGACTAGATCGATTCACCAGGGTTTTTCACAAAACATACAAAAAGCTACTGGTACTGCATCCCTTATCTATGTACGGGGAGGCTTTCAGGACTGGAGTTACCCTGTTGGCCAAACCTGGCAAAGACTAGCTTCAATGCAGTTCCTACTGATCTCTTTACCTCCTTGATTTCAATAATAAGATACATGCCAAACTGATAGCAACGCACCTCTCTCTTCTTCTAGATCAAATCATATCTTCAGTTCAGTCAGGCTTCATTCCGCACCGCTCCACATCCATTAGCCTCCGCACAGTTTTCTCAGTAATACACAAAGTATCGCCCAGGACGCCGAGAGCCATAGCGCTGCTAGATGCAGAAAAGGCATTTGACTAGACGAACCTTGATTCCCGCGGGGATACATGGCCCTGATCTCCATACTACATATACACAACCCTCAGCTTCTTTAAACCTTAACGGAACGCTGTTTCTGTCTTTTCTCATTGTGCGGGGTACCTGACAGGGATGCCTGCTTTCCCCATTGTTTTTTATTATAGCGATGGACCCTCTGGTGCGCAGGAAAGACATGTTCATACGGTACTACAAATCACTAGTGGTCCGCTCCTTATAGAGCTATATGCACACAACATCTTGTTATTACTGCATAGACCTGAAGATAACTTTAAACCTGTACTGGACGAAATAGTACGCTTTGACACATTCTCAGGACTGCACATAAATAGGGGAAAATTGGAGATCTTCCCACTCACTGACAGCACCACGCCACACTGCACGGAATACCCCTTGCAGTTCTGCAGAGACTTGACGAAATATCTGGATATTCATATTCATAGGGACAAAGAGCAGGTTATACGATGAGAGACTAACTGCTCAAATGGATCATTGGGTGAAACTCCCGCAGTCTATAGCAGGCCGCATTCCTCTCATTAAAATGATAGTGCTTCCACAATTTCTTTACCTTTTTTTTAACATTCCCATCCCACTCACTAACACCTTTTTTTTTGCCACCCTTGGCAGTTTTCTAAAAAGGCTCGTGTGGGCAGACAAGCATCATCGTATACAATGAGAAGTCCTCACCCTCCTGTATGAACGTGGAGGCGTTGGGGTACCCCATCTTATCTCGTTCGCAATCCCAGAGCGTGACCTTGCTGCCCCCTGTTCCACTGCAAGCACTCCTGCCTCTGTGCGTCTCTTTGGACCCCAGGGACATTCAAGTTCTTCCTATTACCAGCTGGGCATGGCATGAACTTGTTTACATCCTTAAGGATGAATAACTTTACACTCCTCATCGGACATAGACAAATAACCCTTTTTTCCCCATCATGCAGGAAGTACTAGTTAAGTGTACTCTGCAAGCACTAAATAGTCAAACATTAGGTGATGTATTTTCTGACTACCACATCTTTTCACATACTGAAAATGTACGCTTTGCCAATGCCACTCACACAGAACACTTTGTACTATGCCATCTACAAAGTGCCCTACGCGTTCGGTTTCCTTCATACTCATTGACCCTGATAGCGCGTCCAATCCTTATAAATTACTCATATTTGGACACGCTGGAGGTCGGTGAACCTTTTGACCGAGTTGAGTTCTCCTCGTCCAAAATTAGTCGGATCCCTCAAATCAATAACTAATAATCCTTTATAATCAATAACCAATACTCAATTAGTAATCAAACAACACATTAGGAATCAATAACAATCAGTAATTTGACACACCATGACCTTTCAGTCATGAATACCCACACCTGTTTATTAGAAGTTAATGAGTTTATTTCCCTATATTAACAAAGATAGCACAATATAAGTAAGTCTCAAAATCAAATGGTATACACATACGAACATTACTAGCTGTCCATAGCGACGTAAGAAACGCAATCTATGCAAAATCTGGATTATAATGCACTCGGTTAGAGCAATGCAAATCACTAATAAAAGTAACTGAATTTGACAAATTTCATACATTGGTCAGCATAACAAGATTTCAATTCAGCATGGTGCATCAAGTGAATACCTCAACTAACCTCTAATTAGCATTGGCATGTGGGGCTTCATGCAAAATGAATTTAGTCAACACAAATTTAGAAAACTTCTGGCTTGGGCTCTGCCAAAATAAGCAGTTGGTACCTAAGAAGGAAAACACAATTCATAATACATTTATCCTTTCATAATTACCAAATACAATCAGCATTCAAGATAGGTCTTCGTCCTTCAGGTACCGGTTCGATCAGCATGGGGCAGATTTCAAAGGGGGCAAAGTTAAGGCAAGTTTTCCTTGCAGCAGCAAGGAAAATGGGGCAAAAAGTTACTGCATGGGCAAGACGGGGTAAAATAAAAGTTAAAATCTCTAGGTTGAGAATTCTTCAAAGTCTCTTTCTCTGGGATAGAGAAAAGGCATCAAAGTGTCATTTAAAATGGTGTATTGAATCTGGCTTCAAAATGGCATCAAAGAAAATGGCTGACTTCTCTTTGTCCGGTGGGTTTAAGTAAGAAACGTTCCAAATTCTTCAGGGTCTTCCATTGGAGGGTTCATAGGGTGGCTTCTTTTTGACCAATGAATAGTGTCTTTCTCTTAGTACTCATTTATGCATAAGGTGTCCTTGGAGTTTTGGAACACAAGTAGCAACAAAGTTTGCCAATTATTTCTGTATCAGTGTCTTTATTGTCTGCACCTGCAGAAACTGACCTTGCTTCAAAGGGGATGAAACTTGCCTAGCACGAAAACTTGAGATAAGCGTATTAGTCATTCTACTGGAAAAATACAGCCTTTAAGTTTAAAATACGTTTTTGTTAATACAAGTGAAAACCACGCAGTTAAATTCGAGACCAGGCAACTAGGCCAAAGCCTCTGCTAAATTTAAGCTAAGCATATAACAGTTTCAACAAGAAAATCATAGAATACATTTGCAATTATGACGGATTACTACATTGTCGCTTCTTCATGATTAATATAACCTTGTTTATAATAATGGGGAACTACCTCGTGGGCACATTTTCCCACATGCATTATTTTTCTTTGCTAATAATCACATTGCCTTATACAATTTTGTTACATGATATATGAATATTTGTTAGCCTTTCTTTTCTGCTCCATCAACCCCAACTGACTTTACCCCCTCACACTAGTCATTACAGCAGACTCCAGGGCTCATCTTGTTTCCAAACTCTACCGAGCATGCATTGCTATCCTACCTGTTTCAGGCGTAAAACTCAGGGAGGCCTGCGAAGAAGATCTGGGACAGTGGAGATTATATGTTCAGTGTCTTTCAGTCACTGGCACAAACTAATCCCCTTTACGTTCCTGCACAGGGAACACATAACACCCATTGCTGTAGCTCGCGTAGACCCATCTCGATCCTCTGCATGCCTCAAATGTCGTGCACCACTTGCTGATTTCCTTCAAATGACATGAACATGGCAATATTGGTGTGATGTATTTGATTGGCTATCGCAGATGTTGAGTACAACCCTCCACCCTGACCCACTGATGTCCCTCTTGGGATACATGGGTGACATACCGAAAAACATAAGGTGCTTTAGTGCCATTGCGCTCTTACTCGCAAGAGAGGAAGCTCTCTTCTGGGTAACCAAGCATATGCCCATGGCGAAGCAATGGCTAACAAGCCTCCCATACACCATAAAACACAGAACTGTGTGGGGGAGGGTGGCATTTCTTAAGGATAAGCTACGGAGTGCTCATGTAGTCCCTTCATTGGGCCACCAACATGTATAAGTACACGTTATTGGCAACACTTTAGCTGATGAAGCAGACAAATCCACAGTAGCTTCGGCTTCTGTGGCTGCAGTGACTCGTTCTCAGACGACATTAGATAATGACATTTTGGCTGCCGTGAAAACTTCGGCTGAAGGCAAGCTTCTCCCAAAAGCATACCCTACAAAATACTCTTGCCACATCAGTGCACAGAATGTTGCCTATGCAACACTTCCTGGGGTGGGTGATCGGGTGATCCCCAACCAAGACCAGAGATTAAATCTAATTAAAGCAGCGCATGAAGGTGTCGCCTCTGCACATGCTGGTGTTGTAGCCACAATAACACTCTTAGGGAAACGCTTCTAGTGGCTAGGTCTATACAAGAAGACCAAGCTACTGGCTGGATTCCTTAAGTGGGGGCATCTGGTTCATGAGAAGATTGCTGTGAAGAAGGAATTTGGCCCATCCTGCAGAGCACCGGTCCAAGTCCTGAGAATACAAGGTACCAGAACTGTCATTCTACCACTGTTGCCTGGTTTCAAAAGTAAATAGATTTGTCTCTGTTGACAGCATCAAACTCCATCATGTGGCCAATACTACCCAGTAGACCCAGACGTCCCTTGGGTAGTTCCCGGTCCCCTCTCACTACCCTACAGGACATATCTCTTCAAAGAAGAAACAGCAACACTGCTGACAAAAACAGTATATACAACAATGCTACAAATGCCTCCTCGAGCATGGGGAGGTCAGAAAATTAGCTCTTGCTGATTCCTATTACCCCTTCAACAACCATGCCTGTTCAAGATGTTACTGTTTTCTACTCCAACACCACACAAACTGAAGATATTGCCTACTATGAACTTCCACGTGAAGTGGATCCATCCACCGGTAATGCACCATCTCCTATGTTTGCAGCCACTGCAACTGTTTATTTCATCAACCTTGATGATTTTTCCTCAACTTCATCCGCACCTGCAACTGCACCTGAAGCTGTTTCAAAGACACGTAAGCTGTATATGTGGATTAAAAATAGCTATTTAATTTATCAATGGAACTATCTGTGGTTATTTCTGACATTGCTTGAATTTTTTCTATGCATTGGTTTTGTGACTGTTTTCTTCCTGCTTATAAATGGTCATTACCTTCCTGAACGCTCCTCTGTTGAGCCGGTGGATGAAGTCCCAACTCCATATCTTTCCTCACATAAGGTCTGAAGAGACTTGTCCCTTGTGAACATTTCAACAGTACCAATTCCTGATGAGATTGATTGGGATAAAGTTTAATTTGATATATACGGGCCTACTGAGGTCATTCAAATTCCATATGTCTTTAAAATTTCCATGACTAATGTAATTACACCTGGTGTATATGATGACTGAGATGTTCAGACAGATGAACCCATGTTAGCTAAATTGAAGTATTACACTGTATTTGAAAGTGATGATGTGTACACTAACACAAAGAATTATGGAGAAACGTTCTGTTATAATAATTATGGACATTACCACCTGCACTGAGCTACTAGACACAGATCAGTATTCAATTACAAACAGTGGAAACACTATTCAGCTCCACCTGTGGGGAGCCCCAAACATTATTCAGATAAATTCACATATTTTTCTGGGCATGACTTTGAACGAAGAATCATACTATTTCAAGTTACCACCTTCTAAAATTAGAAAAAAGTTGCTAACAAACACAAGGATGATTTATTCAGATTCCTTTGTTTCCCGACTTGCAGTTGATGGCTACGAAGTCTGTAAGAACACTATTGATGTAAAGAGTGTATGAGGAACACAAGATTGGCAAATTCAGGGTAGGGAAGCTTTATTTAGAGCATGCCTTATTCATGTGCAAAGTATCTTTTTAAATGACACAGTTCAACAGACGTCCTGTCTAGGGTTAGCAAAAATGAAGGCAATGGCTGCACCCAGTATCCCCACACCAGCAAAATTCACCAATTGACAGTCCTTCCTGTATGCTACAGAGGAAGAACTAGATGCAAATGTTCAGTCTGGTACCTATAATTCTTCACTTTCCAATACTGGTGGTTATTGTGGCCAGTGAACAAAAATAAGTGTCAGGTGCTTTATGTGAATTCCTCAGGGGGTGACAACATTAGCCGCCCGGACCCTCGCTTTGTCTCAGTTCAACACTCGGTGTAGTTGCTACATACAGTGTGGGTAAACTATGCCAGCAGTGGTTACAGAATAATACCTTAGCATCAGTTAAGGAACATCTCAACACTCTATCTGACTATATAGACTTGCAGGACTTCTTATTAAGTCCAAGAAAGCTACGCTCTAAAAAATTAATCTATGCCATATACAGTAAGACCTGGAAGATTTCTCAAATAGAAGCTGCTGTGTGTTTAAGGAAGATTTATAAAGATAATTTGGAAAAGGCTTTAGCTGTTTTCAATAGTGGCATGAACACTCAGTCCAACAGGATATATTCCCTTAATAACATAGTGTCATCTGCGATTGACATCATTCAGAATGACATGCCCTTTCTACACCATGGACAAAGTCAGCTGCATTCCATAATGCAGTTATGTTGGACACAACAGATTCTGAAAAACTGCTGTGTTCCATGGAAGAATGTTAACAGTAGTGACCTGTTTGCTGCTTTTAATTTATCCAGGGAACAACAGACAAAGGCAACAGGGAAGTGAGTTTTACCATGCTTCATATAGAGAAGTTAGAAAATTTGCCTTTCGTGGTTGCAGAAAGTCCATTAACAGTATGGCTAGTGCATGGCATTATAAATCTGGCTATTTCCACTTTTTATTTTTTGAAATGCTTGAAGTATCTTGCCTTGGGCAGATATGAGCGACTAGGCGATAGCTATTGTAGGAAAGTCCTCCTTTTTGCCCTGGTTACCCCCAAACTTTTTGGACAGGTACTGGTGGTTACTAACTCTTGGCTGTGCCCTGGGTCCTGCTTACCAGTCCCAGGGCCAGTGCTCTGTGTAAAGTGGATATGCAAATTAGGCTAATTATAATTGGCAAAGTTAACCTACCAATAAGTCCTTAGTATATGATAGGGCATGGAGGTTTAGGGACCCTAGCATAAGTAGTGCCCCCATAGGTGCACTGCTGAGGTACCCAGTGTCATTTGAAAGGCAGGCCTGCCTTGCTGGCTGCTTTTAAATTAAAGTTACATTCAAATTCGACTTTGGAATTAAAAGTGGTTACAAAGTCTTAAACTACCTTATTTTTACTTATAAGTCACCCCTAAGGTGTGCCTTATGTGCCCCTAGGGCTGGGTGCCATGTAACTATAAGCAGGGACCTTATAAAAATAGTTTTATAAGCCCTGGTGAGGTAAAACAGCCAAATTCGTTTTCCCCTCATTGTAGTGAATGGCCTTCATAGGCTAGAATGGGGAGACTTTATTTTAATTTTAAAAGTCCCCTTAAGTAACAGATACCAGACGTTTGGTATCAAATTAATTGTTATAATAAATCCCACAACTTCCAGTTGTTGGATTTAGTATAACTTGTTCAGGTAAAGACTTTTGAACTTTACCTGAAAAGTTGCAAACTTCAGCCCTGCAGTGTTTTTGCTGCTGTGCTCTGATTGGCCAGCCTTTGGCAGCCTGGCCATGCCTTGATGAGGTGTGAAGTGGCCTGGCTCCACACAAAGGGATGTGCCTGTGGGAGGAGATCTCCCCTCAGCAGATGGTGGAGCAGGAAGGGGGAGGGCTGCCAAACTGGTCTTCAAAGGCAGAGAAGGACATTTGGAGCAACCCAGCAACACCCTCACATCCTGCAAACCCATACAGTTAGGTGCTCCCTTGATTAGATTAGGAGAGGGGTGTGTTTAGGATTTTCAGCCACACCAGTGGGTGGGCTCAGCCAGATGTAACCTCCAAAAATCACTTTCAGCCATAATGAATTTTTGAGGAATGTTGCTCCCTAGGATTGATTTTTGCCACACTTCCCAGGAAGTGGTCATCACAGGGGGAAGGACCCTGCCCCTGATTGGAGAACCAGGACCCCCCTGTTTTTCACCCAGGAGCAAGGATAAAACTGGTAGACCTGTACCCACACCTCAGTTCCCTACCAGATTCCCATCAGATTCCAACAAGGAAGAACTACAGGAGAAGAAGGACTGCCCTGCTGGACCCCTGGCCTGCACCTGGACCCTGCACTCTGAAGGACTGCACCAGCTGCACACTTGGGCTTCACCACAAGAAGGACTTTGCCTGGCTTCAACTGGTTCAAGGAGGGATTCCCTGTTTGCTACAGGTGAAAACATGCTAACCAGAGTCCCCTGCACCTACTCCTGAAGAAACCAACTAGCTGACCACTGTCTAGTGGCCAAAAAGGAGTTTGCACCAGGTGCATTCTGGGAGTTGTAGTCCACACCCCCAAGGAGCATCTCAGAGCTTCTGGGACCTTGAGGTGAGCTGTGGACCCCAAAAGAACCTTAAAAGAACATCTGGAAGAAGATCCAGAAGTTTGGAGAACTTTGGAGAACTTTTGGAAAAAAGCTGCATAGAGGGACCGACCCACCGTGACAACTCTAGCCGGCTTGCCTCAACCGAGACCTGGCCTGACTTGCAGGTTCGTCCCGGTGAAGAAAATCTCCAAAAAAGAGACTAAGGGCAGATGTAGCAAAGGGTTTTACTCATTTTGTGTCTATGGGAAAATGTGTTCGTACATATGGCCCTAAGTCTGAATGTAGGAAGTTGACCGGGACCTCCCAGCCAGCGTATCCGAGGAGGGATCAAAGGACATCGGATCAAAATCCAGGTTTGCCCCGGTCGAAGGATTTTCACCTCGAAAAAACAACTAAGTCCGAAGGTAAAAATTTCCACCAAGGGCTCCCGCGACACGTATCCGAAGAAGAGTTCCAGGAGGTCGGATTGGACTGGCAGGTTCGTCCCGCTGAAGAAAATCTTCAGAAAAACGACTAAGTCTTAAGGTAAACTTTTGACCGAGGCCTCCCGCAGGCTGTAGCCAAGCTGGCCTCCATCGCGGTCAGCCTTAAACTTTGACTTTGCCCCGGTTGAGGTGCGACCAGATGACCAGATTGGTGCTTTTTGTTTCTAGGCGCTAGAAAACAATAATTCTTTAAAAATTCATATCTCCGGTTCCCCTTATCCGATTTTATTTGTTTTTGTATCATTTTAAAGATAAAAATATAGGGCCTGATTACAATTTCGGAGGAGGGTGTTAATCCGTCCCAAATGTGACGGATATACCACCCGCCGTATTACGAGTCCATTATATCCTATGGAACTCGTAATACGTTGGGCAGGATATCCGTCACATTTGAGACGGATTAACACCCTCCTCCAAAGTTGTAATCAGGCCCATAATCTAGTTTTTATAAATTGATTTTGGATTTTTAAACTCTTTCCTGTATTTAATTACTTTTTTGTGATATTTGAATGCTTTACACTCTGTCTCCTAAGTTAAGCCTTGTCGCTAGTTGCCAAGCTATCAAGGGTTGAGCTAGGTTGAATTTACTGAGACCAAACTGGTCCTAAGTGGAGGTTAGTGGCCTATTGCTAAGTGTAGGTACCTACCTGCCCTTACCAATAACCCATTTTCCAACAGCTATATTAAAGAGGAGTGGGAGTTGCCCTTTCAATATAAATGTTTGTTTGAGCATCGAAAAATAGGTCTTTCTTAGTGGAGGCGAATGTGAGACTACGGTTAGAAATTCAATGATTTGCAAACAGGTGTCCCTTCATGGCCTTTGCAATGCGGGGGTCTCAAACTTGGCCCATGTTTTGAAGGGTACTTGCGTCCCTTTGATTCGTCCAACATTTCATGTACTTTCGAATGGAAATTATGTAGTGATAAACTAACAAATCTGTTGCGGTATGCGACCAAGAATTGCCTATGCAATTTCAGTCTCTAAGATCGTAATGTGTTGTGAACATGTTTTATTACCCCCAACACAAGAGATAAGAGTAGCAGAAATGTGGTCTCACATTGATACTACTAATGTAAACTATCACAAGCTGAGCAGACTAAAGGTGCTACTGTTCCAGAAACAAGTTGCGCTGATCTCTGCTAGAGAGACATATGCTCTCCAGATAGCGAGATCATCAACCAAGAAACAATCCCTATTAAATACCAACTTCCCCAAGCACTTTGGAGAGCTGGTATCCAGAATTTTTAATGCTTCGAGCACTACAGGGATTGTGCACTTCTTTAAGGCTGTAGTGTCTGCATTTGTGTCCATCTTCCAGACTGTCTTCGAAGTCATTCCTTCAGCCATCCATACACTCTTTTCCAGTGTGTATGGCGGCTTTCCTGTGACTTTGGCATTGGTCAGCAGAATAGTACTGTTGTTGTTTCTAATAAGCAGTGGTTGTGCTTTCCCTGCAAAGCAGGGTGATGGAGCTACTACCACCAGCCCAGCTGTGCCGTGATCGCATGGTGATCGCATGGTACAGTTCTTTGGTGCTTTGTTGCTGGAGGAATTGGAGCATGGTCATTATCATTCGACTATTCCTATGGTGTGTGCAACCAGTCTTTCATTGCACCTGGTTCCTGTTCGAACTTTTATCTTTGATGCGTCTTGCTGTTCTGCCCGTGCCTCCTGTGGACAATGAACTGCTGATGTTCCCGATGAGGGTTCACTTATGGTCGTGCCCCATGAGGCTTAAAAGCCATCGTTGTTGGACTGTCTGGCTCCTTTGGGCACTTTGAATGGAGATCCTGCATCTGACGCTGCTGAGGCTGCTGCTCACTACTGCTCTGTGGGTCCGTCTGCCAATCCTGTCATCGATCTAACATCTGACGATGTGGCTTCTTTCCTGAATGCCTTAGCTTTTAATGGCTTCGAAGGCATTGAAGATTATGACTACTGTTAAATAAATTTGACCATTGGCCTATTCTAAAGTTTCAATGTTTGCCAACATTACCTGTGGCCTGCTATTCGTGTATGGTCGACATTGTGTCTCTTTGTATGTTTTAGCTATTTTAACAAGTTTATAATTAGATTTTAGTTATGTCTTAATATGATTTGAGCTTGTGTTAGTCCAGAGCATTTTAGCTTGGGTTCATTCACTTTCTCTGGCGTCATCATTATGGCGTCATGTTTGTACTGGCAATAGGGAGGGTGTTTTGGATCCTATTTAGAGTTAATGGGAATCAGGATTTTAGCTTAGCCTCTGGCTTGCAGGCCTGTGCCCTGTCATCTAGTGACTTTTAACCTACTTAGCTTTCTCTGTTTTATCACATTTATTTATTTATTTCCTTCCCGGTCACAAAACATTTATACATACCAGTCTGACTTGCTATTAGGAAGGGACGCCCTTTATACACCCTTTCCTAATAGCGACTCGCAAGCCCTATTTTGCCAGTCGGTAATTGCTACCAATTCTCAAAATAGAGTTGGTACATAGGGATACGAATTATACCGGTCACAAACGGCCTGATGGGCCATTTGCGACTGGTAAAATCCATCATACATCTGGTCCCAATACCCTTCTGTTAGATATGGGGTCTTTGGTTGGCGGTCAGGTTACCCCTTGTCCAAGCAAGGATCCACACTCTAGTTAGGGTAAAGGAGAATCACCCTCAGTTAACCCCCGCTCAGCCCCTTGGTATCTTGGCACGAGCAGGCAGGCTTAACTTCAGAAGTATTTGTACCAACACACACAGTAATTCAGTGAAAACACTACAAAATGCCACAATACAGGTTTAGAACAATAGGGAATATTTATGTAAACAAAAAAGGACCAAAACAACAAAAATCCACCGTACACAAGTCAAGATATGAATTAAAAAGCAGAAAGAGTCTTAAATCCTTTAGAAAACAGTGCTAACACTGTTAGCTTGCAAACGTACCTGGGTAGCGTCAAAATAACCCAGCACTGGCGAGTGTGCATCGGAAAATGCGTTGATTTCTCACTCGCAAGCGAAACCAGGCATCGCTCCTCCTCCGGTCGGGTTGCATGCGTCGCTTTTCCTCTCCGCAAGAGAGTGATGCATCAATCCGGACAGGCACCTCGGGTCCGGGCAGGCTTTGCATTGTTTTTCCGCACCCAGCGAGGTTTACGTCAAAGATACGGTCGCACAGTATCAGAAAAACGCGCTATGTGGGGTTGCGACGTTAACAGCCTCCGTCAGCGGGTGTTGCGCGTCGTTTCCCCAGCCACATTATGTCAATTTTCCAGCTGCGATGCAGGTGGAGTGTAGATTTCAGCCGCGAAGCAGGCAGCGCGTCATTGTTCAGCTGCGTCTCAGAAGGTGTGTCGAAAATTGCCCCGCACAGCGGTCTGTGCGTGGATTTTCAGCCTTGGTCGGCCAGCTTCACCTTTCAAGGGCCCAGGAATTGTATTGGACACCAGTTGGCAGGGCAGGAGTCTCAGCAGAGAGTCCAGATACTGGCAGGGGAAGTCTTTGATGGCCATGAGACTTCAACAACAGGAGGCAAGCTCATTTCAAGCCCTTGAAGATTTCTTCACAAGCAGGAATGCACAACAAAGTCTAATCTTTGTCCCCTTTCACAGGCAGAAGCAGCAACTGCAGGATAGCTCCACAAAGCACAGTCACAGGCAGGGCAGCACTTCTCCTCAGCTCTTTAGCTCTTCTCCTTGGCAGAGGTTCCTCTTGATTTCCAGAAGTGATCTAATTTTCAGGGGTTTGGGTGCCCTTCTTATAACCATTACTGCCTTTGAAGTATGCCTACTTCAAAGGAGAGTCTCTCTTGTTTGTGAGATCCTGCCTTGCCCAGGCCAGGCCCGAGGCACACCCCAGGGTGTTGGAGATTGCATTGTGTGAGGGCAGGCACAGCCCTTTCAGGTGTAAGTGACCACTCCTCCCCGTCCTCCTAGCACAGATGGCTCATCAGGATATGCAGGCTACACCCCAGCTCCATTTGTGTCACTGTCTAGAAAGAGGTGCACACAGCCCAACTGTCAAACTAACCCAGACAGGGAATCCACAAACAGGCAGAGTCACAGAATGTTTTAAGCAAGAAAATGCCTACTTTCTAAAAGTGGCATTTTCAAACACACAATTTCAAAACCAACTTTAAAAGATGTATTTTTGAATTGTGAGTTCATAGACCCCAAACTCCACATGTCTATCTGCTCCCAGAGGGAATTTCCACTTTATTCATATTTAAAGGCAGCCCCCATGTTAACCTCTGAGAGAGACAGGCCTTGCAACAGTGAAAACTGAATTTGGCAGTATTTCACTGTCAGGCCATATAAAACGCATTTGTATTTGTCCTACCTTAAACATACACTGCACCCTGCCTATAGGGCTTCCTAGGGCCTATCTTAGGGTTGTCTTACATGTGAGACAAGGGGAGGTTTAGGCCTGGCCGCTGGGTACACTCTCCAAGTCAAATTGGCACTTTAAAACTGCACACACAGACACTGCAGTGGCAGATCTGAGCCATGTTTACAGGGCTACTGATGTGGGTGGCACACCCAGTGCTGCAGGCCCACTAGTAGCATTTAATTTACAGGCCCTGGGCACCTCTAGTGCATTGTACTAAGGACTTACCAGTAAATAAAATATGCCAATCATGGAAAGCCAATTACATACACATTTTATATAGGAGCACTTGCACTTTAGCACTGGATAGCAGTGCCCAGATTAACAAAAACAGCATAAAACAGAGTCCAGCACACATCAACAACCTGGGAAACAGAGGCAAAAAGTTAGGGGAGACCACGCCAAGGATGCCAAGTCTAGCACCTTCCATCACTTGAAATCTAAACATCATCCTCATCTCTTTTGACACATCCTGATGTGATCTAGCCTTACTGTTCTGCTTCTGACACATCTTCCTGTAACCTCTTAACTTCCTCCCATGTATCCGCTGCAGTTTGCAAGAGATTTTAATGTGTCTCATCTGTTCTCTCATTCATATATTCACCATTAAATGCACAAGCATTTAAAGCACAAAGGGGGTCATTCAAACCCTGGCGGTCGGTGTTAAACCTGCGGCCAAACCGCAAACAGGCTGGCGGGGAAAAAAATGGAATTCCGACCCTGGCGGAAACCGCCAACAGAGACCGCCACATTACCACACCGCCCGCCACGGCGGCACAAACAAACAGCGCGGCGGTCACCGGCAACAGACAGGCGGGAGACAATGTACCGCCCACTGTATCACAACACACCAATCCGCCACCTTTTCCGGGGCGGTAGCCCTGCCGATAAAAACACGGCGGAAACAGCCATTTCGAAGGGAAAACGCTCACCTCCATACAGCCCACGAGTAATCAGGACAGCATGGAACCCGAACTCCACATACTCCCAGCGATTGTGTTCCTACTCCTCTACCAGGAGCACGAACGCCGGCGCAGAAGACAACGGTGAGTACTGCACCTACGACACAGGGGAGGGGGGAGGAGAAAATATTACGGGCACACACATACGCGACACACCCACTCTCACCCACTACAACACACACATCAATGCGTAGCAACACATCAGAGTGACACCCCCCCAAACCCCCCACAAGAATGCAAACACAAAAGGAAATGATTCCAAACATTGGAATATATTGTATTACTGGCTTAAAAATATAAATATACATCAAAAACTGTTATATACATAATTGTACAACTCCGGGCATTGTAGCATGTAGTGTCCGTGGATCACTGGGCCCAAATCACATGGGCAAAGCCCACACAAGATACCTGACTCCAATGGAGAGAACACTGCAGGGGCATCAGATAGCAAAACTACAGGCACCTCAGGGGGAAGGGGGGGCACCTCAGCCAGATGAGTGTACGACGCCAGATCCACGAGGGGCCTCCATGGCCACTGCCATATCCTGGGGAGTGCAAAGCCACAGTCTCTCAAGTCTCACAAGTGGGTGGCTTGCCCACTGTTCAATCCTGGGGAGTGCAAAGCCACAGTCTCTCAAGTCTCACAAGTGGGTGGGTTGCCGACTGTTCAATCCTGGGGAGTTCAAAGCCACAGTCTCGCAAGTGGATAACAGTCTCCACTGGTTCTGGGGGGGGCCTGGTGCCCAGACTGCTTCGTGCAGCCCTGCCCGACTAAGATGCGGGCCAGCCCCTGCCGCTCATGGTTCAGCGATGCTTGAGATGAAGTGCCCAGTTCAGCGGTGCTTGAGACGGCGGTACCCAGTTCAGCGGTGCTTGAGACGGCGGTGCCCAGTTCAGCGGTGCTTGAGATGAAGGGCCCACTTCAGCGGTGCTTTGGACAGCGGTGCCCAGTTCAGCGGTGCTTGAGATGAAGGGCCCACTTCAGCGGTGCTTGAGATGGCGGTGCCCAGTTCAGCGGTGCTTGAGATGAAGGGCCCACTTCAGCGGTGCTTGAGACGGCAGTGCACAGTGCAGCGGATCTGGCCATGGCGTGGAGCTCATTTGCCACCTGTCCTGTGGCTGGCGGAGCCTTCCTGCCCACCTGTCCTGTGGCTGGCGGGGCCCTCCTGGGCTGCTGTGCTGGGCATGTTGGTGGCCTCCTGCCCACCTGGGATGGGGCTGGCGGGGCCCTCCTGGCCAGCTGGGCTGATGGCGGTGTTGTCGGGTGTGCTGCCCTTCCCAGCCTTCCATGACCGCCTGTGGCCCTTCCCCACCTTGGGCGGTGTGACAGCTGTCTCCACACCTCCTGCCGGAGCCATGGTAGGGATTTTTGTGCCTGGTGTCTTCACCCTCTCGCGCTGGCCACTGCCTATCTTGGATTGTTTCTCCGGGGGTGGACTGCCCGTGCCTTGGCTCCGTACTGAACTGGCTGCCCTGGAGGGTGGGGGACTCCATAGTCCTTGGCAGACTGTCATGACAGGGCCCGGTTTTGACGTGGCTGAGGTGCTGACTGGAGTCCTAGGACATGGACGGGGTGGGGGAGTTGGTGGGAAGAGGTTAAGTTTGGACAGGAAAAGCTTTTTAGGAGCAGTGGGACGGGTAGGTGTAGTGGGTATGGGAGTGGAGGAAGAGGATGTGGTTGTAGTAGTTTTAAGTCTGGTGTCTTTGGGTGCAGGTGCTTGGGCTGGAGGCTGTCGTGAGGTGGATGGCTGTTGGGTGGGTGGCTGCCTGCGTTTGTGTATCTTGGAAGAGGGGGTCACAGACACACTGGGAGAGGACACAGGGGACGTGTAAATGGCAGTGGGGGTGGTGACTGCACGTGTGCGGGGGTTCTGGTGTGTGTGCTGGTGATGGACGTAGTGGCTGAAGATGTAGTGCATGCAGCTGTGAGTGCAGACGTGACAGGGAGGGAGGAGGGAGACGAGGAGGAGGGGGACACAGTGGAGGCAGTGGGTGTTGGTATGTCTGTATGTGGATGTTGCTTGTGTGAATGCCTGTGTGATGTGTGGTGCTTATGTCTGGCTGAGCTTCCCTTGGGTGTTGAGGTGTGTGCAGGCTGGTCTGATGGTGTGTCTGGGATAGGCAGAGGTACAGGTGATAGGGTAGAGTGTTGAACGATCGCTGAAGGGCAGCCTGACCAGAATGAATGCCATCCAGGTATGCATTACTCTGGTGCACCTCCCTTTCTACACCCTGGATGGCATTCAAAATGGTAGACTGCCCAACAGTGAGCGTCCTCAGGAGGTCAATGATCTCCTCACTGAGGGCAGCAGGGGTGACTGGGGCAGGGCCTGAGGTGCCTGGGGCGAAGGAGATGCCCACCTTCCTGGGTGAGCGGGCACGGGGCAAACGCTGAGGGGCTGCTGGGAGGGCGGTGCTGGTGCGCTGGGTGGCGGCTGTACCTGTTGTTGCGGGGGGCACAGATGTTGCCGCCACCACAAGGGAGCTCCCTTCAGAGGACGAGTCTGTGTCACTTATGTCTGCCCGAGTCCCCGCTGTGGAGCTCCCCTCGCCCTCCGTCCCACTGGTGAAATCGGAATCCGTTGCATGGCCCTCCAGAGCCATGTGGGATGCAGCTCCCTCGTGCTCCGATGCCACTTCTCCTCCGCCTGATGATGCTAATGCACACATGAACAGGAAGACCACAAAAAAGGGTGGGGGGGAGAAAATAAAGACATGTTGAGTGCATGCATTGGCGACACCGTTGGCGGAGAGGACAGACACAGAAGCCCCCTGCACTACGCCGCGCACTTGGGGTCCACTACTCAATCCGTGGGACATGGCCTACAAGCCTATGGACGACATCTGCACACATAGATGACACAGGGCCATGAATAGCTGTACTTGGCACCCTACAGAGGTGGGAGGCGGGGGCACAGGGTCATGCCTTACGGAGGGGCCTAGCCTACAGAAATCGCGCTGGCCTAGGGATACCCACAGCCCTCCTCCCCCACCCAGACACCTCCACTGCGCGCAAAGTCACCAGAATAAGAGTGTACTCCCCCCCTTGTGTCTGCTGTGATGTCCTCACGCGCCCATCCAAATCGGGGTAGGCCACCGCCAGGATCCGGGACATCAGGGGGGTCAAAGTCCAACTGGCACCCCTCCCACGTTGGGAGGCCATCCCCAGCTGAGCCTCCGCCGTCTTCCTGCTCCAGCGTCGGATGTCCTCCCATCTCTTCCGGCAGTGGGTGTCCCGTCTGTGGTGGACCCCCAGGGTCCGGACGTCCTTGGCGATGGCACGCCAAATATCTATCTTCTGGTGGGCGCTGACCTATGTGAAATGTACAGGAGGAGAAAAAGAGTCATCACCTTCTGCACCCTCAATGTGAGTGGCCCCCCATCCCTACCCTTGCCATGTGGCACATCCTGTCATCCGTCGTTTGATGCATGCCTCATTCGCTCCCCTCCCCACCATCTTTCATCCACCCCACTCAACACAGGCATTGGCCACAAAGCATGGTCCCAGTGTACTTACCTGTTGGTCTGGAGGACCGTAGAGTAGCGCATACTGGGGGAGGCCCCAATCCACAAGTTTCTCCAATTCTTGAGCAGTGAAGGCAGGGGCCCTTTCCCCAGTCGCATGAGCCATTGTCTCTTCCAGACCGAGGTCACAGCAGCACTTGCAGTGTAGGTCCTCTGCTGTCGAAGATCAGGTATCGAGTGATTAAGCAGATAGAAAATGGCGGTCACGCCCGCGGCGGTGCATACCGCGGCGGTGCGTACCACAACCGCCGCCGCACATCGTCATTGGCTCCTGAGACCCATAGGGTCCAATTTTAACCAATGCTGCTTAGCTCCGCGGTCTTTGACCGCCTACCGCCACGGTGTGCCACGCCAGCGCATTTACCTCACATCCCATTGTCACACTTCACAGGTCAGGCAGCCGCCATTTCAAGGGCCCACATGGCTTACTTTTTACTGCATCACACATACCTAGTCCTTGCATCAACACTCATACAAACCATTCAATGCATTGGGAATCGTGTTTTGTGCAAGCTGTGGTTACGTACCTGTGGGTTGATTGACTCTGTGCTCGCTGTTGTCCTTCATAGGCACCGTCCGCTGGGACATGCGAGGAGATGGAGGAATCTTCCCGTGTACAGACCGCTGGTAGACCTGTCGACAATGGAGGAAAGACATGTCATACTGACATACAGGCTTGACCGAGCCACTATTCATGAACTGTGTGCCCAGCTGGAGCTAGACCTGATGTCACCAATCCGCCAACCCACAGAGATCCCACCTCTAGTGCAGGTGCTGTCAGTACTCCATTTCTTTGCAAGTGGGTCATTTCAAACAACAGTGGCCATATCATCAGGGATGTCCCAGCCTATGTTTTCCAAGGTGTTGTCCAGAGTGTTGTCTGCCCTGCTGAAACACATGCGGAGCTACATTGTTTTCCCTGAGGTGGGGGATTTGCCTACAGTGAAGGGTGATTTCTATGCCCTTGGACATATCCCCAACATCATAGGTGCCATTGATGGGACCCATGTGGCTTTAGTACTCCCCAGCAAGAGTGAACAAGTGTACAGAAACAGAAAGAGTTATCATTCGATGAATGTACAGATGGTGTGTTTGGCAGACCAGTACATCTCCCATGTTAATGCCAAGTTCCCTGGCTCTGTGCATGACGCGTACATCATGCGGAATAGCAGCATCCCTTACGTGATGGGTCAACTCCAGAGGCAACGTGTGTGCCTAATTGGTGACTCTGGTTACCCAAACCTGTCATGGCTACTAACCCCAGTGAGGAATCCCAGGACAAGGGCAGAGGAACAGTACAATGAGGCCCATGGGAGAACTAGGAGGGTGATCGAGCGGACCTTCGGCCTCCTGAAGGCCAGGTTCCGCTGCCTCCATATGACAGGTGGATCCCTATTCTACTCACCGAAGAAGGTGTGCGACATCATCGTGGCCTGCTGTATGCTTCACAACCTGGCTTTGCGACACCAGATGCCTTTTCTGCAGGAGGATGGTCCAGATGGTGGTGTTGTAGCAGCTGTGGAGCCTGTGGAGAGTAAAGACGAGGAAGCCGAAGAGGACGACATAGACAACAGGAACACAGTAATACAGCAGTATTTTCAATGACACACAGGTAAGATTCCAACCTGGCATATTACATATACTTAACCCCTACTACCTCTCTACTGTCTGACCTTTTCCCCCAGTGCATGGTAACTGAGTTGTGACTTTCCCTTCCAATTTCAGAGATGTGGGCCATACTGCGTGACATCTGCTTTGTTTCCCCATGGACTACAGCTGTGTGACAGTGGTATGTTGGCATCACAATGTAAATATGCATTTTGGCACGGTAATGACTAATACATTTGTACAAACTCACAGCCAGACTCCTGATTGTTTTGTGCAATAACTGTGTTTATTTCAGTGCTCTATTACGGTGGGTGATTGCAAATCGGTGAGGGGTGATGGTGGAGGATTGTCCATGGCAGAGTCCAGACTATTAGTATCACAGGTGCATTGTCCAAATGCCTGTGGAAAGTGGAGCATGGGCAGTATAAGAATGGACAGGGTGTCAATGTGGGACAGTGGGATGACAATCAGGGAGGTATCCTTTCCTGGCGGGGGTCTTGGCAACTTACTCTGTCTTCTTCCTGGATCCAAGGGCCCGCTTGCGGGGTGGTTCTCCTTCTGCACGGGGTGGGGTGCTGGTGGCCTGTTGGTCCTGTGGCGGGGCCTCCTGTCCACTAGCGCCGGCAGAGGTGGTAGGCAGTTCTTGGTCCATGCTAGTGTCAGGGGCCCTTAGTGGTGCCACAGTGTCCCGCAATGTGGTGACTACCTGATTCAGTGCCCCTACAATGGTGGCCACGGCGGAACTGATGTTTCGTAGTTCCTCCCTGAACCCCAAATACTGTGCAGAAGCTGGATCTCCTGAAACCTGGCCAGGACCGTCGCCATTGTCTCCTGGGAGTGGTGGTAGGCTCCCATGATGGAGGAGAGGGCCTCGTGGAGAGTGGGTTCCCTGGGCCTGACCCCCCCTGTCGCACAGCAGCCCTCCCAGTTCCCCTGTTTCCCTGGGCCTCTGTCCCCTGGACCGTGTGCCCACTACCACTGCCCCCAGGTCCCTGTTGTTGTTGGGGTGGTGGGTTAACCTGGGTGCCCTATAGTGGTGGACACACCGCTGATTGATGTGTCCTGGGGACTGAGGGATGGGCCCGCTGGGTGGGTGCTGTGCTGGTGTTCCTAGAGGGGGGAAGGTCTGCTATGGGCTGTGGCTGTCTGAGGGGAACCGACTGTCCCGAGGTCCCCAATGGGCCGGGCTGGTCATCTAGATCCAGGTCGACAGAGGTGCTGTCCTCACTGTGGGCCTCTTCTGGGGGTGAAGTGGACATTTGTGGACCCTCCTGCACGGTGACGTGGCGTTCGGGTCCTGAAGGGGTATAAAAGTATGGTTATTGCATTTGTGTGTGCCATAGCGTGTAATGGGTGGGTGCCCTTGTACCCCAGTGCTGTCATTCCCGTGTGGGGGCTTTTGTGACGGGGGTTAGGGGGGGTGGGTATGTGCAGTGGGCATGCTTTGGTGATGGGTGTCCATGCTTAGTGGTCGCATGCAGGGCTTGGTGTTGGGATGGGTGGGCTGTGATGGTGAGACATTTGCAAGGAGCAGGATGTGATGGGGTGTGGGTGAGGGTGGGAGTATGAGTTGGCATGCTGGTGGGGTGGGGGGGATGAAGTAGTGAAGATGAGACTTAACAGAGTCCATTCCTCCAGATACTCCTGCGAGGCCCTCAGGATGCAGGATTGCCAAGACCTGCTCCTCCCATGTTGTAAATTCTGGGGGATGAGGTGGGGGACCGCCGCCAGTCCGCTGCACTGCGATGTTGTGCCTGGATACCATAGAACGTACCTTCCCCCGTAGGTCATTCCACCTCTTCCTGATGTCGTCCCTATTTCTTGGGTGCTGTCCCACAGCGTTGACCCTGTCGACTATTCTGCTCCATAGCTCCATCTTCCTGGCAATGGTGGTGTGCTGCACCTGTGTCCCGAAGAGCTGTGGCTCTACCCGTACAATTTCCTCCACCATGACCCTGAGTTCATCCTCCGAGAACCTGGGGTGTCTTTGCGGTGCCATGGGGTGGTGTGGGTGATGTGTGGGGTGGATTGTGTGGTGATGTGTATTGGTGTGTTGTGTGAAGTGCGTGGAAATATTGCTGGATGAAAGTAAAATGCGCGTCTGGGTGCTCAGTTCTCTTTTTCTCAGTGCATGGTCCCGATTCTGTAGGAGTGGGGGTTTGTGGGTGATGTGGGTGTGTGTTTTATATTGTGTTGGGTGTGTGGGAGTGGTGTTTGTATGTGTATCAGGTGTGTGGCTTTTGAATTGTCCAATGTGGCTGCGTTTTGTAAGTGTGTGTGTATTTTGAGCACGGCGGTGTGTACCGCCAATGGATTACCGCGGTTGAAAGACCGACGCGTGGATTCGTGTGTCGTGATTGTGTGGGCGTATTTCTGTTGGCGTGACGGTGGAGGTTTGATCATCGCCAGTTTGTCGCTGGTCTTTGGTGTGGCGGACTTTTGTGGATGTCTGTATTTTGGCGGTTTGCCTGTTCTGGGTCAGAATGACCGTGGCGGTTTACCGCGGCCGCAGCGGTATGTTGGCGGTCTTCTGACAGCGGTAAGCGGCTTTTACCACCAAGGTTGGAATGACCCCCAATATCTGGTATCTGCATAATTGTTTCCCATAGTCACATAGTTGTTTCCCTTGCGTGTAGATCCCTTCACGACTGCAATTTGGGCAGGCAGTTGCAATGCCTTAAACTAATCATGGACTTTGTTCCCATTTTGAACAGGAGTGCCAGAGCAGGCCATAAATTCCCGCTGGGACCATAACCGTCCAAAATCATGAACAATACTAAAGCCGTACCATCAGTGAAAATGGTTGCTTCCAACTTGTCTGAAACACAGCATGCTCTTATAAGGGCGATCAATTCAGCCACTAGTGCAGAAAACACTAGATGAAGCCAAGAAGCTTCAGCCATGCCTGAGACAATAGTGACTGCATAGGCAGCTCTTAGGTTTCCTTTCAGGGTCTCTCAAACAGGGGCCATCAACAAACATCACATGATCTATCTCAGGAAGTGGTGTATCTTGTATGTGAGGTCTCTGCTTGATGCAAAATTCAGTGACCTCTAAACAGTCATGCCTTGTTTTCAGCTACAGGTAACACATTTGCAGGATTCAAAGTTGTACATCTTTTCAAATTTACTTTAGGAGCAGCCAGTATTACTTGCTCATAATGGGTCAATGTGCTACTAGTGAGGTGCTGCGTTTTGGTGCATGTTAACAACATTTCTACAGAGTAGGGAACAAAAACATTCAGTGGATGACCCATAACAATACTTTCCCACTTTTCAATGCTGACACCAACTGAGGAAACAGCTTTAAGACAGCCAGACAGTTCAGAAGCCACTGGTTCAAGTGTGCTGAAAAGTATGCAACCGGCCTATATGTTTTTCTGTGTAGCTGTGTTAGCACTGAGAGAGTGCATCCCACTCTCTCACTGTAGTACAAAATAAATCATTTGTTGTAATCATGCATTCCCAGTGCCAGGTCACAACAGAGATTTTCTCTCAGCTCTGAGAAGGCATGTGTGCAGTTGTCATCCAGTGGTACCAGATCAGACACATCCTTGTGTGTAAGCATCTGTAAAGGCTTGGCCAAATGGGAAAAGTTGGGAATCCACTGTCAAATGTAGTCAACCATTCTCAAGAATATCCTGACATCTTTTTAAGTTGTTGGCAGATTCATTTTCAAAAGTGCTGAAATTCTCTCTTGTGACATCTTCTTTGCACTTGTCTCAATGTGATGTCCAAGGTGTAGGACCTCTCTCTTACAGTACTGCAATTAGGTCGTGGATACTTTATGTCCATTCTCAACTAAGTGGTTCAACAGGGCAATTATGTCTCGTCTGCAAGCTTCTTGTGTGTTTGACACCACCAATAGGTCATCAATGTATTGTATCAGGACTGAATGATAGGGCATCTTTGGAGACTCCAGATTCTTTTTCAAAACCTGGTTGAAAATTGATGGGCACTCAGTATACCCTTGTGGAACTCTGTGCCATGTCAAAACACAACTGCTAAAGCAAAGAGGAATTGGCTTTCCTCATTCAATGGTATGGAGAAAAATGCCTGGCAAAGGTCGATAACAGTGAGTCACTTGGCCTCACATGGAATCTGAAACATAATCAGAGCTGGATTTTGTACCACAGGATAACACGGAATCACAATTTTATTAATCTTTCTTGGGTCCTGGAAAATATGGTATTTGCTAATGGACTTCTGCAGTCCAATGATGGGTGAGTTACATGGACACCCCAAAATCACTTTTGGTATCTATTGCTCAGTCATGGAGTCAATCCCAGGGGTAATACCTGCAATTGTTTTGAGGATCAATTTGTATTACGGGTACAGTTATCCGTACAGGAGCAACACCTTTGATGAGACCTATATCTTTAACTGAAAAGTCCCAGACTTCAGGTAAAACTGTGCCTCTCAGATCTGCGAGCAAATCATCATTTGTCAACATGGGTTACAATGTGACATCTGGGGTTTGATTCACAATTTTGAATGCAACGTCTTCATCGTTAGTCTGCAATTCTATGCCTCTCAAAAAGTGCTAAAGATAGAAAAATTAAGTTTGCACAAGAGGCCATATCTAAGCAGACTCACAGGACTCGGATCACACATACACACACACATACCACAAATTGGTGATTCTCTTCAAAGGACCCTATTTTTACAGGTAAAACTTCTGTTATGGGGCTTGGCAATTGTTTGTTTGCAAGTCCTACAGTTTAGATTCTTTTTCCTGAGAGGAATAGGTTGGGAACCTCTGTTGTTCTCACAGTAGAGCGGGAAGCACCGGTGTCAATCAAAAATGACATGTGGTGGCGGTTCACCTCACCATCTACGAATGGTCCACACTGGCCTACCTCCAAGAATACTCCAAGTATGCATTCCTCCTTCACCCTCAGGTACTGTCATTGTGACTGATCAGAACTGTAATTCACATTTGTTGGGATCATCAGGGACTGATTCACAAAAGGGTTGGTATTTGCATTTGGGCCTGATTCAAATGAGATCTGCAAAATCTTTCCTTTGTTGGGGCATCTGGGCGTGAGGGACCTGCATTAATTTACCTTGGGGCACATTAACATTTTTAATTCGCTGTCTTTGCATATGCTGTGATTGAACTGGATTGTTACCCTATGACTTCACAAATCCTCATTGCATCTGCATCAGATTTTTATTATGCATATTATTCATATTAAAACGACATTCCCTCTTCCAATGGCCTATTTTGCCACACATGTGACATGGATTAATCCCTTTCAAAGTTGCCACATTCACACCTGTACTCTTGTCTATTGGAACACCTCGTCCTCTACCCTGCTGGTCAAATCCATTACCTCCTTGGATCATTGGAACTCCTTGCAGATAGACTCCCTGTATATTGTCAATTCAAAGTGTCTCTTTGCTAGATTAAGAGCCACAGTTTATATGGTAGACTCACTACTTATGAGTATAAATAGAATCTGTGTTATTGTATGATATTCTTGTGCAATCGGGGTATAATCAATACAGGAGACACTTCGCTTTTCAATATTTATTTTTCATTTTTCTGTTTCTCAATTTTTAATTTTTCATGATTGCTGTAAATTGTAATGTGATATGTTGAGATTTTATATGTGTGAGGTATGCATGGTGAGAAAGGTGTATATGATAGGGGGGGTGTCATTGTATGATATTTTAGATGTATTTGCAATTTGTATATACAAGTATGTACATAGCTTTTGTACAAGGGTATTGTTTCATTAAAACAATTTGAATTTATTTAGCCTACTACCTTGGTAGTCATACAATTGTTCAAATAAGAGCATTGTTTAAATGCTTAGTACATCTTTGGGAGCCCTGGGGGATTTATGTTCATTTGAGTATGAGAACAGTGGGAACAGAAAATGTATCTGCATTATTCCGTGTTGCTCGTAGATGATATAATAGAACAACAGGACCAAATTGTTACAGGAACAGTCAGTGCATCTGGAGTAGCTAAAGCATTTGGGCTCCGAGGAACTGTCATCCCTACATTCCTTCCTGTCTGATTTGAATTTGATTCTACTGGTGCAGTAGGGATATCAAGGTTTTCACTTACCATTGTCTCAGTTGACCCTCATGTTGGTATCATGTTAAAAGGTTAATCAGTAACTCAATTATGAATCAATAACTCAATTATGAAATCCTCATATGGATCACTATTGCTGTCCTCATCCTTATTCTCAGTATTGTTTTTGTCTCCTCTTTCTTTTTCTTTCCATTTGGCTTAATTGTCCACTCTTCTTCATTTGTTAAAGCTGGGTATAAAACAACTCCCTCAATTATGTAGGTTCTCCAAGCTTTCTGTTGATTATCCAATCTAGCATCTGCACAAGTGTGCAGCACTTTCCTGACCTTGCCTTCATAGTTCTCTTTCTGTCTCTGGTGAGCTGTATGTTCTCAAGAATTAAGTGCTTCAAACTGTGCAGGTCCTGGAGGTGGTTTCATCTCATACCGAATTTGTCTCAAGTTTGTAATTGTTTCTCAGATTGTTCTGTAATGTGGAAATGCCAGTGCACCCTCTTTCTCAGTGATCTTGTGCCATTGTTCAAGCCAAAGACGTGTGTGAAGCCCTACATTTGATACCATGTAATGACCTGGAGTACATTGGGGAGGAGTCTCCACTCCCTTTCTAACTGGTATAAATGCAGCTTCTTTCATCAGACTTTGCAATCCTTTAAGGAATTTCATTTTTAAATCAAATTTCAATTTTCACAATAACTTTTTGTTTACAATCAGGAAGTAATTATTCACCCAAAATCCTCTTTTCAGCTTTCACAACCAATCGTAGGGTGACTTTCTTTGATATGGTACACCAATACCAGCGCGCTTTACAACAATCAACCTATACCAGTGTGAAACAATGTGATGTCAATCTCACTTGTTGCAGCAGCTCAGTCTACTTCACAATTTCTCTCGCAATCACTCTCTCAAACAAATCTAAGTGCAAAAACAATGCAAAAGATTCTTCAACAACAACTCTGTCTGCTCATCTAAAGGTTTGGGGTAATCAATCACTTTAAAAATGGTTTGGATACACTTTCTGACCTACTTTCACATTCACTTCTCAAATGAAACCTCGACCAGCAGATCTCACTCAGATTGATACAGTTCCTCCCTGTGCACGTGGGATTCACTATACCAACCTCTCACAATCACACAAAAGAAAGTCCCTTACTGATGGTATTATCGACAACGTCTCACAAACAGCACCACTAAACAGCAATCAGAAGCCAAAGTGTATTTTACACTTTTCTCAACATCCCAGGATGTTGGGCCATGACAGACCTGATAAACATCTTATCTTCTTTACATTAATTGACACATTTACAAAACAACTTTTAAATTCTCAGCAAAACACTTCACAATCAATGCAAAAGAATGCAATCTAAGCATAAGCAATGCAACAGGCAACCCTATTAATACCCACATATCCTCTGGGTTGTAACAACACTGGAACTCCAATAATCCTCCAAACGAACTTTGGGCTTAGAATGTTGGGCCAGGTCTGGGACATTTCATAATGGGACACCCTAATTCCCCATCTCCCTCTCCCTGAGGACCAAACTGTCCTCTGCTACCAGCTTTGCTGCATCATTTTGTACGCTTTATTTCAGAGGTCGATGATCTTTTGATCTGCGCAAAGGAGTTAAAAAGAGAGCAAAAAAACAATTAATCAATATTTAATTTAGAGTGTAACCAATTTGGCCACACAATAAAAACACAAATCCGAAATAAAGGTAAAGGGTTTTATTACAAATTAACACTCAGGTTAATGTAAATAAATCTCAAGGATATACTGTAAAGATTCAAAACAACCATAGAGTAACCAAATATTTTGAAGAAATGTAGATGAGTTAACATAAGGCAAACCACCAATCCAGTAATAACAATGGAAAATAAAATCAAAAGTATTTGATGCTCTGAAAACAGGCTGCGATCTATTCTCTTCCACATTAGTGCAAATTAAAATCATCTAACTAAGGTAGACTATGGGTGAATAGGATATTCTCCTAAAGAACCTTATCAATGAAATAATTAAATCTAGCTAAAAGACATAAGGGCAAAAAAGTGAGGAGCAACAATAGGACAAAAAGGATTTGGAAAAATGTAAAGGAAGGTGCCAGCATTTCAGAAGCTTTGTCAAGAGTTTTCTTAGAAAGAGTCAACTGTAAGCCTAAGCCACACTCAAGAAAACATAGGGGACAAAGGAGAGTCAGTGGTCGGTACCTCTCATAGTTCAGGGGAATCTGCTCTACAATCTATCAGTGAAAACCCTAATTAATACCACAACTCAGAATCTAGTAACATCAATGACTACGCCACCACATTTTTCCATGTATTCTCCTGGCCCACGGAGTAACTTGTAACATCACCTTTCATACCTAGGGCAGTCCTGCCAACATTTCTGTCCTTGGTCGCCTGTACATCGTTTGCAACATGTATGAAGAGGGGACAATCATCTCTCTCTCGGTCTCTCAGTGTTCTTTCTTATCAAAATTCTTCTCTCTGACTCTCTACGAGTAAAACAATAGCACATGTATTTCCAAACTAACAATTCATGTGAATGCACCTGCAATGAAATGACATGTTAGCAGAAATGGAAAGCAGTTTCTCATGTTAAAGGAATTCAGGCCTAGTAATATCAAGCTAATGCACTTCTAATTCATCTTATACTGTGCTCATATTATTTCTACATTCATATAATGTCAGTTACACTTTTTTATGTAAACTTCATGTTACAAATAATATAATTAACACATGTCCTTGAATAAAATGGAGAAGTGCATTCCTCAAAATTAACTCATAACCATTAGTGCACATGTTGAATAAATAATCAGTTTAAGTGAAAACACACTCAAATAAAATGAGGATAGTTGTAGGAATACACTCAGTGATACACCATACATATTCTCCTAACACTGCAGTTAATGCACTCTGTTATAGGATTCAAATGCACTGATTTACATTAGTGAAATATAAATTCACACGTTTTGTTCTATATCATGGTTGCATAAAGATCAGCACTGTAACATTAGGAGTGGCGTAAAATCTACGTTGCTCCACTAGAACTGTTGTCATATTTTCCAGGGAGTAGTTTGATGAATCTCAGGTGTGCTTGGCTTGGCGCTTCAGAAAGAAGGCCTGCCAGGTGCATTAATTAGTTTGCTTGAAGTAAGGGTAATATGTCACCTGTTTGAAAATACAGGTTTTAGTGAGTGATGTGCTATGTGTCTGGGTTGCCTTCATAAGAAAAACAGACCAAGAGAAGTTAGGTCTTGAATTAGGGCCATAGAAGGGGAATCGTGGGCCTCATCAAGATGATGGCGAAGTTCATCCAAAGAATAAAGCTAGCTGCTTTCAGAATATAGGAAGCCATGAAACCAGCTAATTTAAGACATAAAGCATGTAAAGCGTTCAGTCACCATCTAAGCAGTAAGTCCTCAACATCTGTTTCTTAGACATATCAAATATATGTACCTGAATGCAGTAAATTATTTTATGTCGTCCTTGGACATTTGCGTTGTACTTGCATCATTTGTTGCTGACTTGGCATGTGTTTGCTTGCCAGTCTCATACCAGTGCCACTTAGTTGCAGCACCTGGTGCTATTTTAAGGTGAAAGAAGACGCATAAAAGTCCGGGATGAATTTTCGTAACACTACACAAGTTGGTTCTCACAAATATCCTCCCACTCAGGACCAGATTGTCAAAAATATCCTCCCCAAAATGATCGATACGAAATTAAGATCGCAAATATAATTGCGGACTGAAATCCTTCCTGAGACACTGATAAGATCCATCTCTAGACACTGAAACCGACAGCAAAGGCCCGCAGAGGTTTCCTCACAGATACAGGTGTGCAAACCTGGGCCAAAACTACGATGCAATATAGATGGGTCTACGTATAGAGATATACGAGTCAGTACCAAGGACATCACACATGAATAATAGAGCAGAGCGTTGGAGTCAATACATATTTTAGTAACAGGAAAACAAGATTTTCCTCCAGAAAAGGTGGCACATGAAAATCAAATGGAAAAAGTGAATGGACGTAACACTACAGCTCTTATTCCAGTTTTTACCTCTGCTTGGCTTCCCCGTCAAGATCAGGCCCAGAAGGAGTAAGGCAGCTGTTACCCACTCTGGTGATTCCTAACAAAGCAGAGAGTCGCACCAGGCCATGAACCAGGTGGCAATATAAGGGAGCTCCCTCCCAAACAAAAGCATGATTTATGGCAGAAAGAGCACAAGAGCCCACAGAGGAGAGCCAAGCAAGCCCAGTGAGGCACTAACGAGGAGTGCCAGCAGCTCCTCCTACCCATAGCTCAGCTTAATGGAACTGCTTTATAGCCATGAATGATTGAATCCTTTTGCTACTAGCAATACTCACATACTAATAAATACTAGAAAGAATTTGACCATATGCTTGCTTGACAAGCACAAGAGAGGCCTCCATAAGGAGCAGTCTGCAATTCTAGACAATTATGCTGCGGTCAATTGATGGGAGCTACTTTTCTAATGTGGGTTTTGTCAAAGGAAGGGCGAAGACAGAAGCATGACTGAATAAGAGCAAGGACAATTACACCTAGTTATGACAGGATCAACTGAGGTGGAGGCATGACATGTGAGGCTGCTGCATTGATCAGGGAAATTCAGGGTAATACGAGTGGAAAGAGGGAAGAAAATATCAGAATAGTGCATCTGTGGATTACGTTTAGAGGATTGTAAGGGATTGGTCCTCCAAGAGGTAGAGGTCAGTCCTCAACAAGTGGGATACCAGATCACTGATTGAATCTTTGTCTAGAAACACATAAGCAAGGGTTCAGAATCATGTTTGATCACTTTTCAGTTTCGTGTACACTGAGAAAAAAACCCTCACAAATATCACAGGAGAATATTTTGTAAAGCTCCCAAATGTGTATAGTGAACACACTACAGGCAGCACAAGTCGGATCCATGGAGAGACAACCAGTGCTCCCTGTTTCAGAGCTGTGCTGCTGCAGCTCCTGTACTAACTGTGAACATTTCCAAATCCAGTGTGGCAGCATTAGTGCAATATCTTAAAAATACAGAGCCTGCACTCTCCACCAATTTGCAGCTTTTGAGGTGGGGCCATGCATTACTTCCCCGTAGCATCCTTTTTCTGACTAGCAAACATGGCGCATCTATCACCTCGCAGGACATTTTTAGGCTTGGCTTCAGACTGCTTTAGCCACTGAAATAACTCATGAGATCAATTATTCAAATAAGTACAATTAGGAGTTCAGAGAAAGAGTGGGCTATTCGTCAGCCCCCTTCAATAATTTCATGGTTTGCAGTTGTTGGCTGCACCATCAAGACCATGGCATTTTGAGGATGGTTACATGATCACCTTTGTAAACTCATTAGCTTTGTGATGAAGCATCAAGTAATCCTTTTGATAATTGTGTCACTGTGTGTTTACTAAAGTTTTTACTTTCCTAACAAAATGACATTTTAATTACTAAGTGATAGCTTTTTGTTTACAAAGTGTGTGCAATTCAGATGTGCTATTTCCCTAAACCATTGAGCTTTCATTTTTTTCACTTAGCTTTTTTGATAACATAGGGGGTCAATGATATGGAGGAAAGTACTGCCAACAGGCTGGTGGTACTTTCCTCCATTTTATGACATTGGCTGTTTCGCTGAAGCCAAACTGCCAATGTACCACACCAACCGCCATGGCAATAACAGCCGCCGGTCTGGAGACATCAGTCTCCAGCCCGGCAGCCGTCACTTGCCCAGCTGTGGGATTATGACCTCGCCTACCGCCATGGTTTTCGTGGCTTCCTTACCCGCCATGAAAACCATGGCGGTAGGCACTATCCCAGGTATTCCCTGTCACTGATAGGGGTCTTCCCCACACCCCTCCTCTCCAGACCCCCTCTCCATACATGCCCCTCCCTTCACACACGCACACATGCATACACACACCCATTCCCACATTCATCCATGCATGCATACCTCCATTCACACACACATCCACACACACATACATACATGCAGACACGCATTTACACAACTCAACATACACGCACTCACAGTCCCCCCAAACATGCACACACATACAACACGGAACACACACCCGCATACATGCACGCACAGACAAACACACACACACCTCATACAGGCAAAACACCCCCCTCCCCTGTCGGACCACCCGCTTACCTGTGTCCAGGGGGTCCTCCGGCAGGAAACGGCTTGGGGTGCTGCTGCCAGCAGCAGCATCCGCCAGCAGAACACCGCCTGGCTGTATTAATTCTCATAATATGTCCGGTGGCGGTCTACTGGTGTGGCACTGCTGCTGGCAGCCGCTCCACCTTACCGCCATCCGCCGCAATGGCCCCAGCAGGATTTCCGCCATCCTTCTGGCGGAAAATCCGGCTGTGGTCGTAATACGGCAGACGGCTGGTAGCCGCGGCGACGGTCTTTTGGCAGCCGTCGCCACAGCAGTAGGCAGTAAATACCGCCAAGATCCTAATGAGGGCCATAGTGTTAAATTTACATTCACAAACAAAGGCTTTTGTGAATCTAAAAGATGCAACAGAATTCGGCTGTTTGTCAAAGGTGTCTACCATGCAATGTTTTGGTGTGTATGTCTTTTAAGTTTAAGTTAACCACCTACACTGCAAACTTCATCTCCTGACTCCTTTTTGCAACACGTTTCTTTGAGGACACCCATGCTGCTTCATTTTGTAATTTTTGTTTCTAGGACAGTTGTGGGTAACATACACAGTGCTCCCAAATATTAACAAACAGCCAATACAAATAAGACCTGTTGAATTTGCCAATGCTTGCTTTGCTGGCTTCTTTGAGAAAAATGTGCTCCAGAGACCCAGAACTGCTTTGTGTCCCTTTCATCTGCCAGTCACAGTTTGCTATCAGAGATATGTGGACTGGACAGATAAACTTTGGGTCAATTTGCCACAGCAACATGTGTTCTATTTGTACAGGGGTGGGACAAGGTGACATGGTCATTTGTGTTAGGTTATATAATTTAAATTTCAAAGTGTGTTTCTTTTTGCTTAGGATAACCAGATAAATTTATATACTGAAACATAGGTTTTCGAGCCATTTGTCTTTTCATTTGCAAATTATAGTTTTGAAGTATATTAATCGTTCTATTTCAGTTGAGCTGAATCAATTACACAAAAGTCAGAATACTCTGATTTCTTAATTTTAAACTCATCACTGGAAATAAGCTATCCTGGTAGGTAGCTGGGTGAGTTAATGCTTGTGTTGCCTTATTAAGCTCACATGTCACGTTACAATCAGGTAAAATGAGTTAAGCACCAGCTGCAAACATCCGCGTGTAACGTGCAAGGCATAGCTTTGAACCTTTGCAGATGTTACCTTAATCTTTTGTTATATGTAGTTGAAAATGGGTTCAGTTGTGTAGTAATAAATATCTGTTAAGTGTCGAAAACATTCAATTTCTATTGTGTGCTATGTAAATGACTGATAGCGTAATACACAGACAGATGCACTGACATTAGGAAGCAACTTTGATACCGATACAGTCAGAGACCACTCTTACATCTCACTTTGTTTCTTGGTGATTTGTGAAGTGGCACGCGTGTGTACTATTCAGTGTCTGATGCTGAATCTGGAGGCGAAGTTCCAGCTGTGCTGCCTCCTTTGACAGTTCTCAGAAGGACACAAAACTCGGACATAAAGAATTAGTGATTGTCTGCCAGGTGAACATTTCATTACTGCACCCAGTGCTGGCTGCAGTTTGGCATGACCAAGTGAACTGAATAACCTGACATCCTGGATTTCCCCGGACAGTCATGCGTTTTCAGGGACTGTCCCGGTGTCCCGACACTTTTAATTTAAATTGATACATGTCCTGGTTTCTAGAAATGGGGAACGAGAGACCACATTAATTACTGTTTAGTGCATACTCACATTTTCATCGTCATGAAGCCACAGGAAGTGATGTCACAGCAAATGATGCACAACCTATCCGATCCTTCTTTTGAAATGGAATGGGGTATTTTTCCATTCCTAGCTTGTAATGGATACCACCTTTAAATATTACCTAAACTTCACCAAAGCGAAGACTGCAGTCTCAGTGGTGACCCATAACAATATCAAGAGGTGCAAGAGGAATGCGGGGCCTGAGTGGTGCATTCTAAACCTTTTCAAGGCGATTGGCAGGTATTTGAATACTAGGAAGTGATTGGGCTGCTCAACACGACTACAGCTGTATACATAAAACTATAACACAAGACAAGCATTGGCAAAGCTAATGGGTCTCATCTACACAAGAGCTATTGGCTTTGGCAATGTGTTTTGCCATGTTGTACACCAGTGTGGCTGCTGTTCAGCATGGCTAAAAGTTAGTGGAAGAAGTGTCAGAGTGGAGTGGGGGAGTAGAGTGTCAGAGTGGATTTCTTGGAATGTCGTAGAATGGAGTAGAGTGTCATAGAGTTGAGTAGAGGGAAGTAGAGTTCAGTGGATCAGTGGCAGAGAGGGTCATGGTGGAGTGGGTTGGAGTGGATTGAGGTAGAGTGGTGGATTGGATTGGAGTATCGTGGGGTGGATTGGGGTAGAGTGGGGTGGATTGGATTAGAATGGGGTGGATTGAAATGGGGTGAGGTTAGTGGGATTGGGGTAGATTTGAGTGAAGTGGATTAGATTGGATTGAGGTGGGTGGTTTGGACTGGAGAGATGGGCTGAGATGTGGTGGATAAAATTGGGGTGGGGTGAATTGGACTGAAGTAGGGTGGATTAGATTGGACTGAAGTGGGGTGGACTGGATAGGAGTGGGGTGGATTGGATTCACTGTGCTGGAGTGGTTTGAATAGGCTGGGGTGGATATGACTGGATTGGATTAGTGTGCAGTGGATAGGAGTGGCATGGGGTGGTTTGGATGGGGTGGACTGGATAGATTGGAGGGGGCGGACAGGATGGATTTGTGTGGGGTGGACTGAAGTGGGATGGGTGGGGTGGATTAGGATAGACTGGGTTGAGTGGAGTGAGTGGGGTGGAATGGAGTGGGGTGGATTGGATTGAGTGGGGTGGATTGGATTGAGTGAGGTGTATTAGGGTGGGGTGGGGTAGATTGGATTGAGTTTAACATAACATAAAAAACATAGGCCCTCATTCTGACCCTGGCGGTCGGTGATAAAGCGGCGGCCAAGCCGCCAACAGGCCGGCGGTCTAAAATATGCAATTCTGACCCTGGCGGGAACCGCCAACACAGCCCGCCAACTTAACACTCCGACCGCCACAGCGGTACAAACAAACAGCGCGGCGGTTCCCGCCAACAGCCCGGCGGCAGACAATGTACCGCCCACCCTATTACGACCCACCAATCTGCCACCTTTTCCGGGGCGGGAGCACCGCCGATAAGAACACGGCGGAAACAGACTACGAACGGGAAAACGCTCACCTCTACGCACTCCACGCGAGATTCCGGCAGTATGGAGCCAGAGTTGCAGGTCATCCCCGCACTCCTATTCCTGCTCATATACCAGGAGCACGCCCGGCGGCGCGGAAGACATCGGTGAGTACTGCACCTACGACACAGGGGAGGGAAAAGATTACCGGCACACACCCACCCACCCACACCCACTACAACACACACATCAATGCATTCCCACAGATCACTGTCACAACCCACAAACCACCCCCCTCCAAAATAATGCAAACACCAAAAGAAGAGATCATAAACGGGCAGATATATTGAAATATGTACACCAGTAATCCCAATTAATAAATAAACTATGTACAAAATATATACAGCTACTAAATGTAGTCCAACCACTGTCCGTGGATCACAGGGGTCCTGTGCAAAGGGGCAAGGCCCAGTCCCACGACAAGAACTCCACGGAGAGAACACTGCAGGGGCATCAGAAAGAAAATAGGACAGGCACCTCAGGGGTAAGGGAAGGGGGGGCACCTCAGCCACTTGAGTACACGACGCCAGATCCACGAGGGGACTCCATGACCACTGGCCCATCCTGGGGAGAGCAAAGCCACAGTCCAAACAGTCCATACAGTGGGTGGCCTGCCCACTGGGCCATCCTGGGGAGAGCAAAGCCACAGTCCATACAGTCCATACAGTGGGTGGCCTGCCCACTGGGCCATCCTGGGGAGAGCAAAGCCACAGTCCATACAGTCCATACAGTGGGTGGCCTGCCCACTGGGCCATCCTGGGGAGAGCAAAGCCACAGTCCATACAGTCCATACAGTGGGTGGCCTGCCCACTGGGCCATCCTGGGGAGAGCAAAGCCACAGTCCATACAGTCCATACAGTGGGTGGCCTGCCCACTGGGCCATCCTGGGGAGAGCAAAGCCACAGTCCATACAGTCCATACAGTGGGTGGCCTGCCCACTGGGCCATCCTGGGGAGAGCAAAGCCACAGTCCATACAGTCCATACAGTGGGTGGCCTGCCCACTGGGCCATCCTGGGGAGAGCAAAGCCACAGTCCATACAGTCCATACAGTGGGTGGCCTGCCCACTGGGCCATCCTGGGGAGAGCAAAGCCACAGTCCATACAGTCCATATAGTGGGTGGCCTGCCCACTGGGCCATCCTGGGGAGAGCAAAGCCACAGTCCATACAGTCCATAACAGACCCCACTGCCACTGGAGGAGGCAAGTTGGCCAGAGGACATCCTGCAGCCCTGCCCGAGATAGATCCTGCCCTGCCACGTCTGCCAAAGGGCCAGCGGTTCTTGCCCTGAAGGGCCCAGTTCAGCGGTTCTTGAGACGGCGGGGCCCAGTTCAGCGCTCCTTGCCTTGAAGGGCCCAGTTCAGCGGTTCTTGAGACGGCGGGGCCCAGTTCAGCGCTCCTTGCCTTGAAGGGCCCAGTTCAGCGGTTCTTGAGACGGCGGGGCCCAGTTCAGCGGTTCTTGAGACGGTGGGGCCCAGTTCAGCGCTCCTTGCCTTGAAGGGCCCAGTTCAGCGGTTCTTGAGACGGCGGGCCCAGTTCAGCGGTTCTTGAGACGGCGGGGCCCAGTTCAGCGGTTCTTGCCCTGAAGGGCCCAGTTCAGCGGTTCTTGAGACGGCGGGGCCCAGTTCAGCGGTTCTTGAGACGGCGGGGCCCAGTTCAGCGGTTCTTGAGACGGCGGGGCCAGTTCAGCGGTTCTTGAGACGGCGGGGCCCAGTTCAGCGGTTCTTGAGACGGCGGACGGTCTATGGCCAACTGCTAATTGCCTGGTGGTGCCCTCCTGGGCAGCGGGGATGGTGCTCCTTCACTGCCCACCTGGGCTGTGGGTGGTGGGGCCCTCCTGGCCAGCTGGGCTGGGTCCTCCCTGGGCAGCGGCTATGGGGGTGGTGGGCTCTCCCGGGGCAGCTGTGCCGGTTCCTCCCGGGGCAGCGGCTATGGGGGTTGTGGGCTCCTCCTGGGCAGCAGGCCTGCTGCCTGACCTCTCTGACTTGCTGCCCTTGCCCTCCTTAGTCGTGGGCCTGTGGCCCTTTCCTCCCTTTGGAGCTGTGGCTGGTGACTGTCTCTGGGTGGTGTCCGGGGGGGATGTAGAAGGCGGGCTCCTGCGGCGACCCTTCCGCCTTCTGCTCCTCTTCCCAGGGGGTGGGCTGGCTGTCCCCTTGCTGCTGGGCGAAGATCCAGACATGCGGGCTGGCGGGCTCCAATACCCCTGCACCCTTGTCAAGGGGGCTGCAGGGCTGGTGGTGGCTGAGGTGCTCTTCTTACCCCGACGAGAAGGAGGGGGGGGCTCAGGGTCAGGAAAGAAGTTAGTAGTGGCGAGGAAGAGCTTCTTGGGACAATGGAGAGTGGTAGGTACAGTGGGAATGGGAGTGGAGGGAGAGGATGTGGTTGTAGGTGAGTCACGTTTGCTGTCTTTGGGTGCAGGTGCAGGAGGGATAGGCTGTCGTGAGGTGGATGGCTGTTGGGTGGGTGGGTGGCTGCGTTTGTGTGGTGTGGAAGAGGGGGTGACAGACACAGTGGGAGAGGACACAGGGGACGTGTAAATGGCAGTGGGGGTGGTGACTGCACGTGTGCGGACTGGAGTGGAGTGTGTGCTGGTGATGGAAACACTGGCTGATGGTGAGGTGAATGGAGGTGTGAGTGTAGACGTCACAGGGAGGGAGGAGGGAGACGAGGAGGTGGGGGTCACAGAGGTGGTAGTGACTGTTGGCATGTCTGCATCGGAATGTTGCGTGTGTGAATGTCTGCGTGATCTGTGGTGCTTATGTTTGGATGAGCTTCTCTTGGGTGTTGAGGTGTGTGCAGGCTGGTCTGATGGTGTGGGTGGGACAGGCAGAGGAACAGGAGACTGGGAGGAGGGAGTTAGTAGAGGCAGGCAGGAGACAGGGACAATGGCTGCCGTCAGTGCTGAGGCCAGAGCCTGGAACGATCGCTGATGGGCAGCCTGACCCGAATGAATGCCCTCCAGGTACGCATTGCTGCGATGAACCTCCCTCTCCACCCCCTGGATGGCATTCAAAAGGGTAGTCTGCCCAACAATGAGCGTTCGGAGGAGGTCAATGACCTCCTCACTGAGGGCAGCGGGGGTAACAGGGGCAGGGCCTGAGGTGCCTGGGGCGAAGGAGATGCCCGGCTTCCTGGCAGAGCGGGCACGGGGCGAACGCTGAGGGGCTGCTGGGAGGGCGGAGATGGTGCGCTGGGTGGCGGCTGTACCTGTAATGGCGGGGGGCACGGATGGTGCCACCCCCGCAAGGGAGCCCCCTTCCGAGGACGTGTCCGTGTCGCTGCAGGCTCCAGTCGTCCCCGTCGTGGAGCTCCCCTCGCCCTCCGTCTCACTGGTCCAGTCTGACTCTGTGGCATGGCCCTCCTGGGCCATGTGAGATGCAGCTCCCTCCTGCCCCGATGCCACTTCTCCTCCGCCTGATGATGCTGATGCACACAAGCACAGAAAGACAAACAAAAAGGGGGGGGAGAGAGAAATAAAGGGATATTGAGTACATGGATCTCCGGTACAGTTAGCGGACATGACAGACACAGATGCCCCCTGCACTAAGTTGCGCACTTGGGGTACGCTACGCATTCCGTGGAACATGCCCTACACGCCTAGAGTTGACAACTGCACCCATGGATGACACTGCCCAGGGATGGCTGTACTGACAAACTACTGAGGGTGGTGGCTGGGGACACAGGGGCTTACGGGGGTGCCCAGCCTACAGATATCGCCCTGGCCTAGGGGGACCCCCAGCCCTCCTCCCCCACCCAGACACCTCCACTGCGCGACAACAGAGTAGATAATGCTTGTACTCACCCCCTTGTGTCTGCTGTGCTGCCCTCACGCGCCCATCCAATTCAGGGTAGGCCACCGCCAGGATCCGGAACATCAGGGGGCTCAGTTGACGGCAGGCACCCCGCCTACATTGGGAGGCCATCCCCAGCAGAGACTCGGCGGTCTTCTTGGTCCCGCGGCGGATGTCCTCCCACCTCTTGCGGCAGTGGGTGCCCCGTCGATGGTGGACCCCCAGGGCCCGGACTTCCTTGGCGATGGCACGCCAAATCCCGATCTTCTCATGGGCGCGGACCTATGTGACACGTACAGGGAGGGAGAAATACCACGTTCAAGTTTCTCAGCATTTTCCTTTCCAGTGGCCCAACGCCCCCCATCCCCGCCAGGCCCCCCGCCATGCCCAACATGCCCCCCATCCCCGCCAGGCCCCCCGCCAGGCCCAACATGCCCCCCATCCCCGCCAGGCCCCCCGCCAGGCCCAACATGCCCCCCATCCCCGCCAGGCCCCCCGCCATGCCCCCGCCATGCCCAACATGCCCCCCATCCCCGCCAGGCCCAACATGCCCCCCATCCCCGCCAGGCCCCCTGCCATGCCCCCCGCCAGGCCCAACATGCCCCCCATCCCCGCCAGGCCCCCCGCCATGCCCCCCGCCAGGCCCAACATGCCCCCCATCCCCGCCAGGCCCCCAAGCCAGCCAGTGGCCCCAAATCCATATTGAATTAAACTCACTTGTTGGTCTGGAGGACCGTAGAGTAGCGCATACTGGGGGAGGACCCCATCCACAAGTTTCTCCAACTCCTCTCCAGTGAAGGCAGGGGCCCTTTCCCCAGGCGCAGCAGCCATTGTCCCTTCCAGACCGAGGTCACAGCAACACTTGCAGTATAGGTCCTCTCCTGTGAAAGTTCAAGTCGCAAGTGGATAAGTAGATAGAAAATGGCGGTCACGTCCGCGGCGGTGCGTACCGCGGCGGTGCGTCCCGCCACCGCCGGTGCCCTTCGCCATTGGCTCCTGAAACCCATAGGCTTCAATGTTAACCAATGCGGCTTTGCGCCGCGGTCTTCACCCGCCGCACGCCGCGGTGTGCCACGCCAGCGCATTGACCTCACATCCCATTGTCACACTTCACAGGTCAGGCAGCCGCCATTTCCAGGGCCCACATGGCTCAATTTCAACTGCGTCACACAGGCCTAGGCCTTGCATAGCCACTCAGACACGCCATTCACTGCATAGAGAATCGTATACTGTGCTAGCTGTGAGTACGTACCTGTGGGTTGCTTGACTGTGTGCTCCATGTTGTCCTTCCTAGGCACCGTCCGCTGGGTTGGGCGAGGAGACGGATGAATCCTCCCGTGTACCGACCGCTGGTGGACCTGTCGACAATGGAAGAACGCCACATTATCCTGACCTACCGTCTTAACCGTGCCACTATCCATGAACTGTGTGCCCAGCTGGAGCCCGACCTGATGTCCCCCATCCGCCAACCCACAGGGATTCCCCCTCTGGTGCAGGTCATGTCAGTACTCCATTTCTTGGCAAGTGGGTCATTTCAGACAACCGTGGGAATTGCTTCTGGGATGTCTCAGCCCATGTTTTCGAAGGTGTTATCCAGAGTGTTGTCTGCCCTGATGAAATCCGTGAGGAACTACATCATTTTCCCTGAGGTGGGCGAATTGGCTACAGTGAAGGGTGATTTCTACGCCCTTGGACATATTCCCAACGTAATTGGTGCCATTGATGGGACCCATGTGGCTTTGGTTCCCCCAAGAGACAGGGAGCAGGTGTACAGGAACAGAAAAAATTACCATTCAATGAACATCCAGGTGGTGTGTTTGGCTGACCAGTACATCTCGCATGTAAATGCCAAATTCCCAGGGTCAGTGCATGACGCCTACATCCTCAGGAATAGCAGCATCCCTTACGTGATGGAACAGCTACAGAGACACCGTGTATGGCTAGTGGGGGACTCTGGGTACCCCAACCTGTCGTGGCTACTGACCCCAGTAAGGAATCCCCGGACCAGGGCAGAGGAACGGTACAATGAGGCCCATGGGCGTACTAGGAGGGTGATCGAACGCACCTTTGGCCTCCTAAAGGCCAGGTTTAGGTGCCTGCATATGACAGGTGGATCCCTAATGTACTCACCTAAGAAGGTGTGTCACATCATCGTGGCCTGCTGCATGCTTCACAACCTGGCTTTGCGCCACCAGGTGCCTTTCCTGCAGGAGGATGGTCGAGACGGTGGTGTTGTGGCAGCGGTGGAACCTGAGGAGAGTGACGAGGAGGAAGACGACGGGGCTGAAACAGACAACAGAGACAGAATCATTGAACAGTACTTCCAATAGGACACAGGTAACATTTCAAAGATAATTTAGTAAAAGTTAACTACTCTCCAGCATCTCTGCTGCCTGTCTATTTGCCCCAGTGTATGATGACTGAGTTTTGGCTTTTCCCTCCCTATTTCAGATCTGGGGTCCCCACTACGAGTCCTGTGCTTCGTTTCCCCATGGACTACAGCTTTGTGGCAGCTGTTTGTTGACTTCACCATGTACAAGGACATATTTGCACTGTCATGTCAATTACAATCTATAGAAATCACAGCCAGACTCCAGATATTTTGGTGCAAAATAGGTGTTTATTGAAGTGCTCAAAATGGGATGGGTGGATTCAAGTGGGTGGGGGCTATGGTGAAGGAATGTCCATGGCAGAGTCCAGAGTAACAGTCACACAGGTGCATTGTCCAGAGGCCTGTGGAGAGATGGAGCATGGGCAGTTCAAGGATGGACAGGGTGACAATGTGGGACAGTGGGATGACATCAGGTGGTATCCATTGCTGGCGGGGGTCTTGACATCCTACTCTGTCTTCTTGCGAGATCTCAGGGCCCTCTTGCGGGGTGGTTCTTCTCCTGCAGGAGGTGGGGGTCTGGTGGGCTGCTGCTGTGCGGGGGCCTCCTGTCCACTAGCGCCGGCGGAGGTGGTTGGCTGTTCTTGGTCCAGGCTAGTGGCAGGGGCCCTTGGGTGTTGTTCAGTGTCCGCCCTGGTGTTTACGAGGTCCTGCAGCAGCCCTACCATGGTAACCAGGGTGGTGTTGATGGCTCGGATGTCCTCCCTGTACCCCCGATAGTGTTCCTCCTGCAGTGCCTGGATCTCCTGGAACCGGGCCAGTACCGTCGCCATCGTCTCCTGGGAGCGGTTGTATGCTCCCATGATGGTGGTGAGGACCTCGTGGAGAGTGGGTTCCCTGGGCCTCTCCTCCCCCCCCTGTCGCACAGCTGCCCTCCGAGTTCCCCTGTTTCCCTGGGCCTCTGCCCCCTGGCCGGTGTGCCCACTACCACTGCCCCCAGGTCCCTGTTGTTGTTGGGGTGGTGGGTTATCCTGGGTGCCCTGTAGTGGTAGACACACCGCAGATTGACGCGCCCTGGAGACAGAGGCATGGGCCCGCTGGGTGGGAGCTGTGCTGGTGTTCCCAGAGGGGTTAGGGTCTGTAGTGGCCTGGGCCTGTGTGAGGGGAACCGACTGTCCAGAGGTCCCCGATGGTCCGGGCTGGTCATCGGTGTCCAGGTCGACAGAGCTGCTGTCATCGCTGACGGCCTCTTGGGTGGGGGGTGTGGAGAATTCTGGCCCCTCCGCCGCGGTGTGTTGACGGTCGGGTCCTGCAGGGGTATAGAGGTATGGTTATAGTTTCAATGAGTGGCATATGGGTGTATCTGTGGGTTCTCGTGTCCCCAAGTGCTGGCATTCGTGTGTGGGTGCTTTGGTGAGGGTGGCTTGTGGGGGGGATGTGTATATGCATTGGGCATGCTTTGGTGATGGGTGTCCATGCTTAGTGGACGCATGCAGGCCTAGGTTTTGGGATGTGTGGGTTGTGATGGTGAGACATTGGCGGGGAATAGGTGTGCTGGGGGTGGGGGTGAGGATGGTGGTGGGGGTGAGGGTGGGGGTGAGGATGGGGGTGGGGGTGAGGGTGGGGTTCGAGGATGGGGGTGAGGGTTGGGGTCTGATTTGGCATGCAGGTGGGGGGGAAGCAGTATTGAAGCTTCAACTTACCAGTATCCATTCCTCCGCCGACTCCTGCGAGGCCGTCAGGATGCAGGATGTTCAAGACTTCCTCCTCCCATGATGTGAATTGTGGGGGTTGAGGTGGGGGTCCTCCGCCAGTCTTCTGCACGGCGATGTTGTGCCTGGATACCATGGAACGCACCTTCCCCCGTAGGTCGTTCCATCGCTTCCTGATGTCTTCCCGATTTCTGGGGTGCTGTCCCACTGCGTTGACCCTGTCGACAATCCTCTGCCATAGCTCCGTCCTCCGGGCAATGCTGGTGTATTGTATCTGTGTGCCGAACAGCTGGGGCTCTACCCGAACGATTTCCTCCACCATGACCCTGAGTTCTTCGTCTGTGAAGCGGGGTTGTCTTTGGGGTGCCATGGGGTGGTGTGTATGATGTGTGGGGTGGAGTATGTGTATTTAAGTGAGTTGAGTGTGGTGGTGTGTGTTGTTTTGTGTGTGGATAGTGTGTGGGTGATGGTGTTGAGTGGCTGTGGCTGTTATTTTTTGGATGCTGGTGTCTCGCTCTTGCCTTCTTGACGAATTTTTTAGCGTAGGGGTTTGTGGGTGATGTGGGTGTGTGTTTTATATTGTATTGTGTGTGTGGGAGTGGTGTGTGTATGTGTATCAGGTGTGTGGGATTCAAATCGTCCAATGTGGCTGAGTTTTGTTCGTTTGTGTGTATTCTGACCGCGCCGGTGTGTCCCGCCAATGGAATACCGCGTTTGAATGACCGCCGCGTGGATTCGTGGGTCGTAATGGCATGGGCGTATTTCTGTTGGCATGGCGGTGGAGGTTTGGTCACCTCCACCTTTCCGCCGACCGCTGGTCTGGCGGTCTGTTGTGGCGGTCGGATTTTCGGAGGTTTGCCTTCTGCGGGTCAGAATGACCGTGGCGGGTTTCCGCGACCGCGCGGGATTATGGAGGATTTCTGACCGGCGGTAGGCGCCTTTTACCGCCGAGGTCAGAATGACCACCATAATGTGTATTTATAAAGCGCAAATTCACCCAGGAGGGTATATCTTGGCACTGAATAACAGATATTTATTGTTACCCATCTCCATGGTACTCAGGCACCAGGAATTGGTGTGTGTGTGTGTGTGTGTGTGTGTATCGCTTTCAAGGATGCCCAACTGATCCGCACCACCAAAAGGACCCACTTCAAAAACCGCATCGACGCCAATGCTCAAAACAGTAAAGAGCTCTTCTGCATCGTCAATGAGCTCTCCAGCCCCAGGACCTGCTCCAACGAACCCCCGCCATCACAGGAGTTCTGCAACTCACTGGCAACCCACTTCCGTCGAAAGATAGAAGAAATCCACAGTAGCTTCAAACCCCAGACCCACCAGATGACTATAAACACCCATGAACCCAATGCTCCAAGCAACACCCACCTCCTCCACACCTGGACCCCGTCAACATAGAGGACACCGCCACCACCACGGCCTCCATCCACTCCGGGTCACCATCGGACCCCTGCCCACACCATATCTTCAATCAGGCAAACATCATCATCGCCCCCACCTCTGCAAAACCATCAACAGCTCCTTCGAGTCAGCCACCTTCCCAGAAAGATGGAATCCTGGAAGTCAGCAAGGTACTCGACACCTCCCAATCCGGATTCCGCAGAAACCACAGGACCGAGACTGCACTCATTGCTATCACAGACGACATTAGGACCATGCTCGACGAGGGAGAAATAGCAGCACTCATCCTCCTGGACCTCTCCTCAGCCTTCGACACGGTATGTCATCACACTCTCCGCACACGCATCCACAACGCTGGAATCCGCGACAAGGCACTCGACTGGATCTCGTCATTTCTCTCAGGCAGAACCCAGAGAGTCTGCCTCCCACTGTTCCTGTCAGAACCCTCCAGAATCATCTGTGGCGTTCCCCAAAGATCTTCGCTCAGCCCCACGCTCTTCAACGTTTACATGGCCCCCCTCGCCAACATCGCACAAACCCACCACATCAACATAGTTTCCTACGCAGACGACACTCAGCTCATCCTCTCCCTTACGAAAGACCCTACAACTGCAAAGAACAACCTCCACAACGGACTTCACGCCATCACCAGCTGTATGGAATCAAGCTACCTGAAGTTAAACACAGACAAGACAGAAATCCTCATCTTTGGCACCAACCCCTCAACTTGGAATGACTCCTGGTGGCCCACCTCCCTAGGAACCGCGCCCTCACCCACCACCCACGCACGCAACCTAGGCTTCATCTTGGACTCCACACTCAGCATGACTCAGCAGGTCAATTACATCTCCTCTTCCTGCTACAACACTCTCCGCATGCTCCGCAAAATCTTCAAGTGGATTCCCGTCAAAACCAGGAAAGCTGTCACCCACGCCCTGGTCAGCAGCCGATTGGACTACAGAAATGCCCTATATGCAGGAATAACAACCAAACTCCTAACAAAGCTGCAAAGAATCCAGAACGTATATGCCCGCCTCATTCTGGACATCCCACGCAGCGATCACATTTCCCCCCACCTCAGAGACCTTCACTGGCTAAAAGTATCAAAGAGGATTACCTTCAAACTCCTCATCCACACACACAAGGCCCTCCATGACACAGGCCCAGCCTACCTCAACGACAGACTCACCTTCCACACCCCCACCCGCAATCTTCGCTCCGCCAGCCTCGCCCTCGCCTCCATCCCCGCATCTGCTGCACCACCGCCGGAGGAAGATCCTTCTCTCACCTAGCCGCCAAGACCTGGAACTCCCTACCGCTCCACCTTCGCCAGACCCAAGTCCTCTTGACATTCAGGAAACGCCTTAAGACATGGCTTTACGACCAGTAGCTCCCCCCCAAGCTCCTTGAGACCCTAACGGCTGATTAGTGCGCTCTTGGCCACATCGCCCCCCGCCCCAGGAGCAGATTGGCCTCATTTAATTAGGCTGATCTGCCCAGGTGGGGACAGAAGCCACTAGAAACCAGGGTTTTTTGTTTTTTTTGTTTATGTTTATAAGGGGAGCGATCTATTAGGCAAAGGTCGCTCCCCAGAGGGCAATTATGTAATTAGGCCTTTTCTGCCCCCCAGGAGGCAGATCGGGCTAAATTAATTAGGCTGATCTGTCTGGGGGGGGGGGGCATAAGCCACTAGACACCAGGGATTTTGTTTTGTTTATACTCATAAGGGGAGCGATCCCCTAGGCAAGGGTCGCTCCACGGGGGTGCAATTATTTTATTAGGCCTTTTCTGACCCCCTGGGGGCAGTTCAGCCTAAATTAATTAGGCAGGGGCAGAAGCCACTTAGGCACCAGGAATTGGTGTATGTGTATGTTGTTTGGGGGGAAGCCCCTTGGGCAAGGGTCGCTCCTCATGGGTGCAGATTATAGTTGGCCATTTCTGCCCCCCTTGGGTGAAGATCAGCCTATTTTTGGATGGCCCAGAAAACCCAGCAGAAACCAGGGAAGATTTTTTTTTAAAAAGAGGGTGGGGGTATGGCCATATCCCCACCCCAAATAAATGGGGACAAAGTTGTTCTGCCCACCGGTGGACAGATGGGGCAATTACCCCTGATTCAGTCCCTGGGGGAGCAGAAAACCTACTAGATGCCAGGGAATTAAAAATAAAAATTCTGGGGTGGTGGGTACCAACCAGTATGAGCGACAAGCAAAAGAACATTTGATTATTTGGGGTTTTGGTTTTACATTTGGGCCATGAGAGCTTTTTTATCTCTCAAAATCGTCCCACTTGGAATGGTGAGGGCTACACTTTTTGGACTTTAGGACACTGCCATGTAGAAAAATCTAGGAGACCTAGACACATCTGAAAACTAAACATCTGGGTCAGTCCAGGGTGGTGTGCTTCACATTCACCCCACACCATTTTCTTACCCACAATGCCCTGCAAACCTCCAACTTTGCTGGAATTCACACATTTTCCCACATTTTTGTGATAGAACCTTCTGGAATCTGCAGGAATCCACAGAATTCCTACCACCCAGCATTGTTGCATCTATACCGTTAAATATCCTGCCCCACTTGTCAGCCTAAAAATGTTTTTTTTCAAACTGCCCTTTTGGACCCGCTTTGGTTCCCTGTCACAGGCACTGGGCCCACCTGCACAAGTGAGGTATAATTTTTACCGGGAGACTGAGGGGAACTGTTGGGTGGTAGGAGATTTGCGCTTGTGTGGTGATCCCACACAGAAATGTGCGAAAAATGTGATTTGTTTAGCTAAATTTGAGGTTTGCTGAGGATTCTGAGTAAGAAAACACTGGGGGATCCACATAAGTCACACCTCCCTGGCCTCCCTCGGGTGTCTAGTTTTCAGAAATGCTTGGGTTTGGTAGGTTTCTCTAAATGGCTGCTGAGCCTAGGACCAAAAACGCAGGTGCTCCCCCCGCAAAAACAGGTAGTTTTGTATTTGATAATTCTGATGTGTCCACATAGTGTTTTGGGGCATTTCCTTTTGCCGGCACTAAGTCTACCCACACAAATGAGGTACCATTTTTATCGGGAGACTTGGGGGAACGTTGGGTGGAAGGACATTTGTGGCTCCTCTCAAAATCGAGAACTGTCACCGAAATGTGAGGAAAAAGTGTTCTTTTGCCAAATTATGAGGTTTGCAAAGGATTCTGGGTGACAGAACCTGGTGAGAGCCCCACAAGTCACCCCATCTTGGAATCTCCTAGGTGTTTAGTTTAAAAAAAATCCCAGGTTTGGTAGGTTTCCCTAGGTGGCAGCTGAGCTAGAGATCTAAATCCACAGCTAGGCACTTTCCAACAAACACGTCAGTTTTCAATGTAAAAATGTGATGTGTCCATGTTGCATTTCCTGTCACAGGCATTAGGCCTACCCATGCAAGTGAGGTACCATTTTAAGCGGGAGACTTCGAGGGACACAGAATAGCAGAACAAGTGTTATTTCCCCTTGTCTTTCTCTACATTTTCTCCTTCCAAATGTAAGACAGTGTGTAAAAAAGACATCTATTTGAGAAATGCCCTGTAATTCAGATGCTAGTATGGGCATCCCGAAATTCAGAGATGTACAAATAACCACTGCTTCTCAACACCTCATCTTGTGCCCATTTTGGAAATACAAAGGTTTCCTTGATACCTATTTGTCACTCTTTATATTTCACCACAAGATTTGCTGTATACCAGGTATAGAATGAAAACCCATTTCAAGGTGGGGCTCTTTATTGTCTCTGGGTACCTAAGGTTCTTGATGAACCTACAAGCCCCATATATCCCCACAACCATAAGAGTCCAGCAGACGTAATGGTATATTACTTTTGATAATCTGACATCGTAGGAAAAGGTTACAGAGTAAAACCTGGAGAAAATTTGCTTTTTTTACCTCAATTTCAATATTTTCTTTATTTCAGCTGTTATTTTCTGTAGGAAAACCTTGTAGAATCTACACAAATGACCCCTTGGTGAATTTAGAATTTTGTCTATTTCAGAAATGTTTTGCTTTCCAGGATCCAGCATTGGTTTCACACCCATTTCTGTCACGAACTGGAAGGAGGCTAAAAGCACAAAAAATTGTAAAAATCGGGCGTCTCCCTGTAAAATCCCAAAATTGTGTTAAAAAATGTGGTTTTCTGATTCAACTCTGCCTGTTCCTGAAAGCCGGAAAGATGGTGATTTTAGCGCTGCAAACGCTTTGTTGATGCCATTTTCAGGGCGAAAAAAACAAGTCTTCTTCTGCAGCCCTTTTTGCCCATTTGTTTTTTTTAAAACAAAGTGTTTGCAGTATTTTGGCTAATTTCTTGGTCTCCTCTAGGGGAGCCCACACACTCTGGGTACCTCTAGAATCCCTAGGATGTTGGAAAAAGAGGACGCACATTTGGCTTGGGTAGCTTATTTGGACATAAAGTTATGAGGGCCTAAGCGCGAACTGCCCCAAATAGCCAGAAAAAGGCCTGGCACCTGACAGGAAAAAAGGCCTGGCAGCGAAGGGGTTAATAAAGAAACAATGGTGTTTTGCAATGTTTCGAACAAGATAAGTTTAATTTTTTGACAAGAGTGCCCACGAACAAAAACATAATAAAGCATGAGTGGAAAGTGAGAAAAGACGATTTGGCAAAATAAAAGAAAGTTAGTTACATAAAAATAATACTTGTTTGTTTGTTCTGATGTGTACGTTTTTACCACTCACAAGGTTTCTGTTTGCAGGGCACTAGAAGTTAAAAAGAACAAATTAGTACCTCGATCACGTCAGAAGCAGAGGATGGGCACTAATTAAGATGAATCAATCAGTGCTTGGTCCCTAGTCCACAGAGAGGAATGGAAATGATGCCAGGCCTGCAATGAGGAATTAGGGGGTTTAAAGAAGAGTGTGACGCAAGCGAAAAAATGGTGAGCAACAGGTGAGCTCCAAGCCTTTACTGTACATATCAGAGTCTTGCAAGCGAGGCGCATGCGCTAGTGCATGCACTCGCAGGCTTGACCCTAAAAAACTAAAGAATCCATGCAGGTCCAGCTCTTTCAAAATTGCCCCAAACATATTTTTGCTCCTTTCTTTAATCTAAACACCCCCGCTTCATCTTGAAGTCATTACTTCATTGATTTAAATCAATAACCCTGCGATGGATTCGCAAACCTGATATCCACAGAAAGAAGCACGATTGTTCACTTTCTTTTGTTTGTAAAATAACCTTGCCCTATTGAAAGCATAGGAAGAAAGGCCATTCTTAGAGCATGTGTGTTTGATATAGAGAGTGAAAATGCATATAAGAAACAGTGAGTGAGAAATAAAAGGTCATGAAAGAGGGGAGGCTGGGAGTAAAGGAAGTTTAAGGTCTGTGAGAATTGAGGGAAGAAGAAGGGGCATGAGAAGGCTTTATAGAGGTAAGTTGGATTTGAGAGAAGGCAGAGTGTGTGTGTGAAAAAGTGATTTTTGTGAATGGTATGTGTGAGAAAGTAGATGTAAAATGGGCGAGACAGGCATCTTTGGCCTCATTTTTGGTTTAGCTCTCATTTCCGGCCCTCACCTCCTTGTGTTGAGTAGGCGGATATTTTCCACAACCAATTTCTTTAACAAGTGAGCATGCTCTTGCTGTGCTTTATTTGTATTTTTTGTGCCGTGTAGATCTGCACTGAGGTGCCTTTGGAAGAGATGTGTGTGCAGGTGTAAGTAAGTACTGATGCAAAGGATGCTGAAGGCTGTGCTGATGTGCATGGCAGAGCTGTTAGTGAGCACCAGTACCAGAAGAGCAGGAGTTGTCAAGCCCTGGGGTACATTGACAGTGCTCTTTTTAGATCATATTACAGGTACATCAGTGACTCTTTCAGCTCAGCTATGGGGTTCCTTTTCAAAACTATAGTGATCACTATAGCTCTGGCATTAGTTTCTAAATGCTCAACAGTGAGGACCATCAGCTGAGTCGCACGGGGTGCCAGTACAGCTGGGACAGGAGTTACTGCTGCATAACGTTTTGGTGCTTCTGCTGAGTTGCCTGTCAGCATTGGTGCAAGACTAGTATTGTTGCTGCTCAGCATTGAGGTGCCTTGTCAAAGCTGATTCTTGTACTGGAATAGAATAGATGCTGGTAGTCTGTAATTTGAATCATGTTAGCTATGTCCATCAACTCCTTTCTTAATTTATCTGGAGACACCAACCAAGTACCACGTAACAGCAAACCATCCCTGGTTGCTAGCTGGTCTTTGACAAGCCAAAAATCCTTACACAGGTCACCACCCTGATATTTGCACTTCCAACCACCATTTATAAGACCAATCACTCTCTGTAGAGTATAATCATCTTCCAATTTTTGGCGCCATATGTCTTCTGAAATCACAGCCTGGTTAATTTCACAAACAAAATCTATATCCTCACAAACATCGTCATCCATTAGTTCAGTACCATTCTCAGACACCAACCTAGATAAAGCATCTTCAATCACATTCTCAACCCCAGGAATGTACTTTACCACAAAATTAAACTCTTGAAGATCAACCACCCACTTGGATATCCTGGATGAGATAGAGCCTATCCCCTTCTTGTTGAAAACCTCACACAACGGCTTATGATCAGTTCTTACAATGGAAGTAGTGCCCCATAACAGAATTTTCAACTTCTTGGTGGCCCAATGAACCGCAAGTGCCTCTCTTTCGATTAAAGAATATTTGTTTTCTGAGCCCTTGAGACTCCTTGATAAAAACATAATGGTGTTCTTTGGCCCAAACCCACCTTGCTGCAAAACAGCTCCAAGGCCTTTAAGACTGGCATCAGTTGTAATGATAGAACTATTTTTTGGATCAAAATTCCTGAGACAAAGTGTCAAAGATAACTTATCTTTGATCATCTTAAACTCCTTTTCACACACATCACTCCACACAAAATCTACACCTTTCCTCAAAAGACCTCTCATGTTGTAAGTAATTTCAGCAAACTTTTAAACAAATTTATGATATTATTCAACCATACCTAAAAGCCTCATGAGCTCTTCTTTTGGGGTAGGAGAAACCATTGCTTGAATGGTACTAACAAGATCAGATTTAGGGGTAACACCCTCACCAGTTATAGAGTAGCCTAAATAATCAATAGTCTTAGTACCAAACCTGCACTTCTCCAATTTCACAGTTAAATTGTGGTCACTCACTCTCCTTAACACCTGCCTGACCCTTGCACCATGTTCAGCATGATCCTTCCCATACACAAGAATATCATCCTGATATACACAAATTCCATACAACCCCTTAAGCACCCTCTACATAACTCTCTGAAACACAGAAGCAGCCGAGATTAAACCAAAAGGAAGTCTGATATACCTTAATGTACCAAAAGGTGTTATAAAGGCAGTAAGGTCCATAGAATTTTCATCAAGCTGAATCTGATGTGCTGAGGCCAGATCAATAGTGCTGAAAACGTTCGCATCACCAATCATCATGAGCAATTGAGCAATGTTAGGTAATGGGTACCTATCCACCACAACACAGCGGTTTATTTGCCTGAGGTCAACACATAACCTAAGTGAACCATTGGATTTCATGGCTGCAACCACTGTGTCCAACCAAGCAGTACTTTCCACCTCCTCAATGATGTCTTCATCCTTGAGTTTATTCAACTCACTTAGCATTTCATCCCAGATGTTAACAGGAACATCTCTAACCTTACTGCAACATGGAGTTGTACCTGGAAAACTTTGATGTTATGACAATAACCCTTTAAGTAGCCTAATTAATTCCTGAAATCTCTGGGCAATTCTTGAGATAAAACTTGCTGTAACACCGAATCAGTAGCAGAAGCCTTGCGTGCCATGCATCTGACAGAAGAAACATCTTTCAATATAATGGGATTTTCATAATTAGGATCCAACATCAATCCAAGATCTTTTTGATGCCACCAGCTTATAATACTGTCACCCCTTTTTTACACATATATCTTTCCAGAAGTGAAACAACCTTTGTATTCAATCAAACCAACAAAATATCCATGCAAGTGAATCAACTCACCCAGTAAGCACATGGCTTAATGTCTGGTTTAAGAAGAGTAACACTGCCTTTAAGATAACGCCTGAAGAAATCATTAGATATGATTGTAATCTTCACACCCGAATCAAACAATACCTGAATCTTTTTCCTTCAACAAGGATAAAGTCCAGAGGGCCACTACCCTTACCTACTTGTAGTACAATCTGTCCACAGTTCAAATCACCAGCAGCCAAACTCTCATCATCACCAGTGTGAATATCATAAACACTCTGTTTGGACTTTCTTAACCTGCACACAGAGGAAAAATGTCCTTGTTTCCTGCAGAACGTACATACCGTTCTAAGAGCCGGACACTATTTGTCATTAGCAAAATGCCCCATTTTGTCACACCGAAAACATCTCTTCTCTCTACCTGTTGAGGAAGAATCAGTTACTTTCTTCTTCGTACCAAGCATTTTCTTGTTACTATCTGAAACAGCGCAAACCACATTAGAGGATTCTTATCTTAATTACATCCACACATTTAATACTATGCTCAATTCTTTTCGCAACCATCAACACATCTTTGAGAGAGGGTTCATCTCTGAGCCATAACTCCTTGCATACTTTCTCAATGTTATAGCCTAACATAAATTGATCGCTAATTCTCTCATCAGTCAGAGAAGCAAATTTGCATGAAGAGGAAAGCCGTCTGAGATCTGTCACATAGTCCTCAATAGATTCACCTTCCCTTTGTAACCTTTTCCCAAAGTAATACCGTTCTAAAATAGTGCTCACCTTGGGAAAGATAGTGAATGTCTAATTTCCGTATGCAAATTTCAAACTCATTGAGGTCTATTGCTTCACTGTCTGGAACATCAGGAAGATGGTCAAATATTTCCTGACCTTCTGACCCCAAACAGTGGAGCAATAACGCAGTTCGTCGTTCAGCACTCAAAGAGGTCCTGCATACTTTAGCATAACACTCAAACACCTTTTTCCATTTAGCACCATTTGATAGGAGGCTCCCCCGGAGAAGAAAGAAAAAATGGAGGTGATGTGACATTTTGCTACCTCAGCAACACACACACACCACACAATGCCCACAAGAATAATGTTCACTAACAACACACCAGTGCTAATCCCTTACTACAACAAATACCTATCAAACACAGACACACTAAAAGATGTGAGGTCTAATCAGTGTCCGTTCCAGATGCTGAGCCACGCACACATATAAGTCCAAAGGCTTGCACATCAGCGATCCACCAAATAAATATTTACTGAATAAGTAGTATTAATCAGCAGATGAGAGTTTCCATGCTGTGCACATCAGCGTTGCACGTCCGTTTTTAGATGCTTAGTGATGCACACATATAAGTCCAAAAGCTGTGCACATTAGCAATTCACCAAATAAATGTTTACTGCATGAGCAGTACAAATGAGCAGAGGAGAGTTTCTATGCTTTACACATCAGCCCACTGCATAAAAAGTACGGACTTTACGCTGTGTACATCAGCGATGTACACAAACGCCCTCCAAAAGTTTGAGACTGGCAACAGGATCGGAAGTACACGACGTAATGAATCATTAAACTTGCCTACAAAACCTCCGTTGTCACATGGGTGCTGTCATTAACCCAGGAAGTGTGCTCCATTGTCACATCAGCATAGAAACAAAATAGAAGCAGCAGAGCACGAGACAGGCGTCACCACGCACTGTCAATTGCCGCAGTCATTGCCATAGAAACATACTAACACATCCTGGAAGTCGACGCATACAGAAATGTCCATGCGTCACAAAGGAAACTACGCCAGGGCTCTCGTGACTCCCTTGTGAACCTCCAAACAATAACAGGGGAGCTCCGCAAGAATTAACCGTCATGGCCAAGCGAAACGAAGAAATCCGGTACAGTACCTTGTTAAATGTAAACGCGTACAGTTTGAACATGAGCAGACATGGCTCGTTGAAAAACATCACAAATTCACCGTCAACGCTCAGATCGTCCCTGGATGTTGAGCTGTAGAAATTGTTGTTCGCCCACTCGTTACCAATGTAAAATAGTAACTCCACATACAGTGTTTCCTAGCGATGTCTTCTTTTATAAAGTTCCATATAAATTTACAGCCCAACCATCCACGACGCGCTTCATGACCACTACTCCTCACAGGCGCTCCTTCTCCGACAGACTCCGCCGACAGACCGCCACCGTTACATGAGCCCCGAACCTTACCCTTAAAGTTCAAGAACAGTTCTAGAATACTACAGCTGTCTTATAGCTATTGTATATGGGGAACTGTATCCACAAGCGCACTGAAGTCATTTTCAGATGCATTAGCACTGTACAAGTGAGTTATAAACACAAATCCACATGATCAATTAAACAAATTAACAACTAAAATTAACTCTAGCCATCATTTTGCAATTACTCTATCGATGTGTAATTAGCTTCCCCCCCCCCTAAATTCAATACTTTTGTTTTATAAACATCCCGAAAACTGCCACAGGCACCCAGGCAGAATTTTAATGGCATTACCTCTTCCCCCACCACCACCATCTTGTCTGTGCCTCAGGCAAGCTTAATTTGGAGGCAGAAACTTTTTCATCACCCTTCACTCTAGTAATCTTTATTTTTGGGGCAGATTCAACTGCCCTTTCTCCGCTGGTGCGGGCGTGGTTTTCAATATGAGGAAAAAGTGGAAAGGCAAAAGGCATTTTTTCCTTGTATTTTCCGCACTTCAGCAGAGAAAACATGAGGCTCCTCCATGCTGGTAGGATTAGTGTTTGGGAGACAGAAGGATAGTGGGATGTGGGTGAGAAGACAATAATAGAAATGTAAGAAAGTATGGTTTGGGAAAAGTATTAGGATGAGGAGAGCGAGGAAGAGAGTGAAGAGTGTGTATGCAGTGATAACAAGGACTGGTGTAAGATAGATTGGGACGTCAGTTGATGGCTATGGATGTGTCGAATGAAAGGCAACCATAGATGGGTTTAGTAGAGGATCTGCAAGATAAGGAGAATGAGGAGGGTGAGAAGGTGAGCATGGTGAAACTGTGTGTAAGAATAGCAAAGAGGATGAGTTAAAGAGAGGGGATCTGTGAAAGAAAAAGAATAATATGTTATACTACTGCATCTCCACCACCAGAATAGTTAGGGGGCAGCTCTTTGCCGCATTTGAAGTACATAGATTCAGAAAACCTGCACATGGTCCTCCGTACTGTTGACTAAGGGTGTGATCGTAGCTCAGGGCTGAGATACCTTCATAAAACTATCAGTAAAATTCTGTATTGGCATCCAATATCAAGCACATATCTTAGTGCAGTAGTTCTTAACCTGTGACCCGGGGACCCAAGGGGGTCCACAAAGCTTACTCAGAGTTCCGCAAATGCTTAGATAATTAAATAATGTTAACAGAAGTTAAGATGGAAAAAAATCTAAACGTTCAGTAAATGTGAAGAAATTTGAAACTGGAGGCTAAAATTTAAGTTAGTATTTTTTCAGTGTTGTTTGTGGGAGAGGTGCAAGTGCATCAAACAGAATATTGTCAGGCCCCAGGTCACAGTCTGGCCTGCAGCTCGCCCGACCGCTTCCCTCGCATCCCGTTCGATACAGCAAAATGCTTTCATTTCTTGCGTGGGGGTTTCTGCTAGGCCACCAGAAGCATTCAAGGGGCCATTTCTCACCTGGCTCATTGGTATGGTCTACGGCATTCTTCTCCCTGAGGGCCATGCTAGAGGTCACCTTAATTTTCCTTCCCAGAATTCACATGAGGGTGTTTTCTTAGGCCCTATCCAGCATGGTGGCTTCTCTATGCTATGTACTTATATTTTCCCAATCCATCATGGCACTCCTATTTCCCTTTGATGTAATTTCCTGTTTTAGAGTTTAAAAGGAGTATGACTGCCTTCTTCCTTGCGTTGCCTCACTCTTTGCTCCTGTAGGTGTTTTCACTCTCCTGTTGACCAACTCTTCCAGGAATTTTCCAGTCTGTTCTCTGGTGTTTTTCTAGTTCAAGTTTGCTCAGTTCTACGCTGATAATAAGGTCTTTATGTGACAATCCTGTTATTCCTGTCTCCTGCTGGAGTAATTAGGTTCTGGTTCTTGTCTTGCTACCTGGAAGCGTCCCTTCGCCATCAGAGTTTTTTTCCCTTGTGGGTTTTGTCTCTTGGGAGCTCCTTCTGGAGGGCACCATCTGCTTAGGCACTACCTATGTCGACGGCATTGTGGCTACCAGAAATGTCACCCTTATCTCAGGTAGATGAAGAGAAGTCAAGACCTGGGTACACAGATCCTCCTGTCGTCCAAGTCTGCAGCTAGAATCACGTCATTTGAGGACCCTGACAGAATGTATTATGGCAAATTAATTTAGAAAAACTTCAATCTTCCTATTAAAATTTAGATTTTTTAAAAACTTTTATTTGCAAATTCAATAAAATATTTCATCATTTGTGTTTTTGTTTGATGAATGCTTGTACCTGTATTTTTGCGTATTGTTTTGCAGTTCAAATCATCAGACATTATTAAGTCGGGGTCTCCGGCTTCCAGTAGTGCCTCAGTGGGGATCCCTGAATTCTAATAATGATCTAGTTCAAGTTCAAATTTAAGTGTATTGTATGATTTATTAAAATATTTACAATATTTTGCTAAAGTAAACAAATACATAAAAATTATAGAAAAACATCAATTTATGCAATAATCTAAAATTGGTTGTGAGGGATTTCAACCATAGGGGGCTAAAAAGGACTTGGGCAGGTTATATGTTGAAACATCGAGTGCTTCAACCACCCATGCCTCAACAACAAGGTTGGAACAACGACCTCGTTGTTATCACTAATGCCTGTACCACGAATGCCTTAACAACGTTTTTTCATTGTAAAGGCATTCCTGGTAAAGGCATTAGTGATCAGCATGCACGGTTCCAGCATGCGTCCCCCATACCTAAAAATTACTGCGGCCCCCCCACCCCCACAACCACCCCAACCGCCACCCCCAAAATTACCACAACCCCAACCCCCTCCCCTAAAACCTAAAGCACCCCAACCCACTCCTAAAACCTAAACCATGACCCCCCTCCTCTGCCCCTAAACCCTAATCACTCTGAGCCCCCCACCCCACCCCCAAAAACTAAAAATACCCTGAGTCCCCCCTCCCCTAAAACCTAAAGCATCCCAACCCCCCAACCCACCCCTAAAATCTAAACCCTGACTCCCCTCACCCGCCCCTTAACCCTAATCACCCCGAGCCCCTGACCCCACCCCCAAAAATACAGCCCCAGTCCCAGGCCAACTTACCTCCTCCTTGACCGCATCGACTCCCTTCTTCTGTGCCTTAACCACGCATGTATGTGGTTCACACATGCGTGGTTAAGGCCCTAAATCAAGGAAGTCGTGGAAAACGAAATCGTTGTTTCATTTTCGTTTTCCACGACTTCGTGGTTTATAACCGATTTTTGGCAGTAAAAAGAAAACATAAATGACGCTTTCTTTTCCAGTACTTCACGTCGGGATACCCCAACAAATACGATTGGGGTGGTGCATTTAAAGAATAGACAGATGGATGGATAGGTAAGCTAACAATGCCAGTTTGGGAAGTGTATCTAAACGCAAGCAATCGAAAAGAAAGCGTCATTTATGTTTTCTTTTTACTGCCAAAAATCGGTTATATACTGGTTTAATAAATCTAACCACATGGGCAGAAAGTGACCGCATAGTAATTGTAAAATACTAGGGTGTTTGTAGAGGGGCCATTGGAGTTATTTTCAATTGTCTACGTTTCAGTTGGTTTTGCAAAACATGAACGAGCCCTGTGACATCCAGTGTTTAGACGGCCTATGAAGAGGCAAAAAGAGGTGATTGCCTGTGGTTATAAACAGGTCAGTATGGGCACGATAATTAATCAAATTGACACATTTAAAGAATATATTTGAGGAGCAAAAGGAGAATAATGAAATTGACATCTTTCTCCTTTTTAGTACATGATAGATGGGATATGAACATAACATTTCGGACATGTAAAGGATCAAAGGTATAGATTTATTGGACATGAAATATTCTACTGTCCACAAAAGAGAAATGTTTGTCTACTTGGGTTTTGCATGTGGAATGTGCAACCATTGCAGTGATTTTCATTGAGTTATATTTTGGAGACATGGGGAGCCTTTTTTTATGGTATATCTTTGGCCAGCACATAACACTCTGACACGAAAGGAGATGTGGTGATGGTTCTCTTCTTCTCTTGAGTAGTTTCTTTTCTAATTTCAAATTGAGGTACATCCTGAATAGGATGTCGATATAATATTGTGGATATTTCTCTGACCAAATAACTTTTATGTATTGATCTTAGGATAGGATAGGTTAAATGAATGTTAGGTATGCATGTATTGTATCTTTGTGAAAAATTTTACGTTTTTGTTTGTTATACACTGACTGTTATTTGTTGTGATTTTCTCAGCCTTGAAGAAGTCCGTTCAGGACGAAACACGTGTCGGCTGATCGCTTTTCATTCCTTTCTTTGTTATATGTTTGATGTATATATGTATATATTTATTTGTTTAAGAAAATTTATACTGTTTTGTATGACAGTTTCTATTTGTATGAATATATCCTTGGATTGGATAAAAATATTCTTGTGTTATGTCTTGTTTTTTTGGTCAGTGTTGTCGATTTTCCACACTATTCTAGAAAAGGAGAGGACTAAAATAACTGTCTAGTTAAACGTATCGTGATCCTTATATTTATTGTGACATTACATTATCTATAAAGTATAGATTTAGACTTATTGGTGTGCTCCACTGGTTTGTTTAATTGTTATTAGAACGGGTTCATTATCATGAACCCTTCTCTACACATCAAGGCAACGATGTGGTTCAGCGTATGAGCACCATAATTTTCCTTGTTGAATACTTATTTGAATGTGCATTTATTTCAATTAATGAGTTGCCATTTGTTGTTAATTATATATGTTCATATTGATTATTTGCACTTCTAAAGGTACCAGATCAAAATTGTAAGGGTTGCCGAATAGGCATTCCCAAATAAATGGCGATGTTTGAAGATGACAGAGATAAGATCTTTCATGAAATGTTTTCACATACTCCAAATATTATAATGCTTCCCAAGGTACAAGCAATCGCTCAGAAGGTATGAAATCCAAATACCTACGTTTAGAAAAGCTTAAGAAACAGGAACTATCCCAGTGGTGGGATGCCACGGTCATGAAAAAATATCTTACGGAAAAAAAGGTCCCTCGGGGCCTGAGAGTAATCATATTTCCTACTATCGATGATTTATCAGTTAAACACATGCTGGACTGGGAACAACTACTCTTCGAGACTTCGAAGGGTATGATGACAAGTCTAATACAACATGCAGAGGAAAAAAGGGAAAAGCTATTAAAAGAGATACAGGAAGTAGAAAATGAAATTAAGACTCTAAATCTACTAGATGTTAAAATAAAAAATGATAAGATTCTGAAAGAAATGCTTGATAAACATCAGATGTATATCAAGAATAAAAAATTGTCAAAATTACGAAGAGATGATAGGGATTATGAAAGTGGCAGAGTATATACGTTCCCCAGGAGATTTGATAATCTCACTTATAAAGGGCAAGCCACAAATGTGACAGGCACTTTGGGAATTGCGACTAATGAATCAGACTTTTCAATTACGTCAGATGAATCAGACAGTACAAGCATATCTAGTGATAATACTAATTCGAATCCTAGTGATAACCAAATGCCTACTACTAGTTTTTTACAGGAGGCAAAAAGGTACAGATTGGGAACCAAAAGGTATTCTTACAACCAGCCTTTTCACAATGTAAGGCCAAAACACGTAGAGGCAAAAGGAGAAGAGGAAGCCATGAATCAGCCAACAACAGGGGTACAGACCAGAGCAGCAAGGAACAAAACCAAAAACAATTGACACTGGCATCCAACGAGAAGTTGGAGGATGCTGCACAGGATTGTAGCAGCATCTCGATTGTTAATTTATCTGAACATATTCTTTCTGAAGAACAAACAATGGTGTTGGGTAAAGGACTGGGATTCTGTGTGGCAAATCTTTGCGATATGACGCAAGTACATATTGATCTTTTTAAGTTTCTTCGACAACTAATACTTAAAAAATATTTTGCAGAAAAGATAGAAACACATACAGAAACTATACCCAGCGCCATGATGAGCACGACAGTGAGTACATACTCTATCAAAGATATTGCAGATATTGAACTCTTGCTTACCCTGGAAAATATGGATTACAATAATATGGACAGGCTAGATCTACTAAATGACCTTAAAATTGTACAGGACACATCCCTAAATAGTGGCCTCAAACCAAAATCGAGCTTTACCCCTAGGTTACCTAGTAATAACGCCATAGAAGTGTTTGGAAGGCTAGTGAAAGAAGACCTGTTTAAACTCCAAAAACAGATTAAAAGTGGAAACTTTCACAAATCATTCAATATAACTAACAAACAGAGATTGGCCTTAAAGGAATTGGGAAATAACCAAAATATAGTGATCAAGGAGGCAGATAAGGGGGGGAATATTGTGATTCTGGATAGAGTAAACTATGTTCAAGAGATAGATAGACAGCTAGCTGATAGTAATGCATATCTGAAACTGCAAGGTAATCCCATTAAAATGATTGTTGATAAACTTGAGAAATTGCTACTCTTATGGTGTAACCAGGGTTTAATTTCTGATTTGGAATTTAAATATATTTTCAATCCTTACCCCACATCACCATGTATATATGTATTACCCAAATTGCATAAAAGTACCATCTCACCGCCTGGTAGACCCATTATATCGGGAATAGGAGCACCTACGGAAAGACTTTCCGAGTTCATTGACAGCTATCTGCAGCCTGTTGTGAAAAATATCCCTTCATATTTACAGGACACAAAGGATGTCCTTCGCAAGTTGGAGGACGTCAATTGGACTCCAGATATGATGTTGGTCACGCTAGATGTATCTTCCTTATATACTTTTATCCCCAAAGATAAGGGTTTACAAGCAGTGCGACACTTTTTGTCCGGAAGATCAGCATCTCATATGGAACATACTGAAATGATATTGTGCATGATCGACTTTACATTGGAAAACAATGTGTTTACACATGAGGGACAATGGTTTAAGCAAGCACAGGGAGTAGCTATGGGCTCACGGTTCTCGCCATCATATGCAAATCTATATCTGTTTTTTTTTTAGGCAATACATATTTGGAAAAAGGGCCCTTCTGTATTTACTGATAATATCTTCTTTTGGGGAAGGTATATTGACGATGTTTTAATGATCTGGACGGGATCTGAACAACTATTAATTGAATTCTATGAATATATTAATTGTAACATCTTCAACATCAAAATGACGTATGAATTTAGTAAGAACAAGGTTTGCTTTTTGGATCTAGAGATATCCATCATAGACAATGAGATCCATACAAGAGTCCATCGTAAACCAACATCTTGCAATTCTGTACTACATGCGGAAAGTGTTCATCCTAAACGTCAAATTTCAGCCATTCCATTTGGGGAAATGACCAGATTAAAAAAAAACTGTAGCGATCCCAGTGTATGTGATACAGAATTAAACAAATTGGAAGACAGGTTTGCACAGAGAGGTTATTCCAAACGTATCATCAAAACATCAAGAAAAAAGATTGATCAAGTATGTCGAACTACTCTATTAGGTCAAGACACGAAAATGTGAGACGGCTCATCACATAGAGCAATAACCTTCTGTACGGCGTATAGCCAAAACAGTCATAATATATACAGCATTTTATGTAAACATTGGAATATATTGCAGACAGATGATACACTCGCTTCTCTACTTCCCAAAAAGCCAAGATTAATACACAAAAGAGGTAAAACCATCAGAAATGAAGTTTGTAAAAGCTTCTTACCACCTTTGGCTATAAACAAAGCAACATGGCTTTCTAAAAAACCTGTGGGTTTCTATAGGTGTGGAAATTGCAATATGTGCAATATGGCACTGCACAAAACTTCTGAGTTTAGCTATAATGGCAGTGAGAAATATAAAATCTTCACTTTCATCAATTGCAACACAAAATTTGTGGTATTCATATTAGAATGCATATGTGGCCAGATATATGTGGGCAGTACAATCAGGCCCTTGAAGGAACGAATTCAGGAACATATCAGAGCCCTAAGAAACCATGATACAGCATCACCAATAGTACGACATGTTATTGAAAAACATCCAGAAATTGAGGTCCCACTAGTAAAATACATGGGTATAAATCACATCCCGATGAGCGCTAGGGGGGGCAATAGAACATTGGATTTACGGAAAAATGAAGCGAAATGGATCATTAAACTAAGAACAATTGAAATGGGCATGAATTTGAATGATTAATTATATCATTTTCTTTAAATGTATTCATTTGATATATCATTGATGTGAATAACATGTATATAATATGAGCAATTGTACTTTGGTGGTATATACGGCACACTGTAATCCCCTGGATATTGAGGGGACCTTTCATCTTCTCACTTTTAATTATGTATACACTGGGGGGATTCCTTCACTGTCTTACTTTGCATGACATCTTGTATATGTTTGGAGCACAAACCATGCTGTTACTAAGAAATTTAATGGCTAAAAGACAAGGGAAAATATATATTCCTTTTGTGGATAATAGATCTGATTATTATACTTTATATGGTTTGAAGTTTATTGTCGATCTATTTTGCAATGTAGAACTTTGAGGACAAACGTATTTGACCATTCTGAGCAATGCCCACACAGTTATTAACATAGCTTGTGAACGAATTGAATAAAAATGATATATTACAATTGCTGTGTTAAAATGGGCGCCATAGTTACAAGGGATGGGCGGAATTTTCCGCCCTTGTTGCTAGCCGGCCTCCTTTTTAAAAACATGGCACTCCAATGGTTACCGTTGTTATAAAGGATATACTTTACTTTGGAAAGAAATGACATACTATAATCATCATGTGAAAATGGCCCCCGTAGTGACATTCAATATGCGGCCTTTGTTATTGGTTAGCCCCTTTTTTAAATACTAATCACTTCAACAATGGATATTGTGGTAATAATGGGTAGATGGAAGTCGCATTCACCGTGTTAAGATGGCCGCCGTAGTTAATTGTGATAGCCAGAAGTTCGCCTTTACTTTCTATTAGCTTCCGTTTTTGAAATACAAACCACTTCAAAATGGCCACCGGCGTTAGAAAGAATAGACGGGAGTCCGTCGTCTTGGTTAGCTACATCGTCTTCAATACGAACGCAGCATTTAAAAATGCCGGTAAGAGGCTCGCACTTATTGCGAAAAAACCGGAGGGCATACATGAGGGATACAACCCTCGCGTACTTCACGTCAGGATACCCCAACAAATACGATTGGGGTGGTGCATTTAAAGAAAAGACAGATGGATGGATAGGTAAGCTAACAATGCCAGTTTGGGAAGTGTATCTAAACGCAAGCAATGGAAAAGAAAGCGTCATTTATGTTTTCTTTTTACTGCAAAAAATCGGTTATATACTGGTTTAATAAATCTAACCACATGGGCAGAAAGTGACCGCATAGTAATTGTAAAATACTAGGGTGTTTGTAGAGGGGCCATTGGAGTTATTTTCAATTGTCTACGTTTCAGTTGATTTTGCAAAACATGAACGAGCCCTGTGACATCCAATGTTTAGACGGCCTATGAAGAGGCAAAAAGAGGTCATTGCCTGTGGTTATAAACAGGTCAGTATGGGCACGATAATTAATCAAGTTGACACATTTAAAGAATATATTTGAGGAGCAAAAGGAGAATAATGAAATTGAGATCTTTCTCCTTTTTAGTACATGATAGATGGGATATGAACATAACATTTCGGACATGTAAAGGATCAAAGGCATAGATTTATTGGACATGAAATATTCTACTGTCAACAAAAGAGAAATGTTTGTTTGCTTGGGTTTTGCATGTGGAATGTGCAACCATTGCGGTGATTTTCATTGAGTTATATTTTGGAGACATGGGGAGCCTTTTCTTATGGTATATCTTTGGCCAGCACATAACACTCTGACACGAAAGGAGATGTGGTGATGGTTCTCTTCTTCTCTTGAGTAGTTTCTTTTCTAATTTCAAATTGAGGTACATCCTGAATAGGATGTCGATATAATATTGTGGATATTTCTCTGACCAAATAACTTTTATGTATTGATCTTAGGATAGGATAGGTTAAATGAATGTTAGGTATGCATGTATTGTATCTTTGTGTAAAATTGTACGTTTTTGTTTGTTATACACTGACTGTTATTTGTTGTGATTTTCTCAACCTTGAAGAAGTCCGTTCAGGACGAAACACGTGTCGGCTGATCGCTTTTCATTCCTTTCTTTTTTATATGTTTGATGTATATATATATAAATTTATTTGTTTAAGAAAATTTATACTGTTTTGTATGACAGTTTCTATTTGTATGAATATATCCTTGGATTGGATAAAAATATTCTTGTGTTATGTCTTGTTTTTTTGGTCAGTGTTGTTGATTTTCCACACTATTCTAGAAAAGGAGAGGACTAAAATAACTGTCTAGTTAAACGTATTATGATCCTTATATTTATTGTGACATTACATTATCTATAAAGTATAGATTTAGAATTATTGGTGTGCTCCACTGGTTTGTTTCATTGTTATTAGAACGGGTTCATTATCATGAACCCTTCTCTACACATCAAGGCAACGATGTGGTTCAGCATATGAGCACCCATAATTTTCCTTGTTGAATACTTATTTGAATGTGCATTTATTTCAATTAATGAGTTGCCATTTGTTGTTAATTCGACCTGTAAGGTGGGACAAGGGGAAATGACGTAACTGCGCTGGCGTTGTACACCGTTGCGGTGGGCGGTCAAAGACCGCGGCACAATTCAGCATTGGTTAACATTGGGCCCTATTGGTCCCAGGAGCCAATCACGATGTACGCCGGCGGCGACTGTACACACCGCTGGGGACGTGACCGCCATTTACTATCTGTTCACTCACTTGATACCAGACCTTCAACAGGAGAGGACCTACACTGCAAGTGCTGCTGTGACCTATGTCTGGAAGCAACAATGGGCCCTTGCCTTCACTTCGGAGGAGTTGGAGAAACTAGTGGATGGGGTCCTCCCCCAGTACACGCAACTGTACGGTCCTCCAGACAAACAGGTGAGTACACTGTGAGCATGCTGCGTGGGCAATGCCTGTTTTGAGTGGTGTGGATGGAAGATACATGGGGGGCTGAGGCCTGCATGTGCGGATGGTGAGTGTATGTGCGTCAGGGCATGGGTGGGAACCGGTGGGCAATGAGTATGACGGTCCGGATGGGTGAGTAATTTCCTTTCCTCCTGTACCTTTCCTCTAGGTCAGCGCTCACCAGAAGAAGAGTTTTTGGCGTGCCATTGCCAAGGACGTCCGGACCCTGGGGGTCTACCACAGATGGAGCACACACTGCCGTAAAAGATGGGAGGACCTGCGCCGCTGGAGCAAGAAGACGGCGGAGGCCTAGCTGGGGATGGCCTCCCATCGTGGAAGGGGTGCCCGTCGCACCATGACCCCCCTGATGTACCGGATCCTGGGTGTGGCCTATCCGGAGTTGGATGGGTGCTTGAGGGCATCACAGCAGCCACAAGGGGGTGAGTACACTCTCATTCAGCTGACTCTGCGCGCATTAAGATGTGTCTGGGTGGGGGATGGGCTGTGGGTTCCTAGGCCAGGGCGAACTTGGTAGGCAAGGTCCCTTGTTAGGCAGGCTCTGTGGCACCCCAACCCCACTAGTGATCATAGCCATCTACACTTAGTCAGGCTCCTGTGACTTCCAGGTGTGCAGCAATTGGTCTTAGGCCTCGTACACCATGGGCATGTGAATTTGCTAGGAACTATTAGTGCATGGCGTAGTGAAGAGGGCTGCTCCCCCTGTAGTGGTGTTGCATGCACTTAACATGTTTTTCTTCTGTCTTTTACCCCCCTTTTTGTTTTGTCTCCCTGTACTTCTGTGAAATAGCATCATCTGGCGGAGGAGCAGTGGCACCAGAGCAGGAGGGAGCTGCAACCCACTTGGCCCTGGAGGGTGAAGCAACGGAGTCTGAAGCCACCAGTGAGATGGAGGGCAAGGGGAGCTCCACGACGGGGACAAGAGCATACACCAGTGACAGCGACTCCTCCTCTGATGGGAGCTCCCTTGCGGTGGCGGGCACCTCTCTGCCCACTGCATCAACAGATACAGCCGCCACCCCCCTTACCAGCACCACCCTACGAGCAGCCCCTCAGTGTGAGTCCTGTGCCCGCTCACCCAGGAGGGTAGGCATTTCCTTCGCCCCAGGCACCTCAGGCCCTGCCCCAGTCAGCCCTGCTGCCCTCAGTGAGGAGGCTATTGACCTCCCTAGATCCCTCACTGTTGGGCAATCTACCATTTTGAATGTCATCCAGGGTGTTTACAGGCATTTGCAACAAACAAATGCATACCTGGAGGGCATTCATTTTGGGCAGGCGGCCCAACAGAGAGCATTTCAGGCTCTGGCCTCAGCACTGATGTCCCTATGTCCAGCCTCCCCCCTCCAACTTCCTCCACCGCATCCCAATCCCCTGTACCTCAGCCTATCCCAAGCACACCATCAGACCAGCATGCACACTCATCAACACACAAGAGTGGACATGGCAAACATAAGCACCACACATCCCACAAGCACTCACACAAGCACAATCCCCATGCAGACACAGCAACATCCAATGCCTCCACTGTGTCTCCTTCCTCCACGTCCTCCTCCTCCCTCCCTGTCTCGTCTCCACTCACACCTGCATGCACTACATCTTCAGCTTCTACCTCCATCACCAGCACGCCCATCACCACACACTGCTCACGTGCAATCACCACCCCCACTACCATTCACACATCCCCAGTGTTCTCTCCCAGTGTGTCTGTGAGCCCTCCTCCAAAGTACACAAACACAGGCACACACCCACCCAACAGCCATCCACCTCACAACAGCCTCCGGCCCATGCACCTTCACCCAAATTCAGCAAACGTACACCTCCTACAACCACTACCTCTTCCTCCACTCCCAAACCCCCTCCATCTTCCTGTCCCAGTGTGTCTTAAAAACTTTTCCTGACAAACTTTGACCTCTTCCCTTCACCTCTCCCCCCTCGTCCTTCCCCAGGGCCAGGCTTTCCAGGTCGCAGCCCAGCACCTCAGCTACCAAATCCCCAGGCACATTGCGAGGTCATTGAGTGCGTCACCCATCAGGGCTGCCAGTGTGCCATGTAGTGAGGGCAAGGACATTCTGCCACCTGCCAAGGTGAAGAAGATGCCCACATCCCTAGAGGGAGAAGCCACACCTACCAGCCACCAAGGGCTCCTCCAAAACAAAAGGGGACAGTGGCAAGACACCTGCACCACCATCAAAGGTGGGGAAGGGACAAAAGCAGAAGAGCAGGTCAGGACAGGGTATGGTGGCACCGACTGAGGGACTAGTGTCACCCCTTCTGTCCACTACTATACCAACCTGTACGGCGGCGAACACCGCAACCTGCCCCGTCACCAGCACTGCCACCAGCACCTCCACCTGCAACGCCACCATCACCGCCACCCGCACAGCCACCTGCACCACCACCTGCACAGCCACCTGCACCGCCACCCGTACGTCTGCAGCCTCAGCAACAGTCCCCTGCATCTTCCCCAGTGGGCAGCCATCTGAGGCTGCAGGAGACGTCCCGCTGTGTCCCTCAACAGGTGCTGACCCATGCACCACTGCCAGCACCGCCGTCACAGACACCACCGCAAGCACCACCACCAGCCCCACGACATGCTCGGACAGTGGCACCACTGCTGACATGGCTACCATCCCCAGTGGTCAGTCGTCCGAGGCTGGAGGAGACTTCCTGGACCCTGCCCAGCTCCCATGAGGGATGACTTCCATCACTGTTTGTACCTGCAGGTGGAAGGCGAAGCCGCAGCGGTGTGGGATATGTCTCTGCCTCCATGGCGTATCATGCTACCTGTTCCTAGGCAATCTCGTGGCACACACACCCAGGTGAGGGAATGGGACCGGCCACACTGCATGTGAAGCACTCTGGGCTCCATGCCCCCTCCAGAACCAGTGGAGAATCACATCCACTATCTCAGTCCTTGGCAGGATGAAGCACTCTGTGCACCAGGCCTCCTCCAGTACCAGTGGAGAATTACATCCACTACCTCAGTCCTAGGCAGGATGAAGCGCTCTGGGCACCATGCCCCCTCCAGAACCAGTGGAGACTATCATCCACTTGAGAGACTGTGGCTTTGCATTCCCCAGGATAAAGCAGTGGGCAAACCACCCACTGGAAAGACTTGAGAGACTGTGGATTTGCACTGGGCAAACCACCCACTGTAAAGACTTGAGAGACTGTGGCTTTGCACTCCCCGGGATAAAGCAGTGGGCAAACCATCCACTGTAAAGACTTGAGAGACTGTGGCTTTGCACTCCCCAGGATACAGCAATGGGCATGGAGCCCCATCGTGCAGTAGTGGCATTGTGTGTTCATCCGGCTGAGGTGCCCCCCGTTCCCTTCCGCCTGAGTTGCCTGTTTATTTTCGATCTGATGCCCCTGCAGTGTTCTCTCTGTTTCGCGTCAGGTATCTTGTATGGGCTTCGCCCATGCATTTTGGGATCACTGGTCCATGGACAATGATTGGTACTTTATCCGGACTTGTGTAGTTGGTGTACATATTTGTATATACTGAATTTTGAACTTTCACTATCAGATTTTTCATGATTACAATCGTTACAATCATTTAATTTTGTCCTTGCGTTCTTCCAGGGGGTGGGGTGTGTATGTAATGTTGCTGCATGTATTTGTGTGTATGTTGTTGTGGGTGAGGGTGGGGGTATTGCGTGTTGCGTGTGTGTGTCACTCTCTTTTCCCTCCCCCCTCCCCCCTCCCCTGTGTTGTAGATGCAGTACTCAACGTGGTCGGCGACAGCATCTGTCCTGCTCCTGATAGAGCAGGAGGAAGACTAGCATGGGCAGTATGTACAGTTCGGGCTCCATGGCGTTCTGGTTCCTCGTTGGGTGTCGAGAGGTGAGTGGTTTCCCTTCTGTGTACTGTTTCCGCTGTGCTTTTGATAGCGTTGGTTCTGCCCCGGAAAAGGTGCAGATAGGCCTGTTGTGATACGGTGAGCGGTACTTTGTCCTCCGCCTGTCTGTTGGCGGTGACCGCCGCGGTGTTTGTTTCTACCGCTGTGGCGGTCGGAGTGTTAAAGTGGCTGTCTATGTTGGCGGTTTCCACCAGGGTTGTAATGTGGGCCTTAGTCCTGCTTCTGTGCCCGTCCCGGTTTTTGGTTCTATAGTATGGTCGCCCTAAATGAGCTGAAGCGTGTGACCATACTGAAACAACATTCTGCATGTGACTCTGTAGCGAAGATTCCGTGGGACCAGCTTGGATACTGTTTCCAGGCCAGAAATTACTGCCAGAACCAGAGTCTGGCTGGCTTATTCTATATATAATCCAGCAATGGTCCAAGAAGACCTACACTATGTGGACCTCGTTCTCTGATGCTTGGACAGTTTTTTAATGCTTTCACCTGACAATGAACCAACCAGCAGTTCCCCTGTAATTTTACGCTTGCATAAAGCAGGCAGAAAATGTCAGGGATTTTCTTCCATTAGTGCGGTAAAACACAAGGTAAAGAACTTGTTAAATCCAGGTCCGTGCTGGTATTCAACATTCTGGGAAGGCAACTTATATTTAGAGGGTTTTGGTACAGGAAAACAGTTCACCCACATCAAAATTTGCTGAACTCGTGGTAAGGGCCAATGCGCTTTAAATGACCGGAAGCCTGCATTACTACTGTTATGGTGTCTATTCTTTGTGAGAAGAAGTGTTGCATCTTTGCTTTAACTTTTCTAAAGCGAAAGAAAACTTGACCTCCTTCTGCTCAATGTGTACCTGTTCTAAAGAGAGAAGCTTGCAAAAATGATGCTTGAGTTATGCATTTGCACTTTTGCAGTGTTACCCAAGTTCTGTGTGAGATGGAACCTTGTGTTACTTCCCCTGCTGCTGGCTGCTGTTGCATACTTATTCTTGGTCTTAGAGATGCTTTCACTACTAGCTGCCATGCAATTTCTATATTGAGTTCACAATGCATAAGATGTACCTTTCCATTTAACAAGGACAAAGCGATTGGCATTCGGAATGTTTTAATGCATGATGCTAAGAGTGTATTTATTAAAAGTGATAGTTTTAAAACATGAACTCGGAGACATTCATGCCCTCTACCTCAGCCTTTGCGACAATGCAATTAATGAACTCTGAGGCAAGTCAGTTTTTTCTGTGAAACCTGTATGTGGCTTAGATTCTGAATTCATGATTTGGATTCGCCCTCTCAGCAGGGTTATCCCGAAACTTTTTGCCTTCACTCTCGTTTGTTCTGAACCTGTTTTAGTTTGCTTTCAGGCCTATGTGCACTTTACCCCTGCTAATCAGTGCTAGAGAGCTTTTTCTCTCTTCCATAAACATAGTGAAATTGGCCAACAACCAAATGGCACATTTAATGTACCTGTAAACCCCTAGTATAATAGCACTACATGTACCCAGGGGCTGTGAATTAAATGCTACTAGTGGGCCTGCAGCACTTGTTTGTTCCACCCAATTAAGCAGCCTTTTAATCATGTCTCAGACCTGCCATTGCAGCCTGTGTTTGCAGTTGTAAACTGCCATTTCAACATGGCAAAATAAACCTTTTACCAGGCATAAATGTAACTGTTTAATACATATGTCACCACTAGGGTAGTCCCTAAAAAGCCCATATGTGAGGTTACAGTGTAACTTTTATACGTCATGCTAGAGAAAAACACTTAAATTCATTTTTGACTACTGCAAGACCTATCTCTCCCATAGAATAACATTGGATTACCTTTTTGCATTGAACAAGTGATAACTTTCAATTGGAAGCATTTAGGAAAGCAAAGTTTGGTTTCTAAAGAATTGTAATTTAAAACCCACTTTAATGGTAAAGTTGGATTTTATGTCACAATTCTCAAAATGCCATTTTTAGAAAATTGGCATTTGCTTGCCTAACCATTAGGTGCCTGCAGCCTATATCACTGGTCACAGGACTAGCTGTAGCTGGCAGTTGGTTTTTGTTAATTACTCCCAGACAAAGCAGGAATAGGTGTTGTCAGGTTGGGCCATCTCTGTTAGGATGAGGAGGAGGAGCTGTCACCTACCACACTTACACATCACAAAGGCTCTGCCTCGGTCAGTCAATCAAGTGGACGTAAATAGCCTGACTAATTACCTGAGAAGGTATCCAGGCGCTTGAGGGTCATAAAGGTTCAGGTGACTCTGTCAACCTGCCAGGTCTTGAGTGCACTCTGGAATCCCAGTAGAGTGGTGGTGGTCTGTAGCTGCAGAGGGAGGTCATTCCAGGATTTCACCACAAGGTAGGAGAAGGAACATCCTCCTCTGCTGCTTTGGTGGATGGAGTGTGTGTGGGTAAGTAAGAGAGACCTGAGCCTACCTGGCTGGTAAGGTGGTGGACGTTCAGGTAACACTTGATGTAGGCTGGTCCTTGGTTGTGCAGTGCTTTGCAGGTGTGGATAATCAGCTTGAAATGGCATCTCTTCTTTATAGGGAGCTAGTGGAGTTTTTCTGAGGTGGGGGGGATGTGGGTCCGTCTAGGGAGTTCAAAGATGAGTCTGGAAGCGGAGTTCTGTATGGTATGGAGTTGTTGTAGAAGGTGTGTGGTGATCCCAGCGAAAGGTGAGTTGCCATTGTACAGTCGACTGGTGATTAGGGCCTGAGTGATGGTACGTCTGGTGGTCAGGAGGATTTGAAGACTTTTCGTAATGTGTGAAGTGTGTGAAAGCCAGCACAGGTGACTCCTCTGATCTGTGACTTCATGGCCAGTTTTCTGTCCATGATTATGCCAAGGTTCCTGGTGTGGTTGGTCGGTTTGGGTGATGGTCTGAGTTCTGAGGGCCACCAGGAGTCATTCCAAGGGGTGATGGTGTTGCCAAAGATCAGCACTTCCATTTTGTCAGTGTTGAACTTCAGGCAGTTGTCCTTCATCCAGTTGGTGATGCTCGTCATACACCTATGGAGGCTGGTTGTTGTGTTTGGGGGATCTTCTGAGAGCGAGAGGATGAGCTAGGTGTCACCTGAGTAGAATGTGATGTTTAGTCTGTGGGATTTGATGATGTTCGCAAAGGGGGTTATGTAGGTATTGAGGAGGATGAGGCTAATGGGGAATCCTTGAGATACAGTGCAGATGATGTCCTTTGGTTCACGGGTGAATGTCGATAAGTGGACCTTCTGCATTCTTCCAGTGAGGAAGGAGGTGATCCACTTGAGTATGTTTCCTTGGATGTCAATGTGATGCAGTCTTCTGATTAGGGTGTGATGAGATACTGTGTCAAAAGCTGCTGAGAGGTCAAGGAGGATCAGGGCCACTGTTTCTACTTGGTCGAGGAGGGCTCTGATGTCATCGGTGGCTGTGATCAAGGCAGTCTCAGTGCTGTGGTTGGTGTGGAATCACGGTTGGGAGCTATGTAGGAGAAGGTTTTGCTCCAGATATTTTGTGAGTTGTCGGTGGATGGCTTTTTCCAGGACTTTGGAGGGAAAGGGGTAAAAGAGATGGAGCGGTAAGTTTTAAATTTGCTCAAGTCAAGCAGATGGTTTTTGAGGAGTGGTGTGAATCCTGCACATTTCCAGTCTTTCAGGAAAGGTGGCTGTGGCAACTGAAGAGTTGAAGATGGTGGTGAGCTCAATGCTGATCCTGCAGCTTCTAAGGTTGAAAATATAGTGTGGGCAGGGATCCATGGGGACTCCTGAGTGAACTGAGTTCATGATGGTGGCAGTGTCCTGGGGGGGGGGGGGTGAGCTGGTCCCATGATGTAAATCTCTGGTCCGTGTTGATTTCAGTGAGTGCATGAAGGTGAAGGAAGTCTGAAGGTTTGGTCTAGGGTTCGAAATTCTTAAGATGGTGATGATTTTGTTGTGGACAATGTTGGCGAATCTGTCACATAGTTCTTGGGAGAGAGTGATGCTTTTTGCTGTGCCTGAAGGTTTGGCAAACTCTCTGATGATGTTGATGAGCTCTTTGCTGTGGTTGGAACTGAGCTTGATGCGGTCAGATAGGATTTTCCTCTTTGTCTCTCAGTAGCTGGTGGTAGAGGTTGAGGGAGGTCTTGGAGGTGTTCATGTCTAAGGTGTCCTTGCTTGTGCACCATCTTCTTTCAAGTTACTTGCAGTGGTGTTTTGTTGTTCTCAGTTTCTTAGTGTACCATCTTGCCTGCTAGGTGAATCTCCTGAGTCTGCGGGTCTTGATTGGAGCAGTGTTGTTGGCGCAGTTGGTGATCCAGGAGGTGATGTTTTTGACAGCATGGTCCAGGTTTGATACAGTGTTAGGGCATGATCTGTTGAGAGCGTCAGTCCATTGGCTCTCTAATACTTTGCTTCAACTCTGGTGGGGGCACAGGGTGGCTGGGAGATGGAGGTGAGGGGTCTGGAGATGTTGAAGTCTACGATGGAGTGGTCAGTCCAGGTAAGCTCAGTGACATGGCTGTACTTGACTCTGTTGCTGGAGGTGAAGATGGGGCCCAGCGTGTGTCTTGCATTGTGGAGGGGGTCAGTGTTGAGTTTGGTGAGTCTGATGTTATTCATGCTGTTGAGGAGGCTGGCAGTGTTGGTGTCATTAAGGCCGTTGAGTTGGAGATTCAGATGTCTGAGAAAAATGTATTCTTTGGAGTCAATGGCTAGAGCAGCAATGGGGAGATGAAGTCAGGGATGATGGTGCAGAAGCTAGAGCAGGGTCCTGGTGATCTGTAGGCAAGGGTGCCTCTGATGGTGGTTTTTCCATCTGTTGGAAGCTTGAAATTGAGATGTTCAATGGTCTGGATGGTGTCTTCTGTCTCGGTGGTGCACTGGATGTTTTCTTTGTGGATGATGGTGATCCATCCTTCAGGTTTGCTGGTGCCGGTTCGGTGCATGATCTTTTATCCATCAGGTGTTGCTGTGGTGATGTTGGGAGTGAATGAAGGTCTGAGTCAGATCTCAGTGAGGAAGACGAAGAAGGGGGTCAGGGTGGTGATGAGGTCCCAGATCTTGCTGGAGTGTTTTGCAAAGCAAGCTTGTGTTGAGGAGGAGTCAGGTAAGTTGTTGTGAAGTGGGTGTGTTGTGTAGGTTGATTTGCATGGTGGTTGATAGTGTGTTGGTGGGCAATCTGATGATGCAGGAGAAAGAGCAGTGGATGCAGAAAAAAGGTCCTACCACGAATTGAGGACAGGTGTGGCAGCAGCAGTTGTGGGGTGTGGCGTGCCAGCGGTGCATCCCCTGTGCGTGTCTGATGCACAGCTGTGCTTGGCCTCCATTAAGTAGATCTTGTGAGGAAGCAGGGGAGCTGGGTGGTGGTGGAAGGGCTAGTGGAAGGCGCAAAACAAAAGGCAAAACAAGCAGTAGAAAAAGGAAGGGTAAAGGAGTGAAAAGGGGGGAGAAAAAGGAGGGAGAAAAGGAGGAAGAAACAAGGCGCAGACAGGCACAAAAGGGAAAGCATTAAGGTGAAGGAAATGGGTCCAAAGGGCAAATACCTGAAGAAGGAAAAAAACAAAGCTCAAGGAGGGCCCGAAACTGAATGAATGGGGGACAAAAGTGAGGGAGCTGGACCTGGAACCTGCTCCCCAAAAGGTTTTACACTAGTCATTTGTATCCCTAGACAAGCTGGGACCAGAGGAGGGAGGCAATAAATGCCAGTCACCTCTGTAGAGGAAGGGTTCTAGAAATGTATCCCACTTCAAAGTAGGAACTAGGTATAAATAGTAGACCCTCAAACCCAACTATGCATACCACTTCTGGACCTGTGGACCATGCCAAGAAGGAGGACAGCCCAGCTGTGAAGTCAGCCTTGCTGACCTGCTTGCTGACCAAGGACTGTTTTGGTGCCCAAGGCCTGCTGATGCTTCATCACAACTCTTCTGCTGCTATAAACTGCCCTTATGAGCTCAACCTACTTGTATGGACCCAGCACCCCAAGGATTCTTCAAGGGTCAGTCGGCTCCTCCCTGTTCATGCCACAGGTACATAAAAGGCTTCTTTGATGTCAACACAAATCCACATATCTCAACGCAGCAGGATGAAGTTCATCCTCTACGCTGACATATCTCAGCAGATGGCCTCTGAAGCCCAAGTGGCTTCTTAGACATTGATGCAGCCTGACATCAACACCGGCCCCGCTCAACCCATCTCAACACTGGACCTTGCATCGTGGCTCTTTGTTGGCAGCTCCCCGATGCCAGCCTACACATTTTGACGCAAGGACTTTGCATCTCTATGCCCAGGCCACAAGCTAATTTGTCAGTCGATTGAATTTTGTCCTGGCTCTGTCCCACCTCCATTGCGGTCAGCCTGACCTTGTGACTTGGGCCTGGCCTACCTTTACCAGAAAACTGCAGTTGGCTCTTTTTGCTTCTTAGTGCTTGAATTTCACAAACAACTTTAAAATTTCATATTTCCAGTTCAACTAATTGTTTTTTTGTTGTTTAGGTGTCAAATAATTCATACATTTTGCTCTATATTCTACATTGAAGTGAGATTTTGTTGTGTTGTGTTGTTACTTTGTAACTGTTTGTGTGCTGTTTAATTACTTTACACATTGCCATAAATTAAGTTCAACTGCTTTTGTGCCAAGCTATTTGAGAGTTGAGCACAGATTAATTTGGGGTGTGCTTGAGTTTCACCCTGGTAAGAAGAGTAGTTGCTGCTTGAGTAGGGTTTCACCCCATCAACCAATAACCCAATTTCCTGTGTTCAGCAGTGAGATCCAGTACTTGTGTTTTTGCCGTGCCAAACAGTGATTTTAAGTAACACTAAAATTGCACATAAATAATTGTATACCATTTTGAGTTTATTTTTAGTTCTCCTTGATTGTCTGACTCTTTTGCTTTTTCCAAAGTCACCCTCATTCTACCTGACTGACTGTGCCTGTAGCTACACCTGCAAGTATGGAGTTTGAGTTTGACAACCTGGATGATTACAAAGTCGTTGAGCTCAAAAAGGTATGGAAGAAGAGGGACTTCATCCAAGAGGAACACCAGGAAGCTGGAGCTCCAGAAGGCTCTGAGGACCTGGGCATAAGTTCATTAATCATGGGCAGCAGCAGAGGAGGGTGGGATGGTGTAGGGGAGTAAGATGAGGACCTGTACATGGGTCTTGAAGTGCAGCACCCACAAGAGGAGTTACAACTTGCCCACAGGAGTGGTTCCCTTCCTAGGCCAGGGAGCTGGATCTTCCAACAGCCTGTCCCCAGAGTACCTCGAGAACAGGAAGGTTGAGAGAGAGCTCAAACTGCAGCTGGCTAAACTCCTAAACTCAAATTGGAAGCAGAGGAGAGAAAGGCTGAGGCAGAACAGGGAAAGGCTGAGAGAGCCTTAGCTGAAAAAGAAACTGGCCATGAAGGAAAAGCTTGACTGGCTCATGAAAGGAGCCTCAGACAGCTAGACATCGGAGCCAGATAGGCAGAGTCCAGCAGTAATGGTGGCAACATACATACAGTGCCCTCTCTCCGGAGATTAAAATGAGCACATTCCCAAGGATCTAGTGCTTAACTTTGTTGTGGGGGATGATATTGATAAGTGGTTTGAAGCCTATGAGGTTGCTGTGGAAATGCATAGGGACTCTGAAGAGGATTGGAGGTGGCAGCGGGCTAGTCACTGGGCGCACACATCTAGTGAAGGAAGGGATGCCCTGCTGGCCCTGGGAAAGGAGGACAGGATGAGGTACCCTCACATGAAGGACACACTTATCAGGATGTACAGCTTCATCCCATAAAAATATAGGCAGAAGTTTAGGGACAGCCAGAAGCTGCCCCATCAGTCCTGAGTGGGGTGCGTAGATTCCCTTTGCCAGGCAGTGGGTGTTGAGGGAAGGCCAGTGAAGTGGAGAATAACCAAGGGCTGTACAACTTAAATCAAGGGAGCACATGTTCATTCTTTGTTTTATAGAGCTGCACCAACACCTGGTTGATAGTAAGCTCTCTGACCCCAGGGAGCTTGAAAAAGAGGTAGACTCTTGGATCAGTAACAGAGTGTTCAGGAAGGTACCTCAGAGTGACACCAAGAAGGGCAGTTAAGATACCCCCCAGCAAAGTGAGGGGGAGGGCAAGAAAATCACTGGCAGGTCCCACAGTAAGGTGAAGGGAAATGGTTCTCATGTCCTTTTTGAGAAATAAGAAGGAGTTCTGGAGGGCGGTGGCCAAGGGTACTCCATTTCCAACCCTGCTGCTTTGAGTGATCCCAGTTAGGACACAAGCAGGGGGACTCTGTCTGTTCTAAGAAACCACTCTCTTGTGGAAACTCTATAGGGATGTCCAATGTAGCCTTGGGGGAAGTGGTCCCTTGGGTAGGTCATTGTCAGGAATAAGGCCATGCAGGGTCCAGGTCCTGCCTGAAACTCCGCTATGTGACTCTGCGGCGCTTTATGCGCACCACTTTTCATCCCTGCTTGTTCCAAAGGTGGCCATCAGCGTCGTCTGCCCTGTGGCAAAGCTCATAGAGCTGCAGGTTCAGGAAATTGGTGGACAAGATGCACTTATCAGTGCTATTCCAAGAAGGGACTACAATTCCCATGTTTTTAGAGGCAGCAGCCATCATGGGGTGTGGTAGGCCTATAAAGCCCAGCCACACCCAAGCACATGGCTCACTATTTTCAAGACTTTGATGCAGTCAGACCTCGTGGGGGTTTCTCTGAAGAAGAGCAGAGTTCCTGCATGGCAGAGAGACATCCAATCAAAGTATCCTTGTTTCCATGGTGAATTCAAAAACGAGTAGGTTGTACTCATAGTGGTAAGGCCTTGATGAATCCAATTTTGGAAGAAGTCGTTACTTCCAGAAGTAAAGCGCCCCTTAGCACAACGAGCAAAGTGTTTTCAGTTTCCAGAGTACAACGGCCTTGGTGGGACGATCAAAGGCGTTTCAGAGCACAGGTGTAAAGCGCTCTTGGCACGGCAATTCAAGTGCTTCACCTCACAGGTGTAAAGCGCTCTTGGCACGGCAATTTAAGCGCTTCAGTCCACAGGTGTAAAACGCTCTTGGCACGACAATTCAAGCGCTTCAGTCCACAGGTGTAAAGCGCTGTTTTTGGCACGGCAATTCAAGTGCTTAAGTCCACAAATGTAAATCGCTCTTGGCACGACAATTCAAGCGCTTCAGTCCACAGATGTAAAGCGCTCTTGGCAAGGCAATTCAAGCGCTTCAGTCCACATGTGTAAAGTGCCCTTGGCATGGCAATTCAAGCGCTTCAGTCCACAGGTGTAAAGCGCTCTTGGCACAGCAATTCAAGCGCTTCAGTCCACAGGTGTAAAGCGCTCTTGGCACGACAATTCAAGCGCTTCAGTCCACAGATGTAAAGCGCTCTTGGCAAGGCAATTCAAGCGCTTCAGTCCACATGTGTAAAGCGCCCTTGGCATGGCAATTCAAGCGCTTCAGTCCACAGGTGTAAAGCGCTCTTGGCATGGCAATCAAAGCTCTTCAACCCACAGGAGTAAAAGACTCTTGGCACAGCAATCAAAGTGATTCAGGCCACATGAGTAAAGCGCCCCTTTAGCATAACAAGCATAGCTCTTCAGGCAAGACAAGTAAAAAGCGATTCCTGGTATTATAATTAAAGTGCTTCAAGTTTGATGAGTAAAAACTTTTCGGCCTTCATAGTTGTGAATGTAAAAGTATTTTGGGAGATAAGCAAATAATAGTTTTCATTGTTTTTTTGAAAGCATAAAATGTGAAAAGCATATTTAATTCTTTGAGATGTTCTGGGTCATGATCAAAGGTTTATGTTATGAATGCATAGATGTTCCAAGATTGAAATTCTGAGTATGATCATAGTCCAAAGCTCTTGCCACCTTTTGTTTCTGAGGTCGTAGTTTATTCTTGTTCCATGATTCAAAGAAGGGGCTTCGCCCTCATTTCAAAAGGGGTCTCCATCTGATATCTCAGAGACACATTTAGTCAAGAGTCTATAGATGAGTTATATTCCTATGAGTGAGTAAATGCATATTTGTTCTAACCTTTTTCTTTTCAGATCTCTCTACCTGCTTTTCCCTATCCTAATACCCTTCCCCCCAACTGGCTTCATCATAACTCTGTGCTATAATAGCTTTCTGAGTTGATGACGCCGGAAGGTGGGCCTTTTGTTCAGCAACGTGCAGATCCTGAGGAAAGGACATTGTGACAGTCATAGACCATGCCATGATCTCCCTTTGCTGGGGGATAGACTCCAAGGGTGAGCTCGTAATCCCTGAGGGTGGAAGTCGTCACTTTTACCAGGTGAAGGTGAATGGGATCACTGGCACTGCTTTGAGGGACACAATGCCAGCTAGACCGTGGTAGTGAAAATTCTGTTTGTGCCAAGCAGCACACCAGCCAGGTGTGTAGGGTAACTCAGGTACAGGGGCAAGACTTTTTCTGCCCCAAGGCCCTAGTATCCCTTAAGGGGGGTGAGGAGGTGACCCAGAGGCGAGTCATTGTTAGTACCCAGATGCATATAGACTGCATTCTGTGGAATGAGTTACCCCCTGTGTCAGGAGAGCTGGAAGGGGCAGCCACCCAGGGCACCCTGTCAGTTTAGTTTTCTATGAGGTACCACTTCTAAACAGAGGGTGCAGAGGCCCAGTTGGAGGGGCAGCGGGAGTGAAGGCTGACCCTTGACCAGTGTTCAGCCTCAGGGTGCAGACTCTGGACTGGATAACCGGTCTCAGACTACACTCCTAAACTGGTGGAAAGGAAAGTGGAAGAAGGGTGCATAACACCCGTGGCTATAGCCCCTTCACTCTGAGAAACCTCAGAGGTCAGAGAACCCTGGATGGCCTGGGGCTTAGCTCTTGACACTGTCAGCTGTCAGTGGCTTCTGTTGGGTGCTGAGTTTTCCTTGGATTGAGGACGGAAGTTTGATCCAAAGAGTAGAATGGACCACATCAATTTGATGGCCATGGTAGTACTGTCTGCCTACTGGCATGGATCTGTGAGCAAGTTAAGGTTAGATACTGCACAGATGGGGTCTCTAAGTGAGGAGTAAGGTTCGCCATTGATCAGTCAGTGGTTCAGGACGTTGAAGACAGAGGGATCCAACTGAGTTCAGAGGAGCATAGAACTGACAAGTGTCACTCCACCAGAGGGCCTTCGTCCAAGTTGTATCTCCCAAGGAGGGAAGCCTATCAAGGCATAGATTAGTCTACCTTGGCTTTTGACTGGAGAGGGGTTGTGTTGGACTTTGCCCTCTCCGTAGGGTCATCCGTAAACTTTTTGCTTTCACCCTCCTGTGTTCTGAACCCATTTTTGTTGGCCTTTCGAACTCCATGCACTTTACCACTGCTAACCAGTGCTAACCTACTTGCGCTATCTCCCATAAACATGGTGAAATTGGCTTACATCCAATTGCCACATTTAATTTACCTGTAAGCCTCTAGTAAAGTAGCACTACAAATATCCAGGACCTGTAAATTAAATGCTACTAATTGGCCTTCAACACACAGTGTGCCACTTATTTAAGTAGCCTTTTTAAACATTTCTCAGGGCTGCCGCTGCAGCCTGTGCGTGCAGTTGCTTTTTATATATTTTTATTGGTTTTTATAATTACCTCATTTGCTTCACTATCACATAGCCATCATCTCTTCGCAACAGAGAAGCTGTTAGTATCTGGCCCAGATGACAAAAAATCAAGGTGGTAAAAGAGCATCCCAAATTCAGCACACATGTACCCTCTAATGCAGGTTTACTCTAGCACAGTTGTCTGATATAATGACACAGGGTCTTTCAGAAAAAAACAGGACAGCAATTACAACCACATTGATAAAATAAACTGGAGTAAACAAAATGCTAGCATTTTTTCTTCCCCTGCCCTTTTCAAGGCCCAATCGGTCTGTGTGATTCCCCCATCCGAACACTCCCAGCAGCACCGGCATCATGCTTGACAATCTGTTCAGACTTTCCACATCTGTTACCAGATCCTCTGGTGTCACCCTAGTGTTGGTTGCTGCAATACTCACTCACTTCCCCTGTTTTAAGTTGGTGAATTTTACATTAATGGAAGAAGTTTGCGAAATTGGTGTCCCAGAGCCCCAAAGAGCCCTCCCCACCCTCTCTGGAACAAAGCACCCTATGAATGGCTAACTCCATCATGTCCCTTTTCTCCACCTCAGCACAACAGCAGGTCATATGTGGGATTGCATCAGACTTTCATGCCATTGCTATGCATCTTTTTGCCAAGTTCAGGGTCAAGTTCTGGAAGTGCAGAAGTCCCTTCAGTTTTTTAGTAGTGGGTCTTACATCCAGCAAGTATCGGATGGTATCCACTGGGAAGAGACAGGCAGTTGCCCCAATATGCTCTGTCACTTGCAGCCAAAATTGAGATACGTTCCAGCAAGATCAAAGCATATGCATAAAGTCAGTGTTGTCTGCCAGGCATTGCGGAAAAGTGGCCTTCGTCCTCAGGTACATTCTCCCAAGTCTCCCTGGGGTCAGATAGGTATAGTAAATAGGACAAGCTGGAATCTGGCTTTCCTTGAGATCTGCTGAACGGAGTGAAGGTAGTGGCCACATAACCTATCCAATATGTTGCTAGACAATGACTGACTCAAACACTCTCTAAGATCTCTAGAGAAGTGGTAGTGTAGCTCCCCCATTGGTCAGTAGCACCTCAAGTGAAGTCACTGTTGGAGGCACACTTCTACCAGTTCACAGGTTACCCGTCTCACTCTCTTTAAGGCTGAGTATTGCAGAAACAGTCCTGGCCTTGATCTTATTCGGTCACTAAGTCCTCAAAAGTTTTCAGTTTACAATCAGTTATCAAGTCCACTCATACCTGAACCATCACTTCTTTCCAGTCTCTTTTCCGCTATAATGAACAGAGGGGGGCACATTCTGGTGCCCTCCAAATGGGGAGACTTGGGGCATAGGGTGTTGCCGAAGCACTTCCATGGATAAATCGTCTCCAACACTGTGCCACCACGTGCAGTAATATATTGCCTACATCACTGGGTGGGCCGGCAGATAGTAACTGGAGCAGGAGGGGATGCACTGCCAGGTCATCCAAACCCCTATGTACTGCAAGGGTGGTGCCTGAACCAACCATTGCAGCAGCTGCTGCTACTAAGCTGCTGCGTAATATAGCCTGTAATTAGGAGCCCCCAATGCACCCTCATCCACTGGGACATCAAGATTACTGGGTGCGACCCAGCACCTACTGTACCCCCACACCAGTGCAGTCAGCAGTTGCTGTAAGTCAACAAAGAACAACTTCCTCAGGACCATCGAAATGGCTGTAAAGTAGTACAGGAGAAAATGAAGTATCTGCATTTTCGAGATGGAAACCCATCCTATCAGTGACAATGGTGTCCAGGTCCAAAAGGGGAGCGAGCGGTGGATAAAGGCGATGGCCTTGCCTTGATTTCTATCATGTCATCCTCGGTGTGGTAGATTTGGACACCTAGATTTTTGATAGTGTTGAATTTCTACTGTAGTCCTGGTCTTGGCAGGTTCTCACTTTGGTTTTCTGCTAATGGGGTCATGGAGAAAAGACATAATTTGTCCCAGTTAATTCGTAGCCCAAACAGCCTCTCAAAGTCGTTCAACATCAACATTACTTCCAGGTCTTCCCAGAAATAGATCAATGCATCTCTGACATAGCGATATAATATGCGGAAATCCACGTATCAGTAAATCCTATAGCGACACTCGCTCTCACAGCAAAAATGCCAGTGACTCCATTGCCAGGAAAAATAGAATAGGGGACAGGGGACAAACCTGCCGTGTGCCCCTGCTGATCAGTATAGGTTCTGATATCACCCCACATGTATGTACTCAAGCCACTGGTGATGCGCATAATAGAGATATCCATTTCAAGAAGTTCAATCCCATTCCCAGCCAACTCAGAACCGTCATAAGTTATGACCACCTAAGCATGTCAAAGGCATTTTTAATATCAAAAGAGGCAACCCATCCATCCGACTCTGTACATTGCACCCAGTCCATGATATGAAGAAGACCTGGCGCCTTGCACCCACCAAATCCAACCACATTGCCCTCAAGACTGCCATCTGCAAACATCACTAGCTGATCCGCACCACCAAAAGAACCTACTACAAAAGCCGAATAGACACCAACGCTCACAACAACAAAGATTTCTTCAGCATCATCAAAGAACTCTCCAAATCCAGGCCCTGCTCCTACATACCCCCACCATCACAAGAGCTCTGCAACACCCTCGCCACTTACTTCCGTCGAAAGATCAAAGACATCCACAACAGCTTCAAACCTCAGACCCACCAGCCAACCACAGACAGCCACAAACCCAAAGCACCAAGCAACACCAACCCTCTATGCTCCTGGACCCACGTCAACAATGAAGACACCATCAACACCATGGCCTCCATCCACTCCGGCTCCCCTAGGACCCCTGCCTGCACCAGATCTTCAACAAAGCCAGCGACATCATCGCCCCTCACCTCTGCACCATCATCAACAGCTCCTTCGAGACAGCCACCTTCCCGGAGAGCTGGAAACACGCCGATGTCAACACCCTGTTTAAGAAACCCAAAGCGGATCCAATTGACCCCAAAAACTGCCGGCTCATCTCCCTCTTCCCCTTCCCAGCGAAGGTCATTGAGAAAATCGTGAACAGCCAACTATCCCGCTTCCTGGAAGACAGCAAAGTGCTTGATACCTCCCAATCCGGATTTTGACAGAACCACAGCACGGAGACCGCACTCATTGCTGCAACAGATGACATCAGGACCATGCTTGATGAAGGTGAAACTGCAGCACTCATCCTCCTGGACATCTCCACAGCCTTCAACACCGTTTGCCACCACACCCTTCGAACATGCCTCCACAACGCCGGGATCCGCGGCAAGACCCTCGACTGGATCTCTTCATTTCTCTCCGGCAGGACTCAGAGAGTCCGCCTTTCGCCTTACCTGAACGAATCCTCCAAAACCATCTTTGGCGTCCTCCAGGGATCATCCCTCAGCCCAACACTTTTCAACGTTTACATGGCTCCTGACGCCAACATTGCACGATCCCGCCACATCAACATAGTATCCTACGCAGACGACACCCAGCTGATCATCTCCCTCACGAAAGACCCCACAACCGCAAGAAACAATGGACACAATGGACTTCACACCATCGCCAACTGGATGGAATCAACCTGCCTCAAGCTAAATACAGACAAAACAGAGATCCTCATCTTCAGCAGCAACCCCTCAGCCTGGAACGACTCCTGGTGGCCTACCTCCCTAGGAGCCGCGCCCACTCCCACCACCCAAGTACGGAACCTGGGAATCATCCTGGACTCAGCACTCAGCATGACTCAGCAAGTCAACTCAGTCTCCTCTTCCTGTTACAACACCCTTTGCATGCTCCGCAAGATTTTCAAGTGGATTCCCGTGGAAACCAGAAAGACAGTCACCCACGCCCTGGTCAGCAGCCGGCTGGACTACGGCAAAGGACTCTATGCAGGAACCACAGCCAAACTACAAACAAAAATACAACGTATCCAAAACGCCTCCGCCCGACTCATCCTCGACGTCCCATGCCGTGACCACATCTCTGCCCACCTCAGAGACCTACACTGGCTACCCCTGTCGAAGAGGATTACCTTCAAACTACTCACCCACGCACACAAAGCCCTCCACAACACAGGTCCGGCCTACCTCAACGACAGACTCACCTTCCACACTCCCGTCCGCCAGCTCCGCTCCGCCAGCCTCGCCCTCGCCTCCGTCCCCTGCATTCGCCGCAGCATCGCCAGATGAAGATCCTTATTTCACCTCGCCGCCAAGACCTGGAACTCCCCACTGCTCCACCTACGCCAGACCCAGGACCTCCTGACTTTCAGGAAACACCTCAAGACATGGCTATTCGACCAGTAGCTCCCCCCCAGAGCCTGGAGACCCTGACGGGTGAGTAGCGCACTTTATAAATTACGTGATTGATTGATTGATTGATATGGAGCAGCCTGTGCACATTATAGAATGTATTACGATCGGGGATGAAACTGTTCTAGTCAGGGTGCACTAATGTACCGACTATCGGGTCGGGCTTGTTGGCAAGCACCTTGCCCAGCACCTTTTAGTCCAAATTTAACAATCACAATGGACAATACTAGTTCACTCTTAGGGGGTTTTGTCCAGGTTTCAGGAGCACTCCTTCATAATGCTTGCTAATGAGGCATTTTTCACAGCGACCACATACACTTTTAATAGGTAGGGAAAAAACTGCACCTGAAAGGTAGCGTAGAACTCAGTCAGGAACCTGTCCGTTCCCAGCACTTCTGTATTTATCTGAGTATGCAAGACTGTGCACTGGACTCTCGGGGACACCCACACAAGAAACCCTCTAGCATACACCGAATATGGTTAGCCAAATATCCCACCCTGCCACCGCTTGCGTAATTTAGTGAGCTCTCCTTACATTAAATGGGTTTCCTGGAGACATGCAAAGTGTATATAGCTTCTTTTCAGATATGCATGAATCCTATATTTTTATTTGAATGAACGAGCCCATGCCACTCACATTCCACGTGAGTAGCCTATACTCGTGTTGCCATTGCATGATAATATATATGTCCAGAAGTGGATCCTCAGTGAAGTGAATGACGAGAGCTGGTGCTCGTATGCCACAAACAACATAATAAATCCTGCAAAGAAAACACCAGAAACTCTCTTCCCCTGCCTGTTGCACAACAGTGCCAGAGGCAGCCAAAGCATTTGACAATTAGTGTTCATCAGAAGGTCCCTCGGGACTGTGCGGGGATATCCCATATCGTCAATAGTGTTCATGCTCGTAGTAGGGATGCTCCCCAGAACCATTTCCTGCCTGGTGTTCTCCCTCTTCCCATCAGTGGCAACTCATCACGGCATAAGCAAGCAGATCCAGATGTAATCCAACAGTGGTCCCACTTACGAAAAAGGATACACCAAAGTGTCTCAGATGCGGCAGTCATTAAAAACTGTCTTTAAATTGGGCCCCTACTGAGTCCTAAAATAACTAACTTTACAGGGAACAACAATGCTCGAATTCTCAGTGACTGCAAACAAACCACAGAACCTCTCTCTCCCCTCCCCTGGATGTTGCACAACAGTGTCAGAGACAGCCAAAACATTTGACAATTAATATCCACGGAAGGCCCCAGTGGAGAGTGTGGGGTGTCCCATACTGTCAATAGTGTTCATGTTCATAGTAGGTACGCTATCTAGCACCATTTCCTGCCTGGTGTTCCTCCCTTTCCCATCAGTGGCAGATCCGGCGTGTAATCTGACATTGGGTCACTAATGGGTCCTAAAATCATCAGGTTAAAAACAAATGCTCGAATTCCCGGTGACCACACAAAGCCTCGAGTTAATCCTTAGCAGCGATGCTGTCCCTTTTTACATTTCATTTTAACTTCATCTTGCATTCTCTAAGAACATTGCTCAACTTGCATAGTGTTTCTGGAGTTTTTACATGACATGACTTTTGTTTGTGATTTGAGACGCCCCTAGAAGTCTGCGTGACTTCAGGTGGAGGGTGGGTATTCTTGAGAGAGCACGAGTCAGAGCTTGGAATTTAGGTATAGAGGCTGTGTGAATTTATTATATTGGTGCGAAGGCTTCACCTCACATGCAGTCCTTGGACGCTCTGCAGATCGCACAGATCGGTGTTCACATATACACCAATTATGATTGTGATTTTATGGGAAAGTGTGAGAAATATTGACACTATCAAACGGGCATAAAATGCAGTGCTTAAAGCTGAGTTGATGGGTTGATTGCGTGAGGTGTTGGTAAAGTGAGGGCATGAACAGAAAGAAGTACATGCAGAAGTAGAGAGGGAAAAGACAGTGAGAAGAGGCAAATTATGGTGTGTGGGATTTATAGATGGAGGATTTCAGAAAGATGTAGGGAGAAAGAGACTAAGGCCCTTTTTATGACATTGGCGGTAAATCTCACTTACCGCCAACACAGCAGATATCCATCTGTTCAAAATATTATGACACACACACACCAATCTGTCACTATTCAGCCACAGACACAAGTCCGCCACACCAAAGGTTAGTGATAAACTGGTGGTAGCAAAACCCACACTGTTACGCCAGCAGAACAACGCCCATCACATTATGACCTGTGAATCACTACGGCAGGCATTCAATGGCGGTAAACCACTGGTGGTCCATACCACCGTGCTCAAAATACACACATACAAAACAGCACCACATTGGACAATTCAAACTACACACACCTGATACCCATACACACACCACATATTCACCCACACCACTATAAAACCCACACTACCCACAACCCTTTATGACTACAAAGCATTGCCACGAGATAGACACCACGACCACAGACACGACCAGAGCCACACACCACCATCACCTATACACCACCCACGCACCTCACAATACACACCCCAACCCACTACCCTGTAAACCCTCACCCACACTACTCACACAACACCCATGGCACCACAACAACACCCCAGATTTTATGAGGAGGAGCTAAGGGTCATGGTGGAGGAAATCATTTGTGTAGAGCCACAGCTATTTGGAGCACAGGTGCAGCAGATGTCCATTGCTAGGAAGATGGAGCTATGGCAGAGGATCATGGACAGGGTCAACGCCGTGGGACAGCACCCCAGAACAAGGGATGACATCAGGAAGCGGTGGAACGACCTACAGGGGAAGGTACATTCCATTGCAGCAAGACACCAGTTCGCAGTACAGAGGACTAGCGGTGGACCCCCACCTCCTCCCCCACAACTAACATGGGAGGAGCAAGTCTTGGCAATCATGCATCCTGAGGGCCTGGCAGGAGTAGGAGGAGGATTTGACTCTGGTAAGTCAACTCTTTACTACTTTCACCCCCCTACCTGCATGCCATCACACACCCCCACCCTCACTCCCATTACTCCACCACTTTCCACACACTCCACCATCACATCTCACTCATCCCAATTCCAAGTCCTGCATGCCATACCAATGCCTGGACACCACTCACAGACCTGCATGGACACCTATCACTAAAGCATGCACACTAGAGAGAATCAGCTAGCCCACCACATACTATCTCACACAAGTGAAAGCTGCCAGGGCAAATACAAACAAAGAGGGCAACCCACCTTTGCGCAATATGTCACACACAGAAACAATAACACTGCATTTACATCCCCACAGGTATCCCAGCCAATGTCACTGTAGAAGAGGGGCCAGCAATTTCCAGTCCCTCCACAGAAGAGGCCCACAGTGAGGACAGCAGGTCTGGTCGTATGGATCTGGATGACCAATCTGGCCCGTCAGAGACCTCTGAACAGTTGGTTACCCAGGCACAGTCACACACCACCACGGAGCCTCCCCCTCAGGAAACACCACCACAGCACCCACCCAGCATACCCACACCTCTGTCCCTAGGACACGTCAATCAGCAGTGTGTCCACCACTACAGGAACCCCAGGGCACACCTCGCTCCCAAGACAATCAGGGACCCTGGGTCAGTGCCAGGGGGAGGGCAGGACCAGGGAACCGACTCTCCAGGAGATACTCACTGAGATCCTGGGAGCATACCAACATTCCCAGGATACGCTGGGCCAGATCCCAGACAACGTGCAGGAGAACAGGCGGCTGCAGGAAAGACAGTACCAGGGGATCAGGGAGGACTTGAAGGCCATTAACACCACCCTGGTCTCCATTGCAGTGGTGCTGGCAGACATGGCCAACATTATGAGGGAGGCAGTCTTACAACAGTGGGCCTCTGCCACTAGCCAGACTACTGAACTTCCCTCCACCTCAGCTACCGCTAGTGGACAGGAGGCCCCACCACAGGACCAGTACCCATCCCCCTGCAGAAGGAGAACCACCTTGCAAACGTTCCCTGCGATCCAGGCAGAAGAGACTATTGCCAAGACCCCGTCAGGAAATAAGACTCTTGGTCCCACTCAGTCACCCTGTCCACCTTGAACTGCCATTGATCCCCTTCATATGCTCCCTTGGACAATGCACCTGTGCTGCAAATAGACTGGAACAATACCCTGGACTTTCCTCCATCATCACCCCAGCCCATTGCACTTTCCCCTTTTCTTCTTAGCACTGCAATAAACACACTTTAAAAAAATACAAGTACGGAGTATGTGAAATTATTTAAGTATGTATTCGTTTAACAAGGTTCAAACATTGCAAATCAACTGTACAGTAATGTGCACATAGGATAGACCTGCAATGAACACACCAGGAGCGATAGTGGGGCACCAACATCTGCAAAAAGAGTTGCCAAAGGGTACAGTGAGTGGGCATAGAAGTGGGAAATCACAGCCTGCCAGTGACAATGCAAAACAAAAAAATGACAATGAAATGTGAAGTTACACTGTCTTACGTGTGTGTCATTGGAAGTATTATTTAATCACTGCAGTTCTGTTGTCCTCATCCTCATCCTCTGCCTCCTCATCTTCACTGTCCACAGGGTCCACTGCTGCCACATGGCCATCTCCAGCCTCCTCTACCTGCAGAAAAGGCACATGGCTTCTCAAGGCAAAATTATGCAACATGCAGCATGCCACGATTATCTGGCAGACCTTCTTGGGTGAGTAGCACAGGGATCCACCTGTTAGATGGAGGCACCAAAACCTCGCCTTCAGGAGGCCAAAGGTATGTTCTATTATCCTTCTTGTTCGCCCATGTGCCTCCTGGTAACATTCCCCTGCCCTTGTCCTGGGATTCCTCACAGGGGTCAGTAGCCATGATAGGTTGGGGTAACCAGAGTCACCTACAAATACTGAGGGACAACATTTAGCCACACACTATCCCTTATGACCCACACCATACCCATACACCAACATCCACTGGGTAGGAACCGGGGGGGAGGGACAAATGCAATATGTGTTCCATCAGTTGCCCCAATGATGTTGGGATGTGTCCCATTGCATAGAAGTCAGCCTTCACTGTGGCCAAATCCTCCACCTGGGGGAAAACTATGTAGCTGCACATGTGTTTACTCAGGGCAGACAACACTCTAGTCAGCACTATTGAGAACATTGGCTGTGACATTCCTGCTGCCAAGCCCACTGTCACTTGGAAAGAACCAGTTGGCAAGAAATAGAACACAGATAGCACTTGCACAAGAGGGGGGATCCCAGTGGAGTGACGGATAGCAGATGTCAGGTCTGGCTCCAGTTGGGCACACAGCTCCGTGATTGTGGCCCTGTAAAGTCTGTAGGTGAGGATAATGTGCCTGTCCTCCATTATTGTCAAGTTTACAAGGGGTCTGTACATGGGGGTATGTCTCCATCTCCTATTCATCCACAGCGGTTGCAGCCTATGGGGTGAAAGAGTGAGGAGCCGGTCATAAACTGTACATTGTAGCCACAACAGTACAATGCATGATGTTTATTTGAAATGTATAAGTTGCATTTGTCCTCTATGTACAATTGTGAACTGTGACGCAGTTATAACCCAGGGCCTGCCCTCCCCTCTTGAAATGGCATCCGTCTGTATTGTGTGGAGGGACAGGTGGAAGTGAGGTAATTCCGTTGCGGGACGTGGTCGGGAACCGCCGTGCAACGCCTCATTGGATAATATTGGGCCCTACGGGGTACAGTGGCCAATGGTGATGTACGCCGGTGGTGACGGTATGCACCGCCGCGGTCGTCACCGCCATTTTCTATTTCTACACTCACTTGCTACCTGACCTTCAACAGGAGAGGACCTACACTGCGTGTGCTGCTGTGACCTGTGTCTGGAACCTACCATGGCCCGTGTGACTGCAGAAAGGGCCCTTGTCTTCACCTCAGCAGAGTTGGAGTGACTAGTGGATGGGGTCCTACCCCAGTACGGACTGCTGTATGGGTCTCCAGACCAACAGGTGAGTACACTGTGAGCACAATGCATGGTGCATGGAGTGGTGTGTGTGTGTGTGAAGGCCTCGTGTGCAGGGGTGGGTGGATGTCTCCTGGGTGCCATGCAGCTTGTGTGCTGGGTCTTGTCTGTGCAAATTGGGATGGGAAGGGGTATGGTAAGCCATGAGTGTAACATACAGGACGGTCTGACTAATACCTTTCCCTGTGTGTATTTCCTCTGTAGGTCAGCGCCCATCAAAAGAAGGGTATATGGTGTGCCATCGCCAAGGACGTGCGGACCCTGGGGGTCTACGGCAGGCAGAGCACCCACTGTCGGAAACGGTGGGAGGACCTGAGACTCTGGACACGGAAGACGGCAGAGGCCCAGCTGGGGATGGCCTCCCAACGAGGAAGGAGCTTCCCCCCACAACCACCAGCAGGAGCAGCACCACCACCACCAGTGGGCAGGGGTCTTAGGCTACAAGGCATGGGCTGGAGCCTACCCCCCACCACCAGCAGCAGCACCACTACCACCAGTGGGTAGCCGTCAGAGGTTGCAGGGGATGGGCTGGAGCCTCCCCCCACCACCACCAGCAGCACCACCAGTGGTCAGCCATCCGTGGCTGCAGGGGATGGGTAGGAGCCTCCCCCCACCAACACCAGCAGCATCAGCAGCACCACCACTGAGCAGCTGTCACCGCAGGCGGACTATCTGTAGTTTTGCCTCCATGGGCTGTTGTGCGGCCTTCCTCCTGCAAATCCTGTGGGTGTGATACCCACCTGAGAGACTGTGACCTTGCACTCCTCAAGATCTTCCTCACAGGCCTCATTGCCCCCTCCAGAACTAGTGGGGAAAACCCCCACTCACCCCAGCCTCCTCAAGAAGAAGATCACAGTGCATGATGCCTCCATCCAGAACCAGTGGGGAAAACACCCAACTCACCCCATCGTCCACAGGATGAAGATCCCAGGGCACGATGCCCCTTCCAGAACCAGTGGGGAAAACACCCACTCACCTCATCCTCCCCAGGATGTAGATCACAGGGCACAATGCCCCCTCTGCCGGCTGAGGTGCCCAACCCGCTGAGGTGCCTGCCTTTTTCAAACTGAAGCCCCTGCACTGTTCTCTCTGTGTTGTTGCAGGAGACAAGTGGGGCCTTGGACTTTATCATGTGACCCTGTGGCCCACGCACATTGAGGACTGGGCAGTGTCCCTTGAATTGTACATATGTATATACTTTTAGATTGGATGTACGTATTGTTACAGTATTTATATTATGACACTCACATTCATCTATTTGTGTTGTCCTTGCATTATTCCTAAGGGGTACGGGGTATAAATGTTTTCTTACTGCATCTGATTGTGTATATGGTGCTGGGGGTGGGGTGGGGGTGTGTTGCATTTGTGTGTCACTCTCTTTTTCCTCCCTCCCTCTCCTGTTTGCTAGGCGACTGTTCTCACCGTGGTAGTTTTCGCCTTTGTTGGTGTTCGCAGTGGAACAGGACGTAGAAGATCATCAGGAAAATCTGCAGCTCAGGCTTCATGGCGGCGTGGTTCTTCCCTGAGTCTCCAATGATGATTCCTTTCCCTTCTGTGCAGTGTTTCCATCAGGCTTTTGATGTCATTGGTACCACCCCGGAAAAGGTGGTGGGTTGGATTGTCATAATACAGTGGGCAAAACAATGACTTCCACCTGGCTGTAGGCGGCTACAGCCCTGGTGGCTGTTGTTTCCGCCCTGGGGGTCAGTGTGGTAAGGTGCCTGTCTATCTCAGCTCTCTCTGCCATGGTCATAATGTGGCAGTATTTGGTAATACCACCACTTTATTACCGACCACCAGGGTTGTAATGAGGGCCTAACTGTCTAGCGCAGTGAGGGCAACAGAGGAAAGTGGCATAAAGTAGAACAGAAATTAATAAAACACCTCATCTTCCACTGGTCTTATCAATGTTTGTTGTGTCATACATTTTCTGAATTGAAACATTTTCAACTATAATTATGCACAACAAAATCATCTTTTTGTTGCTGCAAACAAGCATTACGAAAGCCAATAAGTCAAACTTGTCTTTAGGTGTCTGTCCGTTGTTGAATTATATATCTGAATGCAATAACAAAACGTACAGACACCTAAATACTGGCATGGTGGCATGCTTAATAAAGAACAGGATTTTACTTTTAAGTCACACCCTTAATTATATAGGCCACACTTCTTGGATTCCTAGTAGCACTTCTTTGCCAATGTTCCTTTCGAGTCCATCCCAGCTTTTACATTCCACTTAAAGCACTGGCAACTTAAACTGATGCCAACAGATTACAAAGCAGATGATTAAATATAACAACGCCACCTGAGCGAATTAAGGCTTGAACTAGATGAATAAGATTTGGCTCTGGCTTAAGTTATTTGAATATATTTGGATTTCATGAAATATACCTCCTAAAGACTGCGAATGTCGAGGAAAGTATTTATGTTTATATTTGGATCAGTGTGGATGTTTTGAATTGGCATTTATGGAGGTTTGATTGAACAACCTTGGGAATATAATATTTAGTCCTGAAGAAGGTGGTGAAAAAGGTCTGGAAGTCCACCGAAACACGTTGACGCTTTATTCTTACTGGACCCATAGGAGGAGGCTCTTATCGAATAAGGACTGCTGACAATTATCGATAGGCCTATACCTACCAGAATTGGGATGGTCTCATTTTATAGACTATTATATATGTCTTTTTTTGTCTCCCTTTTTTAAAAATTTTATTTGGTTTTATTGACGGTTTTAGTTTTGATGTGTTTATTTGTCTTTGTGTGATGTGGGCTTTTTATTTGGGATTATATGAAATATACACCTTTGATTCCTTTGTCTTTAGGCTGATCAATAGAGAGATTCATTGACTGTGTGAGTGTGAAGTGATTGGTTTGGTTTTCCCGTGGGGGAATTTTATGATTTCACTGTGTTACGGTGCCCTGTCCCCCTCGGGATATCAGAGATAGGACGGTCCCCTCTCTATTTTTTTGCAACTTAACCTGATGACCAGAGCGATTCAAACACAGCATTGGATGTGGTGCTTGAACACTTCGGGCAAAATACTTCAGTCAGTTCTTAAATTATGTGCTTCCCACTGTAGCATTGGTCTTCCTCGATCTGAATTCCCTTGTAAATTGAAGTATCAGACATAGGATCAGCATACTAAGTCAGGTCTTTAAAGTCCACAGCACTCACCACTCACTTTCCTTAGATTCTGCACAAACTGTCACCCATCTGTCACTGCAGTGTGACAGTGGTTCACAGGGCCAGTTTTTGTGGTGGTATTGTATCTGCTCTGAAAATGGCAGCAAAAACAGATACTTTTACTGACAGCTCCTTACAGCCCCATCAATTATTTCTTATAGTATTACTTGTGTCATTCTGAAGCACAGGAAATAATGAATGTTCTGATAAATTGTGGACATGGTTAACACAATTGCTGGAGTCATGTAGTAGTAGTATTAAGCATTAACTTGTCTATTCATGTGTTCAGTATAATGTGTACAGTAATGCACTCGCTCTCATGAGTTTCTCTGCTGTCAGTTAACATGTGTCACCATAGGTCTGTACATTTAATGTCATCGGTCTATGAGAGTTTACATTCTATGAGTGGTCTGTATTCCTTGGGTAGTTGGGAGTCAGTTGCTCTGTCATCCTCTCAGTACATGGATGCTCCAATAAAGTTCTCACTATATTTACCCTTGTGGAGAAATTTGTACTACAAGTCACAGTTGCATGTGGGACCTTAGAACTGTTAACGTACATGTCAACAGCATGTTACACATCATTCTTAGATAGTGCACTGCTATTCATTCTGTTATGAGCTCCTTTTGCAGGCAGAAGTAGCAAAGCCACTGTGTCATATCAAAGACATCATATTAGTCATTGTAGAAATTTCTATTATTGGAGTAGGAATCCTAAGTGCACATAAGACAACTCCAAGTCATTGTGCAGTATCAGGATTCTTGATGAGATTCGGTAGCAGTGCTTTCCCTTTCACAGAGGTTTATCATGCTTCATTGCCCAGCAGGTAGATATACTTGCCCTTCAAAGTCAGTAGCCCATTTTTATAGCTCTTTTTATAGGCACCTGGACACTTACCCTGCCACTTGTCTGAGGCTTCCACTTCCTGCTTTTCCAGACTGATCCAGTGACACCGCAGCTGCCTGGGTTTTCCCACCATGGTTTTCCCAACCGGGTTTTCCCACTACCCTTATTCCCGCCAACAGAAGCCCCACTCATCCCAGTAGCAGGCCGCAGTGAGACCGTGCAGTGGGCCAAAGGCAAACCCATCCTAGGACTGTGCCAATCCACTCCTGCATCGCGCCCAGCACCACAACCCCGGGCCTCCCTCTCTACCAAAAATACACCATCGCCAAGCTCTCCACTCTTAATCCCAGATTCCACAACAAACACTGCCACTGCACTGACCCATGCTCCACATTAGGACCCTTCACCTGCACCCACTGCCATTTCACCTGCCACAGCACACACACCAACCCATTGACCAGCCCCCACCCGAACACACCACAGACACCACCTGAACAAAAACACCAACTCGCATGCGCCCTTCTCAGCACATGCTCACTATGCAAGCATTGCACCGAATTATGGGACATCATCGCCTCCCTCGCACTTGACATTGTCTTCCTCACCGAGAACTGGCTCAAACCCACCTTCTCCCCACACATTGCCACAGTAATCCCTGGTGGATATAAAATCACTCACCAGGACCCCACCAACAAGCCGGGAGGAGGTACAGCCATCATCCACTAAGAGACCAAACAGTGCACCACCACCGACAACATCACTATCCCAGGGAACATCTCAACTTCAAGCTCCACATTGACAAGCCAACCATCAGAGGCACCCTCTTATACCAACCCCAAGACCAACGCTCCAGCTTCTGCAACACCATTGACAGGTGCAAGATTGACCAGATATGAAACAAATATTCTAGGGTCACCAAATGTGTAAATGAAATGATGTACAGTGCTGAACCCGGCAACTTTACTTCAGAGCGTAAATATTGAGATTGAGAAATTAGAGGATGTCGAACATGACTGTCTCGAAGTAACTGATCTGTGCACAAAACCGAGACCTGACATTAGGGACACCGGATTGGAAGAAAATGATCAAATTATCTTGGTTGATGGTTCTTGTCTAAGAGACACAGAGAGCAGGATATTCTGTTTGCTCAATTTCTGGTATCCTGGAGCATCTTGGTTTCGAGAGGTGTATTCTGCACAAGTAGCATAACTGGTGGCCCTTACTAGAGCGTGCCATTTTTCTGCTCAGATGAAAATCACAATCTATAGTCAGTAGTGGATTTGGAATAGTTCATGATTGTGGCCAGTTGTGGTTACAGAGAGGTTTCCTTACCTCTTCTGGTTCACCTGTGAGAAATGGTGAAAGAATTAAAGAACTATTGTAAGCTATTCAAATGCCTGAAAAGATTGGCGTGGTGAAATGCAGTGCACATCTCAAGTCTCAAGACTATGGCCCTCATTACAACCCTGGCGGTCGGTGTTAAAGCAGCGGTAATACCGCCAACAGGCTGGCAGTAAAAGAAATGGGATCACGACTATGGCAGAAACCTCCAACACATACAGCCACTTTAACACTCCGACTGCCATGGCGCTAGCAACAAACACAGCGGCGGTAGCTGGCAACAGCCAGGCGGACGTCAATGTACCGCCCATCCCATCACAACCCGCCCATCCCCCAGCTTTTCTGGGGCGGTACCAATGCCATCAAAAGCACAGTGGAAACAGTACCCAGAAGGAGAACCACCAGGGGCGGCTGGTGTTCAAGGGCTAAGGGGCTGCGCCCCTAGCCTTTTCTGGCCTCTCTAGTGAAGCATATATTTAATTACATGATGAAAGTAAAACATTTTCTGCACAACATTTTCCGAGTGAAAGTTGTGCACTTTGAAAAGCCCCACTGCGCCTGCGTCAGTATGTGGCTGAAAGCTGCACAGTAGGGCTGACAGGGCTTGCACACGCAAAGCCCTTACATTTTCCCAGAACGCAGTGACGTCCCTGGCTTATCTCCTCCTCCTCCAGAAACCCTGATAGTAAACAGCCTGGAGCGTTTTTTGTTCAGCCCGGTTTTCTGAAAACTTCATGTCACTCAGATATTATTATCCACCCTTTCCTATTTACTCAAATGGTGGGGTGTGATCAGAAGGGTCTACGTACCAGAGGTCACATTATATTAAAAGAATGTGGCACTGCGCAAAGAAAATCACCTTTTCCTGCATTACAAGCAGTCTGTGGCAGAGAAATGGAATAAATACAATAAATAACTCCATCCAAGGCTCTCTGGGAGACAGGAGTGTGACCTGAAGACCTAAATATGCCAAAGACAACCCTGCACACAAGTAATTTGGAGCTCTATCTTTTTTTACAGACAATAAGAAAAAAATCTGTTCTCTCAGCTCTCCTCTCCTTTCACTGCCTTTGTATGTGATTTTGTCTCTCAAAGGCAGTAATGATTCCAGTAATTTATCATGGCTAGTTATGCTCATTTTATTTCTTCTGCAGACTAATGATGTGATATGTCATATTAAACATGTAATCTGCAGCTCAAATAAACGTGTACCTTTTATCACGGAAACTGCTTGATACTGGATGGGTGAAGCAATGTGTGTTTGTTTGAATAAGTGTTTGCAGGGCTGAACTGAGTGGCTGAGAAAATGTGGGTGTCTGTGTATAAGAGTTGTGTGAATGGCAGTGGATGACAATGTGGATGAGTAAATGGGTAGGTAACCAAAGGCAGTGGGTGAGTAGGTGAATGGAAATACGTGGGTAGTGAGGCTCACTCACAAGGTGCAATTCCGTCTTGTATTTGTGCCCCACCACTGCTTTCAGTCACCAGCCACCATTGAGAACCACTCACCTCTCGACACTCAACGAAAAACCGGGATGCCATGGAGCCCGAGCTTCAGGTCCTCCCCATGCTGGTCAACCTCTGCATCTACCAGGAGTACGGTGGTGACTGCACCTAGTACATAGGGGAGAGGGGAAGAGAGTGACACACACACGCAACACCCTCACCCCCACCCACACCATACACACAAACACATGCATCAACATCACATTTACACCCCGTAACCCCTGGAAGAACGCAAGGACAAAAGGAATAGAGTCAAATCAGTGATATATTGGAAATAGTCAGATATACATAAACATTTTAAAAACAGTATTTGAAAAAATATACAGTATACATAAGGCGGTATATTGTCCACTCAAAATGTCCGTGGGCCACTGGGCCAAAACTCATAGGCTAAGCCCACATTTGACTCCTGCCTCAATACAGAGAGAACACTGCAGGGGCATCAGTTCGAAAACACACAGGCACCTCAGGGGAATGGGGGCACCTCAGCCAGAAGATGGAATAAAGCCACTGCTCCTGGAGGGGGCTCCATGCCCACAGCGATGTCCTGGGGAGTGCAAGGTCACAGTCTCTCAAGTGGGTGGTTTTCCCACTCCTTGGTCCTAGGGAGGGCAAGGCCACAGTCTCTCAAGTTGGTGGTTTGCCCACTGTTTGGTCCTGGGGAGTGCAAGGCCACAGTCTCTCAAGTGGGTGGTTTGCCCACTGCTTGGTCTTGGGGGGTGCAAAGCCACAGTCTCTCAAGTGGATGCATATCTCCACTGGTTCTGGAGAGGGCTTTGTGCCCAATCTGCTTCATCCTGCCAAGGATAGGGTGAGTGGATGCCTTTCTCCACTGGTTCTGGAGGGGGCTTTGTTCCCAGTCTGCTTCATCCTGCCAAGGATAGGGCGAGTGGATGCCTTTCTCCACTGGTTCTGGAGGGGGCTTTGTGCCTAGTGATGCAACACTTCGGGCGTGGCAGTTCACAGTACCTCACCTGGGTGTCTGAGGCACGAGATTTGCAGGGACCAGGTTGCATGATAGTCCATGGAGGCAGGGCTAGACTCCATCCTGCGGCGGCTACGGCTGCAAACTGGTGGTAGTGCCGGTGCTGACAGTGGTGGAGGGAGGCTACAGCCCTTCTCCTGCAGCCTCGGACAGCTGCCCACTGGGGCTGCTGCTGCTGGTAGTGGTGCTACTGTCAGCGGTGCAGGTGGCCATGCTTGCAGCGGTGCCTGTGGCGGTGCTAGCGGTAGTGCTAGCGGCGGTGCAGGTGGCGGTGCTGGCCGTGGTGCAGGTGCCGGTGCTGCCAGTGGTTGAGGGAGGCTCCAGCCCTTCTCTGCAGCCTCGGACGGCTGCCCACTGGGGCTGCTGCTGCTGACAGGAGTGGTGCTGGCGGGGGTGGAGGTGGCGGTGCTTGCGGCAGTTCTAGCGGCGGGGCTGCTGGCGGTGCTGGCTGCGGTGCAGGTGGCGGTGCTGGCGGTTTTGCTGGTAGCCACCAGGCCTTCACCTGCAGCCTCGGACGGCTGAAGTGCCTTGCCTGGTGTTTTCTGCCCCTTCCTCACCTTGGCAGATGTTGGTGTGACCTTGGGTCTGGCAGCTGGAGTCTTTGAGGTGGCTTTGCTGGGTGGTTGTGGCTCCTTCCCCCTTGCTGGATGCTGTCCCCCCTCTTCACCTTCCCAGGTGGCGGAATGGCTTTGGCCTTGGCAGAGGTTGGTGGCACACTGGCTGCAGGAACCACAGCAGAGGTCGAATTGGTGGCCGAGGTGCTGGGCTGGGTTCTGGCCACCCTGGCCCGAGGGGAAGGATGGGGAGTAGGGGTAGGAAAAGATTCTTACGGACACTGGGGCAAAAAGAGGGAGAGGGTTTGGGAGTGGAGGAAGAGGGAGTGGTTGTAGGAGGTGTCTGTTTGCTCAGTGTGGGTGCAGGTGCATGGGCTGGATGCTGTTGTGAGGTGGATGGCTGTTGGGTGGGTGGGTGCTTGCGTTTGTGAACTTTGGGAGGAGGGGTCACAGACACACTGGGAGAGGACACAGGGGATGTGTGCATGGATGTGGGGGTGGTAACTGCCAGTGAGGGGTGTGTTGTGATGGGTGTGCTGGTAATGGAGATAGTGGATGAGGATGTAGTGTATGCAAGTGTGAGTGGAGACGCTACTGGGAGGGAGGTGGATGACGAGGAAGAGGGGGACACAGTGGAGGCAGTGGATGTTGGTGTGTCTGCATTGGGATGGTGCTTGTGTGAGTGCCTGTGAGATGAAGTGTGGTGCTTGTGTTTGCCTGAGCCACTTTTGTGTGTTGATTTGTGTGAATGCTGGTCTGAAGGTGTGCTTGGGATAGGCTGGGGTTGAGGGGAATGGGACTGGGTAGAGGAAGTTGGAGGGTGGAGACAGGGACAATGGCAGCCATCAGTGCGGAGGCCAGAGCCTGAAAAGCCCTCTGTTGGGCCACCACGCCAGAGTGAATGCCCTCCAGGTATGCATTTGTTTGTTGCAAATGCCTCTCGACACCCTGGATGGCATTCAGAATGGTTGACTACCCAACAGTGAGGGATCACAGAAGGTCAATAGCCTTCTCACTGAGGGCAGCAGGGATGATGTGGCAGGGCCTGAGGTGCCTGGGGCGAAGGAGATGCCCACCCTCCTGGGTGAGTGTGCACGGGAAACACACTGAGGGGCTGCTGAGAGGGCGGTGCTGGTAGGAGGGGTGGTGGCTGTACCTGTTGGTGAGGGCACAGAGGTGACCCGCCACCACCAGGGAGCTTCCATCAGAGGAGGAGTTGCTGTCTGTGGTGTCCCCTCCAGTCCCCCTTGTGGTGCTCCCCTCGCGCTCCACCCCACTGGTGCCCTCACCATCAGTAGATTCGGCCTCCTGGCCCATGTGGGATGTAGCTCCCTCCGTCACCGGTGCCTCTGCTCCTCCGCCAGATGAAGCTAATGCACACAAGGACAGGGTGACAAAACAAAAAGGGGGGGAGAGATAGAGGATACACTTGTCAATGCCAGCAACACCACTACCGTTGGTGTACACAACACACAGGGAGCAGCCCTATGCACTAGGCCATGCACTACCAGTTACTAAGATAGTCACCAGCCCATGGGGTACAATGCCTAACACCATTAGCTGCACACCTGAAACCCTCAGGACCCTGCCCAGTAGTAGATGCCCACTAACACCATTGGGGTTGGAGTGGTTCAGAGCCTGCCCAACAAGGGACCTACCCTGCCATGTTCGCCTTGGCCTAGGGGCACCCACAGCGCACATCCCCCACCCAGGTAAACCTTAACACGCACACAATCATAATTCAGAATCTGTACTCACCCCCTTGTGGCTGATGCCTTCAAGCACCCATCCAACTCTGGATAGGCCGTCACCAGGGTGCGGAACATCAGGGGGGGTCAGGGTACGACGGGCACCCCTTCCTCGTTGGGAGGCCAGCCCCAGCTGGACCTCCACTGTCTTCCTTGCCCCGTGGCGTAGGTCCTCCCACTGTTTGCGACAGTGGGTGCTCCTCCTGTCAAAGACCCCCAGAGTCCTCACCTCCTTTGCGATGGCACGCCAAATACCCTTTTTCTGATGGGCGCTGACCTGCATGGAAAAGACAGCTGAAAAGGGAATTGGTTAACTGTCCAGACCGTCACACTCATGGCCCACCAGATCACTCCCATCCCCTGAGGCACATACATTGACCACCATACATGCAGCACTCTGGCCAGGACGCCTCAGCGCCCCCCACATGTGGCATACACACACAGCAATCCATACATTCATGGCCCACACATCATGCTCACAGTGTACTCACCCGTTTGTCTGGAGGACCGTGGAGTAACGTGTACTGGGGTAGGAGCCCATCCACCAGTTTCTCCAACTCCTCCGCAGTGAAGGCAGGGGCCCTTTCCCCAGACACATGAGCCATTGTCGCTTCCAGATAAAGCAGCACTTGCAGTGTAGATCCTCTCCTGTTGAAGGTCAGGTAGCAAGTGAGTGAATAGATAGAAAATTGCGGTCACGTCCGCGGCGGTGCGTACCGTCACCGCCGGCGTACATCGCCTTTGGCTCCTGGAACACATAGGGCCCAATGATAACCAATGCAAAGTTGCACAGCAGTCGTCGACCGCCTACCGCAACGGCGCACAACGCCTGCGGAATTACCTAATTTCCACTTGTCCCTCCTCACAGGTCAGGCAGCCGCCATTTCGGGGGGGGGGCACAGGCCATGGCACCTAACTGCGTCACAGCAGACATTGGCACAGCAACTGACTCTTGGATTCACATACAGGTTCTGTAAAGGAAAAGAGGCATCATTATTTCAATTGATGTGTGAATATGACCTCTGCACACCGTTTTCCTCCATAGGCTTCAACCGCTGGGGAAGAATATGAGATGGCGACATCCTCTGGTGTACTGACCCCTGGTGGACCTTGCGACAATGGAGGACAGACACCTTATACTAACATACAGACTTGATCGGGCCATAATCCAAGAACTGTGTGCCCAATTGGAGGCAGACCTGATGTCAGCTATCCGTGAGCCCACATGTATCCCCCCTCTAGTGCAGGTCCTGTCAGTGCTCCATTTCCTGGCAAGTGGTTCCTTCCAAACAACAGTGGCCATGGCATCTGGAGTGTCTCAGCCAATGTTCTCCAACGTGTTGACCAGAGTGTTGTCAGCCCTGGTGAAACACATGCACAGCTACATCCTATTCCCCCAGGTGGAGGATTTGGCCACAGTGAAAGCTGACTTTTATGGCCTGGGACATATCCCCAACATCACTGGTGCCATTGATGGTACCCATGTAGCATTTGTCACTCCCCGGAGAAGTGAACAAGTGTTCAGGAATAGAAAAAGCTATCACTTTATGAATGTGCAGATGGTGTGTTTGGCGGACCAGTACATCTCCCATGATGCCTTTATCTTGAGGAATAGCAGCATCCCATATGTGATGGGCCAACTCCAGAGGCACCGGGTGTGGCTAATATGTGAGCCAAAGGTCCCCACCCAGTATAAGTTGGTGTCTGGGTATGGGGTTGTCTCTAAGGGTTAGTGTGTGTCTAACAGGTATCCCTCGATATTTGCAGGTGACTCTGGTTACCCCATCCTCTCATGGCTACTGACCCCAGTGAGAAATCCCAGGACAAGGGTAGAGAAACGTTACAATGAGGCACATGGGCGAACAAGGATGATAACTGAAAGAATCCTTGGCCTCCAGAAGGACAGGTTCCAGTGCCTCCATATGACAGGTGGATCCCTGTACTACTCACCCAAGCAGGTGTGCCAGATTATTGTTGCATGTTGCATGTTGCACAACCTGGCCTTGAGACACCAGGTGCCTTTTCTGGAGGAGGATGAGCCTGGAGATGGTCTTGTGGCAGCGGTGGAGCCTGTGGACAGTGAGGAAGAGGAGGCAGAGGAAGAAGATGTGGACAACAGAAGTAATATAATACAGCAGTACTTTCAGTGACACACAAGTAAGACACTGTAACTTCACTTTACATTTCAGTTTTCTGTTGGACATTGTACATGGCAGCCTGATTTCCCATTGTCTATGGCCACTTAACGTACCCTTTCGCGTCTCTATTTTCAGATCTCTCTGGCCCACTCTGGCTCCTGGTATGTTTACTGCTGCCCACTAAAGGTCATACCAATGTATATATAACCATACATATGACTTTCAAGGTTTTCAGACTGTTGTACTAATACATATTTCAATCATTTGACAGACTCAAGATTTGTATTGTTCCAAGGGTGTTTATTTAAGTGCTCATACATAGAGGGGGATGTACAATGGGCTGGGGTGATGGTGGAGGAATGTCCAGTTAGAGTCCAGTCTCTTGGTATCACAGGTGCATTGTCCAATGGGGCATAGGAAGGGGAGTAATGGCAGTTCCACATGGACATGGTGACAGAGTGGGACAGAAGGGTGACAATCAAGAGAGTCCTATTTCCTGGCTGGGGTCTTGGCAATGTTGTCTGGCTTCTGCCTGGATCGCAGGGACCGTTTGCAGGGTGGTTCTCCTTCTGCAGGGGGTGGGATGCTGGTGGTCTGTTGGTCCTGTGGGAGGGCCTCCTGTCCACTAGCGCCGGCGGAGGTAGAGGGCTGTTCTTCGGTGTGGCTAGTGTCAGGGGCCCGTTGTTGTGCCACTGCCTCCCTCATGGTCTTGCCCATGTCAGCCAGCACCCCTGCAATGGTGTAGATGTTTTTGAGGTCCTCCCTGATCCCCAGGTACTGTCCCTCCTTCAGCCGCTGGGTCTCCTGCAACTTGTACAGTATCTGGCCTATGGTCTCCTGGGAATGGTGGTATGTTCCCAGGATGTTGGTGAGGGCCTCCTGGAGAGTCAGTTCCCTGGGCCTGTCCTTCCCCTGTCACACAGCAGTCCTCCCAGTTTCCCTGTTTTCCTGTGCCTCTGTCCCCTGAATCGTGTGCCCACTGCCACTGACCCTAGGTCCCTGATCGTCCTGTGTTTGTTGGGTTGTCTGGGGTCCCTGTAGTGGTGGACACACTGCTGTTTGACGTGTCCTGGGGACAGTGGCATGGGCCCACTGGATGGGTGCTGTGGTGGTGTTTCCTGAGGGGGAAGGCTCTGTGGTGGGTTGGGACTGTGGCAGGGTAACCGACTGTCCAGAGCTCCCTGAAGGGCCAGGTTGGTCATCGTGATCCAGGCGTGCAGAGCTGCTGTCATCACTGTGGGGGATCGGATGTTGCTGGCAACTCCTCTCCGGTGATGTTGAGTAGGGGTCCTGTGGGGATTAAAATGCAGTCTTATTGAATCTGCGTGTGCCATCTTGTGCATGGGTGTGTTTCCCTGTATGGTTATGATTGCCATGTCAGCTTTGCCTTGTGTGCGTGGTGATTTTGTGGGCTAGGTGATTCTCTCTAATGGCCATGCTGTGGTGATGGGTGTCAATGCAGGTCTGTGATGGGGGTCCATGGATTGATGTTACATGCAGGGCTTGGTATGGGGATGGGTGGGTTGTGATAGTGAGGTATATGTGAGGTGGTGGAGTTATGGGGGTGAAGAAAGGGGTAGGAGTATGTGATGGCATGCAAGTAGGGTGGGGGATATAGTAGTAAAGATTTGACTCCACAGAACACACCTTCCCCCCTAGGTCGTTCCACCTCTTCTTGATGTCATCCCTTGTTCTGGGGTGCTGTCCCACGGCGTTGACCCTGTCAACGATTCTCCGCCATAGCTCCATCTTCCTAGCAATGGACGTCTGCTGCACCTGTGATAAGAATAGCTGTGGCTCTACGCGGATGATTTCCTCTACCATGACCCTTAGCTCCTCCTCTGAAAACCTGGGGTGTCTTTGAGGTGCTATGCATGTGGTGTAAGTGATATGTTTGAGGATGTGTGGAGTGATGTGTTGTGGTGTGTGCTGTGAGGTGTGTGGATGGTGTATGGGTGATGGTGTTCTGTGGCTCAGATTGAGTGGGTTCTCCTGGCTTGTGTCTATCTGTGTTGACCATTATTTTTTTTTAAAGGGTTGTGGGTAATGTTGGTGTGTGTTTTATAGTGGTCTCAGTGTGTGGGTGTGGTGTGTGTATGTGTGTCAGGTGTGTGTAGTTTGAATTGTCCAATGTGGTGATGTTTTGTAAATGTGTGGGTATTTTGAGCTCGGCAGTGTGTACCGCCAATGGTTTACCGCGGTTGAAAGACCGCTGCGGTGATTCATGGGTCCTGATACTGTGGGCATATTTGAGTTGGTGTAACGGTGTGGGTTTTGCTACTGCCAATTTATCACTGACCTTTGGTCTGGTGGACTTGTGTGGATTTCTGTATAGTGGCAGATTTCTCAGTGTGGGTCATAATACCCGTAGCGGAATACCACCGTGGTCACGGTATGTTGCCGGCTATCAACACAGCGGTAGGCAGCATTTACCACCAGGATTGTAATGAGGGCCTTAGTGTTTTCAGTTGGTTCCTTTAATTAGATACTTGAGTAACATAGCTAAGGATAATGACATTGTGTTAGTTAGAGGATTCTTTGGGCCTACACTAACTTTTGGATCGGCTTATGCTTACAGGAATAATCTGACATGCTTGCTTACACCTTTAGAGAAAAGCTTCTTAGACCACACCGATGACAGGGACAAGGCATTAATGGAAACATTAGAAAAAGGCAAGGAAAAGGGGATTTCTGCAAATGATTATGCTGATAGAACATTTTCAAAACAAGGAAAATTTGCTTTAGATGTGCAACACGTAGGGAAGCTTTGTGTACATAGGCCTAAATCTCACACTGACACTTTGGGGGTCATTACGACCCTGGCGGTCGGTGGAGAAACGGCGGTCTTACCGCCAACAGGCTGGCGGTCCATGGTCATCTGCCACTTCTCCGTTCCGACCGCCAGGGCAGGGATGACCGCTGGGCTGGAGACTTGGGTCTCCAGCCCGGCGGCCGTCACAATACCGCCAGCGGTATCATGACCCGGCTGACCACCATGGATTTCATGGGGTTTGAAACCGCCATGAAATCCATGGCGGTAAGCACCATCAGTGCCAGGGAATTCCTTCCCTGGCACTGATAGGGGTCTCCCCCACCCCCACCCGAGTCCTTCCCCTACACCCTCCACCACCCCTGCCACCCCCAAAGGTGGCACGACCCCCCTCCCCACCCAACCCCCAACATTACCTTACACATACACACCCGACACGCACGCAGGCACCATCAACACACATACCCGCACACACATCAACATACATGCCAACAGCCACAAACACAGTCACACGCACACACCCACATTCAGACATACACGCACACATCCATACAGACATCCATACAGACATACACGCACTCATTTCCAAACACACAACACCCCTGCATGCATACACGCACTCACACCCCCCCTCTACATACACACACCCCCATGCACGCACACAACACACAACAGCCCCCCACCCCCCTCCCCTAACGGACAATCAACTTACCTGGTCCGTTGATCCTCCGGGAGGGGATGGGATCCATGGGGGCTGCTCTGCCACCACCACCACCAAAAGACCGCCGAGGTAAAAATGACCCCCTTTATTTGTGGGAACGAGTGAATGCAGACATGTGTTTTTGTTTTGGAGTAAATGGACATTTATGTTGAATGGACAGGATCCCGCTATTCCTGTGTTATATTACATCTGTGGTCCTAACTCTTATCAACGCCTTCCTAAGGGATGGTATCGTACTTGCTACTTGGGAATAGTTTTCCCAAAGATCTTTCAACTTGATGACTTAAGGAAATTCCAGAAAATGACAGAAATACATCATACTAGACAGAGGAGGGAGTCTCCTTCTGGTATTGTGGGTGATATATTTGGAGCAATAATACCTTCAGTGGGAGTTGTTCTGAATTTGATAAAGATTCGAAGGTTGACTACTATTGTGGAGAACATGCTGACAAATTTTTCAGGAGCCATACTCCTGATAGATACTGAATTAGCTGCTGAAAGAGCTATGACGATTCAGAACCGCCTTGCATTAGACATTATTTTAGCAAAGGATGGCAGAGTTTGTAAAGTGATTAAATCTAGACATTGTTGCTCATTCATACCTGATAACAGGAAGGAATTAGAAGCTTACTTACTAATCTGACTAATGAAAGTACTGATTTAAAAGAACTGAAGGAACCAGGTGTTTGGGAAAAGGTTGGTAAGGGATTTTCTTCAGTGGGAAATTGGCTCAGAAACATTGGAAAAGGGATTCTATAGAAAATATTACAAGGGATACTAATTGTTGTGGTTTGCCTAATTGGAATATGGGAAATATGTAAATTGTGTAAAAGAATCAAAGTAAAGAATTCAAAGTGTAATCAGAGGAGGGAAGAAAAGAAAAGGGAAAAATTATTTAGAAGAAATCCACAAAGGGAAAAAGAAACTAAAGAGTTTGAAATGTTAGAATTATAGCTGATGGAAATTTGTGTGATGACATATTTAGTCATCAGAGGAGGGGTTGTTAGAGCAGAAGTTTAACTGAAAATATTAATGAACATTCATATATTTTGAGTAACAGATTTGCGTAGAAAATGTAATAATCTAGAAAATAATGCCCAGGTGAAGTGGTTATCAATGTTTACGAAATATACTTATTAATGCCTTATTAAAATGAAATGTTGAGCTTACGTTTGAAAAATGTAGTAATACATCATATTTAGGGTTATGCATTATGTATTAGCTTTACTAATCAAAGTCTTTAACTTAGTGGAAGTCTTGGCCTAGTAGCACGGTCTCATGTCAAACTGTATTTCTTAAACGTTTAATAAAATGTGTTCTTAGAGAGCTGAAATGTGATTTTCAATCGTGCTGACCTAATGCATTCAAAACTAAAAGTATTTTCATGAGAACTGCTTACTAGTTGATGCTGTTCCTGTTGAACGTAATATTGTAAATGTAACATGTGCTAGACTGACTTTCTCAGTTTCAAAACAATGGAGACACTGACTGGAGTATAAGCTGCAACAATATTGTTACCTGATGAGCCGGATGGATGAGGACTTTTCAAGAGAACCAATCATAAACATGTGAACCGTGAATGAGTAGAAACTGCAGATTCAAAGTTTTAGTTTTATTGGACAAAGTAGGAACATACGATCCCTCAACCAATAGGGAATTGGGAAGTAGTTTTAGGAGATTTAACTTAACAGGACTGCACGGAAAAGAACTTATCATTGTGACTTGTCATTGCGACTTGCCACCTGCTATTGCACAGTTGCCTTTTGCCTATTATGCATTTTGAAAAGAGATGTGCTTAACTTTAATGCTTTAAAGACTTTGCTATTTTTCCTGAACTTGATGCCGAGACCTGATGCCTTGCTGACTAGACTGATGTCCTGATGACGAAGACTGTTGCCGCATGTTGATCCGTTCTGAGGATAGGTATTAACACCTAAAATTATGTTTGCCGGGATTGCTTGATTTGCTTTCTAGGTACCAACCGCCCTATTTTTATAGAGCCATAGCTAGATGTTTTCTAAATTTGCTTGTCTAAATTATTTTGCATGAAGCCCAACATGCTAGTTCTAATCTGGGGTTAGATAGAATCCTTCACTAATGACAATCAAGATTTGGAGTAACATTTGATGTCTTTCCTTTGTTGAATCTAAATGTATGTGATATGGTTTGCACAGTTGTTCTTATTATTATTTGCACAGTAACTTTGGAACGTGTACTTGTACAAGCTTTGATTAGATTTCTTTAGAAGGTTCGGGCAGCCAATGCTGTTCTTGTATGTCTATCATTTGATATTGAGATTAATTTACGTGACCTTGGCATTGTTAATATAGGGAAATAAATATTCAAACTTTTAAAAAGGTGTGGTTATCCTTGACTGCAAGGTCATGGTGTGTGAAAATCACTGACTCCAATTGATTATTGATTACTAATGTTATTGATTGATCTTGATTATTGATTTGCATGTACTGGATCTATGATGGGAACATCTTAAATGCAGTCAAAAGGTTCATCAACCTATTCCCGTCCCCTTGTAAGTTTACTTACCAAGGTCAGGGACGCCAACAACACCTCTAACACCACTATTGCCACCAACCTTGAACAGGGAGTGAAAAACCTCAAAGCATGGATCACCAATTACGTCAACAGCATCGTTCCCATCAAGAGCAACATTCAGACAAAATCCTCCAAAAAGGCCAGCTGGTACACCCAAGAACTCAGAACAGCGAAACAAGACAGCAAACAGCTGGAGAAGAGATGACATGCCAGCAAGGACACCTCTGAAGGAGCAGCCTTCAAGACCTCCCTCAACCTGTACCACCACCTGCTGAGAGCAACAAAGAAGACAGCCTTTGCCACACACATCAAAACCAGCACCAACAACACCAAGGAACTTTTCAACATTGTTGAGGAATTCTCCAAGCTGGCTGCCAGAAAAAACAATATCACACCCTCACAGGAGCTGTGTGACAACCTTGCCCACAACAAGATCACAACCATATACAGAAACTTTGAACCCCAAACCACACCTACAGACTTTCTCGACAGATACACCTCTACCGTAATTGACTCGAACCACATACTGACCACCTGGATCATCCTCCCCCAGCCAAGACATCACCTCCACTATAAAATCGATGCACTTGGGAGCTCCCACAGACCCATGTCCGCACTACATCTTCAGCCTTGGAAACCTCATTGCCACCCTCGCACCCGACATCGTGTTCCTCCCCAAGACCTGGCTCAACCCCACATCCTCCCCACACATTGCCACAGTGATCCCTGATGGATATAAAATCACTCACTAGGACCGCACCAACAAGCTGGGAGGAGGTACAGCCATCATCCACAAAGAAACCAAACAGTGCACCACCACCGACAACAATACAGTCCCCATGGAACATCTCAACTTCAAGCTCCACATGTACAAGCCAACCATCAGAGGCACCCTTGTATACGAACCCCCAGACCCACGCTCCAGCTTCTACAACACCATTGCAGACTTCATTGCACCCCTTTGCCTTATACTTCAAGGACTACATCTTCCTCAGTGACCTAAATTACCACATTGAAGACAACAACACTGCACACCTCCTCAGCAGTATGAGCAGCCTCACACTGACCCAGATCATCCACGACCCTACACACAATGCAGGACACATTCCGGACCCCATTTTCACCTCCAGCAACTGAGTCAACTACAGCCACGTTACAGAACTCACATTGAGCGATCACTCCATTGTCTGCTTCAGCATCTCCAGCCCCTGCACCTCCACCCCCAAGATGACCAGCGCCCCCCACTGGTGGTTGAACAAAATCTCAGAGGCCAGATGGGTGGATGCCCTCAACACCTCCAACACTACTACTGCCACCAACCTCAAACAGGTAGTGAAAAACCTCATTGCCTAGATCACCAATTTCATCAACAGCATTGTTCCTATCAAGAGCAATATCCAGAGAAAATCCTCCAAAAAGGTCAGCTGGTACAGCCAAGAACTCAGAACAGCAAAACGAGACAGCAAACAGCGGGAGAGGAGATGACATGCCAGCAAGGACACCTCCGACAAAGCAGCCTTCCAGACCTCCCTCGACCTGTACCACCGCCTGCTGAGGGCAGCAAAGAAGACAGCCTTTGCCACACGGATCGAAACCAGTGCCAACAACACCAAGGAACTTTTCAACATTGTTAAGGAATTCTCCAACCTGGCTGCCAGCGAAAATAACATCACACCCTCACAGGAGCTGTGTGACAACCTTGCCCACTTCTACCACAACAAGATCGCAATCATATACAGAAACTTCGAACCCCAAGCCATACCTACAGACTTCCTCGACAAATACGTCTCCACCGTAATTGAGCCGAACCACATACTGACCACCTGGGTCATCCTCCTCAGCCAGGACATCACCTCCACCATAAAATCCATGCACTCGGTAGCTCCCACAACCCATGCCCACACTACATCTTCAGCCTTGGAAACCAAAGGATCAACCAAAAACTCACCACCCTGAGCAACACCTCCATCAACACTGCAACATTTCCCAACACCTGGAAACACACCAAAGTCAGACCACTACTCAAAAAACTCTCCGCAGAACCAAGCAAACCCAAAAACTACCGGTCAATTTCCTTGCTCTCATTCCCAGCATAGGTGCTGGAAAAGATCATCAACAAGGAATTCATGACATACCTGGAGCAGAACCAACTACTCGATGCCTCCCAATCTGGCTTCCACAGCAATCACAGCACCGAAACTGCTCTGATCGCAGCCACCTATGACATCTGGCCCCTCCTCGACTGAGGACAAACAGCAGCTTTGATCCTCCTCAACCTCTCTGCAGCCTTGGACACCATATCCCACCACATGCTGATCGAAAGACTTCACAGCATCAGCTTCCAAGGGGACACGCTCACATGAATCACCTCCTTCCTCACCGGAAGAACCCAGAAGATCTACCACCCACCCATCATCTCTCAACCCAGGAGGATCACCTGTGGTGGCCCCCAGGGCTCATCCCTCAGCCCCACTCTCTTCAATGCCTGTATGACCCCCCTGGCCAACATCGTCAGATCCCACGGTCTCAACATAATTTCCTAGACAGATAACACCCAACTCATACTCTCACTCACCGACAACCCCGCCGCCACCAGAACCAGCTTCCACAGATGCATGACAAATGTCACTGGTTGGATGAACAACAACTGCCTGCAGCTGAACACAGACAAGACAGATGTACTGATCTTTTACGACAGCAGTAACACATGGACTCCTGGTGGCCATCAGACATATGACCCACACAGAAATGGAGGACGCTTCTTCTCTCACGTTGCAGCAAAAACCTAGAACAGCCTCCCCACACACCTCTGCAACATCACCTCACTTCTGGAATTCCAATGGGTCTTTAAGACCTGGCTGTTCGAATAAGCCTCAGAGACCTGCAAGCGTCTGGATACCCTGTTGAATGATTAGCCGCGTTTTATAAATCCTGATTGATAGCTCAGCATGTGCTCAAGGCAGGAGCTCTAAACACATAAGCATCAAGGTCATTTATAGACATCCATCCACATATACATCCACCTGGCCACATGCACACTCACAGACAAGACCTATCTATACATAGATACATTCATACACAGGCTTGCACTATTGATGGCGTGATATACTTGTTCTGTAAGGGAGAGAGGTTTTTACTGAAACTGTCTCTCTCATGTTTTGCAGCATAAATCACACCCACTGTTATATACCTCTCTGTAGCTGCCATGAGAGGCATCTAACTGTGGATTATAGCTACGATTGTGAGCATTCAGTGGGTGTCCCCATCCTCTTTGAAGACCTGCAGGAGGGGTTGCCACCTTCCTCATAGAACAATACTGGACATTTCTTGTCTGCTGAGGATATGGAGGGACACAAAGTGCAGTGCATAAAACTCTCTGTCTTCTTTTTCTTCAACATATCAATTATGCCTCCATTTTCATTAGAAATATTTAGGAACAGTGTAGACAATTCTAAAAAATTTTGATGTGTTTTCATCTTGTTGTTGCTGCTTTACATTTCAAAGGGAAAATATTGCTTTGTTATGATTTTCATGATTTGTTTTTATCTACTTCTGCATGGAAATACTAGTCAGACCAATGGTCAACAGTTTCAATCCTCTTAAAGAAGTTGGATGTTTAATGTACCTGCACCAGACCATTACATATAATATTATATCTCATGTTTGAGGATTACTTAATATAGTTTAGGGATTTATGCTTCTGTTACAGATATTCTTGTGTAACCTTTGATTCAACTTATTCCATTCCCATTGAGTCTACCCAAAAGACCCCTCATTATCTGCTGTGCATACGGTAGTGGTTTGGCAGCTGATTTGGAGTTGGTGTCTCCCATCCTTTTCCTGCATTACCTGATTCTAAGTCATTGCATTGTGTTGTCCCTTCACATGCCAGTCAGTGAGGGGACAAATCCTGGGGCAATCAGTCAACCAAAAGGCATCAAGATACTTCAGTTTTTGCTAGATCAGTAGGGCATCCAGCTCATGCTGCGCACTAACATATCTTCCTAAAACAAAAGTACACATTAGACACAATTCCTGACACTATTTTATACACAATACAGGCTAAGGGCCTGATTTAGAGTTTGACAGAGGGGGTTACTCCATCACAAATGTGATGGATATCCCATCTGCTGTATTATGATCCCATTATATCCTAAGGGGATCGTAATACGGTGGAAGGGATATGCAGGGTATATGGCGGACGGGAGCCACATTTGTGACCGAGTAACCTGTCTGCCAAACTCCATATCAGGCACAAAGCCATACAGATATCTAAGTTACACTGTATGAATGATATTGTATCATCAATGTACTTATCCATTGTTAAAAGGTTAGATTAAACCTACCAAATCCATTAACAGTTAGAATGGTATCAATACCATGGAATTAGAAAAGGTAGCAACAACCATTTAAAGCCAAACAATGCACAGCTGTTTATCACAGAGGAAGAAAGCCAACTGTAATCTTCTTCAGCACACAAATCCCCAGCTATTGTCTTCATATATTTAAGTCTGTGACACAATTTCTATATTTTCTATTAAAATGGAAAAATAATGAGATATGACTGCTTACTTCCTATGTGGATCACCACAGTGCCTGGATACCCTTATGTGTGACAAGCAGCGCTCTACAAATGTACCTTGCATTACATTACACAGTGGAGTGTTATGATCCAGGTATTTTAAATCTAGAGTTTTATGAGCCTTGTGTCACTTGCTCGCTGCTAGGTATTCTGTACCATTTTTACCAATTCACTTAGCCTGCACTCCCTGATTCCTCCCTTATATTCACACAAGGTTGCCTGCTCAACCTAAGCTACAGAGCTGCCCATCCTAAGCCTGCACTGTGGTCTTAGATATGGGCTTATGCTAGCCTGCTCTCCTTGGCCTCTCTGCCCTACGTTGCTGTGAGGAGGAATTAGACTAGAGTGTACAACATAATCCAGACTAATTTACTGAGGCCCCACTCTGAATAGCCTTACTGTTCCAAATAACTGAAAACAAATACCCCTAAACCTGTCCATTAAAATTGTCCACTGGCCCCACTCCACTCTATCCTTTTTATTTAGGTGATGCAGGTTGGGAAATCATACACTCACACCCCTAACATTGTTCACTAAGGTAAGCCCCGTGTGAAGAATACAGCAATACTGTTGAAACTCCTCTTAATTGTCTACTTTTCTATTTCCACTCTTCATTCCCTTCTTCATTTCTCGTCCCTCCCATTTGCTGTTTTCCGTATTTCCCTTCTCCCCATCCTTTCTCTTGCATTCTATTATACCTTCTTTTCTCTGCTCCACCGGTCTCTCTTCACTAACCTCCATTTATCTTACCTACACTCTCAGTGGGTTCTTTTTATTCTTTTTCAATCTTTCTCTTTCCTTTCTCACATTTCCTCTTTTCCCTTACCCAATCATTTTTCAATACTCTCTTGCAGCCTTTCTCTGTCTCCATTCTCTCCCTTCACCTTCATGGCTCTGATTATTATCATCTGGCATCACCTATTTTCCGTTTGTTTCAATATTTACATTCTTCTTTTCTTTCGTTTCCTTGCTATTCTTTTCAAATTCTGTTTTCTATTATTTTCATTTTCTTTCATATCACCTTTCCCTTCTTCATTTCACTTTCTTCCCACTTTCGTTTTCGCTTTTCTTTCCAGTCTTCAATGGTCTTTCCATCCTTCACTTCACACCTATCCATCTTTTCACCCTTTCTTTTTGCCTTTCCTTTCTATCCACCTTCTACTCAAGCCGTTTCTTTTTTCCTTTACCCCTCTCTCACTCCATTCGCACTCACGTGCTTCTCTATCATTCTTTACCCGTTCCTTCGTTTTTATTTCTCGAATATCTTGGCCTTGCTCTCTTGTGAGGCACTTTCTCACACTACTCTTTCTCCTCATGATGCAATGTCTCCTTTCATATCCCTTCTATCGTATCCCTCTCGTGATCACATTATTTCTTCCCCACTGCCCCCACTGGGTATATCATCATTGTGGTGTAACCCCAGGGCGTGTTCTCTTTCTCCTGGTCCCGGGCTGCTCACGTAACTTTAAGGACTGGGCGTTTGAAGCTGACAAAGCGCTTGCATCCCATTCAGTGTCTCTAGGGCTCTCCTCCGGCTGAGGAACCAAGAACCAGATGGAGGCACGTCATCTGGAATCCATGGCATATGGATTCCAGATGACATGGCTCCTTATATGACCCGGGCGGGGATGTACTGTACTTGCAAATAAAAACAAGCATTTGCAATAGGTCTTGCATTTACCATAGCTAGAGCTACTGGCGTTGTTAATGCCCAATTGGACTTTTCTTGCCACACCAATTGGGCAGCCCCGCCTTATAATTTAGTCCAGTGGTTCCCAACCTTTTGATTTCTGTGGACCCCCACTTTAACATTAATGGAACCCAGGGACCCCCACTGAATCATCATTAGAATTCGGGGACCCCTGCCTGAGTCATTACTGGTAGCTGGGGACCTAATTTGTCAATATTTGTTAATATTTTAAATTTTCTAGGCTTTCGCGGACCCCCTGAGCAGGCTTCGCAGACCCCCAGGGGTCCCCGGACCACAGTTTGGGAACCACTGATTTAGTCCTTTCCTGCCACATAATTCCAGCGGCCCTGCATATAAATAAAGCACTTCCATTTACCTTCTTCCTAGTCTCCTTTTCTTGCCACATAATTTAGTTATCCTTGTCGCATATTTCGAGAGGCGCTGACAATGGGTTACAAATACAAAGCAGGTTCTATTCATCGTCAACGGGCAGAGACCCTCAGTTAATAATCAACCACAAAACAAGGGAATGAGATGCAGGTGCTGTAAGCAACAGCAGGCACGAAAATCCTCATGACATTCAGCATTCTTTCGCAGTGGCTATGAACAGCAAAAAGGGAGACCTGGGTGGGAAAGAACTAGTAGTATATAGGAATGTTTTCGTTGTAGAATAATGCGTAAGAAAACGTGAACGAGTATCTCAGTACAAGTCGGAGTTCAGTATCCGGAACAGGGTGACAACGGATATATGTAAAATTACACACACACACTTATGAGAAACCCAGAGTGTTATGTTTTAATAATCCTAATATACTTTATATTAACACTTTCATCAAAGAGTAATGAAGTAAAACACTTTTAAATAAACGTTAGTGAATTCAGCAGTCACAGGTTTAGATAGTCTTATTGTTCGAAAAATCTATCTGAATAAACAGCAAACAGAAAGTGCAAACACCCACATATAAGGTCCAAGTTCAGCAATTTAGTAAGATGCAAAAATAGAAGACCCATAATGTACTGCTAATGTCATGAAGAGACAAGTGGCTGCAACGACCATCTCTCCTAGACAAACCTAGAACACGCAGACATCATAATTAATTAACAATTCTACCTACAGAAAGACTTAAGGGGGCGGCGTAAAATAGAAATCCTTACGAGAAAAGTACAGTCACAATGCCAAACACGAGTATAACTTAAGTATTCAACACATTCCTTTACACAGTAGTTGTGAGTTTCAGTAAATCTAGCTTGCTTCACTGTTTTAACAATTTAAGTCGGGTATGTGACAGAAAGATTCCTGAGCAGTTGCCCTCTTCCGCGATAAGAATGAGCAGTTGCCCTTTGTTCTGCTGGTAACTGTACTTCTAATGTGAACCGAGCTGTATTATGCTCATCAGGGAGGATCGTGACAACTGTGGTAGCACAACCACCCAGAGATTGTTCTAAAGTAAAGATTATTGGCACCCTGCGTACGTGATTAGGGCGATATCTCTCCAAACACGTGCGTTAACCCTATAAAAAAACATTGTGACCCCTCTAGTGAATTTCGGTCGTGGTGTAGATAAATAGTAAATTTTGGGCACCCGGCCTGCCCTCTGCTCGGTATTTTAGAAGTAAAGATGCAAAAGGCACCTTTAATTCCCTGCAAACTGCCTCGTCACTATGATATAGAATTTTTTGTTCTGGTTAAATTGCACGTTCAATGGACGCACTGTTGCATCAGGGTAACACACTTTAGTAAAAAGCACTTTTCACCCAAATCAGCAAAATAAAGGTCTGTCCCTAGTATTATTATTGGAAGGAGATAACATGGGTTTTCCTGGCAAAAGGCCATCAACAGACAACTAACCCGCTTCCTGGAGGAGTCCGCACCCTGGACCCTTCCCAATCCGTATTCCGCAGCAACCACAGCACTGAAACTGCCCTCATCGCCACCACCAACGACATCAGAACCATACTGGACAGCAGCAAAACCGCAGCCCTCATCCTACTGGACCTCTCGGCCACATTTGACACCGTCTGCTACCACACCCTATGCACACGCCTCAGCAATGCTGGAATCCGCCACAGAGCCCTGGACTGGGTCACCTCATTCTTCACCGGCAGAACCCAGAGAGTCCACCTCACCCCATTCCACTCAGAGGCCACCAAAATCATCTGCGGCATACCCCAGGGTTCGGCCCTCAGCCCGACCCTCTTCAACGTCTACATAGCCCCGCTGGCTAACATCGGCCGATCCCACAACCTCAACATCATCTCATACGCCGACGACACCCAGCTGATTCTCTCCCTCACCAAGGACTCCGGCAGGACCTACCTCCACAAAGGAATGAAGGCCATCACCGAATGGATGAAGAGCAGCTGCCTCACACTCAATTCCGACAAGACGGAAGTCCTCATCTTCGGCTCCACTCCCACCGCATGGGATGACTCCTGGTGGCCAGCCACTCTTGGAACCGCTCCAACTCTCACTGACCACGCACGCAACCTATGATTCATCCTGGACCCCTCACTATCCATGACCAAACAAGTCAACGCCATCTCCTCCTCCTGCTTCAACACCCTCCGCATGCTCTGAAAGATCTACAAATGGATACCCACTGAAACCAGAAGAACAGTCACCCAAGCCATTGTAAGCAGCAAACTGGACTACAGTAATGTCCTCTACTCAGGAACCACAGCCAAACTCCAGAAAAGGCTGCAACGCATCCAGAATGCCTCCGCAAGCCACATCCTGGACATCCCCCGCCACTGCCACATCACAGACCACCTGAAAAAACCACACTGGTTCCCAGTCAACAAGAGAATCACCTTCGAACTCCTCACCCACGCTCACAAAGCACTGCACAACACCGGACCAGAATCCCTCAACAGACGAGTCTCCTTCTACACCCCGACCCAGCATCCCCGCTCCACCGACCTTGCCCTCGCAACTGTCCACGCATCTGCAGAACTACAACCAGCAGTAGATCATTCTACCTTGCTGCCAAAACGTTGAACACTCTTCCCACCCACCTGCGCCAGACCAAAGACTTCCTTACCTTCAGGAAACTTCTCAAGACCTGGCTGCTCGGGCAGTAGCAGTACCCCACCCACACCTTTTCCCACTTCATCTCCTCATCTCCTCAGCGCCTGGAGACCCTCATGGGTGAGTAATGCACTTTTCAAATCCCTGATTGATTGATTGATTGATTGGGTCTGCACTGGTAAACAAGCATCTTTTTACCTGACACTCACCTATAATCTCCTACTGAAGGACCAGCAAAAGAGGCTTCAACCCAGACCAGGAAGTTTCTTAGCAGAGTCAATTCTATGTCATGACCGGAGGCTTCGGATTATGCTTTCTCTTTCTTTATTGAGAAAATACAGCAGCCAATCAACATTAATCAACTCAAAAAATGACATATCAAAACAATCCTGGGAGTCCATAGTGCCCAATCCCAGGCCTGCACTCCATATAAATGTCTTTGTCTCTTTAGACCTTCCTCTTTCTTTGCTGATTGCATCCAAAAGCTAAGTACTCGTTCGTTTATTATTGTGAGTTTATTGCATTGGATTATTTGCTTCGGCCGGGGAGTGGGAGCATGGATTGAGCGGCGTTCATTTGGGGAGTTTCCCTCTTACTCAACACGCCTTCGCACTCGCCGACCTCATTTTCCAAAACTAACCCCGGATCGGCTGTGTTGAGTGATAACCATAGTTCCTTAATTGACAGGGGGAAGTGGAGTGTCTGTGCTGGGCTCTCTGTTTTTTCTCCCGTTTTGGGTGTGTGTTGCTGTCCTCTGGTGGAGGACAGCCGGAGATTCCCTTGTGTGCAGCGCTACTCGAGAAACTTTGTGCTTCCCCTTTTGAACAGCCGACGGGGCACATAAACGGTGCAGGGCTTTACACCCCCCCATTGCACTCCTTCATCTCCTCTTGTCTGCTGACATGGCGTACTACTCTGATGAGAAAGAATATTTTCAGGATGAGGCATTAAGGCTTTGAAGCCTTTTACGGACAGAGAGAATTGTTCGGACATTCCCCCTCCGAGACGATGGCTAGAGAAAGTCAGATTTCTGATATGGGCCTCGCCCCAAGAGCCTCAGTCTGGACTTTTTCCTCCGCAGAAATGTTTTCACAGAAGGCTTCTTCGGTCCTGAAGGATCATGAATACGGCCCTGGAGTTTCTTCTGACCCTCCTGGCCTTTTTTTGGCTTCTGCTCCTTCGCCTATGGAGGTTTCTCACTCCTCTGCTTCACAGTCTTCAGACTCGAACCAAGGGTTAAGCAGTGCCAAACGGTCTCGCAAACGTAAACTTAAAACTTATCATACCGCACTTGACACTGTAGTCCAAAAGAACCTGTTTTGTGATCCTGAAAATATCATTTATCCGAGACCTACAGAATGGGCACCCTCGGTTGAGGTGGAACATTATGTGCAGGAACGTTTACGCAAGAGCTTTGACAAGGACGTGCGTAATACTTTACGTTTAGAATGTCCTTGGCTGTCATTGCTGGGCAAGGTGGCGAACACCCCTGGAACTGGACTCTAGTATTGCCACGTTCCTTAAGAAATATGCAAAAGACCTCAAGAAAGGTCTGGACAGAGAGCCTGGTAGGGTTGCCAGGACAAGCTCCTTGATATTTCTGGGCCCCTCACGAAGTTCCTGGAACTGGTAGTGCAAGCAAAGGAATCTGGTACTCTGTTGGACCCGGAGGCCATTCTTGAATGGGCGCAGAGGGCTATATGCCTTTTAGGGAACACAAACTGTGGCATATCCCCGGAACGGAGAAAATCCTTTCTTATGAGAATAGACGCTAAATTGGCCGAGTTGGCTCCTTCCGAGTCTGGAACCCTAGCAAATGGTCTGCTTTTTGTAGACAAATTTGTGAAGGACCTAGGTAAATACATCTCTACCTTCTCCGCACTTGATAAAGCCCAGAACTCCATGAAAAAGATGTTTAGCGGGGGCCTTTTTACTCGGGCCGGATGCTATAGAGGCCGAGCGCCAGGCAGAGGTTTTTATCAAGCCTCATCAAACTACTCCCACAGAGGACGCAGTTCTTATTGAACCAACTCATGATTCTACCCTGCCCGAAACTGGGGAGGCCATGGTCGCGCCCATAGAGAAGGTGGGAGAGGTGGTTTCAGTTCCACAGATGTCAGTGCATCAGGTGAGAGTAATCCCCTTTTCAGAAGTTGTTCTGTGGAGGGGATACAGTGGCATCTAGCCGCCAGGGAAAGTATTTCACAAGACCCATGGGTTTTGCAAACTGTTCAATGTTGCTGGATGGAGTTTTACTCCCCCCAAACAAGATGTTGCCACTCTCCCCCTACGGTTTTCCCAGTTAGAGAGCAATTTCATAGATGAAATACTTTCTTTGCTTCGCAAGCAAGCGGTTGTCAGGACGGTTCCCCACCTGTCAGGTTTTGTTAGCACGATCTTTTTGGTGCAGAAAAAAGGTGGGGGTTATCATCTAGTCTTAAATCTAAAGACATTCAATTCTTGGATAGTGTACCACCATTTCAAGATGGAGGGTGTCCACCTTCTATGAGACCTTTGCAGGAAAAGGATTGGCTTGTTCGGCTAGACCTCAAAGATGCCAATCTAACGGTGCCGAATTACGCTCCCCATCGTCGTTTTCTTCAATTTTGTTGGCGTGACCATTGGTACGAGTTCACAGTCCTTCCTTTCAGACTGTCCTCGGCCCCTTGGTGCTTCACCAAACTGCTAAGACCAGTGGTGTAATTTCTTTGAGAAAGAGGTGTTCGCCTTATCATATATCTCAATGACATCTTATTTATGGCCCAAACCAAAGACCTGGTTTTAGGGCACCTCTCGTGGACTGTTCAGCTTCTGCAAGATCTGGGGTTTCTAATAAATTCCGACAAATCGATAATTAATCCATCTCAATGTATAGAATTCTTAGGGTTCCAAGTGGATTCTATCAAAGCCCAATTGAAATTACCGCTAGCGAAAAAGCCTCAATCAAGAGAGAGTTACGGAGAGCCCTTTCCTTTCCGACTATATCCTTAAGAACCCCGGCTCACCTAGTAGGGCTTCTAGCTTCTTCTATCCAAGTGATTTTTCTGGGTCTGCTTCATTACCAGGCCCTTCAACGTATGAAAATATTGCATATGTGCAAAGGGTTATCTGGAGGCCAGGACAGAAATAGTTTGGTGTTTGGACCATATGGATGTGTGGAATGGCAAAGCCATTTTTGCATCCTCTCAGGAGCCAATGGGGCCCCAATGGGGCTGGGGAGCTCGGTGTAGAACAGTGTAGACATGGGGAGATGGTCTCCGGAGGAACTGAAACTTCACATCAATTGTTTGGAGCTTCTGGTGAGAGCTTTTGACATTCGATCCCTGTCTCCCCCTAAAGCCAGTTGTTGCACACTCTTGCGCATAGACAACGTATTGGCGGTGAGGTACATAACCCATCTAGACAGGACCAAATCTCAGGTTCTCGTGGAGATTGCGAAGGAATTTTGGCATTTTTGCATGCAACACCAAATCTCGGTGACAGCGGAGTACATTCGGGGTCACTCCAATGTGATAGTGGACTGGAACTCGTGTTTTTTTAGGGTTGGCAGTGACTGGATGCTTCACCACTCAGTCTTTCCAACTCTGATAAGACAGTGGGGCGTGTGCTCGACTGACCTTTTTGCGTCTCGGCTCAGTGCTCAGCTCCCTTGGTTTTACAGTTGGAGACCGGACCCTCTGGCTCTGGGGTCAGATGCCTTTCTCCAGGATTGGACCCGGAGTCTTCTGTATGCCTTCCCTCCGTTCTTCATGATTCAGAGAGTACTCTCTCATGTGAAGAGACAGAGGGCGGAGTTCATTCTGGTGACACCGCTCTGGAGAGCTGAGTCGTGGTTTCCAGTAGCGATGGTGCTCTCATGTGCCTCCCCGGTTCTAATTCCATTGTTCCCATCCTTGCTTCTGGATCCGGCGGGTTTCCCTCACCCACTAATGCTTCAGGGATTATTGTCCCTCATGGCATGGAGACTTTCAGGAAACCTTGGCAGATGGCAGGAATTTTGAGAGATGCTATGTTTTTCTTATCGCAATCTTGGGCTCCTTCCACCCATAAGCGCTATGAGACCTCCTGGAAGCGATCGCTGGGTTGGTGCAGTGAGTGGAGTGTTGATCCCTTGGGGGCCCACATCAGTGTGATCTTTAATGTCCTTTCAGATCTAGCCTCTCAATGTCTTGCATACAGGACCATTAATAATTGTAGATCAGCTATTTCAGCTGGACACCCTCATATTGAGGGTAGACCAGTTGGTGAACATCCTTTAATTTGTAAACTCTTACGAGGCATCTGCTTGGTTAGACCTCCTCAACCTAAATATTCTTTTTTGTGGGATGTTGATATTGTTCTGTGTTTTCTCAGAAACTGGCCATGTAACAAGGATCTTTCTCGTAAGCAATTTTCTGCCAAACACACGGTCCTCTTGTGTTTAATCTCATGTCGACGCGTGTCTGATGTGAACGCACTGGATTTAGCAGGTCGAGTATTTACTCCTTCAGGAGTTTCTCTTTCTATTTCTTAACGTACGAAAACAGCAACTAGGAGTATTTCTTATCCAGCTTTTCCCCATAATCAAAAATTATGTGTTGTAAAATGTTTAAAGGCATATGAGGATTGCACCAGAGAGGTTTGCAGTAATGCTCAAGGACAGTTGTTTATATCTATACAAAGTCCCTTTGCACCGGTCTTATCCGTCACTTTGGCCAGATGGGTTAAATGGCTTTTGGGGGAAACTGGTATAGATACTCCCAGTTTGGAGCACATTCAGTGCGCGGCGCCATGGCATCCAAGTCCTTTGGGGCGGGTTCTCGATTAGAGGATATCATAGCAGCTGCGGATTGGTCCTCTGACACTACGTGTAAGGTTTTCTATCACAAACCTATTGTGGCTGAAGGGTCTACCGTGGTGGATCAGCTTTGAACTAGCATAATCCAAAGCCTCTGGTCCTGACATAGAATAAAAAAAAATCTAGCTATCGCATCAAGAATTTTCAATTCTATTAAGTCCACGGAGGCGAGGATTATCCCACCCTTATTGTTATTATGATATTATTGTGATATTTACTGCAATCTTTGTGTAGTTACGTTCTATATGTTATGATTTTATGATATGCATAATGTATTTCTGATATACTTTATTTGTTCCCTCCCACAATTTATTCTTGAATCATTGCCAGATTATTGGTATATTTTCTTCTGTTTTAGGATCAGATAATTTAGGCGCATGAATTCTTCATATTTTTGTGGAGACCCGCCAGTTTGGACAATTTCTACAGTTGTTTTGCTTCGTTAGGACCTTGTAGAACTCAGTTGGAGATCAGGTTGTTTTGTTCTGATTATTTGCAAAGAAAGAGGAAGTACTAAAGAGACAGAGACATTTATATGGAGTGCAGGCCTGGGATTGGGCACTATGGACTACCAGGATTGTTGAGATATGTGTTTTTTTTGTGTTGGGTAATGTTGATTGGCTGCTGTATTTTCTCAGCAAAGAAAGGGAAAGCATAATCTTTGCCTCCCTGTCCTTAACCTCTTAGCAGCTCTGCCTCCCCCCCCCCCCCACCCCAGTGCTGAGCCCTTTTTGGCTATTAGGGGTAGTTCGCGCTTAGGCCTTCATAACTTTTTGTCCACATAAGCTATCCACGCCAAATTTGTGTCCTTTTTTCCAACATCCTATGAATTCTAGTGGTACCCAGAGTTTGGGGTTTCCCCTGGAGGAGACCAAGAAATTAGCCAAAATACAGTGAAAATTTTGTTTTTATCAAAAAGATGGGAAAAAAGGGCTGCCGAAGAAGGCTTGTGGTTTTTTCCCTGAAAATGGCATCAACAAAGGGTTTCTGGTGCTAAAATCACCATCTTCCTTCCTTTCAGGAACAGGCAGACTTGAATCAGAAAACCAAATTTTTCAACACAATTTTGGCATTTTACTGGGACATACCCCATTTTTACTATTTTTAATGCTTTCAGCCTCCTTCCAGTTAGTGACAGGAATGGGTGTGACACCAATGCTGGATCCCTGAAAGCTAAACATTTCTGAAAAGTAGACAAACTTCTGAATTCAGCAAGGGGTCATTTGTGTAGATCCTACAAGGTTTTCCTACCGAAAATAACAGCTGAAATAAAAATATATTGAAAGTGAGCTGAAAAAAACAGCCATTTTTCTCCACGTTTTACTCTGTAACTTTTTCCTGCAATGTCAGATTTTTTAAAGCAATATACCGTTATGTGTGCTGGACTCTTCCAGGTGCGAGGATATATAGGGCTTATAGGTTCATGAACATCCCTAGGTACCCAGAGCCAATAAATGAGGTGCACCTTGCAATGGTTTTCATTTTATACCTCGTATACAGCAATTCATTTGCTGAAATATAAAGAGTGAAAAATAGGTATCAAGAAAACCTTTGTATTTCCAAAATGGGCATAAGATAAGGTGTTGAGAAGCAGTGGTTATTTGCACATCTCTGAATTCCGGGGTGCCCATAATTGAATGTGAATTACAGGCCATTTCTCAAAAATATGTCTTTTTTACACACTATCTTACATTTGGAAGGAAAAAATGTAGAGAAAGACAAGGGGCAATAACATTTGTTTTGCTATTCTGTGTTCCCCCAAGTCTCCCGATAAAAATGGTACCTCACTTGCGTGGGTAGGCCTAATGCTTGTGACAGGAAACGCAACACGGACACATCACATTTTTACATTGAAATCTGACGTGTTTTTTGCAAAGTGCCTACCTGTAGATTTTGGCCTCTAGCTCAGCTGGCACCTAGGGAAACCTACCAAACCTGTGCATTTTTGAAAACTAGAGACCTAGGGGAATCCAAGATGTGGGTGACTTGTGGGGCTCTGACCAGGTTCTGTTACCCAGAATCCTTTGCAAACCTCAAAATGTGCCTAAAAAAACACTTTTTCCTCACATTTCGGTGACAGAAAGTTCTGGAATCTGAGAGGAGCCACAACTTTCCTTCCACCCAGCGTTCCCCCAAGTCTCTCGATAAAAATGGTACCTCACTTGTGTGGGTAGGCCTGGTGCCAGCGACAGGAATAGATCACACAATGGTCAATGTTGGTCCTTACATGAGGCAGCTATTGACCCTGGGGTGATCCATTCCTGACGCAGGCACTAGGTGTAGGCACTCAAGTGGGGTAGTGTTTTTATCAGGACAGGTGAGGAATCACTGGGTGGTAGGAATTTCGTGGATCCCAGCATATTCCTGTAGTTTGTGTGACAGGAATGCGAGAAAAATAGAGTTTTTATTCAACATTTCAGCTTTGCAGGGTATTCTGGGTAAGAAAACTTTGGGGAATCCACACAAGTCACACCTCTGTGGACTCCCCCGAATGTCTAGTTTCCAGAAATGTTTGGGTTTAGTGTGTTTCTCTATATGGCCGCCAACCCCAGGACCAAAAACACAGGTGCCTGCCTTACAAAACCAGTTTGTTTTGTGATAGATAACTGTGATGTCTCCACAATATGATTTGGGCGGTGGAATTTGGGGTTGAACTAAATTGGGGAGCTCCCAAGAGAGCACTCTCTCTCTCTGCTTGCCGCCGCATTCACCTGCTCTCTGGGTTGGGCTAACCCACTATTACCCCGTTGCACAAACTGTGCTTTCGAAGGGACAGCAGGACTGTCCTCATCACCTCCCTCATAATTTACTAGAAGAGGAGTTATCGAATGGGACTCCTCCAACTGAAAAATCACTCCCAAAGTCTGTGCCATTGTCCTATCCCTCAGATGCAGTCTCAGTATCTGATGTCTCAGTCTCTGATCCTATGTCAGAGCTGTCCTCTATAACCCGAGTGACGGCAGCAGTCATCCATCAAGATGCCATCGCTGCTATTGGCTAAACTGTTGCTCTAAAACACTAGCCTACGTAGACAGTCACAAAATCGATGGTGTGTGTGAGATACGTGCAACAGTAGAGGCCACCTTACCTGCGCTTCTTCCCTCAATCAGCACGTTCTTTCAAGACACTCAAAAAACACCTTATCACATACCATTCGTCCCAGTCTTTAGCACCTCCTGCGCCCAGTCCAACAATCATTATTGGTGCTCCCACTGCATCCTCCTCGGAGTCCCTCATTACCACCCAGCAAAAGTGCCCTTCATCTCTCCATAGCCGCTCTGCACCCCACACATACATTTCATTTGTATTATAGCGCAGGTAATGACTGACTTTACTAATGTACTCAGCTATTTACATAAAATACAGATTTGCTCTTTGCAGTAGGCATATAAACCTTCTTTATGGCACTAAAACTGCCACTAGACAAAAGGGAAACCACACATGTACTGACAAAAGTGATTTTTATATATATATATATATACATCTATCTCTCTCTCTCTCTCTCTTTCTCTCTCTCTCTCTCTCTCTCTATATATATATATATATATATATATATATAGATCTATCTATAGATATATCTATGTAGATAGATATAGCTACATAGATATATCTATATATATAGATCTATATATATATATATATTTTTAGTAGTTGTATGGTTTCCTTGGGGGCCAAAATGGCCCCCAGGGAAACTCTACAACAACAAGAACTAAAAATTGCCCCCACAGGGGGTCGCCCTGCCCACGGGCGACCCCCCTGTCCATTTCTTTTCCTTTATTTATTATTACGAGTTCCATAGGATATAATGGACTCGTAATTCGGCTGGCGAGATATCCGTCACATTTGGGACGGATTAACCCTCTCCGCCGAAGTCGTAATCAGGCCCTTCCTTTTTTACTTAATTTGCACAATGCAGGTTGTTGGTGGTGCATTTGTCCAGTTACTTTTCATAGGAAGAATCATGGCTAGCCGCAGGGTGACTGCTCAGCAGGTATTCTTTTTGAGTCATCTTCTGACCATGATTATGAGACTGACTGCATCAGAGGCAGAGGAGGAAGTGCAAGATTCTGGCAGTGAATTTTCTATCCGAGCGGAATCATCTGATGATGAAGCCACTCTCAGTGCAGATGAAGTGCTGGTTTTAGAGGAGGACACTGATGTGCCAATAGTGAAGCAGCATGGGGCTGAAAGGCTTCCCATTGGAAGACCTGAACTTGGGGTTGTATCAAACATGGAGCAGCCAGAGTTGCCTGCCTTTACTGGTCTCCCAGGATGTAGAGTGTATACAGAAAACTTTTTGCCTATCAATTTATTTCAGTTGTATATGGACGATGTATTTTTGGAAGAGATTGTTGAGCAGACTTATTTGTATGCTGAGCAGTATTTGAGGGACAACAGTGCCAGACTTAGACCACACTCTGGAGACAGCCGGTGGATTCCAACAAATCTGGAAGAGTTGAAAAGTAATTGGGTTTAACTTTTTTGATTGGGTTGATAAGAAAACCGTCACTGTCTTCATGTAGCTCTACGAGTCCCTTGATGGCAACGCCAAATTTCCTGCAACTATGACTCGTAATCGGTATTTGCTTCTTCTTCGGATGCTGCATTTTGTTGATAATGCTTTAGCCTTGCCACAAGATCACCCTGATTCTGACCGTCTTTTTAAGATTAGGCCTGTCCTTGATCATTTTGTACATCGGTTTTCAGAGGTATATGTTCCAGGGAAAGAAATAGCTGTGGACGAGTCCTTGGTCATGTTCAAGGGCTGTTTGGTTTTTAGGCAGTAGATTCCTAGCAAGAGGGCACGGTATGGAATTATGATGTGTAAGCTGTCTGAAAGTAGTACAGGATATGTTTATAGTTTTTGGGTCTACACTGGTAGTGATTTCAGTATTGACTCCCCTGGTTGGAGTTAGTGAGAAAAATTTGGGTGAACTTGGTAGACAACTGTTTAACAAAGGTCATCATTTGTACCTAGATAACTTCTACACTGGAGTGCAGATGTTCAGGGAATTGTTCAAAGTGGACACTGTTGCTTGTGGCACAACTCACTCAACCGTAAAGGCTATCCATGGGAGCTTGTGTGTAAAAACGTGAGAGGGGACAGTGCAGTACTTTGCCTAATGAAGAACTGCTAGATGTGAAATTTGCAGACAGGAGGGATGTCTACATGCTGACTGCTATCCTTGATGAGCGTACTTCCCCAGTGACTGTTTGGGGTTAGGTTACTGAAGTGCACAAACCTGCATGCATTTTAGACTATAATAAGCACTTGGGAGGTGTAGATAGAGTAGATCGGAGGATGGAACCTTACAATGCTGTTTGTAAGGCTTTTGTTTGGTATAAAAAAGTTGGCCTTACATCTCTTCCATTTAGCAACTTTTAATGCTTTTATTGTGTTCAAGGATTGTTCTACTGAGTCAAAGATGACATTTGTTACATTTCAGGAGTCTATGATAGAAAGTCTTGTTGTGGTGGAACAGGCAAGAGTTCCTAGACAAGCAGTGGCAGAGGATATGGCTGGACTGAAAAATCACCACTTTTCTGATCACATTCCTCCCACGCCCAAAAAAGACTTTCTCGGTGAGAGATGTAGCGTCTGTGCCCGAAGAGGTGTCTGGAGGGAGACTTGTATGTACTGCCCCGATTGTCCTTCTAAGCCTCGGCTGTGCGTGGCCGGGTGTTTCAGAACTTACCACACCCAAAAGAATTATTGGGAACTACCGTGAGCATAAACTGTCTGTTTTATGTTTTTTGTTCAGTTTCATGGTTGGCATTATTGTCATGTATTTAGTTAGAGCTTTTGTGTTTGTAGTTTTGTACTTACTTATAATTAGTTAGTGCTTTCTTTTTTGTTAAAAAAAGTGATGGCTGTGTGCATGCGGTGGCGCTTGTCTAGCAGTGTGAGTGGAGTGGCGCTTGGCTGGCTGTGTGTGTGGAGTGATGCTTGGCTGGTGGTATCCGTGGAGTGGTACTTGGCTAGCATTGTAAATAGTGACTTCCTTTTGGCCACTACAACTCACTGCTTGCTAAATGCCAGTCCACAGACTCCGTCAGGTGGTGTGATTGTTGTGTCAGGCATGTGGGTGTATGAAAGTGATAGGCCCTTGAATGGCGCTGTCTGTTGATGTGAGTGCTGTAATGTGCTGGGCCTGCAGCTGGTGTCGTGAATGGTGAGGGGTCTTTTTTAGCATAACCTAAGGGTGTTTCTTTTGACAATGTGAGTGTTGGAAACGTCACGGAAGTAACAGTCATGGTAGTGTGCTTGCGTCTTCTCTAGGGAAAAAGTACCAACTTTAGATTCTAGTTCGAAAACTAGACACCTGGTGAAGTACAGGGTGGTGTGCCTCTTGTGGATCCCAACAAGTTTCTTAGCCACAATGCCCTGTAAACTTTAGAATGTGACTAAAACCACACTTTTTTCTTGCATTTTTGTACCATATTCTTCCATAAGCAAAAATAAACCTAAAACGTATACCACCCACTGTTCCTCCCCAGTCTCCTGATAAAAATGCTACTTCACTTCTGTGGGTGGGCTGACTGACCATGACAGGGAATGGGCCAAAACACAAAGTGGACACATCAAAATGATCCATTACAAAACTACCTGTTTGTGTGGGGGGCACCTGCAAGGGATTCTGGGTAAGAAAATGTTGGGGGATCCAGGCAAGCCACACCTCCCTGGACCCCACCAGGTGTCTCGTCTTAAAAAATGTCTGAGTTTGGTAGGTTTCCCTAGATGACCAACATGCCCGGGACCAAAAATGCAGGTGCCCCCTCCAAAAACAGGTAGTTTTGTAATAGATAATTTTGTTATGTTCATGTTGTGTTTTGGACCCTTCCCTGTCGTGGGCACTAGGCCTACCCACACAAGTGGGTACCCATTTTTATCAGGAGACTTGGGGGAACGCTGGGTAAAAGAAAGTTTGTGGCTCCCCTCAGATTCCAGAACTTTCCATCACCGAAATGTGAGGAAAAGTGGTTTTTTTCCCCAATTTTGGGGTTTGCAAAGGATTCTGGGTAACAGAACCTGGTGAGAGCCCCACAAGTTACCCCATCCTGGGTTCCCCTAGGTGTCTAGTTTTGTAGCTGAGTAGAAGGAAGTTTGTGGCTTTTCTCAGATTCCAGAACTTGCAGCACTGAAATGTGAGAGAAAAGTGTTTTGTTTGCTGATTTGTGAAGATTGCAAAGGATTCTTGGTGCCAGAATCTGGTGAGAGGCGCATAAGTCACCCCATTCTGGATTTCCATAGGTGTTTAGTTTTCAAAAATGTCTCAGTTTGCTAGGTTTCGCTGGGTGCCGGCTGAGCTTGAGGCCAAAATCCAAAGCTGGGCACTTTGCAAAACACATGTCCATTTTCTTTCAGGGTATTTCCTGTTGCGGGCACTAGGTGAGGTACAATTGTTATAAAGAGACTTGGGGGAATGCTGGTGGAAGCAAGTTTGTGGCTCCCCTCTGATCCCAGAACCTTCCACCAGCGAAATGTAATGAAAAGTGTTTTTTAGCCACATTTTGAGATATGCAAAGGATTCTGGGTGCTATAACCTGGTGAGAGCTCCACATGTCATTCCATCCTGGATTCCCCTAGGTGTCTGGATTTGAAAAATGTATAGGTTTGTTAGGTTTCCTCAGGAGCTAGATGCCAAAATCCACAGCTAGGCACTTTGCAAAAACATGTATTTCTTCTTTGGGAAAATGTGATGTGTCCACATTATGTTTTGGGGCATTTCCTGTCGTGGGCACTAGGCCTACGCACACAAGTGAAGTACCATTTGTATCAGGAGACTTGGGGGAATGCTGTATGGAAGGAAGTTTGTGCTTCTCTCAGATTTCAGAACTTTCCATCACTGAAATGTGAGGAAAAAGTGTTTTTCTTGCCAAATGTTAATGTTTGAAAAGGATTCTGGGTAACAGAATCTTGTGAGAGCCCCACAAGTCACCCCATCCTGAGTTCCCCTAGGTGTCTACTTTCCAATAATGTGCAGGTTTGGTAGGTTTTCCTAAGTGCCGGCTGAGCTACTGCCCAAAGTCCACAGCTAGGCACTTTCCAAAAAACACGTCAGTTTTCAATGTAAAAATTTGATGTGTCCATGTTTTGGGGCGTTTCCTGTTGCGGGCACTTGGCCTACCCACACAAGTGAGGTACCATTTTTATCGGGAGACTTGGAAGAATGCTGGGTGGAAGGAAGCTTGTGGCTTCTCCCAGATTCCAGAACTTTGCAGCACTGAAATGTGATAGAAACATGTTTTTTTACCAATCTTTGAGGTTTGTAAAGGATTCTTGGTGCCAGAATCTGATGAGAGCCCACCAAGTCACCCCATTCTGGATTTCCCTAAGTGTCTAGTTTTAAAAAAAAGCACAGGTTTGCTAGGTTTCGGTAGGCGCCGGCTGAGCTAGGGGCCAAAATCCACAGCTACGCACTTTCCAAAAAAACACATCAGATTTCAATGTAAAAATATGATGTGTCCATGGTGCGATTTTGGGCGTTTTCTGTCATGGGCAATAGGCCTACCCAACAATGTGTTCCATGGTCCTTGAGGTGGGTTTTCCATGCAACACCAATGTTGATCTTACACATTTCCACATATCCAAAGATCTGTGACCCCGGGACTGTTTGCAATTAGTGTGCTTCCCAAGAGGAGGAGTAATGAGAAGAAATAACAATATGTCTTCTTGTCATTACCAATTTCTATGTGTGCTGCATTCCACAGGACACATAGAATAACAAAATTGCATAGATTGTCAGTTTTTGATGCACAAATATTTACCTGAAAGGGAAAATTATTTGAGGGCGCAACGCTGACATATCTGCACCATGGAGCAAGGATGTTTGTGTTGGCGATAGTCATGAATATGTGATGGAGCGTATGAAGACGGACAATGGATGCACTATATGTTGGCAATATTATATGCCACATTCCATCCCTTACGTTTGTACACAGGGCAGAGCAGCCAAGTGACATTCTGTGCTGCCCTGGGGCAACAACTGGTAAATGAGGCCTTTGTGTGTGCATCCAAATGTTTTGAAGAGCCTCACTAATGCTGTACTATGTGAAATGGTATGTCCAAACACCGTGTTGAAGGAAGGAACTCCCTTTCTGTTCTGTATGCCTACAGGTAACTCCCATGGTCATGAGGCATGTGATGTATTTCAGACCTATGAAACTGAGAAATATAGTCCTATTGTAACCTCTTAAGATCATGTGTATCATGCAAAACTACATTAGTCGTCATATACACACATCCCATCCAATGAGCCCACCATTTTGCGGCACACAACCTACTCTATCAGTCCTCCAGGACTTCAGACTGTTCAGCAAGGTATAGCCTCATGCACCAAGTACATCTCACAGGACAGGCATCTACACAGTCAACTTGGGAATAATGTGCCTGTCTTGGAGCAATGCTACAAATTGTCTGCCAGTGCAGGCAGAAAATCTGGAGACACTGAATCATGTGGAAAATATGTCCCACACTGTCCCCAAGCAGTGTGGCAGTGCTGTATCATTAATGTACCAGTTGCACTGTGTAGCACATGACTACCACATATCTTAAACCCCTTGTGTACTGTCAACATAGTGGACATAGTGCACTGCTATGTGTAAACTATCTTGCCTCACATTGACATCCACTCGCTACCCTAACAATGGCAGTAGCTTTTGAACAACAGTGACTCCAACTCTCACTGTCAAATGTGTGACTGAAGTACCCAACATCACCAGCGCCAGCTACAGGTAGAAAATTCTGGCATGTATCAGTCCAGAAGTGTCAATAGTAGTCATAAACAGAGCCAATAGATTACTGTGAGAGATTTGTCTCCTCAATGGCTAATTGACTCTACTCACTGGTGACAAATCACCACCTTCATGGCATTGGCACTCACAAGTATTACAAATTGTAATTGTATTACAGAGGACAGTACACATGTATGTGAAGTACCATGTCAGTCAAGGCTAAATTCAGCTTGCATGTTTGCCAATTTCGTAGCACGTCTCATACTGTTGGCAAAGTATATGAGTCAATCGGGACACATAGGAGAATGTATATGAATATGGGGACAACATCTATCATGCCTATTCACTAATTGTACCTCCCCTTTCTTTAGAGCAGACCAAGGATGTTGTCAGCAGCCATGGGTGATGACTTCTTATAAATATCCCAATGGGAAAACCCAGTGGAGCTATAATCATGCCCTAATCAGGACCTGGTCCATAGTGCAGGAGACTTTCTGGATTTGTATGATGTCTAATTGCTCCACTCACCACCAAATGTATGCAAAATTATACTTGTGTGCTGCATATGCACAATAATTGTGGCAGACAAATGTACAATGGCTGATGCCAATGAGGAGGTGCTGGACGATGAGGAAGACGAGGAGCAACATCAAAATGTTCCATCAGTAGCAGCATACACGGAGGAGGAACCATTTAGTACACAATTTTTTCACCAATTCGTGAGTGACTTTCACAATGTCACAAAATTATGACCAAATGAAATGGTGCATATGTATGAAAATAAATATATGAACACTACCAGTGTGTAAGCAATTTAACTTTATAGTCACAGTAAAGATCGGAACACTCACATCACACCTGCTAGTAATTGCCACACAGAAAAAGTAAGTAGCTATGTGTGACAAATAGCGCTGAACAACATCTGGTACATCCAAAACAGTATGCATGGCCACAATCAGTTCCAAATAGTCCTCCATTGCCAACCACAATTAACATGGTGTGCTAACATACATAGTTTGCTATTACTGTGTGTCTCTCTTGTACATCTAGCCATTTCTGTGGCCTCATACTTGTAGAGGATACTAGAGTTCACTCATAGTATGATGACTGTGAAGTGATCCACATCGTATGTGCATGGGAACACAGTCCAACCCCTACAGTCCACCTCTGCAATATACAAATCTGCAATCACACATCATATCCATTAAGAGATCTCATATCACACATACAAATGCTAAATACTATACTTGGCCAGTGCAAGAGTGTCTACCTAGTAACAATGTACCCACATTTGCCACTCTAGGCCAAGATGCCAATGGAAAAAGCAGTGATGCGGCCTATCATGTTGGTGTGTTCCACTCTGATACAAGCAATGGCTTCACTCCCATGAGTCTTAGTGCAAATGTGAAGACACAACACCAAGATCTGAGATTGAAACAATTATCCAGCAGAAATCACAAAAAACAAGGTTCATCCTCCCAAGGTGCCTGGCACTGATGTATCCCAAGATATAGTGGGCAAATGTTGCTGGAAATTAGCAGGTGAACTTCTTGAATGAATGCATACTCATCACCCAACTTCAAGCAATCATACATAATAGACACATATGGTGATGGGTACCAATGGCAAACATATCTATTATTGGACTACACCTGACTAGTTCTGGCTAGCCAAGCTGGCCTTGTGATCCACAAATTATAGGCTAAGCTTGTAGGTAAAGACAAAGGAGCCATTGCAATGTGAATGTGGAATACATATCCTCCAAAACACAAGGCCATACAGCGGAGGTTTGTGTGGCACAACATGTTATGGTTTCTAAAGGCTACCTGGTAACCGTTGGTATGCACAAATCCCCGTGGGTCAATAATGCCACCACACATACATAGCAAATGTAGAGAGCCAGTTTGTTCCCTGCATGCTACTTACACTGTAGAGTGGCTGAAGCACACAATGTCGGTCACTCCCTGAGTAGGTACACTGCAACCACAAGGCATCCTAGAATAGCAAGTTATATAGATATGGGCCTAGGTACCTGTTAGAAATCGGGTCTCTTATTGGCAGTCAGTTTACAACCTGTCCAAGTAGGGACCCTCACTCTAGTCATGGTAAGGAAGTTGCACACCTAAGATAACCCCTGCTCGCCCCCGCTCAAGCAATCAGTCTTAACTTAGAGGCAATGTGTAAAGTATTTGTACACACACACAGTAATGCCCCATACTCCATGGTGGATACATCAACATTCCTATCCCCTATCATCTTCACAGATATGGCAAGGTCTATTAGACCGCAGGGATGTCTGCACAGCATAGTCATCAAACATGCCAATGCCCCATCCATCTTCATATTGTGCTGGCCATGATAGTCTCTGTTAGACCTGACATCCTTAGGGTGGTCACCCCCAACTTTTTGCCTGCCCCCCCCCCCCCCACCTTTTTGACACTGTTTTTGCTGGTTTTAGGGCTCTGCACACTTTACCACTGCTAACCAGTGCTACAGTGCATATGATCTCTCCCTTAAAACATGATAACATTGGTTCATACCCAATTGGCATATTTGATCTACTTGTAAGTCCCTAGTAAAGTGCACTACAAGTGCCCAGGGCTTTTAAATTGAATGCTACTAGTAGGCGTGCAGCAGTGGTTATGCCACCCACATAAGTAGCCCCTTAACAATGCCTCAGGCCTGCCATTGCAAGGCCGGTGTAAGCAGTTTCACTGCCACTTCGACTTGACATTTAAAAGTATTTGCCAAGCCTTAAACTCCTCTTTTTCTATACATAAGTCAGCCCTAAGGTAGGCCCTAAGTAACCCATAGGGCAGGGTGCTGTGTAGGTAAAAGGCAGGACATATACCTGTATGTTTTATCTGTCCTGGTAGTGGAAAACTCCTAAATTCGTTATCCACTGCTGTGAGGCCTGCTCCTTTCATAGACTAACATTAGGGCTACCCTCATATACTGGTGAGTGGTAGATTCTGATCAGAAAGGGGTAAACTGGTCATATTTAGTATGGCCAGAATGGTAATACAAAATCCTGTTGACTGGTGAGATTGGATTTTATATTACTATTTTAGAAATGCCACTTTTAGAAAGTGAGCATTTCTCTGCACTTAAAATTCATCTGTGCCGTACAGCCTGTCTCCAATCCACATCTGGGCTATGCCGGGCTGGTTGAAAGCTCCCTTGTGCATTTCACCCAGACAACCAAAATCACAGGATGCTCAGTCACACTTGCACACATCTGCACACTGAATGGGTCTTCCAGAGCTGGAAGAGTGTAGGGGCTTGACACTTACATTTCAAAGGCTAGTGGCCTGCCCTCACGCAAAGGACTGCCACATCCCCTAATGGGATCCTAACAGTCAGATCTATACTGAAAGGGGACCTTGCGCACTTCAAAACCACTCTTTGAAGTCTCCCCCCACTTCAAAGGCACTTGTGGGCATATAAACTGGATCCCTGACCCCACCAACTCAGACACTTCCTGGGATAGACACTCTGAACCAGATCCTGCAATGTGGCAAGAGGAGCTGCCAGGCTGCCCAAAGGGCTCACCTGGACTATTTTGCTGTGAAGGACTGCTGCCTTGCTGTTGCCCAGCTACCTTGCTGGCCTCTGGCTCTGCTGAGAAGTGATCTCCAAGTTCTTGGACTGAGCTTGCCTCCTGTTCCTGAGGTCTCAGGGCCAAAAAGACCTGATCTCTTCAAAGGAACTTCTTGTGCTGTGAAAATTGATGCACAGCCTGCCGGAATTGATGCACAGCCTGCCTGGCAGTGAAAGAATCACCACATCGCTGACCCGGAATGATGCAGCCCGGCTCCCCGAGTGGAGATCGAAGCAGCACCAGCATTGCGACCAGAACTTTGACGCACAGTGCACCGGATGAAGGCATCGCTGAACCAGAATGACGCAGCCCGACATCCTGCATGAGGAATCGATGCAGTGCATGCCATGCAACAGAAACTCCTATGCATCACCCACCAGATTGACGCAGCACCTGTGACTTCATCCAGCACGCTCAGGATTTCCACGCGTCGTCTCTGGGCATTAAGTGAGGACCCAAGACTATGCGCCGGAAATCGACGCAAAGCCCTCACAGCGTGGGAGGAATCTACACATCGTCTGTGCGCGTCTGGAATTCCGACTCACACCTTCCTTTTTCCATGCATCTCCTCCTCTGTGGTTTCCGTGCGTGTAATTTTGATGCATACCAGGTACTTTGTGCACACAAGAGACAATTGCTGATTTTTAAAGACTTAAGACTCTTCTTATTTTTGCAAAAGTAATATTTCACCTTGTGATTATCAAATCTTCATAGTTTTGACCTTAATTTACTCAGACAAATATCTTCTATTTTTCTAAACCTGTGTTTTTTTTTTTTGCATGATTTATTGTACAAATACTTTACACATTGCCTTCTAAGTTAAGCCTGACTGCTCAGTGTCAAGCTACCAGAGGGTGGGCACAGGATAATTTGGATTGTGTGTGACTTACCCTGACTAGGATTGTGGTCCCTACTTCGACAACGGTGTATACCTCTGCCAACTAGAGACTCCATTTCTAACAGTCTTTAAAATGTATCACAAACAGGACCACACTTTTAGATATCAATAGCTATTTACATCACAAGATACCTGTGCAGATGAGATGTAGGGCATGCATGCACACATCCATCAAATGGATGTGCTGAGTGCTGGTGTGCAGCAAGATGACAGTAATATCTGACACATAGGGACAGACACTAGGCTGTGTAGTGGGACAAGTGCTATTAAATTGGGAGTATGTAAAAAGCCATGGCATGGTCCACCATGCACTTACCGGAATTCATATAGGCGATGTTTCATACATCCCTGCTTGATGTGAGTGAGCTATCCACCCTCCATTCTTACATTTAATACCTGGCACATGTTAAGTCTAGGTAGCAATGTGTCCTTGCCATATCAGGCACCCAATGTTGTGACACAATACATGTACTTTGCAGATGTTGCTCATCTTACTGTGGCTAATGTCAATGGAATCAAGGCCATTGCAGGATGCCGAAGGGATACTAATGATCAGTAAAACAAGAAATGTGTACCATACCATAAGTACAAAACAGCATTGTTCCTAAACATTTTCAGTACTGACATGGTCATACCTAGATGTGCCAAGAGGATGCATTTGTATTGAGCAACATTTGCTTAGCCTTGTTACTTTGGCTGTAGTAAATTAGGAGATGATAAATATTAGGCAGATTTATGCTCACTTTAACCTTCAAGATAATTTTGGGTATAGGAAGTGAAATGTGATGTTTGGAGATAGAATTAACATATCATGATTATTGTACCAGTGTAGCTACCCTTTATATTACAGTTTTTCATTCTTATTAAACAGTCAATATGATCCTAGAGTAGAAGAAGGCAGTACTTTATCCATAAGGAAAGATACCGCCACATCCGGCTTGTCAGCAAAGCATTTCAGGCGATGGACAAGAAATTTGCAGCAGAGAAGTCATCCATCAAATTCACCTCTTCCAACAGGGCCACCTACAGTGCACAGGCCTACCAAAGGCAAGGCAATTGGAGCTTGCTAGGGTGGTTCTGCAGGACTGGTTGCCAGTACATCCACCAGCTGGTACACAGCACCAGATGTACGCCACACTCCGCAGACAGGACAGATAGGCACCTATGAGCAGGATATACAGCAGGACATCTTGGACCGTAAATTCAGAGTGGCATGGCTGGAGTATAAGAGATGGACAGTGTAATTGGGCTCCTCCGTGAAGTTAAGCAGTTAGGGAAGGAAGGTATAGTAGTTTATATGTTTTAGTAGGGGTGTGTACAATTTTAGGGGATTGGAATATTTTGCTTTTTTGTGGGGAGGGGTTGATGTGTAGTATATGTATATATATATATATATATATATATATATATTTATATATATATATATATATATATATATATATATTTGTTTGGGACTATGTGTGTAGGTAGTTGTTGTATAGATGTAGGTTCTGTTGTATTTGTCCAAAGATCTGTTTTAAGAGGGTTTGATGTTCACCATGTTGTGTTAAATGTGTAGAGTAAGGTAGGTTAATTTTGGGTAGTTTTAGATAGTAGATAGGATAAGGTAGTGTAGGTTAGGTTAGAATAGTTAGGTTTTGTAGTTTAGGTACTTTTAGTCAGAAAAGTTTTAAGATATCATTAAATATTGTTTGCTACATACAAGTCTGCATCTTGATTACTGTGTAGGAGTTAGCATGTCTGTTCAGTGTTTGTAACATGAGTGACTAGGTTATTTACCTATGGACAGGTACCTGTCAGGTTGGCCATGGAATCACACATGCTATCTACAAACATTGTTGAGCAGTGTACATGGCAATCTGAATGTGAATGGATACACAGCCCAACACAGGCATTCACATACGGTTGCAATGCAACATGCGTTGGAGGGATGTTGTTGTTAAAGCATTCTCCCTCATCCAAATATTTGTAACTCACACACTGATGTCTGCCCCTTATTCAGTCACACTTGTATCATTTGCTTGTCACAGCAATGTTGTTTGGTTGCTACTATCCATGAGTAGACAAGCCACCAGTGAGGTATTTAAATCACCTTTAACATTTACTGCATGATACCTCTTGCAGTTCATGCTTGCAGTCTTAAGTAACTGCTTGCTAGTCAACATATACATTGTGTTAACCAAATATGTTTCACTCTGTCTGTGTAGCTTTGTCCCCGGCTCCGATCCACACATGTCCCTATGGCAAGTAGTTGGTGTATTTGCCTCACACAATGCACCTTGTTCAACTTAGTCCTGACTCAAACACACATACAACACACAGGTTGTACTGAGTGCTTTTATTTACATGTGCAAATAATTAGGAGGTTCACAGCAACAATTCATAGGACAACACCCCCAAAAGATGTATAGAGCCAGTGGATGTCCAAATAGCGTCCATGGGGTGAACATGTCATGGGGCATGTGGAGGAGAGGAGTGATTCACTGCAGAGGAGGACCACATTGCTATTATGATATATTGACCACATTGACAATCCACAAATGTGTAAGGTCAAAAAGCGGAGAATGAAATTGAAGACAGTACCAGTAGATTTTACACTGATGTGCTCATAAGCACAGGGCACAGGAGAAACTGTGTATGTGGCACAGAGGAATGCCACCGGGCACTTTTGTGGGTGAAAGAGGTGCAGCCCACATCTTCCTCCTCTGATGTGTGCAGGGCCTCCAATGAGAGGGGTTTTGTAGGCGCCGGAGTAGAGGGAGGCACACACACATTATGGGCTGAAGATGTGGATGCCGTGTCCACAGAAGCATTTCTCTGTGACAACACGTAAGGCAGCACAGCAGCAAGGAGGATCTGGTGGTTTTCCAACACAGCAGCAATGTCACAGTGGTAGGCAGCCATTGTAGCAATGAAGGATTCCTGCTTCCACTCCATGGACTCCAAGATGGTTCTTATTGCCCCAGCTGGTTGGCAACCATGCTGATGCCACTTTGGCAGAGCATTTGTTCATGCCTCTGCCTCATGACACCAGCAATGTTAACCAGGGACAGCTGGAAGCCATGGAGTGGAGAGTAAGTACCTCTTATGGCCACAGATTTGTCCTTATTGGGACTGAGGCACCTACGGACTCCCTCTAGGGTGCCGGCTATGGTCTCCATCCCTGCCCGCACCTGATCTGCCAGCTCCCGCTGGACTCCTACTTCAGTCTGTTGGAATCGTATTTGTGGGTCCTCGGAGTCCAGGGCTCTGGGTGGAGTGGCATGGGTTTTTTGTGGATGGTAGGCATATCATCTGAAAACCCTGCAATGCTGTCAAACCTCCCTGCCACCAGAGATGGTGTCTGTATGGAGCCCAGGATTTGCAGGAGGGTGTCTGTGTCTGAGGTTTGCCGCTCATCATCCACATCATTGCTGAAGTCTTGGACGGTCTGCTGGCCAGGAGGTATGGGTTAATCCTCTGCACTGAGATAGAGAAATGCTGATGGTGATCTTTGTTAGATGTCGATATGAATAATCAGGTTGACAATCAAGGTTGTCGACTTAGCACTTTCACTTCAACAGTGATGCATAGGACACGTGTTACACATGGGTATTGTTGGAAAACTGCAATGTAGTTCCCTTACAGGTAGCAGTACCTCTGTATTGTTCTTGTAAGCACTGTGTGTCTACTCTGAGGGCATGGGCCCTGTCCATCACAGTAGATTACAATCACTGACATTCACCCCATTTCATCATGATCAGAGTCGGTTATCTGCAGAGTGTCACACGTCATTTAACTCAGGCCCACGCCATTGTATGCATACATGCCCACTCTGTTTACCCACTTTTGGGTCCTGGGACACGGGTTAGTGCCACACAGTGATGCTACCTAGATCATACATTCACAATCATGTGCCTCCAATACTTAAATTAGATGTGAGCATAACCAATGGAGCTACATGTTTGGTTGTTATTGAGAGCTATCGGTCAAGCATCACCCCACATGGAAGTAGTGCTGAAAATAATACCAAGTACCCACCTATGTTTCCCATAGCACTCTGCCCACCCACTTCAGCCTCAGACATTCTATTACTCCTTTCATTTGTGGTGGCTAAGTCATTCTTACTATCCGTTGTCAGGACCCTGTTTGACATCCTCCAACTTACACATGTGGCACCGTGAGACAATGTTGCATCAGGCTCCCTCCTGGCACATTCTATATGTACCCCCAGTTCCACATGACTTGTAGTATGTAGTCCTCCAATGGGCTGTTCACTGCCATTCCTACCCAGCTGTGACACAAGTGTGGCACAGTCAGACACAGCAGTCCATGTGATTTGGTGAGACTACCTTGCAGTACACATGTCCATTCTCACCTCCCTGGTATGCACAGTCTTCTCATTCAGTATGAGTGGTAGTTTTACATGCACCACCAGAGCCTACAGTGCACAGCACTAGCAGGGGCCCACCAGACCCACAAATCATCATTAGCATAGTGTGGACACACATGGTGTTCTGGTGTGCATCTCTTGCATTCCCCCCCACAACCAGTCCTATTCTGTAGATGAGAGGAGTTCAGGTGGTCCCTTCCATAGCAGCCTACACCTGTGTACTCTCACCCTGCACGTCAGGTCAACTGGGTGCGATATAGTTTCATGTTGGGTACTATAGAAGTGCCTCTAGCCATGTCCCTATGTGTAGACGCTTCCCATGGCCCACACCTGACACTCCTCTCAGATGAGTGCTTTCTCCTCTGACACGCCCATTCCATTCCAAGGATTTACAGTCTAGATTAGTGAGCATGAGCCTAAGTGAGACTGAGTAGCTGCATAGTGCAAGGTGGCCTGCATTGTCACAGTCAGGTTGTGCAGGGTATCAGTGTGCATAAATAATGTATTGTTCCAGTGCTTTGTATTCTGGGACTTGTAGTTGTGGTGAGTGATGTAGTACATTCCACTGCCAGAGACAGTATACAAAGAAAGGTGAACGTGGACTGATGCTGCACTTCACACATTGAAGGGAGGAAGGTGACGGATCTGGAATGAGCTGTGCAAATTGTAACCAGTCAATGCAAATTACATTTATTTGATGTTTAACCATAGATGAGCCAGCATACTACCCTGTTCACCTGCAGACAGTGAGGTGGAGCTCTGGGACATAGCTGCCTGTGCCTTACGAATTACATAGTTGCCTCATTGCCCCTTGTTGCAACTTACCATGTGGCTCTTGTTGCTCATCATAGGCAGTACTTCATGTCCAGGGCCTCCAGCCGCTGACTCCTCTGAGATGACAGCTGCCACGATTTCCTTCAGTGCATCCAGCTGCTCCTGGGACACCAGACTTCCATCTCCAATCTGCAATGCTTCCTTGAGGTTGCTGATCAGTTTCTCCTTTGCCCTGTGCTTGCAATCATGCCATCACTTTTTACAGTCAGTCATTGTGGACAGTTGGGGTTTTTTCTGTACTCGTTTCTGTATATTATACATCATATATAATATATTTACTGGTCCATTTAATGAAGAATATATATTTGTACTTGAGTCACAATAGGACACTTTATTTTTATTTTTATTTTTATTTTTATCTTTATCTTTATTTATCTATATTTATTTTTATTTCTATTGTGGTTCTTTGTATGGTTCCAATGTTTCTCTCTTTATCACTCTTTTTCTTACTATCACCATTAATTCTTTTCATTTTTATTCATTTTCCCTTCTCTTTTTGATTTTTTGTTGTGGGATACACTAATTATTCAGTTCGTTTTACTGACTGGACACAATTGTATTGGCATAATTGCATCCTCCTCTATACACACTTTTTTCACTACTCCTCTCCTAATATGGCGGCCGTCCTAGTCCGTCTTTTGTTTTTATTTCATTTTCCCTTACGCTAGGGAGTTTACTGCTCTCACTTCCGGGTCTCGGGCATATATTTCGTGCCTTGGGACCGGGTTCCGCTTTTAGATCTACATTGCGGTTCCTGGACCGCGGCTGAATTTTCGTGCATTAGGGATCAGCGCGTCGCGCTGAATACACGTGCGCCCCAGCGGTTTTTTCGACTTACAATTCTGCCGCCCCATATATTATTTACCCACGGTTGGTAAGTCCTCACTGAACCGTTAAAGGTTCTTCCCCTCTCTTTTCACTTTTCTCTTTTGTTATTTGCATAGTTTTTGCTCGTTACTCATTGCAGCACCTAACTGAGACCCTTTGGTCTTTTTATTTTTAGACATTATTTCGTGAGCCAAATACATATCTATATGTCTTCCTCGGGCTGGCTATACATATATTGTTTTGAACTTCTTACTCATTGCGGAGTTACTTGTTCAGTATTTCATTTTACGGTAAGCCTCTCGTCTCCTTTCTCTTTTCCCTCATTATTTTGAGGTTTTCACTCTCATTTCTGGTACATATCATACTTACCAGATTTATTTTTGGAATCCTTCCCTTAGGTGACTATTATACCTATACACTTTGGCCCGTATTTATACTCCGTTTGCGCCGAATTTGCGTCGTTTTTTTCGACGCAAATTCGGCGCAAAACTAACGCCATATTTATACTTTGGCGTTAGACGCGTCTAGCGCCAAAGTATTGGCAAATAGCGTCATTTTTTTGCGTGAACGCCTTCCTTGCGTTAATGAGATGCAAGGAAGGCGTTCCCGACTAAAAAAATGAAGGCGACGCAAATGCGTCGTATTTATACTCCCGGGCAAAAATCACGCCCGGGAGTTGGCGGGTCAAAAAACCCCGCATTTGCGCCACTATTTAACGCCTGGGTCAGGGTAGGCGTTAAGGGGCCTGTGGGCTCAAAATGAGCCCACAGGTGCCCTCCCCTGCCCCCAGGGACCCCCCCTGCCACGCCTGCCCACCCCAGGAGGACACCCAAGGATGAAGGGACCCACCCCAGGGACATTCAGGTAAGTTCAGGTAAGTATAATTTTTAATATTTTTTAATTTTTTTTGGGTGGCATAGGGGGGCCTTATTTGTGCCCCCCTACATGCCACTATGCCCAATGACCATGCCCAGGGGACACAAGTCCCCTGGGCATGGCCATTGGGCAAGGGGGCATGACTCCTGTCTTTACTAAGACAGGAGTCATGAAATGGCGTCTGGGCGTCGTAAAAAAATGGCGCAAATCGGGTTGAGGCGATTTTTTTGCCTCAACCTGACTTGCCCCATTTTAAGACGCCCTAACGTCATTTTTGCCCAACGCCGGCGCTGCCTGGTCTACGTGGTTTTTTTCCACGCACACCAGGCAGCGCCGGTCTGCTTGCACCGGCTAACGCCATTCCATAAATACGGCGCCCGCATGGCGCTTCAGAATGGCGTTAGACGGCGCTAAATTTTTTGACGCTAAACTGCGTTAGCGCAGTTTAGCGTCAAAAAGTATAAATATGGGCCTTTGTGTTACCATTGACTGGCTATATTTTGGGGTATGATTTTTCTAGATCTCTTGTTGCACAATTTGATGCTTATATAAAAAATGTTTTCACTGTTTATATTTTAACTCTTTTGACTACTTTTCTATCTTTTGACATGGACTACTAACTTGCTTTACACACTTGATGAGAACTATTATAATTTTATCTTATATATTGGCATACGCCGCATGATCATGCATGACCTTGATCTGTTCGTGCACGGGTTGGTTAATCTTCAACATCTGTTGGCACACACTATTTCGACTGAGATTTTAAGTGGTTCTTTTGCTAATTCTCTGACACTTCCTTCTCTCTTACAATATCTTTGGTACTTTTACTTTTTCACCTTTATTTATTTACTTTGTACCATATCATAGAATATATATGTCTATTTTGGTTATGTTTTTAGCCCTGAAGAAGCCCTATGTTGGGCGAAACGCGTTGGCCATTCATCGCAAACTTATTACCAGTCTATGCACCTGCTACGGCTACAAGGACATAAGGACTTTTTGTTTTTTTCTATTTGTAAATTATTTGGTCGTTGTTATCTACATTGCCTATTTGGGCATCTATCAAACAACTTACTTTTTTGGACTATTCACGAAATAATAAACCTGTAACAACCTCTTTGTTTTACATTGTCACACTGGCCCTGGCCTTTTTGTTACTGTGTTATACCGTTTTTCATATAATTTGCAGTGCACCACCCTTTGGAGCATTCTATGTGACACTAATCAGCCCAGCATCACTTTTGCAGCAGTAGCGTCAGATTTCCTAACAATGCAACGCACAGGTTTGCGTCACTTTTTATTAAGCTGACTGGCTCCTTTCGTCATGGTGCGTCATATTGCAAATACAATGCTACCATGGCATCAGAATCTGCAGTACCGCAGCTTTGCTACAGTGATGCATCATTTCTTGTTAACATGCCCCCAAGTGAAAAATGCACATCAGAAGAGGTGATGAAGAACCATCAGAAGGTGATTGTGTTTTTGAAAGAAAAGATGTCCCATATATATATTGATTGACTGAGAATTGACAGAATGACTAAGAAGTCCAAGGACTCAATCCATTCCTATTATGAGAGATTGTTGCAGGTTTCAAGCATTTCAATGGCACTGATTCCATAGAGGCGAAATATATGGGTCATTTTGTATTCAGATTTGTTCAGGGATTGAAAGCAGAAGTGAATACCATGTATCAGCAGCATTTGATTTGCTGGCAGAACAAAACAATTGATGAGATCCCCTGATAAAGCAGAAAAAGTTGAAGGAAAAGTTGATGGTGTTACAATTGAATGCTGTACATAGAACTCAGAATTCACAGTTTGCAGGGAATGCTGGCAGACTGCAGGGAGTGTATAAAGAGGGAGCTTTCAGCAACAAGGTAGAGGATGTGGTGATCCTTAAGATCCGAATGGAGTTGTGGATGTGATAACTTTAAAAAGAACTAACACTTGTCACATGTGTGGCCAATAGGGTCAATGGAAGAGGGAGTGTCCTCTTAATGCTACAAATAATCAGATGCAGAAAAATGGATTGGTGCAGATGCAAGAAGGTAATCTGGTCCAAAGATAGAGCGTGCAGAGACCCCAAGTGCAAAATTTAAATGTGTCCCAGAGACAGCAGATGCAAGTTCCACAAGCTCCAATACCCCAACAACAATTAAATGTTTCCCAAACCGAATTTAATTCAGGTTGCAAATGTGACTTCAAATCAGCTTGCATGTCAGTTGCTGTTAGTTAATTGAAATGATGGAAATCTTTTGGACACGTCCCAATGATGGTGCCTGAGGGGGAGGAGGAGTGCATGCTTGGCGCATTCCTAGAGGTAGATCAGAGTGGTCCAAATGTTGATGGTAACGTGAATGGCCACCAAGTGTCATTTTTGGTTGACACAGGTTCTACCTGCTCTACTGTGAGAAAAGCAGAGGTTTCCAACCTACCCCTCTCAGGAAAGAAAATGAATACAAATTGTAGGTGTTGTAAATCAGCCATTGACCAGCTCAGTGACAGAAGCTGTCCCCGTCAAAATAGGAACTTTCGAGGATGAACACCAACTTGTGGTGTGTGATTCAAGTCTATGAGCTTGCTTGGATGTGACTTGTTATGCAAGGTAAATTATTCTATCAATTGCACACCAAAAGGCATAGCAAGTCATACCAATGATGAGGATGTGGCAATTAAAATTGTGACTCAGACCCCAAATGTCAAATTGTTCCAGTCTTGACCTGTAATGATTTGCCCACAGATTTGAGAGATGCTGTGTCACCTAAAGTTTGGGACCTTTTGGGAAAAGAGATTGATCTCATACATGGTGTTGAGCCTATTAAGATAACTGTAAAACAGAATGCTGTGTATCCAAGAATGCCACTATGCAATATGGCACCGAAACCATTTCAGGTATAACCCCAATGATTGAATCCTTGATAGAGCAGGGAATTTCAAAAGAAAAATTGGGAAGTCCATGTAACTCTCCCATTATGGGACTATGGAATCTCAGCGGAAGATATTGCATTGTCCAGGACCTTAAAAAGGTAAATGAGATAGTTGTTCCTTATTGTGTCGTGGTACCGAATCCAGCAGTAATTTTGTTTTAAATTCCATGTGAAGCCGAGAGGTTCACTGTGGCCTGTGCAAGGCTTTTTTCTCCATATCGTTGCATGAAAAGAGCCAGTTTCTGTTTGCATGTCCAATCAGTAGTCGTTTTTTAGCATGGTGCCGAGTCCCACTAGGGTACACGGAGAGTTAGACCATCTTAAATCAGATTCTAAAGAAGAATCGGGAGTCCCACAAGATGCCGTTTCACTCAGGCCTAATTCAGTATATTGATGAACTGCTGGTGGTGTCAAATACTCAGGAAGCATGCATGCACCATACAATTGCCTTGTTGAACCACTTAGATGGGAATGGACATAAAGTATCCCACACAAAATTGCAGTATTGTAAGAAGAAATTCTTCCTCCTAGGACACCACATTGTGAAAGGTGCAAGGAAGGTGTCACAAGAAAGAATTTCATGAATATTGAAAATAAATCCCCCAACAACATAGAAAGTCAGAATGTTTTGGGTAATGGTTAGCTACTGTCGCCAGTGGATTCCAAACTTTTCCCTTTTGACCAAACTTTTACCATTGGATGACAACTTTTGACATGCCTTCACAGAGTAGAAAGAAAATCTCTGTTGTGCCGCTGCTCCGGGAATGGCTGATTACAACAAATGTTTTACTTTGTACTGCTGTGAGAGGGAGGGATGAGCTCTGTCAGTTTTGACTCAGTCTCATGGAAACGCAAACAGGCCACTGGCTTATTTTTCTGCCCCTCTTGATCTTGTAGCTTCTGCTTTGCCCAGCTGTCTCAAGTCAGTTGCTGCAGCTAGTGTTAGCATAGAGCAGTGGAAAAGTATTTTGATGTGTCATCCTTTGAATGATTTTGTTCCCTATTCCGTGGAAATATTGTTAATAGGCAACAAGGTTCAGTATCTGAGGAGCACTGGGCTTACTCATTATGTACAAAACGTATTGGCTATACTGCATGTCACCCTAAAGAGATGTACAACAATAAATCCTGATACTCTTTTACTTTCACTTGTTAATGATAAAATTGCAAATGGTATGGATTAGGTTGAGCATGTCACTGAACTATGCACCTAGCCAAGACCTGATATTCTAGATGTTCCACTTCCCAAGTCTGATTATGTATTGTTTGTTGATGGCTCCTGTTTTAGAGACCATGATGAAACCTGAGAGCTGCTAACACAATATGTGCTGTCTCATGTGTGGTTGAAGCCTCCTGGCTTTAAGGAGTTTTTTCTGCCCAAGTAGCTGAATTAGTTGCTCTTACAAGAGCTTGCTGTGTTTATAAACAGCTGAAGGAGACCAATTGTACTGATAGTCAGTATGGTTTTGGTGTGGTGCTTGATTTTGGACAGTTATGGTACCAGACAGGGTTTATTACCTCTTCTGGTACACACAGCCAAAATTGAGATAAAGTGCACAATTTGCTGAATGCATTGCAGTTGCCTGCCCAAAACGTGGTTGTGAGGTGCTCTGCATACCGCAAAGCCACTGATTATGTTACTTTTGGCAATAACTATGCCAATAAGGTGGCTATGTACTTTGCTTTAAATTGTACTGACTTTAACAGAGAGTATACAAAGAAGGGAAATGATGAGACAAGATACAATCTCTTACACATACCTGGGATGAGATCAAAGGTTTGCAAGAAGAAGTGTCAGAGGAAGACCAGCAGGATTGGAGTAAAGCAGGTTGTGAATGATGTTTGGGTTGCAGTTGATGAAGAGTTGCGATACCTAACAGTTTGTTGCCAACTATGGTAAGGCATTACAATGGTCCTGCTCATGTGGGATGTGACGCTATGGCGTGTTTGTTTTGTCAGACTTGGCTTAACCCTAGATTCAGGTTAATGGCAGAAGCTCTTTGTCACCGATGTGTCACTTGTCAGCAGAGTAATGTAGGAAAGAGTACTACAGTTAAACTGAGTCACATAGGAAGACCGGTAGGACCCTTCAACAGGATGCAGCTCAATTTCATTGAGTTATCCGCATGTAATAGACTGAGATATGTCCTTGTTATTGTGTGTGTCATCTGTTGTTGGGTTTAGGCTTAACCAACTAAGATAAATTGCAGTCTTAGGAAATTAAACCCCAGGTTCGGATTCCTGTTGCTTAGGGAATTAATCCCCAGGTTCAGATTTCTAACTTCTCTAGTGTTAGACAGTGGGACTCAAATCAGTAGTGAGGTCTTGAGATTACTGTGTGAGACATTGCAAGTTGAGCAAAGGCTACATTGATCTTACAGACCTGAGGCTTCTGGCTTGGTGGAGCAAGAGAACTGAACTTTGAAATCCAGATTTGCGAAGGTCTGTGCTTCCACCTCACAGAAATGGCCTGATGCATTGCCCCTTATGTTGATGAGGTTGCACAGTACTCCAGACGGGAAAACCAGTTTATCTCCTCATGAAATTATCATGGGTCATACCATGAGGCTACCAGCTGTGCATGCAAATGCACTTGTGAACATTACAGATGGCATGGTACTAGATTATTACAATGGATTGGCTGACGTGACTAGTTTTCTGTCTCATCAGGTTGGAGAAGCTACTGTCCAGCCATAGCAGGAGCTGTGCCATGACCTTGATCACAGTGACTGATTCGTGGTGAAAAAGCATGTGTGGAAATCCTTCTGAGAGCCTCAGTGGAGAGGGTCTCACCAGGTGGTGTTGGTGACTACAACAGCTGTAAAGTGCACTGGTCTCTCCAACTGGGTCCATGCAGCACATACTTGCAACGTTCCTGGTCCTCTTGATGTAACAGCAATTGCCTCTGTAGGGTTGGTTAGAGTAAGTTGAGGAGAGCAGCTAGACACGCCGTTGGGGATGAGCAAGCAACTGAAATAGCAAAATTAGAGTCCAAGCGAGATCTGAGTAAGTCAGCAGCAACAGTTGGAACGGACCGGGTGAGACGAAAATGGTTGACTGTTCAGATGTTGATGAAGCACCTAGTGCTGTATCAAAAAGAGTTGTGCCTGGAGATCCTACACCTAGATCAGGAGACATTAGATCTACAAGTGCCGCAGTTCATACAGTTCCTGTAGTCAAAATAAAGTCCTATTTAGATGCAAAAGAATTACTTGTAGACAGGTCCATAGGAGATCTTTCTACAAATGTTTATTAGAAGTTGCTTAGTGAGGGTATTGACACCATGGAGGATAAGTATTGTTATATGTGTTCCCAATTGCCTTCATCAGTTACTTAAGTAATCATGTATTCAAGTCTTTCCGTGACTTATGGAATTTCCTGTAGTTTATTGCTGACTCTTTTGCATCAACAAGAATATTTCCAGTATTATTCTAATTATGGCTATGTTTTTCCGGTTGTTCCCATCATGAAACATTTGAGCAACATTGCTAAGACTAAAAACATTAACTCAGTAGGAGGATTTTTCAAACCTACATTAACACTTGGTACAGTTTACACCCATAGAAACATTTTGACCTGTGTTCTGACCCCAGTGGAGAAGGAGTTTATAGGACAAGTTGAAGAGTGAAGAAGAGGAATGAGAACAAACGTAGAAAACAAATTAATGTTCCAAGGCTGGGGAAAGAAAGAAAAACCACATGCAGAAGTGGCCAAAGGGCCTTAGAACCTTAGAATGGTAACATTTAGGGAAACAATGAGTATGTATGCCTAGATGAAAAACTGACACTGATTTTGTAGGAACAAGTGAATATAGACATGTGCTTCTGTTTAAAACTGTTTGGATATTCATGCTAGCTGTCCAAGGCCTCATTTTACCAGAAGTGTATTTCATTTGTGGAAAACAGGCTTATTTTAGATTACTGAAGGAATGGTATGGCACATGTTATTTAGTAGCAGTTATTCTAAAGATTTATTCTGTTGAGCATTTTGATGATCCTGTATGGGATGAGAAATTAAATACTGGAGTTATGAGGAGTGTCAGTGCTTCAGAAGTTGTAGGAGACATTTTTGGTGCAATGATTCAATCTGGGGTTAGTGATCATAAATGATCTGAGTATAAGGAAGACATCAACTATTGTAGTTAAATTATTGACAAATACAGCAGGTGCCTTTTTGTTAGTAGACACAAAAATGGTTCCCATAAGATCAGTGGTTTTGCAAAATCAACTTGCTTTAGATATCCTTCTTGCAAAAGAGGGCAGAGTTTTCAAGATGATGCAAGTTCAACAATGTTGTACCGGACAACATTAAGGAGCTGAGGAAGTCCATTAAGAACATGACACACCTGAAAGAGGATTTGAAGGGTTAAGAAGCAGCAGGTGCCTGGAACGCAATAGGGAGTGTTTTTTCAGTAGTCGGAAGATGGTTTGGAACTCCAGGAAGAGGAATTGTTGGCAGCATCCTGAGACCTGTACCCATAATAGTGCTGTGTTGCCTTAGTTGTGTTTGGTTGTTTCAAGTTGTAGAAGAAAATGAAAGCAAAGAGAGCAGAGAAGGGTAAAGAAAAGATGAGTTTGAGCTTGAAAATAGAGGAAGTATCCATTACAGTGACATTAAGCAGTTAGAGGCATCTAGAAAATATTGCCTGAGATAACCTCCGAGATTTTGATTTGTGTCATTGACATGAGAGACTGTGATTTGATGTGAATGCTTGATTCACCATCAGAAAGAGGACTGATGCCGCCAAGATATGGCTGCTATTTTGATGTCACAATAATAATCTATACCTGACCATATTATCATTATGATGTGTGAAATTCTATTAGGTTAACCATAAAGAGTGTACTCAAAGCCTATATTAAGGTACATTCACTTTAGATTAGTAACTTAATATATGGTATATTCATACTAACTGTATTATAGTTTTTATTTTCATATCATATGTTTCCTTATTGTGTTAGGTAATAGTTTTCACAAAAATGAATTTCTTTATGGATGTGTCTTAAATGTCATATGTTAATAGTTGAAAAATGTAGTTCCCCATCGCATTCATTGATATGCATTAACAAGTTATTTTATTTTTACAAGTTATTTTAACATGAATCTGACAAGACTTAGTGATGGGTTTGAATGTATAATTGTATGTGTTTGATTTACATGAATAAAGTGTTGCACTAAATGCTATGTGCTTTAGTTTCGCCATTTTGCTTTGTATTGTGCTTTGCTAGGCATCAGCATCATGAATGTCATAAAGCTGTTTTTCTTTTTGCTATGTTGGAATTGGCTTGTCTGCAGGGTCATCCCAAACCCTTTTGCCTTCCTCCTCTCCTTTTTTGCAGAATTGTTTTGCTTTAGAACTTCAAGCACTTTACCACTGCCAACAGTACTAAACTGCATGTTCTCTCTCCTTAAAACATGGTTGGCTTATAGCCAATTGGCATATTTAATTTACTTATTAGTCTCTAGAAAAGTAAACTACATGTGCCCAGGGCCTGTAAATTAAATGCTACTAGTGGGTCTTCCGCACTGATTGTGCCACCCAATTAGGTAGCTCTTTAAACATGTCTCAAGCCTACCCTTGCAGAGCATGTGTGTGCAGTTTTAACCTACCAGGTTGACCTGGCAAAAAAAACCTTTTACCAGACCCACACCTTCCTTTTTAACACATATAAGTCACCCCTCGAGAATAACCTGGACTGCCCAGAGGGCAGGGTGCAAAGTATTTATCAACAATGTACATGTTCTTTTAAGTCTTACGTGTCCTGGTAGTGAAAAGCTCTTGAATTCTCTTTTTGCTCTTGAAAGGCCTATTTCTCATACAAATTGTCATTGGAGTCACCATATTATATTCTATAAGTGCAATTACCAAATAGGAAGAGATAGCCCCTTCAAGTTTGGTATCTCTGGAATCCTAATTTAAAATTCTAACTTATGGTGAAGGTGAATTTTAAATTATGGTTCTAAAAATGCCACTTTTAGAAAGCTGCCATTTTCTTGCCTTAGCCATTTGGTGCCTGCAGCCTGCCTGGATCACATGACTGGGTGTAGGGCTTTGTGTATTCCTCTTAGACAGCCACACACAGTGGGAGCTTAGGAGAGACTTAATCGGTCATTACTGGCAGGATAGGAGGGCAGAGCTAGGCCCAACCTCACTTACACCTGAATAGGCTGTATCCTGTCGCCACACAAAGGACTGCATACCCCCTGTAGTTAGTCTGGAGACAGGGCAGGGAAGGCAGAACATCTGTGCACTTCAAAGTCATGCCTTTAGAAGTTTCTACCCACTTTGAATGCACAATTGTGCATAAAAGAAGGACTGTATCCAACCCATTCTCCATTGCAGTTGGCTTAAATTTTGGATTTGACCCATTCTAGTGCAACCAGATTGCCAGGCGTGACGCTTCATGCTTTTAGGTGTTATATTGCAGTTTATTCTTTAAAAATTCATAACACCAGTTCTACTGATTGGATTGTAGTTTTGGTCTTGTTTTATTTATTAAATTAAATTCCACTCACCTATACAGGTCTGGCATCCTTTTTGTGTGGTGTTTTCACTGTTTTACTGTTGAAGTGTTGCACACAGATTTAACACACTGCCTTCAAGTTAAACCAAACTGTCCTGTGCCCAGCTACCAAAGGGTGAGCACAGGTTAATGTGGGATTTGCTTGTGCCTTACCCTCACAAGAATTGTGGTTGCTGCTTCACCAGGATTCACACCCCAGTCAACCAACATCTCAGCCCAATATCTCATATCCTCTTTATAGTCTGTTAGATTCTGTATCACAATCCCTTCCCCTTGTCATCAGGTTTAATGATGATGGAATCGTTCTTTTTGAGGATGATGAGTGTCTGTATTTCCTCAAAGTTCATTTTGTAAGGGATTTATTCTCAATTAGGTTTGAGTATGCTGATGTTTTAAGGATTATTCTCTCAAATGCCAACAATCTTATAGGTAGTTTGGTATTTAGACAAAATATTGAGTTTTAAAAAGCGAGTTACCGAAACATTGGAAAAAATATAGTTAGTTAAAAATATTGTGATGCAGAAATGTTGTTGACAAGAATATTGATTTTTTTAGGTAAGTAATATTGTTGTCAATAATATTGTTTTTGTTAATATCCTTCAGTAATATCGTTGTAAAAATATTTGTATTTAATTACCTTTATGTGTTTAGTTCAAATAATAATTGTATGTATAGTAGTTGGCACATAATTCTATATTTTTATATAATTATTAATATTCTCCACCAAATGACACGAAGTCACACAAGGCACTCACAGGAATCCTTTTGTTTGTTCTTTATTCATTAAATATAAATAGTAGAACTATGTTTGCGTAACAATGTATTTATTTTCAATCATGACATTTACCAACAAATTTGTGGGACTGCCATGGGAGTTTCATTTTCTCCAAGCTATGGGGAAAAAAAAAAAAAAGCTATGCGAATCTGACCATGGGTTGGTGGGAGAAGCACATAGCTGGGGGGGGGAATGAACACTATATGGAGAAAGTTTTGGTCTGGCTAAGATACATAGATGATCTTTTCATAATTTAGAATGGTACTGAAAATATATTTTTGGAGTTCTTTAACAAACTAAATAGTAACAATATAGGACTTCAATTTACATACAAAATGAATAAGGTCTCTATAGAATTTCTAGATGTGATGGTGTATATAGAAGATACCACAATACAAACAACACTATATCGTAAACCAACAGCCACTAACAGTATCTTATATGGATCAAGCTTCCACCCCAAATCACTCCTAAAAATTATTCCATATGGAGAATTCATTAGGATTAGGAGAAACTGTTCTAATGCAGATGATATGGACAAGAAATTTGATAGAGATGGAGCAGAGGTTCTTGGAAAGAGGATATAAGGTTAGAGATGTAAAACAAGGAAAACAGAAAGAAAGACAGAAAACTAGAACACAGACCTTGGTCAAAGTGGTAGATCAAAGACCAGTGGGGGAAGATGTCAAGATACGATTGATTTTGGATTATAGCAAGGAAAATTCACAAATTTTGGCTATTTTACATAGACTTGATTAAAAAAGATATGGATGTTGGTCCAAGAGTGGGAGAAAGACCTTACGTAACATATAGGAAGGTAGCATCTCTGAAAGATATGCTAGTAAAAAGCCAATTTGAATTACCAGCTGTGTCGAATTGGTTAAGTCTCGCAAAAAGGTTTTTTCTGTTGAAATAAATGCAAAGCATGTAAGATTGAGAGTAATAGGAAAAAATAGAGGACTCTCAGGGCAGAGACTTTTTAATTGAAGAAAGGATTACATTTGATACTAGGTTTGTAGGTTGTAGGCAGTATTATCTGTCCATTGAAAAAACGAATATTAGAACACATCAGGGCAGTACAAAATGGTGACATTAACTATGCAATGACTAAACAGTTGAAAGATAATGAGGGAGCTGATTAGTTACATATGAGATTCTTTGGTATAGCCATGGTTAAAAAACAGGAAAGAGGTGGGGATAGAGTTCAACAGTTGAGACACCTAGAATCTAGGCTTATTATCAGACTAAAAACCAACACCCCGTACGGGATCCATGGGGATGAAGAACTGTATTGCCATCTAAAACTCATATCTCCACTGTAATTTGGTCTCTGAATATCGATATTGGGTTTCTGATATGTTTTAAAGGGTGTGATACTATTACCTCGAGAGAAATAATGAATACCATATAGAATGTGAAGAATGTTCAACTAAGGATTAGGGGATAGTTTTACAGAGATAAATCCCCTTAAAGTACCAGACTGATACTATCTGGACTACACAAAGCGAGAACCAGCCCCCCAAAAGTGATATAATAGGTGTGTTCTTTTAACCAATGGTGTTTGAGATCCTGAAACTTAGGATTGGTGGTTGCAAGTGAGAGTAGGTAAAATAATGTTTATATATATATATATATATATATATATAGATAGATAGATTTTGTTTAATTTATGTAGCTAAGGGGTTTTGTGTAAAATCTGAGTTGTTTACACTATTTGGAGTTACATTTTTAAATGGTAGAACTAAATATCCCATAATGCCCCATAAAGGCGTGTAATGGGAGAAACTATAAATTATGTGTAAATGGATCACTCACTCACCGTGATCAAGACCTTGTTGGTTGAAACGCGTTGGTGGTGTTTGGGTTACTCAATCTTTGTTTAATGAATAAAGAACAAACAAAAGGATTCCTGTGAGTTCTGTGTGTGACTTTGTGTCATTTGGTGGAGAATTGATTAAAGGGCTGGCCCTTCCCTCACACGAGCATCGACTTAATGGAGCGTGCCCAGAAGGGGCAATTTGGAGAAAGGAATTATTAATATTCATTTAAATAATATTTGTAATTGTAAGTGATTTATAATTTTTTATTTCATTTCTAAAAGTAATTTATAGTGTCTTGGTGGGTTTTGAGGTTTTTAGAGGTATAGAGTGGGGAGTACATTAGGTATTATAAATTGGCAATTAATTGTGTATTTATGATTAATTATTTAATTTAATAATAATTCTGTAAATTGTGTAATAATTAAATTTTCAGTTATATATAAGGTGCGGGCTGAGGGGTGTGTAGGTGTATGGGGGGAGTTAATAAAGTAATAATTAGCAATCAATTATTCATTTATTTTTAATTATTTTATTGAGTATTAAATAATTGCAAAAATTGCAATAGTCCAATAATTATATTTTGAGTTATATATTAGGTGCTGGCTTCTGGGATTCTTGAGGATAGGGTTTGAAGTTAATTTAGTATTAATTATGTAATTAATTCATTAATAATTTAATATGAATGTATTATTAAATATGTAATTGAATATTATTTATCTAAATTGTGTAATAATTATACTTTTGAATTGTATATTAAATGCAGTTTGCTGGTTTTGTAGGGGCATAAAGTGGAAAGTTATTTAAGTGATAATCAACAACTAAGTTAATAATAATTACTCCATTTAGTGTTAATTATTTTAATTGTGTTATACTAATATTTTGTAGTTATTTTTTAAGTGTGGGCTTCTAGGTTTGTGGGGTTATAGTGTGGAAAGTTTAATAATAAACAAATAAAAACATTGTAATGATATTTACTAAATTGTTTAATAATCATGAAAATCGTTTAATCATTTTTTTAACATATTGTATTTATGTATATTTGGTTGAATAATAATGTTCTTAAGAGAGTTTTCTATTTCTTGAAACTAATAAGGTAATTCAAAAGTGTTATGTGTTAAAAATGAAGTACTTTCCATACTGCTGCACTGACTGAAGTGGAAACGGTGAAATGTATCCCTCTGAACTCCAGCACTTTCCCTACTGTTGCTTAGACTGGAGTAGCAATTGTACATTTTACCCCTCTGAAGTCCAGTGCTTTCCCTCCTGTTACAAAGACTGGAGTGGGAATACTAAATATAACCCTTCTGAAGTCCAACGCTTTCCTTACTGTTGCACAGACTGGGGTAGGAGTAGTAAATTAAATCTTTCCGAAGTTCAACGCATTCCTTACTGTTGCAGCGAATGTAGTGGGAATAATAAAATATACCCTTCCAAAGTCTAACACTTTCCCTACTGTTGGACAGACTGGAATGGGAATACTAAATTTAACCCCCAGTTTAATCCACTGCGGCCGCTGTCCCAAGTACTCTAGCACGCCCAATTACGATACATGCAGCCCAAAATGCCGACCATGTTCCGGTCAACCAGATTATGAAAACACAGTGGCATTGGCAGCCGCCACTGTCAGCGGCCCCTCTACTACAGCACAGCCATTCTGACAGTGCATTTGTTGAAAGAAGGCAGGCCATTTTTTGCAATCCCGTCCCTATTACTGCTCACCACACACCTTGCCAGCACCCTTTTTTATCACCCTTTGTGTAGATTTTTCACTTTTTCTGTTGCACTGTCACTATCCTTGGGCCATGTTACAGGCCAAAAACCCACGTTTTTTAGAGTTGACAGTTATAGTGGATGAAATCATAAGAGTAGAATCACAATTGTTTGGAGCCCAAGTCCAAAATACAACTTTCAGTCTGAAAACGGAAATGTGAAATGTGATCCAGAATAGTAGACAGGGTGAATGCAGTAAGCACCACCTTGCACACAAAGGAAGAAATTAGGAAAAGGTGGAGCAGCCTGAGGAGGAAGTGTGTTCCTTGGCCTCCTGAAGGCTTGGCAGGAATACCTGGGAGAGTCAACTCTGGTACGTTACAGCTCACTAACGGTCACCACATCAAAATTTCCTGTCTGCCTCCAATCCTGCCTCTGCAAATTTATTGACCACCTATGTTTCCAACATGCAAACCACACAGTAGCATAGAGAGCTTGTCTTATCATTGCTAGTGTGTGTTGTTGCAGATGGGATCACATGTATCAATTACCATCAAAAGCCACTTTTTGCAAAGATGTCTGTAAGTGTAGTCCCACACAAAATCACAAATTAGGAGCTATCATATGTGTTAATTGCTAACGAGAAGGGCCATCCCAAATGCAGTTGGTGAACAGGAATGTTACACTAACCATTTTGTATGTGTTGTGTACGTGTTGGCAAGCAGACATTGAAATGACTAAAACTACAATGAGGTCTTTTTTTTTGCAACTCAAGACATTCAAAAAATTAATGACCATGAAAATTCTCACTCGTCTGACATATCACAACTGATGTCCTCTTCACATGGAGTGACCAATCAACAGACAATATTCCACTTCTGCCTATTCTGCCTCGCATTGTTCTGGTCCCCAAAATTGAAACAATTGACAAAAGGACTGATATCCTAGCAAGTGAGTGGGCCAAAGTTTAGCTAGGCATGAAGTCAACTCAGTTCTCTACTAGCTACAAGTGAACCATTGTCACAGCACTAGCCTCATGATGAATAATGTGAAATATGCAACCCAGTTGTGCTCTTGCTTGTATGGTACACAGCTAGGTTTTGTTGTTCTGCTCCCCGCAATTGATGGAAGGACTGACATCATAGCAAGTGTGTGAGCCACTGTTTAGCTAGTCAGAAATTCAACTCAGTTCTCTACTAATAGGTGAACCATTGTCACAGCACCGACCACGTGATGAGCAAAATGAAATATGCAACCACGTTGTGCTCTTGCCTGTATGGTACACAGCTAGGCCTTGTTGTTCTGGTCCCCACAATTTAAACAATTGATGGAAAGACTGACATTATAGCAAGTGTTTGGGCCAAGGTTTAGCTAGGCATGAAGTAAACTCAGTTCTCTACTAATTACAGGTGAACCGTTGTCACAGTACCAGCCACATGATGAGTAATGTAAAATATGCAACCAAGTTGTGCTCTTGCCTGTATGGTGCACAGCTGGGCCTTTGAAATGGTCAGATAAAAATGTTAAATCTCCACTGTGTTGGCTAGAAAGTTGGGGAGATGTCATGTGCAGACATCAATACAAAAGGGAAACACCTCAGGACATCCAAAGAGCTTCATGAATTAGGAACATGAATCTTATGTGTAGCACACGTAGGAGGTGGAGTCAGGAGCAAGCCAGAAGGTCATATAGGAAGCTGGGAGGCCCCTGGGAGGAGGTGCTTGTATAGTCGCATGTTACTCCCAATTCAATCCAGCCCAACCAGGCCCATGGTGTTTATTGCCTGCAGCCCTTGTCGGCCTCTGCTGGATTTCGGTCCCTCCTGAGGACATTACTGGAAAGGGGTGAGCGTGGCAGCCTAAGCAGACTGCTGCAAGTGCGTGCCCCATAACCCTACGGAAGCGGTTCGGTTAGTTCAGAGTGTGGCTTGTGGGAGTATCTAGTGTGGCCTGCCCATACCAGACTCCCACCAACTTACACAGATTTATACCAACATTAACACATTAACATCAACCCGCTGGTCTGCTACATAGTCACCAGCTACCTCTTTACCTAAGTCTGACACTTAGGCCCTCATTTCGAGTCTGGCGGTCTTACTGCCGCTGGGCCGGTGATGAAGACCACCATATTATGATGTTGGCGGTTTGGAATCTCTATTCCTATCGCCAGCAGACACCCCCCCACACACCTATATTCACACAACCCCACTCACCCACACATTTGCTAACATACATCCCCACACACTCGTACCCGAACACGCACTCAGATACACCCATTCACTCATGCACACGAACACTCCCATTTACTCACACACACAGACACATACACTCGCATGCATGCACTCCAACTGACACATACACTCGCCTGCATGCACTCAAACTGACACATACACTCAGCATTCACACAAACATATACGCAACAACCCCTCGGCATACATGCACTCACACACATAGTACCCCCCCACCCCTCTCGGCATACACACACTCACAAACGCTCACACAAACACCCCCTCCCCCGCATTGATACACACAAGCAGACACCACACATATTCACACAACACCCCCCAACATCCCACCCCCCCTTTCGTACGATCAATTTACCTTCTTTAGCGAGGTGGTCGTCCGGGAGGGGATAGGTCCTAGCGCATTCCACTGCCGGCACTGCACCACAATGCAGGACACTGCAGTGCCATATTACAGTCATAATACGGCGTGTCGGTGCCGGCAGTGGAAACCGCCTCTATTACCACGTCGGTCAGGCCGATGGTGTCAGCTTTCCACCCTAAATCGGGCGGAAATTGGCACAACGTCGTAATATGGCAGTCTTCGGGCCACCAGCAGTGGCAGTCTTTTTTCCGCCCACGGCTTTGGAGGTCGTTTCGCAAAGATCGCCGAAGTCAAAATGAGCACTTTAGTTTGCGAACAGGTCTTGCATAATGGGAGCATGGAGTAAAATGCAGGAGGAGCAGAGTGGTATGGAACGAAGTGACCCCAAGGCCCCAATAGTGCTTTCAGAGGGCGGAGAGGAGGAGAGTGGCTCTGGTACTGTGATGTCCCTTAGGTTTCTTCCTTGGTCCAGGACCTTAATTTTGAAACTTGAAGTGCTAACAGGATTGTTAGCATCCACCTGCAGTAAGTAAAAAAAAAAAGAAAAGAATACTAGGTCACTTTCCAGTAATTTACATAAGGATCAGCGGAGACGTCTATTTTTTAGAATCTTCTGGAAAAAATTAGATCTGCCAAATCACATCAGCTGATAGCGAGCAAGTTGCTCAAGAGGCTATCTTCTAAGGACTCAATTACATCTAATAAGTGAAGAAAGGCAACCAAGAGCTGTTTAGTGGAGGGTCCAGCACTTAACAACTCAGCGGTGAACTCTGCGAAATCTGCCAAATCAATACTCTCCTTTTTGAATGCCCAGATGGCATTAATATATGCCACTCCGGCAAGGGTCGGGCCTGCTATGCCCGATAACCCCCTTAAAATGGACACTAAACTAGAAACAAAGCCTTTGAAGCAATCGGAAGGCTATACATTAACTATCAGGAATTCATCTTTGGTGTCTTTACAACCCTTATCGCCACCGCCATACCCGGAGGACATGCTACCAACTAAGGTGGCCCAGGTGACAAAAGATACCACTACTAAGGAGCTCATTAAAGCAGTGGCACAAATTCATGGGCTACCACAATGGCCAAGAACTGGGTTAGATACTTCTGAAGCTGGTCTCAAGCCTTCTAGTAAAGATGCAGGATCACAATTTGAGCACCTCCCTAATGTTGTCAATGATCTGCCTTTGGATGGATCATAGTCCTGTTCGCTCTCAATCTTATGTAATGCAGATTTGATACAGGCAAGACCTTAAGCATTGCACAATCACTCACTTACCAGATCTGCAAATTCCAACAGTAGGCGATGTGCCGCAGTGACCGCTTCCCAAATTCTAGAAAGAACCATATGCAGAATCCACCACAAGAGGATGAAAGTTAAATTAATATTTTAAATACTCTAGGTGTAGATGAAGCCCTCGCTATCAGCAAAGGACTGGCAGGGTCCACCTCAATTCAAATTCAAGCTCCATGGCCTACAGTGGGTTCACCTCAAATAACTCCAATGTCAACCCACACCTCATTAAGGCAACTCAGTGTAAGTGGCGAGGAGGCACGATCAACAGTCAAATCAAGCACAACCACAAATTCCGCTGCATCGGTGGGGGAGATTAATTGCGACATTCCAATCTTCAATTGAATTTCTAAACTTCCAATCGAACAAGCTGGAAGTTCAAATAGACATTATGAAGGTAATAGCAGTACATATTGCAGATATAATCCAAAACATTAATCACTGATTAAATGAGCTCAGGCTGCCCATGTTCCATCACCTGCACAATGTCCATGCGGTCCAATTATTGATAAATTATCCACCCTTTCGGAACTCTTGTCAAGTATCATTGCAGTCAATCAAGTCTCTGTGAGCAAAGGGACTAATGACTCCAATACGGGTTCTAAAAGTGCAGTTCATAATACTAGTGACAGAAGAGAAGCGAAACATTTGGTCACCATGCGTCATGTTCCAAAACCCGGTAACCATGTAGAGGCTTGCTCCTGTCAACATGAGGAGGAAGTCCAAAATTATGCTCTGAGTAATATCAGCGCAAGCCATTCTACCTCAAAATTAACCGATAGACAACACAAGCGCAGAAGGAAAGCCCGAAATAAACAAGTACAACCAGAAGAATTGGTGGGTAAGATCTACTACCCAAAATTTTTCCAAAGATGTAGGTAAGACAAACAAGGCTGCTCAGTCATCGTGCAGTGATTCAGTCCAGACAGATGTATCTCTTGGTGTTCGTAATTAGGGCGTATCTCATCAACACAGCAGTAAGCAAACAAAGTGTTGGCCCAGGAAGGAGGATAATAAAGGAACGATTAGTGCATTGCCCGAGAGGACCCTTAATCAATTAATGAGCCAGAACAGTAATATTGGGAGTAATTGCTGTTCATAATGAAAGAGCCCTGAATTACATGAAGCAACAGGAGGTATGGAAAGCTCAGACTGAGTCCCTGCTGGAGAATGTTTCAGTTATGCTTGTCAATGAAACACCAGCTACATTGTTAAATCATAAAGAATTAGGACAGATGAGTCTCGTTTTGCAAACTGTATTGGCCCTGAGTTTAGGCCAACATCCGGTGGCCTCCGTGCAACAGTGTGTTGTGATCTTAAATGTTTTACGTCTATTCCTAGCATGTGTATGCTGGGCCTGGAACCTTGGTGACATCAAGACTCACGTTCTGGAGCCTGGTTGATGCTGATGTTCCAGGCACTAACAATGATTCTGTGTCAGTTGGATTGCTTGGCAGCCCAGTAGCAGCCGTTTCCTTTTGGGTTGTTTATTTCCTGAATAAATCTTCTTCTTGTACTTTTCCTGATGTTCCGTCGTTTATACTTACAACACTGGCGACGAGGACTTTGACAACCCAGAACCCACGGACGTATTATTTTTTTTTTCTCTCTTTCAACGAAGAGCTGCACTGCGGTTATTGGATGTTCGTTGTTCACTCTCCTCTGTGTTTATTTCGGAAGGATTTGCTCTCTAAGGTCTATTTTTGGAGGTACGGCCAGCCTATGTTTTTTCTGCTATTGCTCGCTGTTTCAACGGAGAACGCACTCATCACAGCGAGAATGCTCTGTGCGCGGCCGCACTCCTCACGGTAAATACATCCAGTGCGCGGCTGTGTTCAGGAGCGCCCTTCCAGGTACGGACTGTCAAAATGTTTTTGCTGTGTCTCGCCGCGCTCAAGTACGTATACGCTCCGTGTATACGTTGTTTAAACGGAGGCCGCACTTCTCACGGTGAGAACGCTCCGTGCGCGGCCACATTCCTCACGGCGATAACGTTCAGTGCGCGGCCGTGTTCACAGTGACACAGCCACTTATAGCAGGAGTTCCCAGCTTGGTCTGACGAATATTTGTTTTTCTTTAAAAGTCAGGAGGAGTTGTGGGAAGAAAACGCTGTTGGCAACAAGAAATGTAATGGGATCTACGTCACATGTTACTTTAGTTGCCATGGAGACTGTAGAAATAAACTAGACTGCCTCGTACATTTTTCTGGCTCTGTGGCTTAGGAGTTGCCATAGAGATCCTGGAATAAATTAACTGAAGATTTTGAACTTCTGTTCCTTATGTGAAGACAAATTTTTATTGTGGATAAAAGAGAGAGCATTTTACAGAATTTGACAGTTTCCGTGTTAATAACAATGGCTACACCCACCATGTCTCAACCACCACCTTTTTTATTAGACAAAGGTGATCCTATTCTTCCGTGGAAGAGGTGGAAGAATCTGTTTGACTCATATCTAATAGCCATAGGGGGAGAAAAATTCTCTCCAGCAAGAAAACAAGCAGTCCTTTTACATAATTTAGGGATTGAAGGCAGAAATATATATGACAGTTTGGAGCCGTTAATTATCGGTGGAACCGATGGTGAACCCAGAGATGTATATGAAATGTCGGTGGTGATGTTGGCATCTCATTTTGAGTCTAAATTGAATGTTGTTCTTGAAAGGCACAAATTTTTTGCCAGATCTCAAGGCAGTATTGAAAGTGTAGGTAATTTTATTGCTGCCTTACAGACTTTAGCTCGCACTTGCGAATTTGGTGACATTACAGACTCTCTTATACGAGATCAACTAGTGCGTTGCACCAATAACAGAAGAGTGCAGGAGAAGCTCTTAACTAGAAACCCTGATTTGAGAGAAGCGATTGCAATTGTTGAAGGCATGGAAAGTACCAGTAATTGGATCAAGGAAATGAATCATTCTGATAGAGATGGGCTCTCCACTATACAAGAATTAAAAATCCAGGAAGAAGTTTTAGGAGTTGGCATGGACAATAAGTCTCAAACACTTATCCAGGATAAAAAAAGGGACAGTAAATCATTACGTTGTTACCGCTGTGGTAACATGGGTCATGTTGCTAACAGTCCTAATTGTTTTGCACGAAATTCTGTGTGTAGGAAGTGTGGAAGGAAAGGCCATTATGCCAGGGTGTGTAACAACGACAAAAACAACATAGATTCTGTCACTGGGAATATTAATAAAATTGTTTTGTATGTAGGGCAAGAGATCGATCTGGTAGGACACAACACTAGCATGGTTGATGAGGGACCCGTAGTCATGCCTGAGTGTGCTATTAAACTTGACAACAGAGTCATTACGGTTCTAGCGGACTCTGGTTCTCCATACACCATGGTCGGTGATAAAAACTGGAAGGAGATTTTTAATGAGAATCTAGATTCTCTCTCTAAACCTGACATCAACCCAGTCAGTTATGGTGGCGCTAGAATAGATGTAGTTGGATACAAGATTATGAAAATTCAATTTCGAGACAAGTTTACTGTAGGGAAGGTTTATGTGGCCAAACGTGGCAATAATTTGTTAGGATGGCGCCATCAACGCGACATGGGTATTAAACTAGATCCCAATTCTAAAGACCAGGTCATGGTAGTGTCTGGAGAAAATAACCAGTTAGATATTTGCCAAGAGTTTCCTAGTGTGTTCAGTGAAGAATTAGGCTGTTTAGTAAATTTCGAACACAAGATCATTCTTAAGAAAAATGTAACCCCTGTTGTACACAAAGTCAGAAGAGTGCCTAAGTTAATGCTGGAACCTCTCAAAGTGGAACTTGATAGACTATTGAAGGCACGGGTCATTGAAGAGATAGAGTCCTCAGAGTGGCTGGCCCCTGTTGTTCTAGCATCGAAGGATAATGGGAAACGGATCCGCATGTGTGTTGATCTTAGAGACCTTAATAAGTTTATCTGGGTGGATCGTCAACCGCTACCTAATATTTCGGAAGAATTGTCTTCCTTGGGAGGTTCTAAAGTGTTCAGTGTTTTGGATTTATCCTCGGCATATCACCAGATTGTATTGCACCCTGAATCCAGGCATCTCACCTCATTTGTAACACCTTTAGGGGCTTATCAGTTTATGAGGATGCCTTTTGGGTTGGCTTCTGCGGCTGCATGTTTCCAACGTGTTATGAAGAAAGTTTTAGGAGGAACTACTGGTATTTTGTGTTTCCAGGATGATATATTGATTCATGGGGGAACAGTGAGTGAACATGATAAAATCTTAAGAGAGGCGTTGTGCAAATTAGCTGAGGCAGGTCTTACTGTAAAAAAAGAAAAATGTAAATTCAAGGTCTCTTCTGTAACGTATTTGGGGCACACCATCTCCGGGGAGGGGATTAAACCCAAGTTGGAGCTGGTTGATTCCATAGTTAGTGCTCCTGAACCCAAGGACAAGGATGATGTGAAGTCGTTCCTAGGGTTGGCGGAATATTACTCCAAATTTATTCCCAATTTTGCTAGTGTGACCCAACCGTTGAGAGCTCTTTTAAAGAAGGGTTCTGAATTTGTGTGGGATGAGGGCTGTGCAACTGCTGTTTCCTTGGTAAAAACTTGTATTGGAAAGATGCCCACTCTAGGGCATTTTGATGTGCGTGCCAAAACCTATTTGTACACTGACGCAAGTGTTAAAGGGTTGGGGGCGGTACTTACTCAGAGAGTAGATTGTGAAGATAAGGTGATCGCTTTTGCTTCCCGTGCTCTCAAAGTGACAGAACAACATTATTCAGTTATTGAACGAGAAGCACTTGCGTGTATGTGGGCAGTCAAACACTTTAAATTTTATCTTTGGGGGTTACCCTTCGTGGTTAAGACTGACCATAGGCCTCTCGTTCAAATTTTCACTCCCAAGAAAAATGAAGCATTAACTCCTAGAATACGAAGGTGGGTGGAGGGATTGTTGGAGTACAATTTCACTGTAGAATATGTGCCGGGACCAAGGAATATTGTGGCAGATTTTTTGTCCCGTTCCTCAATTGACAGTGGTGAAGAAATAGTAGAGGATGGTAATATCAATTGGGTGAGAGAAGCAGCAATTAGTGAAGAAGAGTGGAGAGCGGCTGTAGAAAGTGATGAAGGTAGGCGTGAACTTGAAAAGTTCATTGTCAGAGGTTGGCCAGAGTACAAAGAGGTTCCTAATTCTTTGATAAGTTTTTGGAATGTAAAAAATGAACTCTCTCTTAGTGGAGGAGAATTGTTTAGAGGGAGTAAATCCATACCACCAGTGGGTGTGAGGAACAGAATTCTCCAGCTGGCTCATGAAGGGCATTTGGGAAGGAGTATGACCAAATCTAGACTAAGGGCTATATACTGGTGGCCAGGATTAGACCGTGAGGCTGAGGCGGTTGTGAAGGATTGTTTGAGTTGTGCGAGCAATGACAAGAGCAAGGTTGTGATGAAGGCACCATTGTCTCCTGTACATGTGCCAGAGAAAGCTTGGATGAAATTAGGTTTGGATTTTATGGGTCCGTTTCATCTTTTACCAGCGAATGAACAATATGTCATGCTTTTGGTGGAATATACGTCCAAGTGGGTGGTGACCAAGTGTGTAAGTTCAATTGATACTCGTACAGTGATTGACTTCCTTGAGGAGGAGTTCTCTAAGGAGGGTATACCTAGCCAATTAGTCACTGATAATGGTGTACAATTGACTTCGATGGACATGAAACGTTTCTTAGATTCCCTGGCTATTGTACATTTGAAGACTGCCTTATATTTACCACAAGCCAATGGTCTAGCTGAGCGCATGAACAGGATGGTTAAGGCTTGTGTGCAGGAAGCCATCGAAACTAGAACTCCCTTGACTAATCTACTAAGGGATCTGTGGTGGGCCTATCGTAACACCCCAAACAGTGTCACCTACATAGCTCCTTTTGAGTATATGAGGGGAAAGATGGGTTGTACTAAACTATTTCCAGCATGGTTTAATAATAAGGTTGCACAAACCAAGTCCAATCGTGAAAGATTTGATATGGCACCCAGTCTCAGGAAAAAATATCAGGGTAACTACAAACGGCGATTTGACACTAAACATGGTGTGTCTGGTGTTAAGTGGAAGATTGGTGATTTAGTGTTAGTGAGGAATCCCTGTTTCACAACCAAGGGAAGGTCTGTTTTCAAGGGGCCGTATTGTATTAAAGAAATAAAAGGGAACATTGTGATTCTTGATAATGGTGACGCTTGGAGCATGTCTAGAATCGCGAGGTGGGAAGGTCAAGTGAAAGACTCCTATTTTCCCACTTTGCAAGATCAAAGTAGAGATTTCATGGAAACATCTAAGGAATCATCACCAGGCATGGAAACATCCAAGGAGTCATTACCATGCTCAAAGTTTTCATCCAGATCACGTTCAAAACCATTCTGGGTGAAGGACTATATTACTTGATTCTGTTATTACGTAGTTGTTGTATGGATTATTGTGAGGGAGGGGGATGTGTTGTGATCTTAAATGTTTTACGTCTATTCCTAGCATGTGTATGCTGGGCCTGGAACCTTGGTGACATCAAGACTCACGTTCTGGAGCCTGGTTGATGCTGATGTTCCAGGCACTAACAATGATTCTGTGTCAGTTGGATTGCTTGGCAGCCCAGTAGCAGCCGTTTCCTTTTGGGTTGTTTATTTCCTGAATAAATCTTCTTCTTGTACTTTTCCTGATGTTCCGTCGTTTATACTTACAACACAGTCCAACTGTAGAAAATCGAACTCTGACTCTTGCTTTCGCAGCCCTCTGATGGAGAAGGCCAGCGGTAGTTCTCCCTCAGTGCATATGCAATATGACAGCAAGCTAGTTTCTGGCTCAACAACATCTAAAGTAATAAATTGTCTGGATAAATTACGGGCCTCGAAACAAGTCACATTTGGTAACCACTCTAGTTTGAGGGGATCTGATTCTATCCGGAACCCAGATGAGGCGAGCATATCAGATGACAGTGGGTCGCAGACGAACTGTCCTAATAAGAAAATTGGGTTGGCCAAACTATTATTTAAATCTGAATACATCTCCCAAGGGCGACTCGATTACCTCAATAGGGGCAATATATTGAGATTATAATAGGAAATTCCACTGTTGAGAGAGCTAACGTCTGCTGAGTTAATTGCAGTCGATTTATTGCCTGCGATTAGCAGTAAGACATCAGAAGTTACTTCAACCATTTGGAAGTCGGAAGATATAGTAGATCAGATTCTAACTTGCTCCTCAATTTTCAAAAGCTCGGGAATAGGCCTTACTATTCCCCAGTTAGATAGATATCCGCTACCATTTTCAACTTGAATGAAGCACCACCTGTCTTTGCCCAAGACCAGCTATTCAGTGTTACGGAATGCAAAAGACAACTCTGCTAATCGCTTTCTCAGCATGAGTGGAAAAGTCTAACAATCCTTTTTTAGAGCAAGATTCTTTGTGCCTTTTGTCATGGAATATAGCTAGTGCAAAGTCATTGCTGTCCGATGGTGTTCCTCTGAAAAGTTCACAGGAAACCTTGGTTCAACGTGATCTTCCACTACTGAGCTATATCTCTCACCAGACTAAGGCGGTTATGCACAAGCAGCTGGGCAGACCCTCACGGAGGTTTGCATCTCCTTGAAAGCAATTACAGAACTCCTGCAAACCAACACGGATTTCCAAATGATAAACTCAGTAATTGGGCATCAGGAAGCAAATCTCTTCTGTTATTGATAAATGTATACATCCATCCTAGTCCATCTTGGAAAAGAGATGTATCAGAAAGGTTACTGTCAATTGTGAGCAACCATAGGCAAGCTTCTCCTGACTGGTACATAATAATTACAGGTGATTTTAACATACATTTATTACAGAAAGTAGAAGAGGACGAAATTCTTAATAATGATGTTTCTGTTGGAATGTTCCCCCACAGGTAATCCCGGTTATAAAACATCGTGACTGACAAGGGGAGCCTATAGGCCCTCATTATGACACTGCCCGCCAATGCCATCCCGCAATCAGGCCGCCTTTGAGGCCTGAATGTCGCTGGCCCTATTGTGGCTTCCCCACTTGGCCTGCCGGCGGAAATAGCGTTTCCTCCCGCCGGCCCAGCAGGGAACAGGACCTTAACATTGCAGCCGGCTGCTAATGGAGCCGGCAGCAACATGGCGGTGCAGCGGGTGCAGCAGCACCCGTCGCACATTTCACTGCCTGTAATAAGGGCAGTGAAATGTGTGATGGGGCTGTGTATGAGGGGCCCTGCACTGCCCATGCCAAGTGCATGAACACTTCTGAGTCATCCATTCCGCCATGGACAAGCAGCCTGGCACTGTCGGCAGTTTGACCGTGGTGGCTCCGCCACGTCATAATGTCGCTGTCGGACCACTACTTTGGCAGCGGTCCCCCTAGTGTCTTCTTTAGAATAACAAACGATGTGAGTGCTTAGTGGAAGATTTCCAGATGACTTTCCCCCTATACCCCCAAGTTTCACGTACCAAGGCCCCAAATCAAGATCAGCCATTGACTATAAAGTAGTGACTTTGCCACTGATTTAGTTGGTTCAACGATTTTAAATAAAATACAGTACACAAAGTGATCACTCGTGCCAATTATTAGTCTTGGGTTCTTCAACACCACTGCACATCTGGGCCCCTGCTCTGGTGGAATCCTTTGACTCTGTGAACTTAAAGTGACTGAGTTGGACATCAGAAACTATATATGCTATTGCTGTAGGAGCTAAACAAGCATTGATGGAAAGTTTAATTATCTTACCCTACACATTAGAGTCCTGGAACCACTTTGTAAATACTTTATTGCACAAATATACTAAATCTGAACGGTCTTGGCCGTGTCCTCAGTTTGTGATAGCTGGCTCCATTCGAATCTCAGAACCATGCATCTTGTTGTAGCACATAGTGGCACACACATTGTATTAAGACCACCACATTGCAAGGAACAAGTCCAATGGTTTATGCCTTAACTCCAAAATATCACTGTGCAAGCAGTTCTGCCCCAGGATTCGTACATCCAAAGTTTGTCTCTGTCATAACACAGAACTGCCATTGTCCACATTGTACTTCAAAACAGCACTACATACTCACTATTGTCACATATCTGAGATCTCCAAATGCTAATGCCATGGTGAAGGTACCTGAAACAGAATAGAAAGGAAAATTAGCCGACAACAAATAGAGGAAATACATTTAAGGCAGATAAATCCTTGAGAAGACAGTCCATTCCAATTTGAAGGAGCAAAACAAAATAACACAAAACTATTTACCATCTGTCATTCGTTGCTAAATAAACACCTTCAGCCAGAATTAACATGAGCTTGCCCTCTAAGACATATCTCCTCAACATACTCCTTCCATCATCACTACAACAGTAGTTGGCACAGTCAAGTCATGACATGTTGACAAAATACACTTACACTCATAAGAAGTTGCTAATGAGATCTCTTCACCACTATCATCATCTTTTTGCATTCCATGATCCACACCCAGGGGCACTTCAGGCTTTCCATCCTCGGCAAAATAAGGAATGTTCTGTCACATGGCTAGGTTGTGGAGTATACAGCAGGCCACGAGGATCTGACAGACCTTCCAGGGTGAGTAGAGGAGGGCTTCTCCAGTTTTGTCCAGACAGCAGAATCTGGAGGCTGCTTACGTGGCCACCTTGTCCTTCCATGGGCCTCATTGAAGCGGACTTCCCCTGGCATTGTAGGATTCCTCAGCTGGGCCAACAACCATGGCTGGTTGGAATAGGCTGAGCCTCCTAGATGCAAGTCAGTCAGAGGTGCAACAGTAAGTTACACACTTCCTGTTTATACTACCACACATCACCCACACAAAGTTAGCTCACATTATACTTACCAACACGCCAGGCCCTCTCTTGTTGGAGTTGTGACATCAGCTGGGGTACAGTGCTGTTCTCCATGACAGTAGAATCATGGGCAGATCGAGGGAAGTGGGCACAGACTTTGGAAATGTGTTGATCAGCCAAGCAGACAAATTGGACTTTGATAGAATGAAAGTTCTTCCAGTTGCGGTAAACTTGTTCACTGTTATGTGGTGGTACTAAGGCAATATGGGTGCCACCAATGGATCCCACAACATGTGGTATCCTTGCAACTCCATAGAATACAGACTTCACATTAGCTAAATCCTCTCGCCTGGGGAACCGGATGTCGCAGTCCAGGTGTCGCATCGTTGCTGAAAGCACATCTCTTAGCACACAGCAGAGCATTGATTGTGACATACTACTACAGACTGCCACAGTGTATTGAAAGGAACCTCCTGCCAGGAAATGCAATACTGCCATAACTTTTGCCACTGGTGTTACACATATGGGATTGGTGTTTTAATGCATGAGATCAGGCTCCGACTGATGACATATGTCCAGTATGGTTTGCCCATTCAATCGAAACTTGCAGATGAGGTCCCTTTCTACCATAGTGTGAAGGTCTGAGAATGGGCGGTACCCAGGAAGCTGTCACCCTCTCCCTCTCACAGGGTACCTATGTGTGAATTGGAAACAGTATATGAAGGCAGCCACAATGTCCACATTAACATATGTGAATAGTGAGTGAACAATCATGCTACAGTACATAACACTTTCAGATTTTCAAGAAGACAATTTCATCTAAATTGTATATTGTGCTATATCCATTAACAGACTCAATTGTTGCCCTGATGGGTTGTTTGTCCATTGATGGCCAAAATGTACAACACTGATGTTAATTTTCAAAAATCATCTGTTTCATATATTTAGGAAAGTGGAGGATACCTCCAATGTCAGTGTACAGTGCACTGCGCTAATCAAGAAAACAAGCACACTAATGCACCAGACACATGAACGGTTTAATGAAAATCCTCATCAAAAGTAATTCACAGGATTACAGTTGTAATCTCTTATTTGTAGTGGTGGTGATGTAAATAAAGGTCTCCATTACAGCATTATCAACTTCTAAAATTGTGGCTACCTGACCTTGCATATTGGACATTGTGCATCAGACCCTGCCGGCAGAAGTCGACCACCCAGTAGGCGGATAAGTGCACAATGGCCACTTCCATAGCCTAACAATGTTGATTGTGGTATACGCGGGCCAATGGCTGTGTTTACATACACTGACGACAGCGTACGTTACATACATGTATGCAGCAGTTTTGAAAAAAGCTCACTTGCCTCCTGCTATCAAGTACTCCTCCATCTTAGCTGCTGTTTGTGACCTCTGGGAGCAATCATGTCCACCCAAGCAGATGAGAGGGCCTGTGCCTTCTAAGCAGAGGAGCTAGAGATTCTTGCTACTGAGATCCTCTCCCTGTATGACCAGCTCGATGGCTCATCATAGGAACAGGTAACTCTTTCACATGCATATGTCACTTATTTGTAGTCCCTAATCTTCTTTCCTGCAGGTAACATTGTGTCTCTGTCACCAAATTTCACTCTGATTACTGGGCTACAGCAATGTGGCCCTTACATAGGCTAATGATGTCTGGGATTGGGCAGCACTATACATTGTGTACTGAACATCATCATTGGGATGCATGAAGTATGGAAAGCCCTATATTACATTAATGGGGTATGTACCCATATATGCATTATAGCTTTCCTGGGAGCTGGGAGTAATGTGACATTCAGAGTACCCTAACTCTGCAAACACATGCCTGGCCCTTACTGCATGAGCAGTGAATGGATCCTGGAATAAACGTTTGAGAATGAGGTTAGGTAGGTGCAGGTTGCCACCTATCACTCAGTGTAGTTCATGTCTCCAAAAATATGTTGCCTGTGAACTAGCAATAGCTCACAGACATCGTTAGAGTGCAACACAGCCATGAGCACACATATGGAATTGCATAAAGTTGCAAAGTGTAATTTTGAAATGCATGAAAAATGAGGTTCACTCTGGACTGGTATGCTCTGCCAGCAGTTAGCAAGACATGAGACTGAGTTGTGCCCAATCATTGCCATGCGCCAGGCTGGGGCAGGGGTTGGGTGGCACTACAACTGAGACCAAGAGTATTGTCCCTATAGAGCTCTAAATTCGTGGATGAGTGCTGAAAGAATTTGAATATACATTATTAGCCAGGTTTGGGTTTACAGGGAATACATTTGGAATGGTGACTGAGGTAACCCCTTTGACCTGATGCCTCATTCCATGCAGCCACATTGGCAATGTGTCACATTCCATGTTGACAGCCCCCTCACACCTCTGGGTGTGGATTCCAATTACCAGATGTAAGGATTTATCAAAAAAGGCCTAGTGCATGTTACACACAATTTCAGTGCAGGTATTTTTTGCTTCACAAGAGGTTTGGAGTATGTATCAAGAATGTTTTAACATCCATCCACAACAAAGACAGCTATGGAATGTAGATACATACTACACACCCTCCAACAGATGTAGTATGACATTATGTTAACTTGTTCACATTTCCACACATCAGCATTGAGGAAGTTGTCACTGGTTATGATGGGAGGGCTGCCGTGGGTCTCCAAGTCTTAGAATGTAGTCTGTACTATGCTTCCAGGCTGTATGGACTGTATGCATCAAGTCAATAAACCTCGCTGTAAAGGTGTCTGAACAATATAGCAGAAATAGGGGCATATTTACAAGCTCCTTGCTCCACCTTAGTGCCACCATAGCTTCAGTATTTTGACACTAAGACAGCACTAAGGTGGCTTTTCTGCTGCGCCATATTTACAAAGTGGTGTAATGTTTGCATTGTGCCACTTTGCAACCGCTTGCGCCACATTATGGCTGCGTCAGGCATAATGTATGCAAGGGGGCGTTTTTAACACAGGTAGGACCGAAAAATGGTGGAGGGAAATTTACAACATTTTGTTGCACCATTTTTTTCATAATTTTTAATGTCTGCTATGGGCAGGCTTTAAAATGACACACCTGTTATATTCAGTGGGGCTCCCTGTTCTTTGCTGCACTAGCGTCAATATTTGTTGATGCTAGTGTAGGAATATAATAGCATGAAAAATGTTGACGCTATTGTGCTAACGACCACCATGGTGAATCGTATTTTAAATACTGCGCAACCATGGTGTCCCTTGGTGCCGGTAGGGGAGGCGCAAGAAAAGTGGTGCTGTTACGACTCGGTCGTCCCATTTCCAGGGGGCGCTGTAAGGGGACTGTCAGAAGCCTGGGAATCACCTTGAACACCTATCTAGAGTCCCTTGCTGACTCCTGTTTGTTTCTCTTTTCTCCATGGTACACTTGTGTAGGACTACATTTGCTTCTTGGGACTGCAAATCCCATAATGCACAGCTTGGTAGTCAGGAAAACCCGGATTCTGTTTCCCATTGTTTTCAATGGGAGAAGTCCAGTTGCTCCTTTTCACTGGATCCTCTCCTCCAGGACTTGCAAGTGTCCGAAACCACACACACCTGAAACCTCTCCTGTGCAGCCCAGCTTGGAACTGCTTATAAGCAGCCATTTCCTCAAGCTCCCCATCGTGCATCGGACTTCAATTCCTTTGTGTTACAGACCCCTTGTCGGATGGTGTTCCAGTTTTGTTCCTGTTCTGTTCCAGCCTGATCCTGTTTCCTGTTTCTTGTTTCTCTGCCCTGCTCCTGATTGTTCCAGCCAGAGTCTGCTCCCTGCTTCTTAGCCTTGTACCTGTTTGTTTCTTCCAAAGCCTGCTCCCTGTTTCTCTGCCCTGCTCCTGCCTTGTTTCAGCCTGAACCTTCTCTCTGTTTCCCAGTCCTGTTTACTGCTCATTTCCTACTCCCTGTATTCCAGTCCTGTCCTTGCCTGTTCCAGCCAGAGCCTGTTCTCAGTTTCCCAGTCCTGTCTCTGTCTGTCCCAGCCAGAAGTTTGCGCCCTGTTTTCAAGTCCTAGACCCGCCTTTGCTTCAGCCTGAGCCTGTTCCTAGTTCTTGCCTCTGCCTCTTTGTTTGTTCCCTTCTGTTTCTTCTTGGTTCTTTGTGTCTGGTAAGTGTTCTATCAGTCTTCACCAGTGTATACGTGTCCTCCTGTGTACTGGGGTTGGCTCCTGGTTTCCAGGAGGCAATTCCAGCCCCCATCCTTGTCCAGTGTTATACGTTGTATTTCGTGCCTAACAGTGACAGTGTGCTATTGCTGTTTTCTCAGGAATCGCCACTGTGTTTCGAGCTGGACCCACAAGAGCGTGTCCTGTGTATGTAAGTACTATCCTTGTTTGTGCTCTAGGGTCCAGAGACAGAATCACTTCTGCTGCCTCCTTTCTATGGGGCTGGCAGGGTGACTATCTGTAAGAGCAAACTGCACAGAGGCATTGAGATTCCCTGTCACTGTGGGAGGTTCTGCGCCTTACTCTGTGTACAACCCCAGCGTGTTTGTCCACTGGTAATCTGTTTCCTGTTTGTTCGCACAAGGGTTGCTCTGCTTTTACTTTCCTGTTTCCTGTGCCTATCCATAGCTGTCCTTTCCGTGTATGCCTTTAGCTGCTCCTCTGCCCCAGTGTACTACCTCTTTAGGATATTCGGTGACCTCAAGGGGTGTCCCAACCAAAGTCCTGATCAGACCCGCCCGAAACCGTGACAGGTGCATCATCTATGAAGCGCCACTGTATTTCTTGGCGGTGACAATGGTGCTGCGGCAGTCTTTCCTATGTGCACCTGCTTATCTCTAATTGGGTGGGCCAGTGCTAAATTTGTGCTTGTTTCCGGTGCTGAGCACCAGCACTTATTTTTGCGGGGCGGCGCATATTCTACTGCTTCAACCATTAGCTGCGAGCAAAAGACACATTTGGGAATGATGGTGGAAGAGAAAAACGAAAAAGCGTCACAATGGGAGAAAGCAGAAAGTTGCAAGTGGGAGCTGAAGCGCAGGCAGTGGCTTTAAATGGATTAAAGAGGCCCGAGATGGCTTAAGGATTACGCTGCCTCAGTCTTCAGTGTTCGCACACTTGGGGTTTCTGTAACCTGTTTTATTTATTTGCGTTCTTTTATTTATTGCCATTTATACAATAAACCATAACAAGATAAGGAATCATACAAAAAAGGAGGACGGACAAAGGGGTAGGGAAGACAAGGTACATGTACCAGATGTCAATACATAAGATGTCATCAATTGGTGTCAGCAAGGTATCAGCTAAGAAAGAGTAGCATTCAGGTCAGATCAACAGATGATTCACAGAGGCTGTCCCAACTGCAGGTGCATGGTGGGCAAACAAACTGGAGTGGAGAATGACCGCTCTGACTGGGGATGCCAGCCCAGTATTTGGGTGTGACCCCTCCATGTCGGAAGCTTGCCCATGCTATCTACTGCAGGTGCGGCTCCAGCAGTTCCCAAATGTATTTTTAGTGGGATCACAGCGGCATAAGCTCCCAGTAGTGAGATAGTTGTTTCTGACGGTAGGCGACATCGCACAGCCAGTCCACCAGTTTTGGAGTGGGTCGGCTGTCCTAATGGATGGCCATCCGTCTCTTAGCCAATAGCAACAACATCAACATGAGCCATCTGGTTTTGTGAGGGACATCTCTGCCATATCCTAAAAGCCCCCCTAGTGGGAGTCTTGCCGGGGAGTGATCAGTAATCTGTGCAACTGCGTCATACATTTCAGCCCAATAGCTGGCAGTCCCAAGCAAGATGCAAGAATGTGGTTTACCGGGTGGAGCATCTCAGGCAGTGCGCCTCTGCATTGAGGCCCATGTCGAGCAGTTGGACTGGGGTTTGGTAGAGCCTAATCTGGAATTTGAAGTGGATGAGTCATAGTATATAGCTAGGTGATAAGGCCACAGACTGGTCGCGGTAATATAGACAATGTGCTTCTGAAATGGGAGGATTGAGGTCAGAGTTCCATACAGATCGACACCCAGTCCTGCTGGATAGTATATAGACAGGACACTAGTTTGTGGGAGGAGGGGTCCATCAGTGGTGTTCTAGGACATGCAGTGTGGGGGGTGAAGCTGGAAACGTGTCTGCATGTTGCATGAAGTTGATGGTAAAGGAGCACTTCTAGCTCCGAGGGAGGGGCCCTTAGTATTCCCAAGGGGTGGCATATTTTGATCTGCTATATAAAGGGTGCCAAATGTGAAAAGGGCACTGTGGTGGGCTGCTGCCTAGCATCCTATTCCTACAGCGGTGGTAGCCTGGGGTTTCGTGCAAAACGCCATGGGATGGGGCAAATGTACAAGATTGTTGATCCTGGCAGCACAGGTCATCCTACGCCCAGCGACTGCCGGCTACTGTATCCATCTCAGCTCATGCAGGCAGTGGGTAATGGGAAGGAAGCCATGTGGTCGGCTTCCAGCAACATGTGAGGTTGTAACTAAGTGGGGTAGAGCCAGAAGTGTAGGTACTGGGTTTGTGCATAGTATGTATATAGATACATGTCAGGCCTGTTCAGGCCGCTTTCCTTGAAAGGAGGAGAAAGGGTCTCCCATGCAATCCGAAGCTGCTGGCCTGCCCAGGTTAAGGATTGGATTGTAACCATTTTGTGAATTGTGTAGTGAGCGGGAGCAGGAGATTGAGGAATGGATCCAGACGGACATTTAGGCAGGACCACCATTTTCGTGATGGTTATCCTGCCTGCCATAGAAAGGGGCAGTCAGGACTAGGCCAGGGCACGCACCTCAAGCCAGGCAATGACCTGTCTGTAATTGGCCTACCAGAGCTTGCCCAGATCTTGGCTGAGCCAGATGTCCAGGTAGCGAACAGGGCCATCCGCCCACTGCAGAGGATAGTTTGGTGTGAATTCCAGTGTGCCGGATGTGAGGAAGAATAGAGTGGATTTAGTCCAGTTGATATTTTTGTAGGAGTAGCCACTGAACCGGAGCACTTCCTGTATTGTGGGTGAGAGATTTGTTTGTGGTTCCCTGACATATAGCATGACATTGTCTGCTTAATTTAAGACGAGTATCCACTTAGCGGTGAAGTGGAGTCCCCTATGGGCATGGTGCTGCTGCAGCCGAACAGTTAATGGCTCCAGTGCAATGGCACTTAGAACCAGCGATTGGAGGCACCCTTGTCTCATCCCATGGGTGATCAGGATTGGGACAGATATTGCGCCACTGAGGCGTGACGTGAGGTTGGATCTGCGTACAGGAGGCGGATCAATCTCAGGAACTGAGGGCTAAACCTGAGTCGCAGGAGGAGATGAAACAAGTACAGCCATTCCAGGGAGTTAACGACCTTGATGGCATAAAGTAGGGCAGCAACCACAGTGAGCTCTGGTCTATGCCATGCATGAGGGCAAAGATCGTGAGAAGATTGTGCACTGTGAAGCAGCCTGGCACGAATTCGAACTGGTCCATTTTGACGATATCAGGTAGTAGGGTGAGGAGGCGGTTAGCCATTAGTTCAGCTAAGATTTTGTTATTGAAGTTAATAATGGACAACGATCAATATGAATCTCAACGATTGGTGGGTTTATCAGGCTTCAGTATAGTGACAATGACTGCCTAGCTGAGTGATGGCAGGAGTATACCGGCCATTAGGGAGTCCTGGTATAGAGTTAAGAGTCAAGTGCAAGGAGTGTCGCATACTCCTTGTCAAAGGCAGTGGTGATATCGTCAATGCCCAGTGTCTTGTCCCCAAGGAGGTTTTGTGTTAACTGGGTAATCTCCTCTAACATGAAAGGGGCGTCCAGGTAGAGGAGGTGGACAGGGCCAAGCCATAGCAGTCGTACTGTGTAAGAGCCTCAGGATCATGGAACGAGCGAGGTGCCTTATAGCTGAGAGTAAAACAATGTCATGGTCTTCATTAGGGCTTCGGGGTTTGTATGGCTAATCTGGTTGTTGTCTATGAGCTCCACTATATAGGCAGAGGCCCATAGTTTTCAGAGCAGCTATTGTTTTCCAGGGGTGATCACCCTCGCCATATTGTTGTGCAGTCACTTTGCTATGGAGGTACTGGGTTTCTCTTAGAGCCACCTCTTCATAGACTGAGAGTTTCACCCTGATGTCTTCATGGACCTGTGGGTTATGTGTTGTGTAGAAGTCAAGATCAAGGGCTCAGATTTCTTCCTCCAGGGAAGTGAGTTGCGTTTGTATTACTTTTACATTACCCAATTGATTCTCTATGCAGACACTGCAGATTTAAAAGCCTCCCATAATGTCGCCTGAATTCCACAGAGCCTGCATTATGAGCAAAGTAGTTAATGATCACCGTTTGTACTTTGTCTCAAAAGATAAGGTCTCAGATTGCATTAGGTCCCAGGTGCCGGGTAAAGGAGCGTGAAGTGGCCACCGAGGGGGTCAGCTCTAGTAGAAGCAGGTCATGATTGGAGAGAGTGAAGGGCAATGCACCACAGCCATGGCCCAGCTGATGGCATCATGGGTGGGCAACCAGCAGTCGAATCTGGACCACCTTCCATGCACAGGAGTGATGTGGGTGCCCTCTGCACAGTCAGCATGCATCAACAAAGCAGTTGTCACGCATGAGCATGTGGAGTTGCACAGCTACATTGGGGTGGGGTCACCTGCAAGTGCTAGAGCAACCTGTGGTGTGATTTAAGATTACATTGAATTTACTTCCCCAGATGATGCTGCAGGGGCCTTTGTGGCATTTAGGTGCCATACCTCTGCAAAGAACTCTGGGCTGTCAGTATTGGGGCCATGTATGGAAATTAGTATGACTGAGTGTGCCTGCAGAGTGGCAGCTACAATTACAAAACGCCCCTCCTTATCAGACAGTGTCTGTTGTATGCTCCAGACTAACCCTTTAAGGATAACTATTGCAGTTCCTCTAGCGTAGATGGAGAACAGGGGTGTATATGTTTCAGCAACCCACCCTGTCTGAAGGCGGTGGGCAGTTGTGGTAGTTAAGTGAGGTTTCAAATATGCCCAGGCAATGCCTGGTGAGGTAAGAGTTAATCAGTCTGGCCTCCTGCCGGTCATTCAGACTGCATATATTCCAGGTCAGATAACGTGTGGCGGTCAGACCAAATCCAGAGTGGGAGAGCTGACCATGCTGGGTATGGATGCAGAGCACCCTGGATACCCATGGATTCAGTGTAAGGTTATGTAAGGGTATGTAACAGCACCTGATGGAGGTTGGGAAGGGAAAACAACAGAGAAATGCAAACAACACAACATTGCCACCCACCTCCAACCTCAACCCCCAAAACTGGTTTAGAGACCCACACCCTCCTGTAAACAATCCCATCAACTTTCAAAATACAATGGGAAACAGCTTGTGAGGCAACAGAGAGCCAGGTGAACTGCCCAGTTATAGTTAATTGGGTGGCAAACAAACAGCATAATAGCTTCCCGGGGGGATGGTGTAGTAGTGACGGGTGTGTTCAATAGGGGAAGAGTGTCAGTTCATGGCATGAGCAGGTTGCATCAGCAAGGAGCATCTCAGTAGTGGTCAGGACCAGAGCATCCATAGGGGAGAAGCATCGCAGTGCAACTGTGTGTCGAGTCATCTTAACCTTAACACTCAGGTGTCCGCCATCCTGTTAGGCAGGTCTTTAACGGGGTTGGCCCAAGAGTTGGTTAGGTGACGGGAGAACTTTAGTGCTGCCTTGGAGTCAGTTAAGAGATGAGGTTTGCTGCCGTAGTGAAGATGTAGTCTGGCCCGATACAGTAACACATAGGGGATGTGAGTTTTCCGGAGTAGGCGTTATACAGGGAGAAACTTACATCATGTCACTTGCACTGTGAGTGTATAGTCGGGGTAAAATGAGAGCTCACTGCCCTGACACTGGACAGTGCAGTGATCTTGTGTGAGCTTAAGCACCGTGTTGTGTTCTCTATAGTTGATCAGTCTTGCAATGATTGGTCTTACCCAGAGGAAGATGGGGGCCGAGTGAACGATGGGCTTCCTCCACGATGAAGACTGCAGACATTGTGCCTGCAAATAACGTCAGCAGCATGTGTTCCACGTAGTCCTCCCTCCTGTCGATTGCGGTGGATTCTAATGCACCAAGGATGAGGAGATTAATGTACATGAAGCACACTTTAAGGTCTTTATTTTTCTGTTTTATGACTTCCAGAATTGTATCCATGTGGGGAAGACGCTCCCAGGAAGCAGTCTTTATGTCCTCCATATCAGAAGTGCGCATCTCCAGGTGGTTGAGTCAGTCATCATGTTTGTCGATCCTCTCTTTAATGCGGTCCATGCGGCTGGTTAGTAGGTCGATTTTGGCGCCAGTAGAGTGAAGGCTGTTCTTTAAGTCCACCAGCATCTTCTTGATTTCGAAATCTTTCACAGTCGCAGTGTGGGACGCCCCATTAAGGGGGGCATCATCCTTGTTGTGGTCTGTATGCCGTGTTTGGTACCTTTTCTAGAATGCCAGCTTGGATTGGCGAGCCTCCAACTTCCCCAGGGTACTGTCTCACTGAGGGGTCATAGGTGTAGGGTCCTAGTTCACTCTCATTCCAGTGCTCTGGAAGGCACGGGTTGATGGATCGCCCAGGTATGTCACAGGTGGAACAGTTGAGGTCGAAATGAGGACGTCCAGCCCCTCCGCAGCACCCTCATAGTTAGCCTTCATGCCCAGGCATATGTCAGAGGATAGGTAAGTGCCATTGTGGTCTCCGAGTGTCACCTTCGGGCCCCACCTCACCCAATAGTCGAGTAGGAACCAACTGGGGTTCAGAGCAAGCCAAATCAGCTGAGGGAAATGACGAAGGGGGAACACCTATGCCTGCAGGCAGCCACCTCAGCAGGCAAGGGCGATAATTGCCCTCACAGGACCCCCCTCCTGGAGCCCACCAGGTCACTGGGCAGTCAGGGAGCCTTGAGGATGATGTCAGTTGCAGGGTTTTCAATGTGGAAGCTCCCGAATTCCGACTGTGTGGCTTGCCACCTCTCACCTCAAATCTGCAGCGCTGAGCATTGGGTGAGCCCATGGGGCCCAGTAATCAGATGACTGGTATCGGTCCCAGCCCACATGTTCTCCAGCAAATGCCAGGCTGGAAGGAGGGCCTAAAGATGGCCCTTTACTTGGTGGTGGAGGCATCCCGCAACAGACTAGCATCAACCTCCCCGCCAGCCTAGACCTCTGCAGCCCAGGTACGAGCCGCTAGTTGCAGAGGCACCTCACAAACAGAAGTCAGTGGCCCTTCAATGCCCCTTGGATGGCAACCGGGGCCCACCAGCAACTTTTCTATGAGGTGAAGGGCTGCCTCCTCACATCACCAGGCCAGCTGCCCTCCAGTGCTGGTACCCCCGCCACTGGTCATGGCAGGCCACGATGAAGACCGCAGCCGTGTACTCCTACCGTGATTGCAGGCGACAGCTGTCTCTGGTACGTTGCCCTCCACAGTGGTGTTAAGGAGCAGGCAGGCAGAGACTTCAGTGGGCAGGACTATGATGGAGAGGTGAACAGCAGCTGTCTGGGCCCAGAGGGGGGAGAGCCTGCAGGCACCTCGATATCTTCCCAGATCTGGGGTAAAGACCATCCCCTTCCACCAGGCCACGCAGTTGGCATGGCTGATCATTGTGATTATTGAGCACTTGTCTCAATTACTGCCTCACTAGTGTCTCCAGAGTTGCTTCCTCAATAGGGGCTTGTTGGCAAGCCCATTGCGCTATGTCCTGCACCCTGACAACGCGGATATTCGATGGATTGAGCCTTTGGCCAAGAGAGTCACGCTAGACAACAGCCATCTTTCTGCTGGGTCGACCCTCCCCTCATTCCCCTCCCCATTCCCCCCCTCATTCTCTCCCTCCTTCTCACCCCCTTCCCTCCTGGACCTGTTTACTGTTCACATGTACACACTAGTTTGGCATTATTAACCGTGAACACCTCAGTACAGTGCACTTGTTTTGAACTTTATTTCTAATCCATGTACAATTTTATACTGAATGCATGGGTCAAGTCTTTTCTGTTCCTGTTATTAATTCATATGAAACGACTCTAGCATTGATTAATTCTACAAATATGTAATTTTTGTGTATTGTTCCACTTTAAACCTTTGTTTTTGATGTGGCAGATGTAACAAAGGTAGTGCCAAGAGCAGAATGTAAACAGTGTTCTGATAAGCACTGTTCAGATTCAACAGCAACTGCTAGGAGCCAGCACGATACAGGTTCTGTTTTGTGAAACCAAAAACTTCAGTTTTGCAATCCACTCGTATGATTAAATAGAAAATGAAACAAGTAAATAGAAAACATTTTTAACAACTTGTTTCCATACTGCATTATTGTGAGCACACTATTTTTCCCTCTTCGCTTCACTACTGAATTTCAAGTAAATCAATGTAAAAACAAATGTATCAACACTAAGGAATAATTTAAAGCAATATCATAGTTCGTGTTCAATGTATGGGGCGCCAGTTAACAAAAAAAGTATCAAAACTGCATTCTGGTTTCTCAATCTATTGGCAAATGTGGTTTTACTACCTTTTGTAATTCAAAACTTCTAATTGGAATTCGTATGGAAAGCAGCACCAGGTGCAAGTTTCCATGGGGAGTCCTTGGGAAATCACATGAAATCCATTCATACAACAGTCTCCATATCAGAGAACTCTTCCCTTAAAAAACAGATTTCTCTGACCAAAAGTACATTTTTTGTTTTTGTTTTCTCCACAGGGAAAATGTGGATACATGTAACTTGTTATGTTATGCCTTTTGTCACGTTATGTTATTTTTTTGTACGTGGGGTACATGTGCGAGTCTGGCTGAATGGAGGTGTCTGGGAGGTTGGCTGAAGTGATTGGGGCTGTGGAGTTAGGTGGGACCTATATTGTGTAGGGCTTTATATGTGTGTGTGTAAGGAGTGTGAACTGAGTGGGTTTGTGAATGGGGAGCCAGTGAAGCTCCTTGAGATGTAGGAAAATGTAAGTGCAGCGAAGTAGGTGGAGGGCAAGTCTTTTTGCAGCGTTTTGGATGGTTTGGAGCCTGTTCAGGAGCTTTTTGGTGATTCCTGCAGAGAGTGTGCTTCCATAGTCAATTTTGCTAGTAAATAGGGCCTGTGTAACTGTTGAGCTAGTACTCTCTGGTAGTCACTATAGCAGCATCTTCAAGCTGTGTAAACAAGTGGAGATCTGACATTTGAGCTTGTCGATGGATGATTCCTAAGTGTCTGTTGTGAGCAGTGGAGGTTGGTGTGGCAGCCACCAGGTGGAATTCCAAGCAGAGGTTTTCCTTCGGAAGATCACCAATTCAGTTTGGCTGAATTGATGTTGATTAACAAAATTAGGCAAAACCCAATCACCCTTAGTCCTGGGTAAGAAAATCACAGACACAAGCTTGGCCACAAGGGGGAAGTGTATGCCTTGACTTCCACAGCAAATCTAGACTATAGAAAAAACAACCCTTTTGTCTCAATATAGTATCCTTAAATTAGTTCATATTTTTTTATTTTTTTTAACAATTTCATATTTTTACCATTCAGAACAAATTCATCCATTAGAAGAACTTATGATTTTTAAATTCTACGTGCTCTTATAGTGACGGCGCAGTGAAAGTGAATACTGTGATACATAGAGTGCCAAAGTGTTATATACAATTTGTTACAAAATGTGGTTAGAAAAGGTAACCAGTGATCTTCAACAAGACTCCTTAATTCCAGGTGTCTTGAAGTCACCTTATATTTTTACATCAATCCACATCAAATTCTGTTGACGTTTCAACCCTATAGAAAGACATAAATCAATAACCGGTCATCATCAGGACTGAAAGATTCTCTATGCCAGTATCACCTATTGGTTCAAACACAAGCTGCCAGTGTAAATGGATGTTGTCTGGGTGTCTACTAGTCTGGTGAGTGTGCTGCATGTGTCAACTAAAGTAGTTTTGGTGAGTGCAGGTGTGGTGTCTGGGGTGCATGAATGGATGTGTGCTATTGTGGTGACTGCAGGAACAGGGTCAGAAACATTGAATGAGGGTGCTGTGACTGTGGGTGTGCATGTAGAGGGGACAGTCAGGGAGGCGGAAGAGGTGGGCACGCTGGGGGAAGTGGATGTTGGTGTGTGTGCATGAGTATGTTTGGCTGTGTGTATGCTTGTGGTGGGAGGTATGGCGCTTGTGTTTTGAAGTGTGCTTCTTGTGTGTTGAGGTGTGCCTGCGTGTCAGAATGTGTGCTTTGGATGGGTTAAGGGAGTGGGGTGCTGGAAGGGGTAGAGGTGGTTGGAGGGGGACGGAATGACCAGGGACACTAGCTGCCGTCCAAAAGGAGGCCAGTGCCTGAAAAGATTTCTGTAGACCAGACACAGCACCGTGAATGCCATCCAGATAGGCTTTGGTCTGCTGCACCTCTGATGCTAGCCCCTGGATGGCATTGACGATGGTTGTCTGCCCGACAGAGATGGTTCTCAGAAGGTCAACAGCTTCCTCTGTGAGGGCAGCAGGGCTGACTGGGGCAGGGGATGAGGTGCCTGGGGTGAAGGAGACGCCCACCCTTCTGGGTGAGCGGGCACGGGCAACTCAGTGGGGAGCAAAGGGGAGGGTGGTGATGGGATGGGGGTGGCGGAAGATGAAACAGTAGGGGTGGGCCCACTAGGGTCCGCCAGGGAGCTCCCATCAGAGGAGGTATCGGAGTCACTACCTCCAGTGGTAGTTGGCTCCCCGTGGTACTCACCTCACCCTCTAACCCACTGGTCCCCTTGGCGTCAGACGACTCTGCCTCTGAGGATCCGTGGGCCGCTTTATCCCCACTCGCTGGCACCTCAGCTCCCTCGCCAGATGATGCTGATGTACACAGACAACACAAGACAGGGATGGGGAGACAAAACAGGAGAGACACTTGTAAATAGCTCAATGGAGGTACCTTAATGGGTCACACATACACCCACCCAGAAAACCTTCCACCAGGCAGCACCTACCGCTATACACATGGCTATGCCCCTGACCAGTGCCCAGAACCCTGATCTGCAGCCATTCCCCAACTAACTTAAGGACCTGACGTACTGCAGACTTGATCCAAACACCCCTACTCCCCACAGGGGGCATTATGTAGGTGGACATCAGTCAGAGTCCCTGCCACTAGACAGCCTAAATACAAATGCACACACACACATCCATCAAGGGGCCAAAACATGGTATATGTACTCACCCCTTGTGACTGATGTGCAGCCTTCAAGCGCCCATCCAGGTCCGGGTACGCCACCACCAGGATGCGTTGCATAAGGAGGGTCAGTGCCCGATGGGCACCCCTTCCTCCTTGGGAGGACTTCCCCAGCTGAGCCTAGCAGATCTTCCTCGCCCAGCGCTGCAGGTCCTCCCACCTCTTCCTGCAGTGGGTGCTCCGCCGGTTGTAGACCCCCAGGGTCCACACTTCCTTGGGGATAGCATGCCAAAGTGCCCTCTTCTGGTGGGCACTGACCTATATGGGACACACAGAAAAATAACACTGAGGTCATACACTGGCCAATCATATGCAGCTGGCTAAATGTCCACTATGGGACGGACATTTCAAACAGCCTAACAGCACACACACGAAGCATGTCAGGAACCCTGGACCATACAGTGTCACAGGTTCACACATGTATGCAGCCAACACTCACCACTACACACATCCATGCCCCCCAATCCTCCTACTCACCTGTACCTCTGATCGTCCGTAGAGCTTGGCGTACAGGGGCAGGACCCCATCCACAAGCTTCTCCAATTCCTTGTTGGTGAAGACTGGGGCCCTTTCCCCTGCAACACATGCCATTTCCATGACCAGAGGCAGGACACAGTAGTACACTCAGTGGAGTACCTGCATGCATGAGATCAGGGAGTCAAGTGAAGTTGGGGTGACGAGTTCGGGTACGCACCACGGCGGTGTGCACCGTCACCGCCGGTGGTGATCATGATATGCTAAGATTGCCCATTGACATCCATGTTAACCAATGAATTTGTGCACTGTGGTAAACACCGCCTTACGCTATTACATCAACTGCTAGCGGTATGAGGTCACTTCCACCACAACACTTCTGGATTACAGGGGGCAGACATTTTGGCCTTAACTATGCAGTTATAAAACCCTCATCTGCACAATGCAGGCCCTATCGACCCCTAAACACCCATAGGCATGTAACATTATACATTACCTCACCTGACCATTCCTGATATATCATTCTGGTCATGTTGCTGTAATATCACACACGCTAAGCATTAGTGTCGTCTGCAATCATTCTGTGCGGAATGAAAAACAATGTGTGCAGATGTATGTGTGTTCCTCACACATGTTTTAAACTCCTCCTAGGTACAGACCCTTGTGGCAAGGAAGGGCCCCATCGGTGTACAGACCACTTGTTGATTTGCAGACCATGGTGGAGCATCACATCATTATCAATTACAGACTCACTCGTGCAACTATTCATTAACTTTGTGCTTTACTGGATCCAGCACTGACACCAGCAAATCGTAATCAGCATGCCATCCCTACTGAAGTTCAGGTGCTCTCTGCACTCCATTTCCTGGCCACGGGCTCATTTCAAGTGACAATGGGCATGGGTGCAGGTTTTTCACAGCCAATGTTTAGCATAATACTTTCCAGATTCCTGAATGCTTTTGTACGACACCTACAGTCCTATGTGAGGTTTCTCCTAAGTGCTGACCTCCCTGCCATCAAGTCGGACATCTATGCCTTTGTCAACATACCCCATGTGATAGGTGCCATCGATGGCACCCACATAGCTATCCACCCCCCCAAGAGTCAGTGAACAGGTGTACAGAAACAGGAAGAACTTTCATTCCATGAACATTCAATTGGTGTGTACTGCAGACCAGTACATCTCACATGTGAATGTCATGTTCCCTGGATCAGTCCATGATTCCTTTGTGCTGAGGAACAGCAGTGTGCCACACAAGATGTATTGCTACATAGCACACAGCCAGGCTGTCTGCCTCTGAGGGTTGTAAATGAATGTCTTTTTTGCAACTTTTTCTAGGTGACTCTGCCCATCCCAACTTGCGTTGGCTTCTGACACCAGTAAGGAATCCTGGAACAGATGCAGAGAGGAATTACAATGAGGCCCATGGACGTACTAGGAGGGTGATAGAGCGCACAATAGGTCTCCTGAAGGCTAGATTTTGTTGCCTACATATCTCTGGGGGTTCCCTGGCCTATGGGCCTGAAAAGGTGTGTAGAATAGCGGTGGCCTGCTGCATGCTGCACAACATGGCTGTGAGAAATTCTATCCCCCTCTTGGAGGAGGAAGGTGCTGTATATCCAGACCAGCTTCCTCAGAGAGGAGATGAGAGTGATGGCGATGATGAGGAGGGGGAAGATGTACAGACCAGGACCCAACTGATACAACTCTACTTCCAGTAACTTTGTGGGACACTTGGATGAGATTGCTGTCTTTGCATCATACTGTCAGTGTGCCTTGTCATCTATGGTGGTGTTGGGTCAATACTCATTGCCACTGTGACCAGGTCTGCATAGGCCAGATTACAATATAGTATAAAATGTAATCACATCTGTAGGCACAACAACATGTAAGGCGTGTGGTGCATTTCCTGCTAATCAGATAACAATAAAAGAGTTATCATACAGTTACTTCCATACTTCACTTTGTTTCATCTTAATGACAGGGGACATTGCAACAGGTCATTGTAACAGGTGAAAGGGTGTTTTATTTGGTGCAGGGAGAAAATCCTGCAGATTACAGTGATAGGAGTGGCCTACTGGAGGTTGAACAAAATGGCAACATGGTCGCAGCAATGTTGGCAGTAGTGGTAGGTCCATCAATGTTTACAGGGGTTTGTTGTTGTTTTCACACGGTTTGGTGGTTGATTCAGTGGGACACTTTGAGGACAGTTCTTGCCAGAGTCACTTCTTTGAGGGGGCCTTCTTTGTGGCAGGTGTTCCTGTGCCATATCTGGGTCTGAGGGTCCGTTTGGGTGCCTGGTGTTGGCCGGTACAGGTTGAGATGGATGTCCCCTGTGTGTCCTGAGAGGGTGGTACATGTGCAGTTGCTGATGATGCTGTTTTTGTCTGGTCTGTATCATCCTGGCCTGCAGTAGGGGCTTCCTGGTCTGTGTGGGCCTCAGGCTGTGTTGGGACAAGGTGCAGCAGTGCACTTGCTATGCTGGCCATTGTGGCATTGTGCAGTTTCCACTGCTCCATGGCCATTTGGTGGTGTGCTAGCTGCATCATTTGACCCTGCTCCAGGGTGGATACTATCTGGGCCAGTCTCTCCTGGGTATGGTGGTATGTTCCCAGGACCTCAGAGATCACGTCATGGGCTGCAGCATCCATCCTGTGGCCTCCCTCCTGGGCCACTGATGCCCTCCCACTGGGCCTAGCCCCCTGTGCCTGTGTCCCCTGCATAGGTCTGGCAGTACCACTTGTACTGGGGCCATCGTTTTCCTGCCTGTTGGTAGGGGGTGACTGTGGCCTCTGTACTTGTGTTCCACCAGTCTGTGGCCTGGATACACAGGTGTGGGGACAGTTGGCCACAGCTCATGTTGTTGGCTGGGTGGTAGAGGTGTCAGTGGTATCCTGGTTGGGGCTACTGGATGGTGACAGTCCTGTCCATCAGGGTCGCATGGGTGGTGGTGCCTGTTAGGAGGAATGGACATGTCTGTTACATTAGCAGGATCGGATGGGGTGCACAGGACTGGGCGTGTTTGTGCAGGTTTCACACTTTGGGGCCACGCAGGTTACTTTCGTGAGGTTAGCATTGCTTTTTAGCTTAGGATGTGGAGGTGCATTGTGGGTGCTGTAGGCCATTGTGATTCCTTGCAGGGGTGGGTGGCTGTGCACAGGGGGACGGAAGTGGACCTGTTGGTGGGTTTGTGGGCATGCAGGGGGACTGGATGTAATGATTGTGGCCTGGGTGGGGTAGAGGTCTTGGTGGTAGTTGGGGGGGGTAAGGTGGTGCATGCATTCCAGGTTTGATGGATATGGGGTAATTGTAGATGACTTACCCGAGTCCATTCCTCCAGTGAGTCCAGTGAGTCCCTCAGGGTGCAGGATGGCCATTACCTTTTCCTCCCAGTCAGTGTAGTCGGGTGGTGTTGGTGGAGGTCCTCCCCCAGTCTTCTGGACTGCAATGTGGTGCCTGGAGCCATGGGCCTGACCTTCCCATGCAGGTCGTTCCATCTCTTGCGGATGTCGTCCCTGGTGCGTGGATGGTGTCCCACTGCATTGACCCTGTTGACTACCTGCTGCCATAGCTCCATCTTCCTGGCAATGGGTGTGTGCTGGACCTGTGCTACGAATAATTGTGGCTCCACCTTCAGGATCTCGTCCACCATGGTCCTTAGCTCCCTTCCTGTGAAGTGTGGGTGTTTGGGGGGGTGCCATGGTGAGTATTGTGAATGGTGTCTTTTGTGGATATAGGTGAAGGTGCTCTTGTGTAGTTGGGTGTCTGTATCATGGATTGTGGCGTTCGGTGTCTGCTTCTGGAGTTCTCTGTATTGGTTGGCCTAATTTCATTGCAAAGGATTGTGGGGTGTGTCTGTGTGTGTTTTATAGTGTTGTGGATGTGTGTCAGGTGTGGGGTTTTCAAACTTGCCAATGTGTGCATTTCTTACTGTTGGGTCCATTTGCCACCCATGGTGGTCTGTACCTCCATTGGTCATTCGGCTTCCACTAACCACTGTGGTGATTTCTGCTTCATTATTTGGAGGGCGGGGTATTTGTGTTCTCGGCGGTGGTGGGGTGGGAGGTCCAGCATTTTTGCCGACAAGGTCCTGGCGGTGACTGGTGGCAGGGAGATTGTTGTCGGTTTCTGATTTTTGCATCATTATATGGCGGGTTTCTGTTCACCGCCAATGGCGGGCTTCTGTTTGCCGTAGTCACGGCGGTCGATGGTGTTTACCTCCGTGTTCATAACGAGGGCCATAATCTCAGAAATAGAGAAAATATAAAAGCTCCTGACAGATATACTGATTCACATCCCTCTCTTTCCTTTCAGGATGCACTGGATAGATGTAGCGAGAGAGTGGGTGGGTCAGAACGACGTCCTAACTACGTGGAACAGAAGAAACACTCACCACAGTCTTCAGACAAAAAAGAAGATAAGTCCCCACAACAAAAGCCACAATTTAAAAAGAAAAAGGTGGCAGCACTTTCAGTAAAAAAATGCCAGTAAACTTGAGAACATTGCTGAAGAACAAGACGTAGGCAGTGACACTGCTAGAAAGCCCAGCAGAAGTCACAATATGTCGCCAGAGTCTGAAAGATCATCTGGATACAACAGAAACAAGCAACTTTATTGCAGTCAAGACTGCGGATGGGCACGTTCTCCCACCCGACAGGGTTTATGATTTAAATATCTAAATTGAGGGGGACATAGAGCGTTCCATAAGTGTGATATTCTGGGATGAAATTAGTTGTGATATCCTGCTGGCACAGAGGTACTGGCCACCCGAGCACATCTGTACGCTCCCACATGGGGAAGATGTCATTTTGCCTTCTTTCTCTAATCTTGTTCCAGAATCGGTAAAGCAAGCCTGCACTGTCAACTGGGCTTTAACGCAGGCACCTGCACTATACCGCAATCATGTAGGTTGAGACAAGGAATCTCCTTGACATGTAATGCCTGTTATTACACCCCAGCCTCAGCCACAATACACAAAGCTAAAGCTCCAGTGAGGGAGCTCCTCACTCAGCTCGAGGACCAGTGAGTAATTGAGCAGTGTGTCCCTGCAATGAATAACCCATTATTCCCCGTTGCAAAACCCAACCATTCATACAGTCTTAGATTATTGACACTTAAACAGTCATACATGCACAAACGCAATACAACATTCACACAGCACAGCAATAATTACAACATAGTGTGTAAAAAATACAAAACAAGCTTGGCTATATCCCATGGTTTTTTTCTGCCAAAATTTAGCACACAAAAGTCAGGCCCCGGAGTGCATTCCCATTTGGCTCACCAAAACTCTTCTGCCATTTTCCCCAAGGGTACAAGAACAGCCCAGGGCTGCTCTCAGCCCATGTAATGTCAGTATTGCATGATATTGACCCAGAGGAGTTGCCTTATGTGGAGGACATCTATCTCACAGATGATGACCTCAACATCCATGTTGCCAAGGTCGATCAGATCATTCTAGGATTCGCAGCCCTTGTTTGCAAATTTAATTTTAGGAAAACTAAAATAGACTTTTTCAGTGCATTGTTCCTGGGATACAAGCTATCAAACAACGGCAATAGCCTGGCCCTACACTGTTTAGAGAAATGTGCTCAACTCCAGCCACCAAATACTATCAAGAAACTACAGTCTTTACTTAGTTTCTTCAACTTTGCCAGAACTTGCATTCCTGACTATGTGCACCATATCAAGCCACTCTATGACTTAATACGCCCTGATTTTTCTAGCAGACATAGGACAATCCTTAGAGGATTACAAAAGGGCATGCTAGAAGCAAAACACTTATAAACCTGTGACAACAAAACTAATTTGGTCATCAGAATAATTGCTGGTGCCATTGGCTTTACTAATGTCACCTTTAATGAAGGTGACACGGTTCACATAGCATGTGAGTCACATTTATATTCCAATACAGAACAATGCTTTGCACCCAAAGAAAAAATTCTAACTGCAGTACAGATGGCTGTCATCAAGGAGAGGCCATTTGCCCAAGGAAATTGCATTATTGGTGTTACCCCAATGCCAGCCTTACAGGCTGTCACCAAAGCTAGTGTTCCTAACGCAAAAGCATTACATCCACAGTGGATTCAATGCTCAACCTTCCTGACTGCCAAGAATGTTGATTATATCTTTGATCCAAAACTTCAAACATAAGAATATCTCCAATACGAACAGGAGTACCCGCATCTCTAGACCTTTTGCCAATTGACAGCTACTGCACTTTCATTTACACTGATGGTTCAGCACAGCTTGTTGTAGGTACTAAGCATCAATATTCAGCTGCTTGCACAGCCATGAGTAGAGTGATGAAGGATGGTGTATTCCATACCTCGCAATACACGCAGACCCTGGGGGACTGCACAGCTCATCTGTCTGAACTTAAAGCCCTTAACTTAGCGCTAGAACATATGGATCCAGGACAGCCCACATTGATTGTCTGTGATTCATACTACTGCGTCCAGTCCTACAATGATTATCTTAATCATTGGCGATTGAACGGCTTCAGAGACTCCAAAGGGAACACAATAAAAGGCAGAACTCTGTGGGGGAGAGTAGCTTATCTTGAGGATAAGCTACCTAATGCTCATGTAGTCCATACATTGGGCCACCAACGTGTAGGAGTACACATTATTAGCAACACTTTGGCCGATGAAGCAGCCAAATCTGCAGTAGCTAGGGCTTCTGGGGATGCAGTGGCTCGTTCCCAGACGAGATTGGATAATAAAAGTTTGGTTTCTGTGAAAGCTTCGGCCAAAGGCTAGCCTCTCCCAGAAGCATGCCCTACAAAATACTCTTACCACATCAATGCACAGAATGTTGCTTATGCAACTCTTCCTGGGGTTGGAGATCGAGTGATCCCAAACCAAGACCAGAGATTAGATCCAATAAAAGCAGCGCATGAGGGTGTCACCTCTGCACATGCTGGTGTTGCAGCCACAATAACAATCGTACAGAAATGCTTCTGGTGGCCAGGTCTATATAAACAGACCAAGCAATATGCCCTTTGTTGTGACATTTGCCAGCAAATTAGGGGCTACAACATCAAACACCCTCTGCAGACATCCCTCTTAGTGTCCAATAGGCCACTACAGTGTGTGTACCTGGACCATTGTGGTCCGCTTCAAACTGATGGGGCATACAAATGCTGTAGATTCTTGTTCTAGAATCCTGTGGATATGGCCTCAGCAGTCTACTGATGCATGAACTGTTATAAAAGACTTGTTGATCTTTATCAGTAAACATGCCGTTGCAGCATTCCAATCAGACCAGGGCCCTGCTTTTGCCTCTAAGGCATTCAGGGACACCATGAGGATGATAGGTGTTGAACTCCATTACTCCTCACCCTACCATCCTGAGGGAAATTTGATTGTGGAGAGGAGGAATTGAGATCTAAAGCAGTCCTGAACAGCTAGAGTATTAGGTTCTGGCAGCAGCTGACTTCATCACCTATATGAGGTCCAGAGAGCACTGAATAATGTGCCAAGAAGGTCTTTGGGAGGACACACTCCCTAAGAGGTTCTCTTTGGGATACCTACTTAAGTCCCAAATCTAGATGGTGGCAGCAGATACACCTTTCAACATAAATGAACGTCTCATTGTTTACAGGAGCTTCAGCAATTTTGTGATGATAAATCATCCACCAGTGCTGTCACCCTAGGAATAAGGGATTTACCAACACCTTCTACTGGCTGGATTCCTAAAGTGGGGGATCTTGTTCGTGAGAAGATTGCTTTGAAGAAGGAATTCAGCCTATCCTATAGAATACCAGTCCAAATCCTGGGAATACTAGGTACCAGATGTCAGAAGATTACCCATTAAATCGAACATCCACAGGAGCAGATGCCTTTTACTCAACTCCCTCCAACAGATGCGTGCTCAGACTTTAACTGATTATCTGAACCCTGAATGTGCTAGGGGGAAAGGGGAGGGGAAATAGTAAAAGAGAGACTGCCTCCAGATCCAGTTCCAGTCTGTGTTGAAGATAGGATATTCAGTGTGTGTCTCCATAACCTGTACCTTTCTTCTTATTGGAATTTCTTTAAAGCAAAGACCTGCAGGTGATAAGAGCATAGATAAGTACATTCCTATTGCAAATTCAACTGTTTAGCCATTCACATTCACCCAGTTCTATCGTTCTCCTAACCTGAATCTTTCAAGAGACTAGCATCTCTCTGAGAGAACTTTGTTAACTTAATATCTTCTTTTATCCAGGAGTCAGAGGTATCCAAGGTTCTCTGGAGAACAGTTCAAATGTTCACAAATATACAATCAACTAATGTATTTTACAGGAAACGAAAACTTCTTCTCAAGGTTCAGTTTTCTCAATCACAGTCTCTAGGAATTAGTCAGAGCACTGAGGTTTGTCTCTAAGACTGACAAGTCTGCAAGGCAAAGAGTTCTTTGAATACATATGTACATATATATATTGGCAAGTCTGGAAATCATACAAAAGAATTCCTTGCTGCAGTTGCTTGAAGTTCTGTTAAGCCAAAACAGATTCTCCTCAGAAAGCTGATAGCCAGTTGTTGGAAGAAGGAAGAAATTCAGCTTCTCCAAAAGGGAAAGAGTAGCTGGTGTGCACACCATAACAAGAAAAATAAGTAATTACTCAAACTGGAAGAATTCTCTATGAAACAAAGCGCCTCAGGAACCCTGCTCATTGCCCTCAGGATGACAGTTGAAGTGCCCAGAGAGAAACAGCTGGAGGGAAGCTTCAGCACAAGAGTAAGGTAGAAACAGTAGAGCGCTGACCTCACAAAGATTTTCAGCCACTACCTTGAGTGGCAGTTAAACCTGAAGAAGCTGTTTCTAAGAACAGCCTCTGCAAGAGCCACCACGAGTGAGGACGCTACTGCAACCAGCGTGGGTACAAGGAAAAGGGGAATCATTTTTGCTGAGGGAAGAACGTAACACTGGCAATAGTTTTCCTGACACCAGAAATCATCCTACCACTGCTGCTTGGCTCGAAAGCAAAGAGATTTGTCTTCATTACAAACATCAAACTCCATCATGTGGCCGATCCTGCATTGTAGACCCAGAAGACCCTTGGGTAGTTCATGGTTCCCTCTCACTACCCAACAGGACATACTTCTTCAAAGAAGAAACAACATCTTTCTGTCTACAACAGCATGTACAATGACGCTACAAATTCCTCCTCGAGCAGGGGGAGGGCGGAAAATGAGCTTTTGCTGATTCCTATTACCACTTCGACAACAACACCTGTCCAAGATGTGACTGTCTTCTATTCCAACACAACCCAAACTGATGACATTGTCTTCTATGAGCCTCCACCCGAAGTGGACCAACCTAACAGTAATGCACCGGCTCATGTTTGCAGAGACTGCTTCTGGTTAGTTCATTGACCTTGATGATTTGTCTTTGATTTCATCCGCACCTGCTATTGAAACTATTTCAACACAAAAGCTATATATGGCATAAAACAAACTGTTCGGTTTATCAATGGAATTATCTGTGGATATTTCTGACATTTCTGCCTGCCTTTTTACTATGGATTGTTTTTTTATGACTGTCTTCTTCCTGATTATAAATGCTAATTACCTTGCTGAATGCTCCTCTATTGAGCCAGAGGATGAAGATCTCACTCCCTATCTTTCCTCACGTAAGTCCGAAGAGACTTGTCCCTTGTGAACATTTCAGCATTACCGATTCCTGATGGGATTTTGTGGGATAAAGTTCCACTTGATGTATATGGGCCTACTATGGTCATTCAAATTCCGTATGGCTTTAAAATTTCAATGACTGATGTGATTACATCAGTGTTGTTTTTTGATGACTGGGATGTTCAAACAGTTGATTCCATGTTAGCTGAGTTGAAGAATTACACTGTATTTGAACGTGATGATGTGTACACTAGTGCAAAGAATTATGGGGAAATGCTTGGTTATAACAACTGGGGACATTTCTACCTGCACCCTGCAACTAGACACAGATCAGTAGTTCATTACACACAGTGGGAACACTGTTCAACTCTAGCTGTGGGGAGCCCAAAACATTATTCAGATAAGTTCACATATTTGTCTGGGCATGACATTAAAAATGCAGAGTCATACTATTTCAAGATACCACCTTCTAAAATTAGGAACATTGTTCTAACAAACCCAAAAATGATTTATTCAGATTCCTTTGTTTCCCGACTTCCAGTTGAAGGCTACAAATACTGGAAGAACACTATTGATGTAAAGAGTGTATGGGGAACACACGATTGGCAAAATTCAGGGAAGGGAAACTTCATATAGATCATGCCTTATTCCTGTTCAAATTATATTTTTGAATAATACAATTCAACAGCCATCCTGTGTAGGGTAAGCAAAAATGAAAGAAATTAATGTGCTCAGTATCCCCACACCGGCAAAATTCACCAACTGGCAATCCTTCTTGAACGTCACCGAGGAAGATTTAGTTGCAAAGGTTCAGGCTGGTACCTATATTTCTTCACTTTCCAGTCCCGGCGGGTGGTTATTATGGCCAATAGACACAAATGGGTGTCAGGCGCGTTTTGTGAATTCCTCAGGGAGTTTCAAGAATAGCAGGCTGGACCCTCGCTTTGTCACGGGTCAACACTTGGGTATAGTTACTAAATACAGTGTGGGTAAACTGTGCCAACAGTGGTTACAGACTAACACCTTAGCAGCAGTTAAGGAACATCTTAATATTCTTTCCAAAGATATAGAATTGCAGGACTTCTTGTTAGGTCCAAGGAAGCCACGCTCTAAAAGATTAATCTATGCGATATGCAATGAGATCTGTAAGCTTTCTCAAATGCAGGCTGCTGAAATCTGGAAGAAAACTATTGATGTAAAGAGTGTATGGGGAACACAAGATTGGCAAGATTCCTTGGTGGACTGTCTGGCTCCTTTGGGCACTTTGGATGGTGCTGCCCTCATGAGAGATCCTGGTCTGAGACTGCTGTGCACTACTGCTCTGTAGATCAGTCGACCATTCCTGTCATCGAAATGACATCAGATGACATGGCCTCTTTTCTTAATGCCCTTCCTTTTGATGGCTTCGAAGACATTCTTCAAGATTATGACTACTGTTAAATAAATTTGACCATTGGCCTATTCTAAAGTTTGAAAGTTTGCCAACATTGCCTTTGACTTTGGCCTGCTGTTCTTGTCATGGTCGACAATATGGTTATTTGTATGCTTTAGCCATTTTAACAAGCTTTTAATTCAATTTTAGTTATGTCTTAAATATGATTTTAACTTGTTTTAGTCCAGAGCAATTTTATCTTGAGTTCATTCACTTTCTCTGGCATCATCATTATGGCGTCATACTTGATCCGGCAATGGGGAGGGTGTAGTGGATTCCATTTAGTTTTAATGGGAATCAAAAATTTAGCTTAGCCTTCTAGCTTGCAGGCCAGTGCCCCAGTCACCTAGTGACTTTTAACCTACTTAGCTTGCTCTGTTGTAGAACATTTATTGAATTATTTCTTCCAAAATGGCTGCTATGTTTATAGCTAGGAAGATGTTTTAGTTTCACTTCTTATCTATTGTTTGGGAACATACCTGTCCTACTAGATCTGTATAAATACATCTCACAAAGACAAGATAATCAGACTGATTCCTACCAGATGCCATCAACGGTACCTATGCTACATGTTGCCTTGATGCAGACGCAGCCTTCATGTCACCACAGAGTCCGATCTAGAGACCTCGTTCCAAGGTAATGAGGGTTAGGGGGCTCTTCCCATGGACATGGTACTGCCAGATTAGGTTTAATACACCTAGCTCTCTAGGATAAAGATTAGGTTCATCATACTAGGGTATTAGGGTTTATTTCATACCTGCTTTACATCTTATGTCATTAAAAGATGGTGGGGCACTTTGTATTCATGACTCTCGTTTTTACAATTGTGTTTCTTGCATTGTTCATTATCCTACTCATTGCAGCCCATGTCATTTATAGTAGATTGCAGTCTTGTTAAAAAAACTATTGAAAACATTTACTGCATCTCTTTCATTGCCTGTGTATGACTGAGTCATGTTGCTCATGTGAGAAAAGGGTACTCTCAGTTTAACCACGAGCTCCCTGAGAAGTCTCACTCTTGAGTACATGCGTAAAGGCTGCCATAAATCACCTTTTACTGTTTGGGTTTTTGGTGAGGTACTGCTTGTGAGCCTAGGGAGTTGGGCCAACAGTTGCAGCTTGTTGTAGGATTGCCCTAGTTACCTACAAACAAAAGAGCTGTTATCCCTACACCAGCAGCCTTGCCTAGTGCAAGAGTCCACTATGACATAGTCAAACTTCACACAGAGCTTTCCAGTGCACAGGAACATGCGTTCCACCACGTTTTTAGTTTGGGCAGATGGAACTTGCAGAGTTTCACTCCTCGGAATTCTGCAGAGTTACATACAAACTTGGTGAGATTCCGCTGAGTACAGTGAACGGGCAGAAATCGGCATTTCGACTTGCTCACACTAATTTTTATCGCTAGGAGCTCATTCTGCACTGAATAATCAGTGCAAACTGCACCACACTGTGTGACAGACGATGCTGTTGCTTGATTTGATTTTGCTGCTGCTCAAGTAGATTTTCTCACTGGGCACCCACCTAGCACCAGAAAATTGAACTAGGGGATGCCAGTTCTCGCTCACGCTTGCCAGTTTACTGTTTGTGAGCCACATGGGAGAAAAAACTCCGACATGGTGCAGTTGGCGAAATTTGGCCAAAACACCACATTACAAGCATAACGCGGAGTGGCCAAAATTCCTCAAACTCCGTCAGCGGAGCAGAATTTATTGCCCACTCCTAGTTTTTGTTACCTTCTGACCAGTTTGAGGTAAAAACATATTTTTTTGTCGAAATCTGCAGATTATTCAACAGAGGATGGATTATGTTTTTTTTTATAAATCTTTTTTTTAGATTTTTGTTACAGTTTTAACCGCTGTCACAGGAGAACCTTCATTCATGAGCAGGAATAATCAGACATATCATCTCCGGTGGATTCATGCTACAGAGTACATAGCTATATTCTTTACCCACTCTGATCTAGAGCAACTACAACTTACATTGTGTGTGATTTATAGGGAGGCCCCATCCTAACAGTCGTACCTCTCGCTGCATCTAAGTTCAAAGCATGCTCCAGTGGAGACAGCCATCCAGTGCCAGTAGTCCTACGACAAGTAATCATGCCCGTCAGGCAGGTACAGTATATGTAAAGAATGCATCTGTTTTATAATGTGTACTTCGGCATAACTTGAGATAGCAAGTGATAACAATAGTGAGTTTAACAAACATAACCACAGCCTATTAACAATGTGCTACCCACATTCAACCCCCCCCGACGCCCACCCAATGCATCCACTCGGTCCCTTCCGCTATCTAGAGGCAGGGATATGTAGCAATTCAGACTGCTAATGCTGTACAGTTCCCTGCGACAGGATCACAAACCTCCCCCCCATCCCATAAAAAATGCACAATGGACACTGCACCTCTAGGTCTCCAGATTGCCATCAGGTACATCCTGTAGTGTCTCAAGCTCAGTGAGCATGTTCTCCCAGCTAGCGGATAATGGATACTTGCGCCACCCCAGTGTATCCTCCCTACGTAATGCTGCCCCCTCAGATGATGATTGTGTTAATGGGCTAAATCTATTATTATGCAAAAAACGCAGGGGCCGCAGAATTACATAATTCCAGGGCCCCTGTTTATAGCTTACTCAGTGCTGGTGCTAGAAATTGGTATTGATCAGAAGTGGTGCACATGTTGTGGTAACAGTTGTGAGGTATCTTGACCCCAAGGCTAACAAACATATAGGGCCTCTGTGGCTTCAGCTGGACTTGGGACGCCAGCACTGGTGATGCTGCCAATTCAGGAAAGGAGTGACAGGCGATGGAGAGGGATTGAGCATCTTCTTTTCTACCTTGTAGAAATTGTTCCAGATAGAGTCTACCCTGAATTTGATGTCCCCGATACAGACACAGATGATCCCGAGATACACCCCCATAACAGGATCACATACAGAAATGTCTGCATTGACAAGTCAAAATACAGGCATAATGTACCCGAGAGATTCAAATGCCCCATCAAATCCAGATGAAGTGTCAGTACCAGTTACCATAGGTCCAGTAATACCATTGTTCACCCATGGAAGCAATAAGAGCAGTGAGCAGAATATCCCAAACCCAAGCATAGCAAGGGAAAGATTCGAAGAGAGTGCAAGAATGATGATCCCCCATGAGACCGACATTTGAAAGAACAGGCCCATTAATCGATTTGGGTTATTTTAGAACGCCTCCAGATATTCAGGGAAGATTTAAAATAGGTTCCGGTCCAAGCAAGGTGACACCAGAAACCCCAAGCCTAATGTTACAACAAGTGCCTGCGTAAGCATAACAACATTTCATTACAAGGTTTGACAGCTCAGCAGTTGACTGAATGGTTAGAGAAGTTGAGTAGCACCCAAGGTGATTCCAGTGGAGGAAGTGCACTGAATTTGGCCAGGCGTAGAATAGAGGCAGAAAAACTGATTGAGAGTATGACGTGGTTAGAATTGACTCGTTCCGAGAAGACTGGTTACTTTATTTGTGCAAGCTGATTACTAACAAAGCAGGAATAGTACATCAGAAATTGGCAGACTTAGCAGAAAAATATGACGTAGAAATTGAGAAAACAAAGCACTTGAAGAGGAGTTACATGTTAGAATTTGACTAAAACGATTTTGAGAACATGAGTCCCGGGAATGAAAATTCACATTAGAGAATTAATTCAGAGCATCCAAACATTGGGAGCATTGGATAAGTGGGAAGGCAGATGGGCAAAGAAAAGAGACAAGAGGAAAAGGGATTCTGCAAATCTTACTGAGAATGTGCAGCATTTTGAGGATCCAGTGAAAATCTTACCAATGAGAGAGATTCCTGGAGGGAATTTTGTGCATGTCCCTTGGAGCAGAAGTGACATTTTGTCATTTACAAATGATTATCCCAGGTTGAGAGAGAAGCCAGTAGAGTGGTACCAGCAAACAGATAGGTTTGTAAAACTCGCAAAATACCTATGGGAGGATTGAACACCCTGTTAGAAATAGTGGTTCCAGCAGATTTATGGGTCGAGTGTAAGAGGAGTGTAGATTGGCCGACAAAGGAACCTCAGAGAGATCCAGAAACAGGTGCACCATCTCCTGACGTAATGAAATATTACAATAAGGTGATCAAAAGTTTAAAAACGAGAATTTCGCCCAAGAACATTGACTGCCAGAGAATAGACAGGACAGCCCAGGAAGCAAAGGAGTCAATGCATGCATACTATGAGAGATTGTTACAGGCGTTCAAATATTACAGTGGCACATAAACAACTGACCCGAAAGACATGATTAATTTTGTGTTCAGATTTGTTGAAGGATTGAGACCCGAGATTAGCCAGATGATTAAGAATCATTTGATCTGTTGGCGAGCGAAGCCAATTGATTAAGTATTGCAGTATGCAAAGTACAGTAGTGATAACATTTATTTGAAGCAGAGAAAGTTGAAGGAGAAGGCAATGGTGATGCAGATTAAAGCGGCACAAACAGGAATGCAGGGAAGTTTTCCACAGCAGCAGCAAGGAAACATGTGGTTGCAGAACCAAACACAAGGTATAGGTCGTGGTGGAATTGAAAACGTGAACTGTAGTCCTGATTTCAATACTCTGGTTGTTCAGAAAAATGTGCAAAGAATGAAGAGATTGTTGCCATGTCACACTTGTAGAGGCCTCGGACATTGAAAACTGGAATGTCCGATGTTAGGCCAGGTAGGTGTTGTTCAGCAAACAAACAAAATCAATTATTTTACAAATATGAGAGGACCGAGAATGAGGGATCACAATCCATATTTCCAAAGTAATGTGAATCAGGTGCAAGGTTTTCAGGCCGTGCAATAGATGCAGATGCCACATTTACAGATGCCCCACTTGTAGCAAATGCAACCTCAGATTCAAATGGTACCTAGACAGCAAATTCAAATACCTCAAGCCCCAATGGAGCAGCAGCAGGTGATGCTTTCTCAGCAGGTCACAGGTCAAAGGTTTAATCAGAGTAACAACACAGTACACCAAGTCCCACTACACAGTGAGGATGAAGCAAATGATTGGGTGAGTGAGAGTTTGGATGAAGAGGAATGTGTGTTAGCAGCTTCATTAGAAGTAGATCAGAAAGGTCCATATGTGAAAGGAAAAGTGAAGGGTCCTTCTTAGTCAACACAGGAGCTACACGCTCTACAGTGAGAACAGAAGAAGTTCCAAACCTGCCCCTTTCAGGGAAAACAATTCAGATTGTAGAAGTTGCAAACTAATATTTGACAAACCCAATTAAAGAACCAGTTCAGGTTAAAATTGGCAATTTTAAAGGATTACACAAATTCTTAGTTTGTGATTCGAGTCCGGTATCCTTACTAGGAAGGGACTTGCTATGTAAAACAAGATGTTCAATTACTTGCTCAAACAATGAAATTGCCATTCAGACTAACAGTGATGATGAAGATGACTTATCCAGAGAAACAGATTGTGACACAGTGAATGAGGAGTACCCTTTGATCAGTTTCTTTCCAGACGTTACAATGCGTGATCTTTCTTCTGACTTACAGGGAACAGTTAAAATGGAAGTGTGGGATTTTACAGGAAAAGACATCGGTCTTATATAAGGAGTTGAGCCAGTTAAGGTCCCAGTCAAGCCAAATACGATTTTCCCCCAGATTCCTCATTACCACATGACACAAGATACGACTGAAGGGATTGTACCCATAATTGCAGAATTTGTAAACCAATGTGTTTTAAAAGAAGTGCTGAGCAGCCCATGTTACTCACCTATAATGGGATTGCGAAAGCCATGTGGGAAATTTTGGATTGTTCAGGATTTGCAAAAAGTAAATGATACTGTGATTAAGGGTTGTCCCGTGGTGCAAATCCCACAGTGATATCCCATGTGATGCTAAATGGTCGGCAGACCCACTCTTTCGAAGTGGCTATTCCAACTTTTATATTCCTGCTTTGCCCAGTACCAGGGGCAGGCCCTCCGGGGGTCTAGCCATTTGGACTAGAACATCATTAAACTGCAGTATATCACAGCTATCCATTGATTCCCCCGACCTGCTAGGTCTTCACCTATCATTTGAGGCTGATGCAGTTGTGATTATTTTTAACATCTACACAAGAGGGGGGGGGGGGTCGAGTTTCCAAAACCCTCAGCATTCTTGAGGCATTTTTGCAAAACTGTCCCCGGCATCACAAAATTATTGTGACAGGTGACTTTAACGTCACATTTGAACCTCTTGACTGGGATGATCTTGGGTCCACCCACAAGGAGGATCAGGTATGGTCTATCCCTGCTCTGGATATCATGCCCATTAAAAGGTGGTCACAAGTTGCTGTTCAAGTAAAATCACTGACTATGGAATTTGGACTTAGGGCACGCAATGGCAGGGCCAACTCAGATGTAAAGGGTTGTCACAAGTATAACAAAGTTAACCACACCAGAAGAATTGATTATTGTCTAGTCGACATAAGATTATGGCCTTTAGTCATTGACATGATGGTTATTGAGAGATCTGAAGGTGACCATAATCCTCTCTCAGTCCACTTGTCAGCTTTGAGCAACCACCTGTCCATGATCAATACCTCCGTTAAAGCACCAAAGGGAATCAGTCTGGTCAATGACAAACGCCACCTAAAGTGGAACCAGGTTCTGGCTCGACCTACACTCAGCAACGCTGCTAACAACACCTTGAGGACCACATTGATGGGCTTAGAGGTAGGCTCTGCAATCCCCAATGAGGAAATAAGCTTAACTCACACATCATGTTTCAAGGGTATTGTGTCCCTCTTCTTGGCTGACATAGCCTCTGAAAGTAAGAGGCCCAAGGGTAGGCATCGTTGGTTTAACAAAGAGTGCAGCTCCTCAAGTAAGCATTTAATCCAAGCTATCAAATCTAAGGATGTAAATGCAATTAGCTCAGCCAGAAAGTCTTACAAATCAGTTATCAACAAAGCTAAACGTGAACAAGACGACAGGTGGTGGGCTGCACTTAGTGATGCTGCACAAGAGAGGAATTGCAGCACATTATGGTCCCTGGCACCGCACGGCCCTGCAAATAGCGAATTGAACATTACAACTAATATTGCACCAAAGGGCTGGGTAGACCACTTTAGTGGGTTGTATTCTTACAACCATGATAGTTCTACCTCTCAGCATAAGGACACTTGCCCAAATATTACCCTAACATCCACCCCTCCAGTGTTGCAGCCATTCTCCCAAGAGGTCATAGCACACTCCTTAGGCTCTCTAAAGGGTGGTAGGGCACCTGGTACGGATGGTGTTCCAGCAGACCTATTTTTAACCGATATAATAATCTGGTCAAGATATATCACCATCATAGCGAATGCAATAGCATCTGGGGCGCCAATCCCTGAATCTTGGAAGGGGGCATTGTTGTCCCAATTTTCAAAAAGGGCAACAGAAGCCTCCCTAGTAATTATAGGCTAATTAGCTTAATAGACTGTGTGCAGAAAGTGTTCTGTCATTGCCTTCTGGGAAAGATTCAAGTCTGGATGACGGAACGCCACATCCTTAGTCCCCTCCAGGCAGGTTTTCGCAAAAAAATATCTACCATTGAGCAAGCGCTTAGGTTTCTGCTCTTATACTGGAAAACCGTTTTATTGGTAAAGGGAACCTGTATGTTGCTTTTGTGGACTTGAAATCCTCATTCGATTTAGTAACCCGTAACAAGCTGTGGGAAGTTCTTTCCCTAATGGGAATCCCCAAGCACATTCTTGTATCACTAACTCGGCTCTATGAGGGTAACTATGCACATGTCAGGTGGGACGATAGGGGGCAGCTGATTGACAGAATTCAGGTGTCAAGGGGTGTGCGGCAAGGGTGTGTCCTTGCCCCCACTCTGTTCTCCCTGTACATAAATTATATAGTCCCCTCTACTCAAACTGGAGGCTGCCGCACCATCGCTAGGCACACAGAAAATTCTGGTCCTGCTCTTTGCTTGCAATACACTCCTGATATCCAAGACCCCAAGTGGATTACGTACACTCCTCGTGTGGTTTGAGGAATTTTGCTCCACACAGGGACTTGAAATCAATGCCTCTAAAACAAAATTGATGACACTTAATCCACACAGATCATTTAGAGGAAAGTACACTCTCGAGGGAACTCCACTTGAAAAGGTTGTCACTTTTAGTTACCTGGGCATAATTTTAACTGAAAAAATGTCTTGGAATTCACATATTGCAAAGCAAGCACTGAAGTTAAAGCAAACAACGGGGGTTTTAATAAAGGACTTTAACCTCTCACCTACTAAACCAATATGCCCAGCAATCCGGATATATGAAACTAAGGCAGTAAGTTCAGCCCTGTACGGGGCTGAACTTTGGGGCTATGCCAAAGCCCAAGAAATAAAGGTTTCTGAAAATAATTTCTTAAGAATCTAGTGTCTCTCCCACCAAGTACTCCACTGTTCCCCCTTTTTAAAGACCTAGGGGGTCATTACAATCCTGGCGGACGGTGTTAAAAGTGCGGTAATACCGCAAACAGGCCGACAGACAAAAAAAGGGAATTATGACCGTGGCGGAAACCGCCAACAAAGACAGACACTTTAACACTCCGACACGGCGGTACAGACAAGCAGCGCAGCGGTCACCGCCAACAGACAGGCGAAGACAATGTACCGCCCATAGTATCACAAACCGCCAATCCGCCACCTTTTCCGGGGCGGATTCACTGTGGTTAAAAACACGGCGGAAACAGTTTCTGCAATGGGAAAACGCTCTCCTTAACACATCCCACGAGGAAGGAGGACACCATGGAGCCGGAATTACAAATCCTACCTGCCCTTCTCTTCCTACTCATCTACGAAGACCAGCGCCGGCAGCGGCGAAGACAACGGTGAGTACTGCACCTACGACATAGGGGAGGGGGGAGGCAAAAGTCAGGGGGACACACACGAAACACCCCCACCCTCACATATTACAACACACACACCAATGCATTTACAAACATCACAGTAACAACCCCCAAGCCCTCCGGAAGAATGCAAAGACAAAATGAAATCAGTTCAAATATTGCAATGTTTCAATATACATGTGTCAATTATAAACAGATATGTATAAACTCATACAAAGGTATATACAGTACGAGAAGTAGTGCAGATATGCACATCTCAATGTCCGTGCACCACTAGGCCAAAAATGCATGGGCGAGGCCCACACAAGAAACCTGTCCACAAATGGAGAGAACACTGCCGGGGCATCAGAGAGAAAAACAACAGGCACCTCAGGGGGAACGGAAGGGGGGGCACCTCAGCCGTATTACAGCACCACGCCACATCCACGACGGTGCTCCATGCCCATTGATGTATCCTGGGGAGTGCAAAGCCACAATCTCACAAGTACATAACAGCCTCCACTGGTTCTGGAGGGGGACTGGTGCCCAGACTTGATTAGTCTCCCTGTGACAGTTCCTGTCCCATCACGGTCCCAGCTGCACATGGGATAACGATGCTTGATGTGGCGGTCTTTTCCCTCTTCTGCAGTGCATGCCCTGTTCAGCGGTGCATGCCCTGTTCAGCGGTGCTTTGCCATGGCGGACTCTGGACTGTTCAGCGGTGCATGCCCTGTTCAGCGGTGATTCGCCATGGCGGTCTCTGGACTGTTCAGCGGTGCTTTGCCATGGCGGTCTCTGGACTGTTCAGCGGTGCTTGCCCTGTTCAGCGGTGCATGCCCTGTTCAGCAGTGCTTTGCCATGGCGGGCTCTGGACTGTTCAGCAGTGCTTGCCCTGTTCAGTGGTCTCTGGACTGTTCAGCGGTGCTTTGCCATGGAGGGCTTTGGACTGGGCATTGGTGTGTGGCATGATGGTCCCTCATTGCCCAGCGGGGTTGTGGCTGCCGGGGCCCTCCTGGGCAATTCCTATGGCAGTGGTCTCCTGACCAGTGACGATACTTGTGCCCTCCCGGGCAATGCCTATGGCGGTGGTCTCATGACCAGTGACGATACTTGTGCCCTCCTGGGCAATGACTCTGGCGGTGGTCTCATGACCAGTGACGATACTTGGGCCCTCCTGGGCAATGACTCTGGCGGTTGTCTCATGACCAGTGACGATACTTGTGCCCTCCTGGGCAATGACTCTGGCGGTGGTCTCTTGTGCCCTCCTGGGCAATGACTCTGGCGGTGGTCTCATGACCAGTGACAATACTTGTGCCCTCCTGGGCAATGCCTATAGCGGTGGTCTCATGAGCAGTGACGATACTTGTGCCCTCCTGGGCAATGACTCTGGCGGTGGTCTCATGACCAGTGACAATACTTGTGCCCTCCTGGGCAATGACTCTGGCGGTGGTCTCATGACCAGTGACGATACTTGTGCCCTCCTGGGCAAGGACTCTGGCGGTGGTCTCCTGACCAGTGACGACGGTGCTGGCGGTGGTGTCCCGGCCACTGGGAAGGATGCCGCCCTTCTCTGCCGTGATGCTCACACCAGGCTGTGCAGACTTCTTCTGGCCCTCCCCCACCTTTGGAGGAGTCACAGGTGACTCTGCAATCCCCCTGGTACCCCTGTGAGTTGTTTTGCCTCCAGGAGACTTCAGCCGGTCCAGTCGGCCACTTTCCAACTTCAGAGCCTTTACAGGGGGTGGACTGGCAGTGCCTTGACTCCGTGTCACACTGCCTGCCCTGGTGGCCGGTGCACTCCACACACCTTGAACACGCACCACTGGTACTGGAGGCTTTTTGGCTGAGGTGCTACGATGGGACTGATGAATTGGAGGGGTGGGGGCAAAAAGGTAAACTTTGCAGAGGGACAGTTTCTGACGAACACTGGGATGGGTAGCTGGAGTGGGTCTGGGAGTGGAGGAAGAGGAGGTGGTTGTAGGAGGTGTCACTTTAGGTGTTTTGGGTGCAGGTGCAGGTACTGGAGGCTGTCGTGAGGTGGATGGATGTTGGGTGTGTGGGTGCCCGCGTTTGTGTACTTTGGGAGGGGGCGTCACAGACACACTGGGAGAGGACACAGGGGACGAGTAAATGGTAGTGGGGGTGGTGAGTGCAGGTGAGCGGGGTGTGGTGCTGGGTGTTCTGGTGCAAGTCCTCGTGCCTGTAGATGTAGTGCATGCAGGTGAGAGTGTAGACGACACTGGGAGGGAGAAGGGGGACACAGTGGAGGCAGTGGATGTTGCTGTGTCTGTATGTGTGTGATGCTTGTGTGAGTGCCTGTGGGATGTGTGGTGCCTATGTTTGCCTGAGCTACTTTTGTGTGTTGAGGTGTGTGCATGCCGGTCTGATGGTGTGCTTGGGATGGGCTGGGGTACAGGGGATTGGGTCTGGGTGGAGGAAGTTGGAGGGGGAGGCTAGACACAGGGACAATGGCTGCCATCAGTGCTGAGGCCAGAGATTGCAGGGTTCGCTGAAGGGCAGCCTGACCAGAATGAATGCCCTCCAGGAATGCATTACCGTATTGCAACTCCCTTTCTACACCCTGGATGGCATTCACAATGGTAGACTGCCCAACGGTGAGTGACCCGAGGAGGTCAATGGCCTCCTCACTGAGGGCTGCAGGGGTGACTGGGGCAGGGCCTGAGGTGCCTGGGGCGAAGGTGATGTCCACCCTCCTGGGTGAGCAGGCACGGGGCGAATGCTGAAGGGCTGCTGGGAGGGCGGTGCTGGTAGGGGAGGTGGCGGCTGTACCTGTAGAAGTGGGGGGCACAGATGGTGCCGCCACCACAAGGGAGCTCCCATTGGCAGACGAGTCCGTGTCGCTGTTTGGTGATCCGGTTGCCGACGTGAAGCTCCCCTCGCCCTCCGTCCCACTGGTGCATTTTGAGTCCGTGGTGTGGCCCTCCATGGCCATGTGGGATGCAGCTCCCTCGTGCTCCGGTACCACTGTACCTCCGCCTGATGATGCTGATGCACAAAAGAACAGGGAGAGCACAAAAAGGGGGGAGGGGGACGACAGAAGAAAGACAGGTTGAGTGCATGGCATACATCTACCGTTGGCGGACAATACAGACACAGCAGCCCCCTGCACTACGCTGTGCTCCTGGCCTCTACAGATGCAAATCCTGTGATCTGGACTACATGGCTATGGTGGACATCTGCACACATGGATGCCACAGGGGCATGTATACCTGTACTTGGCACTCTACTGCGGTGGGGTGGAGTGCCACATGGCCTGAATTACGGAGGGGCCTAGCCTATGGAAGTCGCCATGGCCTAGGGAAACCCACAGCCCTCCTCCCACACCTAGACCCCTCAACTGCACGCAAAGTCCCCAGAATGATAGTGTACTCACCCCCTTGTGTCTGCTGTGATGCCATCAAGCGCCCATCCAACTCCGGGTAGGCCACCGCCAGGATCCGGAACATCAGGGGGGTCATGGTGCGACGGGCACCCCTCCCACGTTTGGAGGCCATCCCCAGCTGAGCCTCCGCCATCTTCTTGCTACAGCGGCGAATGTCCTCCCATCTTTTCCGGCAGTGGGTGCCCCGTCTCTGGTGGGCCCCCAGGGTCTGGACTTCCTTGGCGATGGCACGCCAAATGTCCTTCTTCTGGTGGGCGCTGACCTACATGACATGCACAAGGGAAGAAGAGAAGTCATTACCAACTGCACCGTCGATGTAAGTGTCCCCCCTCCATACCCTTGCCATGTGGCACATGCATTCACATGCATTCATGTTCTCTGAACTCTGCCCCCTTCCCTCTTACAACCAGCCCTCTCCACCCAGGCCTAACCCATACAACGTGCTCCCTGTGTACTTACCTGTTGGTCTGGAGGACCGTGAAGTAGCGTGTACTGGGGGAGGACCCCGTCTACTAGTTTCTCCAACTCCTGAGCAGTGAAGGCAGGGGCCCTTTCCCCAGACGCAGCAGCCATTGTCGCTTCCAGACCGAGGTCACAGCAGCACTTGCAGTGTAGGTCCTCTCCTGTCGAAGGTCAGTTATCGAGTGATTGAATAGATAGAAAAGGGCGGTCACGTCTGCAGCGGTGAAGTCCGCGGCGGTGCATAACATCAACGCCGGCGCACTTGTTCATTGGCTCCTGGGACCCATAGGGTCCAATTTTAACCAATGCTGCATTGCGCTGCGGTCTACCACCGCCTACCGCGAAGGGGTGCAATGCCAGCGCAGTTACCTCACAATACCATTGTCCCAGTTTAGAGGTCAGGCAGCCGCCATTTCAGGGGCCCACATAGCTTCATTTACTTCTGCGTCACACATAGCTAGGCCTACACTCAACATACATACAGGAATGGTTTTGTGTTTGGTGTCGTGTTCTGTGTATCTGTGGGTACATACCTGGAAATTTGTTGACTCTGTGGTCGCTGTTGTCCTTCCTAGGCACAATCAGCTGGGACAATTGAGAAGATGGCGGAATCCTCTGGTGTACCGACCGCTGGTGGACCTGTTGTCAATGGAGGAGCGGCATTTACTCATCACCTACAGGTTTGACCGTGCCACTATCCAGGAACTATGTACCCAGTTGGAGCCAGACCTGATGTCACCAATCCGCCATCCCACTGGAATCCCCCCTGAAGTTAGGTGCTGTCAGTGCTCCATTTCCTTGCAAGTGGGTCTTTTCAGACAACAGTGGCCATGGCATCAGGGATGTCCCAGCCTATGTTTTCCAACGTGTTGTCCAGAGTGTTGGCTGCCCTGCTGAAACACGTAAGGAGTTACATCATTTTCCCTGAGGTGGAGGATTTGGCTACAGTGAAAGGTGACTTCTATGCCCTTGGACATATCCCCAACATCATAGGTGTATGGGACCCATGTAGCTCTGGTCCCCCCCCACAGGAGTGAACAGGTGTACAGGAACCGGAAGAGTTATCATTCCATGAATGTACAGATGGTGTGTTTGGCAGACCAGTACATGTCCCAGGTAAATGCTATGTTCCCTGGCTCAGTGCATGACGCCTACATCCTGTGGAATAGCAGCGTCCCTTATATGATGGGTCAACTCCAGAGGCACCGTGTGTGGCTATTAGGGGACTCTGGTTACCCCAACCTGTCCTGGCTACTGACCCCAGTGAGGAATCCCAGGACCAGGGCAGAGGAACGCTACAATGAGGCCCATGAGCGGAGTAGGAGGGTGATCGAACGCACCTTCGGCTTCCTGAAGGCCAGGTTCAGGTGCCTCCATATGACGGGTGGTTCCCTATTCTACTCTCCGAAGAAGGTGTGCCAGATCATCATCGCCTGCTCGATGCTTCACAATCTAGCTTTGCGACGCCAGGTGCCTTTTCTGCAGGAGGATGGTCCAGATGACGGTGTTGTGGCAGCTGTGGAGCCTGTGGAGCCTGTGGACAGTGATGAGGAGGAAGCTGAGGAAGAAGACAACGACAACAGGGAGTCAGTCATACAGCAATATTTCCAGTGACATACAGGTGAGAACATTTTCATTTTTACCATTACATTCACTGTCACACGTCTTCCTCTATCCTGTGTGTAATTTCATAGCATTATTTGGTAACTGAGTTGTACCTTTCCATTACGGTTTCACAGGTGTGGTTACCAACGTGTGTTATCTGCTTGCATCCTTCAAGGACTTGTGATGTGTGACATAGGTATGTTAGCTTTACAACTACAAACGCATTTTGACTCTGTCATTGATAATACCTTTTACCAAATCACAGACTGACTCCAGATTTTTTTGTGGTTCAAGGGTGTTTATTGAAGTGCTCAAAAATGGAGGGGGGTTGCACTATGGTGATGGGGGATGGTGGAGGAATGTCCATGGCAGAGTCCAGTCCATTGGTCACACAGGTGCACTGGCCATATGGGAAAAGGAAGTGGAGCTGGGGCAGTTAAAGTATGGACAGGGTAACAAAGTGAGACAGTGGGAGGACAATCAGGGTGGTCTCATTTCCTGGCCGGCGTCTTGCCATCTTGCTCTGTCCTGTTCCTGGATCTCAGGGACCGCTTGCGTGGTGGTTGTCCGTCTGCAGGGGGTGGGGTGCTGGTGTGGTGGTCCTGTGGCGGGGCGTCCTGTCCACTAGCGCCGGCGGAGGTGGTGGGCAGTTCATCATCCATGCTAGTGTCAGGGGCCCCTTGGAGTGCCACGGTGTCCCTCAAGGTCTGCTGTATATCTTCAGCACCCCTACAATGGTGCCCAGGGCGGAGCTGATGGTCCTGAGCTCCTCCCTATACCCCAAATACTATTCCTCCTGCAGGCGCTGGGTGTCCTGAAACTTGGCCAGGACCGTCGCCATCGTCTCCTGGGAGTGGTGGTATGCTCCCATGATGGAGGATAGGGCCTTGTGTAGAGTGGGTTCCCTTGGCCTGTCCGCCCCCTGTCGCACAACAGCCTTCCCAGTTCCCCTGTGTTTCTGTGCCTCCGTCCCCTGGACCGTCTGCCACTACCACTGCCCCCAAGTCCCTGTTGTTGTTGGGGTGGTGGGTTGTCCTGGGTTCCCTGTAGTGGTGGACACACAGCTGATTGACGTGTCCTGGGTAGGGAGGTATGGGCCCGCTGGGTGGGTGCTGTGCTGGTGTTACCAGAGGGTGGAAGGTCAGTGTTGGGCTGTGCCTGTGCAAGGGGAACCAACTGTCCCGAGGCCCACGATGGTCCGGGCTGGTCATCAGGATCCAGTAGGGCAGAGCTGCTATCGTCACTGTGGGCCTCTTCTGTGGGTGGAGTTGTCTGGACCCTCCGGTGTGGTGACTGTCCTTCGTGATCCTGCAGGGTCATAAGTGCATGATTATTGCATGTGTGTGTGTCATGGTGTGCAATGGGTGGCTCACCGTGTACACCAGTGCAAGCATTCCTGTGGGGGGGCTTGTGTGATGATGGTTGGGGGGGTGTTCTGGGTATGTGCAGTGAGCATGATTTGGTGATGGGTGTCCATGCTTTGTTATGTCATGCAGGGCTTGGTGTTGGGATGTGTGGTATGTGTTATTAGTACATTAGTGAGGAGTTGGAGTGATAGGGGAGGGTGTGAGGGTGGGGGTGTGTGATAGCATGCAGGTAGGGTGGGGGATATGATAGTTAAGATTTGACTTACCAGTGTCCATTCCTCCACCGACTCCTCCGAGGCCCTCTGGATGCATGATGGTCAAGACTTGCTCCTCCCATGTTGTTAGTTGTGGGGGAGGAGGTGGGGGTCCGCCGCCAGTCCGCCTAACCGCAATGTTGTGCCTGGAGACCGCTGAACGCACCTTCCCCCGTAGGTCGTTCCACCTCTTCCTGATGTCCTCCCGATTTCTTGGATGCTGTCCCACAGCGTTGACCCTGTCCAGGATTCTGCACCGTAGCTCCATCTTCCTGGCTATGGAGGTGTGCTGCACCTGTGAGCCAAATAGCTGTGGCTCTACCCGTAGGATTTCCTCCACCATGACCCTGAGCTCCTCCTCGGAAAACCGGGGGTGTCTTTGGCGTGACATGGGGTGGTGTAGGTGATGTGTGGGGTGGTGTATGTGTTGATGAGTGTGGTGATGTGTAGTGGTGTGTGGTGTTTTGTGCGTGGATGTTGTGTGGGTGATGGTGTTGTGTGCCTCTGTGTGGTGGGGTTGTCTATTCTGTGCTCTCTCTCTGACCTTCGTCTCTATTTTTTGGTCGTAGGGGTTTGTGGGTGATGTGGGTGTGTGTTTTATATTGTGTTGGGTGTGTGGGAGTGTTGTTTGTATATGTATCAGGTGTGTGTATTTGTAATTGTCCAATGTGGCGGTGTTTTGGAGATGTGTGTGTATTTTGAGCGCGGCGGTGTGTACCACCAATGGAATACCGGGGCTGAAAGACCGCCATATGGATTCGTTGGTCGTAATAGCATGGGCATGTTTCTGTTGGCGTGGAGGTGGAGGTTTTGTTTTCGCCAGTTTAACACTGACCTTTGGTGTGGCGGACTTGTGTGGGTGTCTGAATTTCGGCGGATTCCGAGATGTGGGTCATAATAGCTGTGGCAGGATTCCGCGGTCGCGGCCGTGTATTGGCGGTCTTCTGCACGGCACTAAGCGGCTTTTACCGCCAATGTTGTAATGACCCCCCTAGGCATGCAACGCATTGACCACAAAGCCCGCCTACGTACCCTTTTGTGTTGGCGGCATCTTTGGACCACCCCGGAGCTTGCCTCCTTTACTATAGCCCTGCAGATCACCTTATAAGCTGACCACTCTCATAGTATCCCCTGGTTCAGACACATCAAGGGGCTACTTTACTCTCTTGGGCTTAGAGAACTTTGGGATTCACCAACCACTACCTCCTTCCCTTCAAAAAGTGATCTTAAAAAATTGTACTGACATATGGTAGACTCTGAAGAATGAGGGTTGCTCTTCACTCTACATGATCATGTGACTTCACCAACCTAAAAGAGATGTGCAAATATGAGGCTTTCTGGGACATAATCACAGTACCAAGAGAAAGGAAGTTATACTTCCAGTTCCGTCCTGGCACCAGGCCTTTAAGACTATTTACTAGTCGCTGGTCACACGACGAAACAACCATCTGCCCAGCTTGTAAAGCACCCATTGAAAACCTCCTTCTTGTCCTATTTGTCTGTCCTGCATACACTGCCTCACGCAGGAAATGGCTGGCCCTGGCTTGTAGACTGTTGGGAGTTCGCAGTCCCAACTTAGCTCTCCGAATTCTTAGATCAGACACTCGCCCTCTAGTGATTGCTGTTGCCAAATTCCTTGGGGCAAGTTGGATTGTCAGAGGAAAACTGCTATCTGTATAATGGTTTTAGCAATAATGTATAAATTTACTCTGGGAGTGTATTTAATTTTATTATTTTATCTAATCACATGTACTGTATATATTTTATTTAATTCTGTGTAATTATTTATTGTTGCTGTGCTTTTGTGGCTCTTGTAGCCAAAATAAAGTTCTTTTGACTGACTGACTGGATGGTTCACCGTAGTAGACTTGTCACAAAAAAAAATCTATACCTCTTCATGAGGTTAGTCAATTTATTTTCTGTTTTACATTTTTGGATCGAGTCTACTGTAGAATTCCTCAAGGGTTTTCAGAATCACCGTCCATTTTCAATCAGATCCTGCAAAAGAACCTGGAGTAATTGAAAATGCCTTTCTAATTGACATTAGTCTAGTACATTGATGATTTGTTAATTGGATCAAAGACAAGAGAAACATGCAAGTAGGATACTATTGCCTTACTGAATCACTTAGGAAAGAATGGACATAAAGTGACCACAGCAGAATTACAGTATTGTCCGAAAGAGGTGAAATATTTGGGACACCTAATTGAAAAAGGAATTAGGAAAATTTCCAGAGAAAGGGTCACAGTCATATTGCAGTTGAATCCCCCAGCAACACAGAGAGCTGTCAGGATGTTTCTGGGAATAGTGAGCTATTGTCAGTGGATTCCCAACTTTTCAGTTTTTTGAAAGCCATTGCAGAAACTAACTCACAAAGAAGTTACTGATCCCTTAGTGTTAGACCAAGCCTGTATGAAATCCTTTACTGAGTTGAGAGAGAGTCTGTGCAAAGCCCCGACTTTGGGAATGCCTGACTACACAAAACCTTTCATGTTATTTTGTCAGGAGTGTGATGCATATTCTTTGTCCATGTTGACACAAGTCCCTGGTGGTGTGAACTGCCCCATAGCATATTTTTCAGCTACTTTGGACCCAGTTGCAGCAGCTTTACCTGGCTATTTATGCACAGTTGCAGCAGTTGGACTGAGCCTCACTCAGACTGAGAGCATTGTGATGGGACATCCTTTGACTGTTATGGTCCCTCACTCCATTGAGGTTTTACTTGCCAGAACTAAGACGCAACATTTGACTAATGCTAGGCTGACCCACTATGAAACTGTCATCCTGGGTTCGCCCAATGTATCCTTGAAAAGGTGTACAGTGCTTAATTCAGCAACTTTACTTTCAAATGAGAATTTTGAGGTTGACAAATTAAAAGAAGTTGAACATGACTGTCTGGAGGTTACTGATTTGTGCACAAAACCGAGACCTGATATCCGAGATACTCGATTGGAAGAAAATGACCAAATTATCTTTGTTGATGGTTTCTGTTTAAGAGATAACATGGGAACATTAAGAGCAGGATATGCTGTGTGCACAATTTCTGGTATACTCAAAGCGTCCTGGCTCCGAGTGTATTCTGCACAAGTGGCTGAATTGGTAGCCCCTACGAGAGTATGCAATGTCTCTGCACATCTTAAAGTTACTATTTATACAGACAGCCAGTACGGATTTGGAATAGTCCATGACTTTGACCAGCCATGGTCACAGAGAGGTTTCCTAACCTCTTCTGGTTTACCGGTTAGAAATGGTAAAAAAAAAAGCCATTGCTTGTTACAAGCTATTCGAGTGCCTGAAAAGGTTGCTGTGGGGAAATGCAGTGTGCACCTGAAATCACAAGATTTTGGTGATCATTATGATGCTGGCAGTCTTCTGACAGCCAGGGTTAACGTGACAGTATCACCGCCAACAGGCTGGCGGTAATGACCATCAAATTATCACCATGGCGGCGATCCCTTCCATAGACAGCCAATGTACCACACCAACCGCAAGCGCGTTACGAACACCGAACACAGTGCCAGCCACTTACAGGCAGGCAGAAGACAAGGATCCGCCCCCAAAATTATGACATAGCACACCACAACGATTTCTGGGGTGGTAGCAATGACACCAAACACCTGGCAGAAACACATTATTTAAAAGGAGACACTACTTCCAGGGACACACAGGAGTCCGCGGACACCATGGAACCTGAACTGCAAGTATTTCTGATGCTGTACCACGCCATGGCCGACCTGGAGCACCAAAGCTGACGACGACGGCGAGTACAGCCACCTAGCACACAAGGGTAGGAGAGATGGGGGTGAGTGACACACACGTACGACACACACCATACACCCAGAAACACATGCACAGGAAAATAACAGTAACAGAACCCCGGTGTAAATAAACCCAGGACACATACACAGTTCCAACCACTGTATTCCTTTTGTATGAATATGTAAAATGCAAAAACATACACAACTACAGAAATAAATAAATGAGGCCCAAAGGCCAGTCCAAAGTCACTAATGCCCACAGGGCAAAGTCCAAGCCCCAACTTGACTCCAAACAACATCGGGACACCACTGTTCAGGGGCATCATGTTGGAAATCATCAGGCACCTCAGGGGGTAGGGGGCGGGGTGGGTGCGGGTTGCATCTCATTGTGAGGGGCCTCCTAGCCCACTGGTTCTGGAGAGGGCTTCCTGCCACTGGTTCTGGAGGGGGCTTCCTGCCCACAGGTTGAGGAGGGAGCCTCCTGCCGGCTGCTTCTGGAGGGGGCTGCCTGGCCACTGGTTGTAAAGGGTGCCGTAGGGGGCTTCCTGCCCAGAGGTTGAGGAGGGGGCTTCCTGCCCACTGGTTCTGGAGGGGGCTGCCTGCCCACAGGTTTAGGAGGGGGCTTCCTGCCCACTGGTTATTGATGGTGCCCCTTGGCCTCTGGTTCTGGATGCTGCTGCTTAGCCTCTGGTTCCGGATGCTGCTCCTTGGCCCCTGGTTCCAGATGCTGCTTCCTGGCCTCTGGTACTAGATGCTGTTCCTTGTCCACAATTTTGAGTGGGGGCTCCTTGGCCATGGTTTCGAGTGGGGCCTCCTTGTCCAGGGATTTCGTTGGGGGATCCTTGTCCACAAATTTGGTTGGGGCCTTCTTGTCCAGAGATTTCTGTAGGGCCTCCGTAGCCTTGGATTTCTGGGGGGCCTCTTTGTCCAGGGGTTTCTGTGGGGCCTCCTTGGCCTTGGAATTCTGGGGGGCCCTCTTGGCCTTGGATGTGTGGGGGGCCTCCTTGGCCTTGGATATCTGGGGGGGCTCCTTGGCCTTGGATTTCTGGGCGGCCTCCTTGGCCTAAGATTTCTGGGGGGCCTCGTTGGCCTTGTATTTCTGGGGGCATCTTTGGCCTTGGATTTCTGGGGGGCCTCCTTGGCTTGGGATTTCTGGGGGGCCTCCTTGGCCTTAGATTTCTGGGGGCCTCCTTGGGCAGGGATTTCTGGAGGGCCACCCTGGCCCTGGGTTTTTGAGATGGCCCCATGGTCTTGCCAGTCCATTTGGGAGGGGGCAGCACTTTAGCCCTCCGTTTTTGGGGGAACGGGTGTCCTTGGTGTGGGGGCCGGTTTCTCACTCGTGTGCCCCTTCGTGGAAGCTGGAGACTTTGGGGGTGGAGCTGTGTCAGACTTGGTGCTTGAGGTACTGGGCTGGCGTGGTATGATCTTCCTGTTACCGGCAGGACTAAGGGGGAGAGGAAAGGAAGAGGTCAAGGCGGGCAAGGAAAAGCTTCTTAGGGACAAAGGGGTGGCATGTGGGAGGAGGGTTGCGTGTGGAGGTAGAGGGAGTGGTTATAGGAGGAGTAGTTGTGCTGGACCTGGGTGCAGGTGCATGGACAGTGTACATGTGTGAGGTGGATGGGTGTTTGGGGTCTGAGTGTGAGCTTGTGTGGGTCACTTGAGGGGGGCAGACAGGGTGGGGGAGGACAAACATGATGTGTGGATGGATGTTGTGGTGGTGTCTGCAAGTGAGGTGATGTACTGCATGAGGCGGTGGTGGTGGTGACTGCGCATGTGATGTGTGGGGTGCATGTCTGCGGGTCTGCTGTTGTGGTGACTGTGGGCAAGGCTGTGCAGGTGGCAGGTTCAGGGACTGTTGATGCAGTGCATGCAGGTGTGAGTGTGACTGTGAGGGAGGAGCAGGAGGGGGAGACAGTGGAGGCAGTGGATTATGTTTTGTATGCTCCTGGGTGTTGGCTGTGTGAGTGCTTGTGGGCTGAAGTGTGCTGCTTGTGTTTGTCTGTGCGAGTCTTGTGTGTTGTTTTGGTTGTATGCTTGTCAGAATGTGTGCACGGGATGGGTTGGGGGTGAGGAGACTGGGACTGGGTAGTGGTACTTGGAGGGGGGACGGATGAAACAGGCACACTGGCTGCCGTCAATGAAAAGGCCAGAGCCATCTCTGTAGTGCTGCCAACCCACAGTGGATGCCCACCAGGAAGGCATTGCATTGCTGCATCTGGCATGCCAGCCTATGGATGGCATTCACACTGGTTGACTGCCCTACAGATATGGATCTCAGGAGGTCAATAACCTCCTCACTGAGCAGGGCTGACTGTGGAAGGGCCTGAGGTGCCTGGGGCGAAGGAGATGCCCACCCTCCTGGGTGAGCGGACACGGGCAACCCAGTGGGAGGTTCCTGGGAGGGCAGTGCTGGTACGGGGTGGCAGAAGAACCTGTAGCTGGGGTGGTCCCAGAGGACAAATCAGAGTCAATCGTGTCACCTCCTGTCCCCGCCGTGGGGCTCCCCTCGTCCTCAGTCCCACTGGTCCCCTCAGCATCAGTGGACTCTGTCTCCTGAGTCCCATTGGCTGCAGCTCCCTCACTCGCTGGTGCCCCTCCTCCTTCGCCAGATGATGCTAATACACACATGGACTGGATGACAAAAGGAGAGAGGGGAGAGAGATAAAGGGAGCACAAGGTCAATCTCGGCAGCAACAGCACAGATGGCAGACACATCACTGTCACACACTGACACTAAAAATGGGCAGTTTGGACCACACTGGCATACCATTGGCTATGTACCACAGCAGGTAGGGACCCAACACTGCCAGCTACACACCAATTGGGACCAGCAAAGCCCTGTCTGACATGGGAAGCCACCTACCTAGCTATCTAATACATGCTTTCCACCCTATTAACCTGAGCTGGATCACACGGCAATATCTGAACTGGCATTTTGGGGTATCCACTGACTAGTACGCTGCACCCACATCCCATGCCAAGCAACAGAGATGGTTGACAAATACATTGTATTCACCTCCTTGTGGCTGCTGTGATGCCCTCAAGCTCCCATCCAGCTCTGGTAGGCCACCGCCAGTATGCGGGCCATCAGGGGGTCAGGTTGCAACGGGCACTACTCCCTCGTTGGGAGGCCATCCCCAGCTAGGCCACCGCAGTCTTCCAGGCCCAGTGTCTCAGGTCCTCCCACCATTTCCTGCAGTGGGTGCTCCGCCTGCTATAGACCCCCAGGGTCCGCACGTCCTTGGTGATGGCACGCCCCAACCCCTTCTTCTGATGGATGCTGACTTGCAGAGGACCACATAAGGCGGAACACCATGAACCTGACAATCCAGCCTGTCATACATGTGGCCCACAAAAAGCATTTCCCCTAATCAGGTACACACATGACCGTACCCCTAAATTGACCCTGCCACCAGCCATACCCCCCACCAGACACACTGCCAGCACACACACATCTCCATGCAGTCATGTTGCATGCAACGTACCCATGGTGTATTCACCTGTTGGTCTGGAGGCCAATACAACTGGCTATACTGGGGTAGGACCCCATCCACAAGGCACTCCAACTCCACTGACGCGAAGGCTGGGGCCCTTTCCCCTGTTTACGAGCCTTGGCAGGTTCCAGACACAGGTCACAGCAGCACACGCAGTGGAGATGTTATCCTGTGGAAAGTCAGTAATCAAGTGAAGTGTTAGAAAGGAAATGGCGGTCATGTCCACGGCGGTGAACACCATCACTGCGGGTGTTGATCCTCATTGGTTCCCATTCTCCATTGAGGGCATGTTAGCCAATTAGGAATTGCACGGCGGTGCAGACCACCTTCCGCCATGATGGGAACGCCAGCGGAGTGAGGTCACTTCCACCTGTCCCTGAATACAGGACAGGCGGGTGCCATTTTCTAATTTTCGTACACATGTACAAATTAATTAGTGTGTCATTGTAGTCGGATGTACTCACCTACACAGTTCCAGTGTCAAGCATACAAACATGCACTGTGTACACTGTTGTAGTGTGTTCATGGTTCCTGTTGTCACTCCTTTCTTACATTTCGGTCCCTTAGGTACCAACCACTGCGGAGGAATAGGAGGAGGCACACACCGGTGTACAGACCCCTTATGGACATGGCTACACTGGAAGACTGGCACATCATACTCACTTAGCGTCTGGACAGGGCCAAAATCACAGAGCTGTGTGAACAATTCGAGCCTGATCTGCTACCTGCTATCTGTAGCACCCTAGCAATTCCTCTTCTTGTGCAGGTACTCTTAGTGTTCCATTTCCTGGCAACAGGCTTCTTTCAGGTGATAGTGGGCTTGGCTGCAGGGATGTCACAGAAAATGTTCTCTATTGTGCTTTCAAGGGTTTTGTCTGCCTTGCTCAAACTCATGTTCAGCTACATTGCATTCTCCCAGCTAGATGATTTACTCACTGTGAAGGCTGGATTCTATGCAATAGGACATATACTTCATGTTATTGGGCCATCGATGGGACCCATATTGCCTTAGTCCTCCCAAGGGCCAATGAACAAGTGTACAGGAATCGGAAGAGGTTCCACTCACTCAATGTCCAGATGGTGTGCCTGGCTGACCAGTACATCTCCTATGTCACTGCCACATATCCAGGGTCGGTGCATGATGCCTTTGTCCTGAGGAATAGCTGGGTCCCACAGCTGATGGCACAACTACAGAGGCACAGAGTGTGGCTAATAAGTCAGCCTGTGTCCCCACCCAATGTTTGTGAGTGTATGCCTTCAGGAGTCATAGCTCATGCCATTGTGCAGGGCTAATGTGTGTCCCTTACTTCTTGCAGGTGATTCTGGCTACCCAAACCTGTCATGGCCCCTGTTAGGAATCTGAGAACATGGGCTGAAAATAGGTACAATGATGCTCATGTGCAGAGCAGGAGGGTTGTAGAAAGGACCCTCGGGCTCCTGAAGGCTAGGTTCAGGTGCCTCCATCTGACAGGTGGATCCCTATGCTACTCCCCTGAGAATGTCTGCAGAATCGTTGTTGTGTGCTGCATGTTGTAAACTTTGGCCCTCAGGCGGCATGTATCCTATCTGCAGAAAGAAGTGGGTGACAATGCAGCAGAGACAGCAGTGAACACTGAGGACAGTGAGGAGGAGGAAGAGGAGGAAGATGTGGACAACAGGTCAAATTTGATCCAGCAGTACTTCCAATGACACTCAGGGAAGACTGTTGAACTAAACATTTCTACATTTTAGTCTTGTACTGTGCAACTGCAGCATAATGGCAGTCATTCTCATTACATCCCACCTGACTGTCACCTATGCCTTCCTTTATTGCAGATGTTGGTGTTCTCCCAACAGTGTACTGCTGAGATGTGTACAGACTGCCGAGACACATTTGTTGGAAGGATCAACACATTACTGGGCATTTACAAAGGATCATGCGGTTCATTACAGTTCATTACACTGTACATTACCTGTAGATAAAGCACTATTACTCAAGTTGTGTCCAAGGGTGTTTATTGAAAATTGTTCTACAATGGGAAGTGCAATAGAGTGGGTGATGGTTGGGAATAGTCCAGGGTAGTGGTCCAGTTTGCTTGTATGACAGGTCCAGTGTCCAAGGGGTCATAGGAAGGGGAGCAATGGCAGTTCAAAGTGGACAAGGTGACACAGTGGAACACAAGGGGGACATTCAGGAGGGGCTCATTTCTTGGCGGGCGGTGGTCTTTGTCATTGCAACTGGGTCACATGGACCATTTGCGGGGTGGTTTACCTTCTGCAGGGGGGGTGCTGGTAGTCTGTATGTCCTGTGTCAGTGCCTCCTGTCCACTAGCTGCAGCAGATGTGGAGGGCTGGTCAGTTGACTGGCTAGTGGAAGGGGTCCACTGGTGTGATGTATAGTCCCTCATGATGTTGGCCATATCACCCAGCACCCTGCAAGGGAGACCATGGTGGTGTTCATGGCCTGCAATTCTTTCTTGATCTCCTGGTGGTGTTCCTCCTGCAGCCGCTGGCTCTCCTGCATGATGTCTATCACCTGATTCATTTTATCCTGGGAGTGTTGGTAAGCCCCCATGACATTAGTGAGTGCCTCTTGGACAGTCGGTTCCCTGGGCCTGTCCTCCCCCTGGTGCACAGCTGTCCTCAGAGTGTCTCTTTGACCCCTATGTCTGTGTCCCCTGAATGGTGTGCCCACTGCCACAGACGCCAGGACCCTCATTGTCTTGCCTGTGAGGTGTGGACTGGGGTCCCTGTACTGGTGGGCACCCTGTTGATTGATGTGTCCTGGGGACAGAGGTCTTGGGATGTTGGGTGGCTACTGTGGTGTTGGATACTGAGGGGAGAGGCTCTGTGGTGAACTGGGTGTGGGCTGGGCTAGCCAACTGAACGGTGGTCCCTGATGGGCCAGGGAGTTAATCCAGATCCAGAACTCCAGAGTTGCTGTCATCACTGGGGGCATCTTCTGGTGGGGGACTGGGTAGCGTGGCACCTCCTTGCCGCTGAGATTGGCTGGGGAACCTGTGGGGATATAAGTGGTGTATTATGCTACATGTCTGTTACATATTCAGCATCCCTAGCTTCCCCTATATTGTTGCTGTTGCCCTGCCACCTTTGTTTGTGTATGGTAATGTATTGTGGGATTGTCAGTTCTCCATGCTGTCTATGCATTGGTGGTGGTTGTACTTGCAGGGCTGGAAGGGATGTGCCTGCAGTGGGTATGGCATGCAGAACTTGGCATTTAGGTTTGTTAATTGTTGTGGTGCACAGTGTGGGATGGAGTGGAGTGATGGGTGTCAGGGTGAGGGGTGGTGGTGGCATGCAGGTATAGGGAGGTGTTAAGTAGTAAATGTTGACACACCACTGTCCAGTACTCCGCAACACCAGTGAATCCCTCAGGGTGCAGTATTGCCAAGACTTGCTCCTCCCATGTTGTCAGCTGTGGGGGAGGAGGTGGGGATCCACTGCCAGTACTGTGGATGGTGAGCTGGTGCCTTGCTGCTATGGAACGCACCTTTCCCCGTAGGTCGTTTCACCTCTTCCTGATGTCATCCCTTGTTTGTGGATGTTGTCCTGCGGCGTACACCCTGTCCACCCTGTCCAGAATCCTCTGCCATATCTCCAGCTTCCTGGCAATGGATATCTGCTGGATCTGTGTTCCAAACCGCTGTGGCTCTATCCTGACTATTTCTTCAACAATGACCTGCAACTCCTCATCAGTGAAACAGGGGTGCCTTTTTGGGGACATGGGTGTTGTGTGGTGTGTGTTTTGCAGAGGGTGTCGTGTAATGTTGTGGGATATGGGGTGTGTGGTGCGTGATGGATGAATGGGTGGTTGTGGTGTTTGTGTGAAGTTTTCTCTGTGATTTGCGTGGCTAGCTATTGCGGTCTTTTCGTGTTAGCAAAGGATTGTGGGTGATGTGGGTGTGTTTTTTATAGTGCTGTTGGTGGGTGTGTGGGGTATGTGTAATTGTGTCAGGTGTGGGTTTTTTGTTCTGGCCAATGTTATCTTGTTTTGGCTTTGGGTGGCCTTATCCGCCACAGTGGTGTTTACCATAGTTGAATGTCCGCTGTGGTAATTGGTGGTCATTATTTGGAGGGCGTAGTACTGGTGGTGTAACGGTATGGGTGGTAGTACCAACAGTTTATAATGTTCAGTGGGTCTGATGGATTTGTGGTTGTGGCTGTTTTCTGTCGATTTTGTATGTATGTGTCAGAATGCGGCAGTATGCTGGCAGCAGTTAGCACAGCGGTATTCTGTATTTACCGCCAAGGTCATAATGAGGGCCTTTGTGTCTATAGGAAATGGATATGCACATCGAGTCACAAGGTTTTGCGCATTGAACTGTATATCGTTCAAAGACAAATGGGAATTGTTACCTGAGGAAGAAAATTGTACCAGTTATGCTTTACATGTGATAGACACCTGGGAAGAATTGAAAGCACTTCAGGATAATGTTGACAGAGATGAAAAGAAAAATTGGTTAAAGTGAAAATGTGTTCAGCGTGAGGACGATATCTGGGTGTCTGGGAGGGACAAGTGGTTTTGCCAAACAGTTTGTTGACTCAAATGACTAGATATTATTATGGTCAAGCACAAGTTGGAAGGGATGCAATTATTCAAACCTTAAAGCAGTTCTGGTTTAATCCAAAATTTAGACCGGTTGCCCAAGCAATTTGCCATCGCTGCATCATCTGTCAGCAGATGAACGTGGGTATAGGGACTGTGGTCAGTATGACCCACATAGGAAGAACGGGAGGTCCAGCAAGCAGCATGTAGATGGATTTGTATTGAGATGCCTGTGTGTGGAGCATTGAGATATGAGTTGGTGATTGTGTGTTACTTTAGACATTGGATTGAAGCTTATCCTACACAAAGAAATGACAGCCTTACAATAGCAAAGTTACTGCTTAGGGAACTGATACCGTGTTTTGGGTTTCTGGTCTCTTTAGAATCAGATAGAGGAAGTCACTTCAACAATGAAGTAATTAAATTGCTATGCTCAGCTTTAAACATAAAGCAGAAGTTGCATTGAAGCTACCGCCCTGAAGCATCAGGACTTGTTGAGCAGATCAATGGCACCTTGAAGTCAAGAATTGCAAAGATGTATGCAGCCATGAATCTGAAATGTCTGACGCACAGTGGTTAGTTCTGATGAATATGAGAAACATACCCGAAAGGAAAACTGGACTGTCACTGCATGAAATCCTCATGGGCAGAGCAATGAGATTGCTGCCAATGCTCTTGTGAACATGACAGATGATATGGTGTTGGATTACTGCAAAGGTCTGGCTGATGTGGTTCGTTCTTTCTCTCATCAGATGGAAGCCACCACACTGCAACTGTCTCAAGATCAAAGCCACAACCTGAGAGCGGGAGATTGGGTTGTGATCAGAAAACACAGGAGGAAGACTTGTTTGGAGCCTCGGTGGAAAGGCCCTTATCAAGAAGTACTGGTTACTACTATAGCTGTGAATTGCGCTGGAGTCCCGAACTGGATTCATGCCAGCCATACTCGGAAAGTACCCTGTCCATTGGACAATGAAGAGTAGTTGAGAGTGCCAACAGCTTCCAGACAAAACACAGGCTCATAGAAAGAAATGGGAGGATCAGAGACTGAATACGAGCAAACTGAAAATGATTCAAACACTGCTGTGAGAGGCGAAGTGAAAAACCTGCAGGAGAGTGACAGTTATGCAACCGAGGTAGCAGGAGAGTCTAGTCAGAGGAGGGCTCTCCCAGAAGCAGACAGTCTTGAAATGCAAACAGTGCTACCTGCAGACCCAGAGGTGGAAGGAGTTGAGGCAGATCAAATCCAAAACGATCTGATTCCTCCTGAACCAGTTTTAAGTATGTCAAGAGAAAATCCTGCAGAAGAAAGAGAAGTTACAAGTCCAACATTGGAAAGAGCATTGACGAAAGGTCTACTGAAAGGAGATAAGTGGCTGAAATCACAAGCAAAGAGGAAAGAAGCAATTACAGTGACAACAACGGAAGAAGAAATAGAAACAAGAAGAAGAGAAAATTTGAGTGATGAAGAGTTAAATAGAGATCGAAGATTGAAAAGAGAGAGAATTTCAAATCGAAGGTACGCAGGTCCTCAATGGGTGAATGCAACGACAAGTGAATGGCAGAGTGAATTTTTGTCTTTTTGTTCTGATCGAGAAATCCTAGGTCAATATTTTGGTACGTGAAGAATATCAATGAACTGAACTTTGTAAAATTGTAAAAGCTAAGGAAAGTGCAAAAGAAACTGTTGAAAGTAACCGGAAGAGAATTTAAATAACCTGATTTGACAAGCTACTAAACCGATTTTGACAAGCTGCCTATTTTTGTCAAAAGGTCCTGGAAGAAAGACAGAAAGCTGTAAATAACTGCTAAAGAAGATTGTAGATTTTTTGTTTTTGCTTTTTGCTGCATAGTTATAATTTTTCTCTTCTACTTTCTGATTCTTAACAGATCATGAATAACCATAGCCAACAGGTTAGGAAGCATAGGTGGGGTAAATACATAGATATTGGTCTGGCAATTGTATGTATGATATTGTGTCTGGTGTTGATTGTAAGCATGACTCTCCTTGACAAGATTGTGACCAGCCATACCTCGACTTTAGAGACAACTACTGCACTCATAGAATTAGATAAGTTTAGGATAAATGAGAAATATTTGCACATAGTCAGTACCCAAGGAGAACTTTCTTCTAATGTTTTCTATCGCTTTTTGCGTGAGTATATTGAGACAATGGATGCAAGAGATTGTTATGTCTGTACGCAGATTCCTTCATCACTGGACGAAGGAGTTAGTTACCATAGTTTGCCCTTTACATATGGAAAAAGTTGTAGTCTTTTACTAACAAGATTTTATAAACAGGAGTACATTCAGTACTTCTACTCAAACCATGATGTAGATTTTTGTTTGTTCCTATAATTAGTACTTGAGTACAGTAGCTAAGGAAAACACCATAGAATTAGTGAGAGGATTCTTTGAATCTACATTGACATTTGGCACAGCTTACATGCACTGAAATAATCTCACATGCTTGCTTACACCTATAGAAAAGAGTTTTCTAGATCAGACAGATGACAGGAGAAAGGCATTAAAGGAGAAATTAGAAAAGATCTTAGAGAAAAGAGCATTTAGAAATTATCATGCATTTAGTGACAGAAAGACACAAGGGAAATTAGTTTTAGATGCCCAACACATAGGAAAGCTTTGTGTAGATAGGCCTAAATCTATAAGTGACATGTTGTTTGTGGCAACAAGTGAATGTAGACATGTGTTTTTGTTTCAGAGTAAATGGACGTTCATGTTAAATGGGCAAGATCCAGCAGTTCCAGAATTCTATTACATTTGTGGACGAAACGCATATTACCGTCTTGGTAGAGAATCGTATGGCACATGTTACTTGGGGATAGTTTTCCCAAAGATTTATCAACTTGAATAAAATACCTAAAGTGACTGAATTACATCATGTTAGGCAAAAGCGAGAATCTTATTCTGGCATAGTTGAAGACATCTTTGGAGCAATAATACCTTCAATGGGAGTTATTCTAAACTCTTTGAAAATTCGAAAGTTGTCTATTATTGTGGATAACATGCTGACAAATTCTTCAGGGGCCATGATCCTAATGGATGCAGAGATGGCTGTGGTTAAATCTATGACTTTTCAGAACTGCCTTGCGTTAAACATCCTTTTAGCAAAGAAGGGTGGAGTGTGTAAAATGCTGAACTCGCAACATTGTTGCGCATATATACCTAAAATTTGTAAAGAAATTAGAAGCCTTATGAACAATTTGACTAATGATAGCGCTGACTTGAAAAAGCTGAAGGAACCAGGAGTTTGGAAAAATGTTGGCAAAGGTTTTGCTTCCATGGGAAATTGGCTTGGCAACCTAGGAAAATGGATAGTTTTAAAAATAATATAGATAACATTGATTATTGTTATTTGTATAATTGGAGCATGGGGAATTTATCAATTGTATCATGTGATTAAAATTAGTAAATTAAAAAATGTTCAGAGGAGGGAAGAAATTAAAATGGAAAAGATATTTTAAAGTACATTCAAAAAGGGAAAGAAGAAATACAAGTTACAGGGAAAAAAGTTTAGGTCGACAAACATTTTGTGTGTAATGATGTAAAGTGTGATGACATATTTAGTCATCAGAGCAGGGATTGTGAGAGCTGAATATATTACTAATTAATTGTATGTATTGTATGTATTATGTACTATGGGTTAAGACTAAGAATTTGACTAGTATAAAAAATACTGTGCGACTTGGAAAATGTGCCCCCTTTAGTGGCCGCTATTAAATACATAATGCTTTTATAAGATGAATAATAATATTAATTGAAGTACCTGCATTAAGAATATGTGTAGTAATGTGTCATATTAGAGATTTTAGATTATGTATTTTAGCTTTATTAATTTTAGGCCTTATGTTAGCGAGGTTTGGGTCTAGTCTGCACAGCCTCATATTAAGCTTCAATGGTAAATAGAATGGTGGGAATGTATGTCCAGAGACATCGATTCATTTATTGTTCACACTGTATTGACCAAATAATGGCAGATGTCTTTAACTTTCTCATGAGAACTGCCTGCTAGATTGTCTTTTAGTAGAAGTCATTATTTTGTATAGTTTGATGCGTGAGAGAGCGATGTTCCCAGGAGCTAGCAATGGATGCACCGACTAGAGTATGGATCACTACAAAAAGCCTGACAATGGGAACAGGAGAAGAGGAGCCAATCATTGACTTGTGAAAGACAGTTTAGTTATATCTTAGATTTGGGTTCTTATTTCTATTGTACTAATTGTAAACGTACGGTTTTCTGACCAATGACAATGTGGGAAGTTCTTAAGGCATTTTAACTTAGCTGGACTGCACATCAGAGAGGTGTTCTCATTCTATTTTGTTTTGAGGAGCTGAACAGTTCCTGATGACTTTATTTCTATCTTTGACTTTATTGCATAAGTTTTTATGCTGAATGCTGATCCCTTAGACATTGCTTCTTAAATGGTTCAGATAGTTTAGAGTACCTGTGTTTGAACCATCACCCTTTCACCGCCTGTTGCTGAAGCTGACCGAACAGATGTCCAACTGACGAAGTTAATCACAGATTGCTGATCCATATGAGGAGAGGTATAACAAAATGTTTTTGTTCTTGTTGTAAGTTTGTTCTTTGTTTCTAGGTACCAACCGCTGTGCTGATCATAGTTAGATGTTTTCTAAATTAACTTTGACTAAAATTGTTTTGCATGAAGCCCAAACATGCTATTCTAATCAGAAGGTTAGTTAGGGAGACCCAGAAAATGCTAACGAAGTATTACTAAAAGAGTTGATGTTGTTCATTTGCTGAATCTAGATGTATGCTATTTCTATTGCACAGTTGTTCTTGCGTTTAATTTGTACTGTCCATCTTGAATGCCTAATTGTCAATGCATTAGCTAAATTGAGATTCTTTAGAAGATTTGGTCAACCGGTGTTGTTTATGTATGTTTACCATCTGGTTTTGAGACTAATTTACATAACATTAGCATTGTTAATATTGGGAAATAAACTTTCAAACTTTTACATAAAGGTGTGGTTATTCGTGATCACTGACTCCAAAACGTTTTTGATGATGTTTATTGATTATGATGATGTAATTGCCGTGTATTTGGGACTTATTATGGAATCACTCTAAGCGTAGCCAAAAGGTCTATCGAACCTCTAACGGGTCCCCTTATAAATAAACAATGAGAGACCAAATAAGGACAGACTCACTAACATGAGTTAATTGTGGGAACATTACTGTGCCACCTTGCCTTTGCCATGTGGGCAAGTTCCTTATAGTCATCTGTATTGATTATCATTCTACATATGTACGATATGCTATGCAATCATACATTGCTCTGTCTCTGTATACATATGTAAGGCCTGAATTGGATTGTGTCGTGCCTTATTCAATAAAGTCATTTTTTTTAAAAGCAGTGCTGTTGTGTCATGTTGTCCTACATTTGAAATAAAGATATTAGATGAATTAACACTAATATTTCACATAAACATATTTTTAGTATTTTCTTAAGTTTAATAAACTTTCCAACTTTTTGTATACTTCATATGATAAGTTAAAAGTGTAACTTTAATTTGGTAAATTGGGTTTCACCCCCTCGTTTCATAGGATGAAGACATGAAAGACTTCATTTTGTAGTACATTTACACTTGTAAGTGGTGATTAGCCAAAAACGAATACATTTGCTACAAAGAATAAATGTATTTCTATTTTGATGTGTTTGGCTTTGTATGGTACTCTCTTTCCTCCAAATGATCCGAATAAAAACTTACAGCAAACCTGCAGCACTGGATAGACTATGGGATGGGAAATGGGATCAGAAATTTGACTGAAATCTAGTCATTGACCCATGCACGATCGCTCCAGCAGCCAATGCCTTCTCATGTAGGGTTATCTTATTTCTCGGGTTCAGCATAAATAAAAATCCCTCATAGATGAAGTTGAATTGTTTCATCTGCCCTCTAATCTCATCCTCCCAATTGCCAGGATCGCCACTTATATAGATACAGATGTGTTGTGCCTTGTGCGTTCAGTGTGCACTCCAGTTGCCCTACCCCTTCCTATAAGTCAAGTTACCTGATGTGATGTGCAGTGGTAATGTACATTTTTTAATTCTGAAAAAACATTAGGCAGTCTATCACTAACTTAGAAGTGTTAATGGCTTTCATTAGTGATTCCAGTTTATAAGAGTATGACAGTGCATTTCTGAGAGGCTGAATGCACTGTGGTACTGGATGAGTGGGTTTATAGGCTGGGTGTGGGACAGTAAGTTTAATCAATGGGTACACGCAGGGGCGGCTCCTTTGCAATGGCAAAGAGCATCACCCCACTGGCTGAGCCAGCAGCTAAAAAAATAAAATTATATTTTACTATTGTTTTATTTTTCAGCTGCTGGCATATGCAGGGAGGGGTGGGGCTGGGAGTGGATAAAGGGTAGGGGAGAGGATGAGGTGAGAGAACTAAGTGTGCATGTCAGTTTGGCAGGAGGTCCTAGGCCAGCCAAACTGACATGCACACTTAGGTTTCTACAAAATAGCTGTGTTAAACAGCTGAGTTGGAGAAACTGCACAGACCCCAGTGCACTGTATAAGCGGCAGACCAAGCCACTCAGATCAATCTTGACACTGCTCTCATGCTAGGCATAGCATGAGAGCAGCACCAGGATTGCGGGAGGAGCCTGTACTGGTGTCCCAGGGACTGCTGAGACACCAGGAGAGCAGAGCAGAGGAGAGAGGCGGCAAGCAGCAGCTGCAGCATCAGAACAGTAAGTAAAAAATGTTTATTATTATTTTATTCCACCCCCCTCTCTGTTTCCCCCCCTACCCTTGATATTTGTGGTGGATGCCTCTGGGTATGCATTCAAATCCTGATATCCACAATGAGGGCACCATCTATTAAATATAAACTACTCCAGTAGATAATGCTTTATTGGGGAAAAAGATTAGATATTCCTTTCCATAGTTAATTATATCACTATTTTAGCCACTTACAACATTTTGGATCGGTTTACAGTAACGATACAGTTGTAGCAAATACTCATCTTCTTTTACCCTCTTTTGTTTATTCTTTCTTTCATGTTTCTCTTTTCTCTCTGCCAACCTCTCTTCCTATCTGTCTTCCCCCATATATAGCACAATCTCACTCTCTCCCTCTGACTGTGGGAGTAATCTGTCACCCAACGTAGTTGATGGCATAAGTACCTACCTATCCTTGACACCTTCTAAAACAAGCCCTGCCTCTGTGCCATCAAATTACTCATCACACAAGCTTGCATATAATTCCAGTTAAACACTTCCTTGGGCAGAACTGGTAATTCACTCACATACTCACCTCTTCCATCACCATTTGTAACAACTGCAGTGTTGTCATTTGTAATGCAACCCTATTTCTACAGCATTTGCCAGTTTAGACTAGCCTGTTCCTAGGTCCATGAGTCACCAAACTTCAGCAGATTCATCCTCATATTGCAACATTTCGATCACACACCGGAAAAATGGTATAGCAATGTGGAGGATGTCATGAGCTAAAATCGAAAGCAGTAGAATTTTCACAATATTGCCCACAATTTTTCGTCACAGAAAAAAATCAAAACACCGACATGTCTGTGTTTAGTACACATAGACGCTTTTGCCACCAATGCAATTTCTGGCTCAAACACAATGTGCTTACTTTTATTTTTATTTTTTTAAAGAAGTATACTTTCAATACTTTGACCACAGATGAAACAGGGGACCTGTTGTTTCTACAGAGTAAATGAAATGAAGGAAAATTAGGTCATCCTTCCAAAATGGTTTTCAATGTACTTCTCTTTGTAGGGATTCCATTTGCGTTTTCCGGTACACACAGTATTATTTTGCCTTGACTTCGGAAACTTACCTGGGGTCTTGTCAAGAGCATTACTGAGCTCTATTTCGGGGAATCCCCTATTTATATATATTTGCAAGTCGTATTATCCCATTGACTGTAGTCTTGCCTTTGCTTGAATGCTTGAAACACTTTTGATGGACTTAGATTATTTGCTCAGAAGCCTGCAGCCGGAGCTATTAACTGTGGATTCACTGAATACCAAGGCTGCATAGTCTTACATCCATCTCACACCGCTTTAATCCACTACCAATCCCTCCTTGCCCCTTCCTCTAACTCTTGCAGGTTCGTGCTTTATCTCTTTAAGAAGGTTTTTTTGTCTTTTCATCCCTCTGTCTCTCCACTTAGGGTGGTTTACTCTCCCTTGCTCTCAGTAAATGTCTGATAAAGAAAAATAAGTTCTGGTCCCCAAAAATGAGTGCCTCTGGTCCCCAAAGGTAACCAGTGGCACAGCCCCTTCATCCATTGCTTATTTCAATCATTATTTGCTTTCTTTGATCTGCCTATCAGACGGCATTCATAGAGTAGGCAGTGGGTCAGTCCCCTTCAGCCACTGGCTGTGTTGCCAGTGTCGCTCATGTTTTGTTTCAGCCCACAGCCATTTTGTGTTTGGAGTGTCAGCCATTGTGAGTGTAGAATGTTGCCCTTTAACATCCTAGTCTTCCTCAGGAAGGCACAGAATTGTGAAGTGAAGAAGTCTGTCTCAGGTGACACTTTAATCCATTAGCTGTAAAGGGAAATGTGAAGCGGGGTGTAACAACGCTTTGGAGGTGCCGAACAAAAAGAGGTATCTTTGCTGATCTAGAAAGCACAGCTCAGCAACCACAGGAGCCAACACTGTAATATGTTCGCTGATGTAGATCTAAATGTTCATATGTACATTGGCGAGATGCCTACTGTAAATGTAACTGAAATGTTCAAAACCTGGGAGAGAATGGCGCACACAGAATGCCCCAACATTGGTGAGCATTTAACTACTATTGACCGAGGAGCTTGCAGATTCAGGCTTAATACCCTGACAATTCTCTCTGTTACAAATACACACCTAGAGTTGGCAGGAATAAAAGACTATCCCCGTCTGCTAATGCTTGAACCTGCAGCCACAAACAGTTGTCTGAAGCTGCTGTTAATCCACAAGGAGGTTGCACCCTATTAAGGGAGTGTGCAGCCTTAACCCTATGGGGTTCTACAAGTCAGCAACTCTAGCATGCTCTACATTGCTTTGACATGTATAATTAGTTTATGCCACATTGTAAAGGTAGTCTGCCAAAGCCAGCACTAGGTTGTTTTAGAGTGCTTGTTGCAGCCTCGAACAAGAATAAAGGGTGGTGAGGTCAGGAGTGACTTAGGTCCTGATTACAAGTCTGGTGGTCTCAAGACTGCCAGTCTCATGATGGCGGTCACACCGCCGTGGCTGTGGTGATCGACAGCCACATTTCGACCCTGATGGTCCGACTGCCAGGGGACTGCCATCTCCACCAGGATCTCTGATCCCAAAGGAGAACTGCGGTCTTGATTGTGATCAGCTAGGGCGGCGCTGAAGTCAGCACCGCCGTGCTGAGTACACCCTTGTTCTCCACCAGCCTTTACATGGTGGTCTGACTGCCATGAAAAGGCTGGCGGAGAACAAGTGCAGGGGGGCCACAGGGGAGCCCTGGACTGCCCTTACCCATGGCATAGGCAGTGCAGGGGTCTCCCTGCCTAGCACCATTGAACTGTGCACTGTTTGCTGTTCAGACAGTGCGCACTTCAAGGGTGCTGATGCTCTCTGCATGCGGCAGCATTGCTGCTGGCTCAATTATGAGCCGGAACACAATGCTGCTGCACCTTTACCACTGGGCCACAAGGTTTCTGCCCGTCAGCCCAGTGGGAAAGTCATAATGGGTCGGTGGGGAGACCACTAGCACTGTGACTTTACTTGAGTAATGGATCATTGAGCACATTTTTACTTGGTTGTCATTATTGACCTATGTCAGCAATGTATTATGAATAACTGTTAATTTTGTTTGAAACACTTAACAATAGTTCTATGTAGAAAAATATGTTCTTTTAACCTTCACACATTCATAAGTTTAAGTTCATTAATTGGATAAAATGCATAGTTTAAAATCACAAAATCTATTTCTATATGAGTAAGTTCGATAGAAAGGGTGTATGGGAAAGTAAATGTGATGTGCAAATGTGCATTACACTAACCATGAACTTTTCTCTTCTACTCTTTACAACTGTGTGAACTGGCATCCAGTAGATAGTTTAGCTGCAATGTTAGAACATGATAAATAAAATGTTTCATAGCTGCTTTGCTTAGATAGGTTAGTCAACGATAGCTGTCCTGTTCCCATGAAGAAATTGTTCTTTGATTGGCTGAATAAATGGTGAAGAAGAAGAAAGAAGTTACAAGTTATGTTGTTTGTTTATTATAAAATGCTTGTTCCTAGAGTAGTTGAGAGCATTTTGGCTTTTTTGGCTTTTTGATGGACTTGTCTGGCTCAGAGGATGGACAGACACTCAGACACGCTCTATCACTGCCCAGACACTTTCTGAGATTTTTTCTCAGACTAACTTTGAAACTCTTTAAATGTGCCACTTAGATTCATTCTGAGACTCTGCCTAAAACTTATTTTGCTTAAAAGTTTTCTTAATGTTTTCACAGTTCCGACATATGAACTCTTTATGGGTTCTGCTATCTAATTGATTACTTACAAAATCATCCTTTAGATTCAAATGTAATAATATGGAATGCACTTTATGCATTGTTCTGTTTGTTATTGATTCTAATTATCTTTTAATTAAGAATCATTTCCTGTCAATAAAAGATGAGATACTAAAGACTGAAAAATATTCTAAAGCATCTTCCAACTCTCATCACTCACTCCTATAAATAAATGTCATTGATGAATTGAATTTTTTTGATGTTTTGATTTGAATCTTCTCCCTACTCATTCACCACAAAGGTCCATTAGTAAGTGGAGCTTTTAAATGGGACAATTTGAACAAACAATTTATTCCAAAGCAATAACAACCACTGCAAAAAACATGTTTTGTAAAGACTGAAAATACACGGTGTTAGACCTGACAGCCTCAGGGTGGTCATTCCACAATTTTTTGCCTGCCTCTGTCCATTCTTCTGAACATGTTTTTGCTGGTTTTAGGACTCTGCACACTTTACCGCTGCTGACCAGTGCTAAAGTGCATGTGCTCTCTCCCCTAAACGTGGTAACATTGGTTATTACCCAATTGGCCTATTTAATTTACTTATAAGTCCCTAGTAAAGTACACTAGAGGTGCCCAGGGCCTGTAACATAAATGGTACTAGTGGGCCTGCAGCACTGATTGCACCACATAAGTAGACCCTTAACCATTCCTCAGGCCTGCCGTTGAAAGGCCTGTGTGTGCAGTTTCACTGCCACTTCGACTTGGTATTTAAAACTATTTGCCAATCCTTAAACTCCCCTTTTTCTACGTATGTCACCCCTAAGGTAGGCCCTAGGTAACCCATAGGGCAAGATGGTATGTAAGTAAAAGGCAGGACATGTACTTATGTGTATTATACGCCCTGGTAGTGAAAAACTCACACATTAGTTTTCTACTACTGTGAGTCCTGCTCCTCTCATAGACCAGCATTAGAACTGCCCTCATATAGTTTTAAGTGATAAATTCTGATCTGGAAGGAGTAGCCCAGCCATTTTTAGTATGGCCAGAATGGTAATAGAAAATCCTGCGTACTGGTGAAGTTGAATTTAATATTACTATTTTAGAAATGCTACTTTTAGAAAGTGAGCATTTCTCTGTACTTACTGCCATCTGTGCCTTACTGCCTGTCTCCAATCCACGTCTGGTCTGAGCTGGTTGACAGCTCCCCTAGTGCATTCCACCCAGACAGCCATAAACACAGGACAATCAGTCACATCTGCATTCATCTGCAAACTGAATGGGTCTCCCTGAGCAGGAAGGGTGGAGGAGCTCTCTCTTACACTTCAAAGGCCAGTGGCTTGACCCCATAGAAAGGAATGACAACTCCCCACAGGGTTCCTGGCAGAGAGGGCTGAGCTGAAAGGGGAACTTGTGCACTTCAAACCTACTCTTCAAGTGTCCCCCACTTCAAAGACACTTTTGGGTATGCATACTGAGTCTTTGACCCCACCAAATCAGACACTTCTGGATCTACACCTGGACTCTGCCGGAGGGACTGCCCGGCTGCCCAAAGGACTCATCTGGACTGCTTTGCTGAGAAGGTCTGCTGCCCTGCTTGTTGCCCTGCTGCCAGCTGGGCTCTGACTGTGCCTCTGCTAGAAGGACCCTGCCTTCCCCACAAGTGCTCACCAAGGGCTTGCCTCCTGTTCTGCAGTCTCAGGGCCACAAAGAATTCACCCTTGAGGAGAAAATCACTGTGCGTTGGAAAATCGATACAACGCCTGCAGAAATAGATGCAGCACCTGCCTCTTGGTTGAAAAATCACTGTATTGTCTACCGCATCGACGCAGCACCTTCTCCTTCTACCAGCACATCAAGGATTTTCTGTGCATCGTCCCTGGGCATCAACATATTCCCGCATCGTAGTGAGGAACCAAGGCTGCGCTCCTTGAAATCAACACATCACCTTGCAGCGTGGAAAGAAGCAACGCATCTTCTGTGCTGCACTGGAAAATCAAACTCAGTGCCTTATTTTTCTTTGTATCTCCTCTTCTGCTGCCCCTGTGCGTCGTTATTTTCTATGCATCCCAGGTACTGTGTTTTACAAGGATATAACCACTGTTTCTTGAGGATTGAGACTCATTTAAACCTTTAAAAAGTGATATCTCGACTTGTGCATATTAGATTGTTGTCATTTTTTAATCTTATTTTATTCACATAAATATTATCTAATTTTCTAAAATGGCGTGGCGTACTTTTTGTGGTGTTTTCTCTGTGTTATTGTATGAGTTATTGCACACATAATTTACACGTTACCTTCTAAGTTAAGCCTGCCTGCTCTGTGCCAAGCTACCAGAGGGTGAACACAGAATAATTTGGCTTGTGTGACTTACCCTGACTAGGATTGTGGTCCCTACTTGAACAGGGTGCATACCTCTGCCAACTAGAGACCCAATTTCTAGCACACAGTTTTTGTCTATTGTTGTCGTTAGGCAGCTGAATAAATACTGATAGGCACTGATTTCAAAAGTTTTGGAAAATACTGAAAAAGCACCACTGAAATCCACACAAACACTAAAAACAGGAAAACCTAGTTATGCTGTGTCCTCCTCTAATTCTTTGTTGTTATTCACCATTTGGCTACTTGATCTCCACTGTCTCTATGTGGTCTTCCCTTTCTCTTTTTAGTGCCTCTTATACATGCCATGCTGACTGTCTTTCCCCTGCACTTCTCACCTATCTCTGCGAGTCTCCTCTGTCCTTGTTTGGTCTCTCCTATATCTGCAGTTGTCCTCTGTCATTACTTATCTTTGCAGTGCTGGTTTGTTCGCCCTGTTCCTACTTTTCTTTTTAGCTTTCTTTGAATTTTATCATTTAACGTCATACAGTGTCAGGTTTCAATTGCTATATTCTTTCAATTCAGGGCTTGTTACAAGCTCAGTTGCATCTTACATGTGCCTCTCTCCATGCTTCAACCTTATCTTGTACTCAGTACACAGCTGTCTGTCTAGTCTTTCCATGGACCACATCCTCCTAGTTTCAGGCACATACCCGTCATCATTTGAGGCATACAGATCACACGTAGAGGGTTCTGTATTGTGTACTGTACTGTTATCTGTCAGATCCTAGGCCTAAATCCTGACTCTCTTTGTTATTCTTGTAAACAATCTCTATCCCTCAAGCGGTACCGACATAGAGGATCCAGAAATGTAGTGTTCTTGCTATGGAATGTACTAGCAGCATAGCTAGCAGCCATCTCGTTACAGTGCAATAAGAAGTACAATGTCAGCCTAGTGTTCATCCACCTCAATGCTCAATTAAGTGAAAATTAGCAAATATGTATATATTTATATCTATATCTATATCTATCTATCTATCTATCTATATATTTCCAACAAAAATATGTGCCCTAATTTAAAAATTTAAATAAACATACGGGAATAATTTTCTTTTTTACTGTGCGCTAAATATAGAAATAATATACACAATTATTTTTTTTAATTATATTTGAACAATTTAAAAAAACCTGAAATAATATAAGCATTTAAAAAAAATATTACAAGGCAAATATAAAAATACACTCTGACCAACATTAGGGAAACTGTTGGAGTTGGGTTTGATTTACTATTCCCACTCCAATTTTTGCATCAGTGAGTAAGGCTTTTGCCTTTGAAGGGCCTATATTAACTCTTCCCACTACATGCTAAGCAACAGTAGTGAAAGTGTTGGGCTTCAGAGGGGTTACATTTACTATTCCCACTCCAGTCTAAGCAACATTACGGAACGTGTTGGACTTTGTATGGGTTAGACTCACTATTCCACTCAGTCTAAGCAACAGTAGGGTAAGAGTTGGGCTTAGGAGGGGTTAGATTTACTTTTCATAATCCACTTTAAGCAGCATTAGGGAAAGTGATGGATTTTCGAGAGATGAGATTTAGTCTTCCAACTCCAGCCTAAGCAACAGAAGGGAAAGTGCTGGACTACAGAGGGGACATATTTACTATTCTCACTTTAGTCTAAACATCAGCAGAGAAAGTGTTGGACTTTAGAAGGGGTTACTTTTGCTATTCCCACTCCAATGTATGCAACAGTAAGGAAAGTTTTGAACTTCATAAGGATGACAAATACTACTCGAACTCATATTTATTTTCCGAAAACACAGATATACCTCCTAACAATACATTTTTAATTCAGATATAAGAAAATGCATACAGTATAAACTTTAAAATCAAAATATTCAAAAACTTAAAGTAATTGAAATTAAATTCACTTCCCGTCCAAGTCAAAAAAACACAAACATCCATAACAATTGAATAAAACAAAAAATGTAAATGCATATGTTAAAAATATGAATATTAAAACATGTACAAATAAAAATCAAAAATCAAACAAAACACATAATTTAAATAATAAATAAACAATTTAAAATATGCACATGTATCAATAAATAATTATAATTAGTAATTGATTTTAAAACATATAGAGGGTCATTACGAGTTTGACGGTCTTATGACCACCATGTTGACAGTGGCAGTCATACCCGCCAAAAGGCTGGAGAACACTGCCAAATTATGACCATGGCGGTCTTCCCAACAGAATACAGCCAATCCACCGTCAGTGCGGTCAGGCCGTCTCAGATGACGGCAGCCACCTTTTGTCCGACAGAGAGCATGTTCCTGCTGGACAGGTTGCGAGGCGGCACACCGCCAAGGTTTCCTCTGCGGTTGCACCACCACGGAAACCCTGGCGCAAACCAACTCTATAAAAGGAGACACTCAGCCTTCAGGAACACATACCCGTCTTGAGCTGCCATGGAACCTGAGTAACTCGTCTTCCTGCTGCTCCTGCTTGCTCACTGTCTCTGGAACCAGCGCCGACGACAGCAACTGTGAGTATGCACACTTACCTGTCACCATTGCACAATGCCAATGTATCTATGTGCACACAGCATATACATCCTGAACGGGTGGCGATGGCGACACACACACACACACGTTCCCCCACTCTGACACACACACCCAAACACAGCCACATACACACACAAACATACAAAGTACACACACTATGACCAGCACACACACACAAACTTCCAAAACACACACCAACACCCAGATACACAGCACCATCACAGTCAAACACTAGAACACACAACACAACCAAATGACACAACACCGCAACACCTTGAAATCACGTCATTCATCCACAATACACACCTCCACTTGAATAATCATACATACACCACAACCTAACAACACCAGAGAACCAACACGCACAATCACACATCCATACAACAAGGCATACGTCATATCCCGCCAGCACACATCACAACGGATCTGACATAATCAACACACACTCACACAAACAGTACAACCACATAAGGGTACACAACATTCGAAATAACACGTCAGCACAATCACTAAGCACAATATCAACATTAATTTGTGTCCAAAACTCATACATGCCCATCACACAAAACACAGCCAACACAGCGGGACAAATGTAATGCACACACCCACACATGCTGGCCAGACACAACTGGTAGCACAACCACCACATACACAAAACGTTCTCATACATAAGCAAAATCAGCCAAGACCAAAACATATATAAGGAATGAAAGGCAGGACAAAAACCTGACATTGGAAAGAACAACTGGTTGGCCCAGATGTATGGCAATAAATAAATATATATATAAATACTATGAACTATGTACATGATAAGAGGTCGTAGTCCAGTCCAAACACATATGTGCTGCAGGCACATATGGCACATTCCAGTGCCCCTAATTGACTCCTGACTGCCATACAACCTCCACAAGAAGGGACATCAATGGGGCAGGCAGGCACTGCTGGGAATGGGGGGGAGGAGGGATTTGGGTTTCGGTTTGGGAGGTGGATCATTGGGCTTGGGAGGGAGGGCTTAGGTCGAGGCTTAGGGGAGGGCTGGAAACTCTTGGGAGGGGTCGAATTCTTGGCAAGGGGAGGGGCATGGGTACCTGCAGGGGCACCAGGGGAGGACTTGAAGGTGGAAGGGCTGGACTTGGGGAGGGACACAGATCTTCTGGGGGTCACACATGGTGGGAGAGGAGTAAGGAAAAGGTTCAACTCTGAGAGGAAAAAATTCTTCAACACACGGGGACAGTCATGGAAAGAGGTGTTTTGGTGGATGTCTTGGGTGCATGTGTGTGCAAGGTATGCTTGTGTGTGCTGGGTGTCTGTTGGGTGGGTGTGTGTGGGCGTTTATGTGTTTTGGGAGGAGGGGGTGTGGAGGTTCTCGGAGATGCCGTGGTGTATGGGTGACTGTCTGTTGGGGTGGTGACTCCAGGTATGGTGGATGTGCTGCATGTAGGCATGTCTGTGGTTGTGTCTATGGATGTGGTGACTGGGGTGGATGTCTGCAGGTCTGCTATTGTGGTGACTGTGGGTAGGATAGGAGTTGTGGCTGTATCGGTGAATGTTGGTGTGGTGTCTACAGGTGGGTCCGATGTAGTGTCTGTGAAGATGGGGGTAGTGAGGGAGTCAGTGCAGGTAGTGAGTGTTGGTGTGTCTGCAGGTGGGTGTTGTCTGTGTGCATGCTGGTTGTGGGTCTTGTGGTGCTTGTGTCTATCAGCGGTACCCTTGGATGTTGAGCTGGATGCATGCTTGTCTGTCTGTGTGCTTTGGCTGCGACGGGAAGAGGGGAATGGGATTGGGAAGTGGAAGGTGGAAGGGGGACTGAAGACAAAGGTTGACTGTCTGCCGTCAGTGTGGAGGCCAGAGCATGAAAGGATCTCTGTATCCCAGCCAGTGCACCACAAATGCCCTCTAGGAACACATTACTCTGCTGGACTTGAGTTGTCAGTCTGTTGATGGCATTCATGATAGTCGAATGACCCACAGAGATGGACTTCAGGAGGTCAATTGCCTTCTCACTGAGAGCAGCAGGGCTGACAGGGTGGGAGGTGCCTGCGACGAAGGAGATGCCCATCCTCCTGGATGAGCGGGCACAGACAACTGGGTGGGGAGCTACAGGGAGCGAGGTGGTAGTAAGGCGGGTGGCAGACAATGATGGTGCTGGGGTGGTCCACTGGAGGAGGATTCCGAGGATGATGAAGCAGAATATCCGGTCTCCCCCAAGGCACTCCTCTGGCCCTCTGGGTCCCTCGTTGTCAGTGGTATCAGCACTCGGGTCCCGTGGCCAGCAGCATCCCTACTCACCTGTGCCCCGTCTCTTTTGCCTGCCGATGCTGATGCACACAAATAGAGAGAGAGGGAGGGAGGGAGGGATAGATACAAAAAGAGAGGATCATCACATTCTTCACATACACACATTAGAACTAGGACAACTGTAGGTATACATCTCCTGGCTATGCTGTGTCATCTAGTAATCCACATAACCTACATCATGTCACAACATGTTACTCCTATCCACCCCTTCATGTCTTCCCTCTCACCTACATCATAATCCACTTCAGGTAGCACGACTAGAGCATTCCAATAAATCACCTGTAAAGCTATGTCAGCATGCTCATCATGCCCTGGCTGTAGCAGAAAATCTGTCCTAATCTGGATCAGAACTCTCCATAATCATATAAACCTTAGGAAAAACAGTTTACTGATCACAACCTAACATGCATGTTCTGAATCTACACCTGGACAGTCCATGTCTATGAGTAATGTCCCAAGATAGGGCATTTAATATACCACCTGACATGCTGTTACAGTTCCACCCCATGACTACATGAGTAAAGCAATACCACGCACACCTTTCCTGACATGTGATTACCTGTACCTAAGTCCAGACAACACACATATCCCACTGAAGAGGTATGTACACATGATGTACACATGGAACTACACGACTGCTGTTGCACTGACAACATATCCCACAGCAACACTTGTATTAGAAATTGTAGTACAGCTAAACCATTAAACCTTTAAATTAGAAGTCATTCAATGACAATGCATGTCCAAACGGCCCACATCAACTAGACAGAGGTTAACCATGATTGACCCACTCTATTACATATGACCCCAAGTGACCATTGAGACATGATGTAGGCAGATAATAACATATGTGTCACTATAATTGGTAGGACATTGGCACACATAGCATGGACATTGCATATTGTAAAAGGGTAGCTCTGCCTAGCCACTTACCGCCTAAAGAACAAAGCCATTGGGATAAATGTGATGTGCCCATGTGTCAATGCCATGGAAATGCATGAAAAGGACAAATAGATGAAATCAGACACCCAAAGTAGAATAGCCTTTCCTTTCTACCTTCACATACCCCATAGTATGAAGATGATGGGACAATGTGGGATACATCCACAGACCCAAATGTACTGTCCTGTCCTGTCCATATCTGTGTAGTGATTGAGAGGCCTGCCTCACATGGAGTTAATACCTGTACCAGGACAACTGTTACATACCCCTGTACAAAATATGTCTGGCACCCAGTTGCAAATGCAGGTGATCAAGACAAATGGGAGTGCTAAGACACCTAAAAGCTACTAGAGCACTTATGCTGAAGGATGGACCAGGACATACTCTATGGGTAGGATGACACAGCAGCTCACAACCTTAAAATGGCTGGGTGGAGTCACACATGTGCCATTGTCATCTGAGCATCTCCACATGCTGTCATAGGTATGTCTTGACACAGGTGAAATAAGCGTACACATTGCAATCCTTGAATGCCAGATTTACATCTAATAGTCAGGCAATGTGGGTACTACGTATTCCCACTAATCTACATACATGTAGCACCTACAACATCATCACAGCTTCTACAGTGTTACTGCAAACACCATATAACCAGAGTGAAGTACAAGGATACAGTCAGTACTTACCCACTTGTGGCTGCTGTGCCGCCCTCAAACGCCCTTCCACCTCAGGGTAGGCCACTGCCAAAGTGCGGGCCATTAGGGGAATCGGGGTCCAACGGGCACCCCTCCCTCCTTAGGAGGACATCCCCAGCTGGCCTCCATGATCTTCCGGGCCTAGTGTCTCACTTCCTCCCACCGCATGCAAAAATGTGTGCTCCACCAGCTGTGGACACCCATGGTCCGCACTTGTTTGCCGATGGCACGCCAGATCCCCATCTTCTAATGGGCGTTCACCCGCATTGATGACACAGACAAAAGGAGAAAGTCATGTATACATGCACCATACCAATAGGAGTGTTCACTACACATCTGCCACTGCAAGTAGGCACACATACCCATTCTCTCTGCTCACATGACTTCACAATGTGGCATCTGAATGCATCTACACCCTCACCAGTTCACATGCCCGAATGTCACATACAATACAAATCACACATGGCTTAGCCATTGAACTCATCTGCTCCTCTGGTGCTTCATATTACATGTCCTCCTTCACTAGCTTACCGAATTCTTCAGGGGTGAAGGCAGGGGCGCCATCACCTGCAGTACGTAGCATGATGGCTCCCACATGCAGTAAACAGCAGCTCACGACATGGAGGTCTTGCTGGCAACAGTGTCAAGAGTCAAGTGATCAAAACTGCTGAAAATGGCTGTCACGGCCGCCATGTACAGGAGCGTCACCGCCGGAGGTCATGCCCATTGGCCCCAGCCAGCCAAAGGCAGCAATGTTAACCAATGACAAGCTGCACAGCGGTTGCGACCGCCTACCACTGTGGCGACTCCCGCCGGCAGCCATTTTGCCCACATGTAAACGATGGGAGTGCAAAATAATCTGCGTCAGTCACTCCCTATTTTCAGTGTAACTGTATGTTGCGCCATCATGGTTGTAAAACATATTGTGACAATTTTTACACAATGACATGTTCAGGCTGTCTATACGTTGAGAACTATGTAAAGTGTCTCTGTGGTACATAGACCACACCTAGGTATGGGTAGATTCCAAAAGATATGTGTAATTAATCCATGACAGCAAAGTCATCCACACATGTACAATGACATATGCTTCATATGTACATTCCAATTTACATGTAAGCGAGTGTGCAGCAATGGGGGTGAATAAGGTACATATTCGGTTTCTGCATTAGATATGTCAGCAGCCCTATGCCACCTATACATGTGTAAGTTGTCAGGTAATATAAAATGTGTTGGTAATTAAATAAGAACCACACCACTCAATCAAAAATTATATAGCAGGTTAGGTAAATCCCTAAATATATGATGGTATTTAAAAACACATTCTTAAGTGCACAGTATAAACTGCAGTGCAATATCAATTCTTTTTTCCTTGTAATCTTCTTAGTTTATTTGTATCCAAAAATGTACACACAGTACATACAGTAACAGCTCGTATGAGGTCCAATAAACAACAGCCAACACGTGTTTCGTCACACAGTGACTTTTTCAAGGCTGCAAATAATGGATACAAGCACTTATAAAAAAAACATATTCAACGATATATGACATGACAGCACACCGTGCAAATCAAACGTGTTGTGCATTATAAAGGTAATACTAAGCACCATGCATGGATTTGTGTGGTACCAAGGGTCCCTTGTTCGTAAAGAGGAAAAATAATAACACCACACCTGAATCCTAAGTATGACAGATTATAGAAGTTTGCATATAATGCATGCCAGGAGTTATTTGTGAAACTATAACCAAATTGAAGAATGAGTAGTATGATGCCAGAGGTAAAGACGATAGCCGGTATGTCAGGGCTGTACGAGCGAAACGTAAGGTCCCTATGTACTAGGATAAGGTCAAAGATGAGTGAGCTGTGATAAATATTAAAGCAATTAATTAGCCACCTCACGTGGAAGTTGGAATATAAAAAGGCTCCATGGTTAAATAATCTATATTGAGACAAAAACATATATATAAGGACACTCTGGTAAGAGAGAAAAATGAAGATCTAATGCAAATACCTGCATTTGGGTATTTTACATAAGCAGCGTGGTTCAAAAGTAGTATGTTCTGAAGCATTGTCTGCACAAGCAAGATCCAATGTTCAAAATCTTTAGGTACAAGTAATAATGCAACAGACCATGACAAATCCCATTATCTGTTGGAACAAAGAAAAAGGTCCATTGTGAGGATGAAGCCTTATCCCTAGTAGTTATTGACAAATTTGTGCATAAGCATGTACAAAAGCGTAGTAACCTCGGGAATAGAGTACTCTAGTCCAATTAAAAATAAATTTTAATAAGCATATAGTGTGAAAGAGAACACGTTGGGGCATCATAAACTATGAAAGACATGAATAGATAAATCCCTAGCACGATGATAAACATATATCAATTGTCTCTAGTTAATACTAATTAAAGTCTTGCTCCGATATACTATGTACCGAGCACAAATAGGGGGCATAATCAAGCATGTAAAAAATAAGTCACTAGCATGGTAGTGTGCACGTACTAAAAAACTTCTGATTTGGGGTCAAAGAGCTTAATAAAGGCCCGCATAGGTTAAGCGTGAGCTTTAGCCTAGTTACCTGATAAGTGGTCCACGCATAGTACGCTCTAGGTGTGGTGGAAAGAATCGTGGGAACGTGTGACAGTCTAGCATAAATATGTTCGTTTGGAAGTAGAAAGAGGACAAAAAGTGTGGCAGCCATATTGGAGTGTTCTGTATCGACCCTAAGTATATTCACTTAGACATAGAAAAAGGACCAAAAGTATGGTGGCCATATTGGAATGTAGATTGTCCATAAAATGCAACGAACTCTAGACACAGAGGGTCCGGCCTGCGAAGTGTTCATGTATGAGGTAGTGCCACATGGTGTGTAACAGTAAATCCTATATGATAACAGTTAATTAGACCCGCCTAAGGTTGCTAGTTGAAATGGTGGAAAGAATCATGGAACATGTGTCGACGGAGCATGAATATGCTCGTTTAAAAATAGAAGGAGGACAAAAAGTGCGGCAGCCATATTGGAGTATTCAGTATCGAGCCTAAATGTACTCAACTAGACATAGAAAGAGGACCAACAATTTAACGGCCATACTAGAGTGTTAAGTGTCCATAAAAAACAATGAACTATAAAGATAAAGGTATAGGCCTGCAAAGTGTTGTATGGAGTACGGCTAGCACCACATGATGTATAGTAGAAAATCTTGTTTAGTAATGGTAAGTCATACTCGCCTAGGATTACTTACTAGTTTGTGATCAAAGGGAGGACTACGAGATTGACAGCCATCTAAAAGTGTACCGAACATTCTGCACCTGGCCAACGGTATATGTCACAGGGGTAAATCCTAATGTGTATTAACATGTGACAATATATAATATAATGAAGAAAAGGTTATAAACAACATAGCAAGAGGGAAATAAAAATATAGAAGGAAGAACAATGATAAGTTGTGAAAAGTGAGGAGTTAAAGGGAGTTAGGACTGGTCGTACCAACTACCATAAGTGCATGTATAATTCTACATATATTTATGCAGAATCAATAAAAATGGACAGTCACTAACACAGGTTAAACCTACAACATGGTTATCCCAAAAAGAATTGCTTTAGCACCTTAATAAGCTTACTTTGTGTGCTTGTTTTCTACTTTATATTTGTATTGTTTCAGCACCACACAAGGTGACTCAACTGCTCTAATGACATTGGATACATTCCTTCCCTACTTTACTAACTAACTTGCGTACCTACTAGGGCCCTTCCTTAGCTCTTCATCCTTTTACGTTTTTTGGTTAAAAGCTCCGTCTTTCCCACAGAGTGTGACTATAAGGGGCAAACCCCCTCGTTAAATTCCAGACCAGATGCTCACTGCCTTTTCTCGCAGGGTAAATCCAAGCCTATAAGCCCCCCTGCCTCTAGGTCCTAAGTTTCTCCTACATGTTTTTGTGTGTATCATCCACAGCATGTTTCAGACACACCTGTGTGCTGTGCTTTTGTTTGAAGTGACACTGTTACTTCACAAATATTTACTTTATCCTTTTCCTCTTAGGCCTCCCCCCCAAAAAAGAAATTCAGGTAGACCCCACACATATATATATTCTTTTTGAGCACTTTCCATATCATCTGGCATGTAATCATGCTCTCCACCTATAGGGATCCTCTACCCTGATGAATGCCCCAGACCTTCCAGCTCTTAGCGCAAGCAGAAACATGTTGGTCCCCTATTTTTAGACCCCTTGAGTCATCATTCTCAACTGAGTCTCTACCCTTGTTTTTATTCTTACCTACGAACACCTACATTAAAAAATTCTCAAACTAAACAGGTGATTTGTAAGGTCATTTTATAATTATTCAAAATTATTTATCTGGATCCCTTATTTATCTGGATCCCTTGTATTATCCAGCTGGATCTAATTTCAGCAATCCCTCTGCAGTTCTTTTAACAACGAGGTTGAGTCCGCCCAGGTAGTATCATCTTACCTGGGCGGGGCTAGGTGGTCATATGATGAAGCATGACACTATAATGTGTGTGAGACCACCTACTCCGTAAAGAGAACTCCCTCTAAGGTACGGCCACTCTTCACAATCATACCTTGCTTAGAGAATACGCGCCCAACTAGCGCTTCCTGAACAGGGCCTAAAAGTCCAGTTCTCTCTATCAGCACCCCACACCTTTTGTGTGTTTACTGTTTTTTGACGTCTTCAATGTGTGACTCTTAATATTGCGGTCGGATGACCGCCAACATGGCAGCCTTTTGACAGCCTGGCGGTTTTCTGAAAAGACAGCCAAAGTCATTATGAGGCCCATAATGTCAAAAATGTCAATAACTTCCCATTCTCTTCCGCTAAAAGCCCAACAATCAGCTATTAAAATATAAATTATGTATAAACATTAAACTATGGATTATAATTTACAAATTAAGCCTAAACAGATAAACAAATAAATACACAATTTAAAGTACTAATCAATTAAATATTTAATTTACATTACAAAATGATTCAACAGGCAAAGTAAATTAATTATACTGTAATTAACTATCCACCCTCTTTCCCTACAAACCTGTCTACCCACTACTGCATTATAAATTACCAATAAAAATAAAAATAAATAAATTATACATTTAAAATTACAAACTATATAAAAAAATACCTATGATACTAACTAATGTTTGCAATTAAAATCAATATACTAATATATATTAAATAAAAATTAAAAAAACAATATTATATACAATGATGTTCTTAAAAACACTATGCTTTGCTTCCCAGAAATGATATGCTTCCTAAAACACTATGCTTTGCTTACCAGAAATGATGTGCTTCCTTGAGATATTCTATTCCACAACATTTTGGTAGTCACAATATTTTTAACACAATATTCACATCATGCAATATTTTAATCCGATATTTTGGTCATTCACACCAGTAGGAGAAGCAGTCATCTGGGTAAAAATCTCTAGCCACTGAAACCTCCACCTCTCATACTCCTACGGTCTCTGCATAGATAAATTAACCTGTAGTGCCTTGGCCACCTGTCTCAGCCTGAAATATAACAATACTAGTGGGGTTTGCCTAATTTTTCTATTGATTCCCTACAGGAATCTGACATGCCACCCTGTAAACAAATCACGTGATAAGTTCATATCTAGTTTTGGTAAAATTTGCATCAATTTGTTTTCTAGGATGATGGATAGTATTGTGATGTCCAGCAGATGAAGCATCTGCAAATACAAGTGTTGCAGTCCTGTGCAACCCATGTAATGTTTATTGAGTGTTTTCTCTCCTTTTTCCTAGTTAGACATATGCTGAGCATGTCCTCAAGAAACTCATCTCCACCAATCTCATCTCTCTATCCCCAGATGCTGGCAGTGGGTTGGAGGTGGACAAAGGATGGTGCCAAGAAGGCCACATTCTGGACTTGAACTGCTAGATAATGTGTCTTAGAGTCTGGGATACCCAACCCACTCAGTAAAGCGAAAAACATCAGAATCAGTGAGATTAGCAAATTAGTAAAGAAGTAGAGGGATTTAGGCAACATTACCATTTTAACAATGACAATGCTCCCCATCATAGACAATGGTAGCGCAATCCATCAATCCTTCTGCACCGTCAATTTGTCAATTGCTCTGCCATAGTTCTTCCATGTCATAGCACAAAGATTCTTACTGATATAAATACCAAGGTAGTTAATCAATTATGGTTTCCTATGCGTTAGGAAACCAATGCTCACTAGTCCCATATCAGTGCTTAAGGGTAACATTTTCAGAACTTTTGCAATTAATTAGCAGACACAATGAGTCTCCAAAGCAAATTACTTAGCAGATTATTCGATTGAGGGATCCTGTATACATAACGTTGTCCCTCTTCTAGAAATCAACTAGTGGGGCAGCTCTAATATATATTCCATGGTGAGAGTGGCATTCCTGCAGCATCACTCAACGGCAATTTCAAGTAAGAGGGGCAATAGTGAACACTTCTGGTGCATTCCCCGTTCTCTTCCAATAGGATCAGATAAGAGAGGTAGGGGCACTGTAAAATAGTTTAATTAGTTTAATCAGTCTCATAAAGAAATTTCCAATACGAGTGCTGTGCAAAAACTCCATCATATAAGGCCACGTCAAAGAGTCAAATTCCTTTTTGGCATAAGGCTGTACTGCCACTGTGGCTCTCGCCAGCCAGACAACTAGAATTCAAGATTCTGCCTAATACTGGTCTTTGCTTCTGTCCTGGTCAAGATGAGGCACTAGCTACCTATATGCTCTCTCTGCAAAACACGTTTGGGAGGGAGGATGCCCCCCTGCCAAATAGAGTCGATCAATAATATGTATTACTATTAGGGTTTTAAGATTATATATCATAGAGTGATACAGCATGAAGCCACTGATCATCCATATAGGGAAAGCAGTCTATTGGACACTAATTTTGCTAGGTGTTTATGGTATGCATTTATGAGTAACAATGGTCTTATGTGAAGATTTTCTGCAGCGTTTTCCTGGTTTAAGTAGCATGATAACTACAGAAGTCTGAAGAGACTTTTCATACATATGTTACAGATAGGGTGTCAACACATCTTTATAATTCTTAGAAAAACCTGTAGTTTGGCCATTCTGGCCATGGACCTTGCTAATTTCTTAACTTCCTCCTTCAGTTCTTTTATTGATAGTGGAGCATTCAGATGTTCCATGCATTCTCTCTTCACTCATGCCAACACTTTAGAGTCTAGAAATTCAGCTGTGTGGAATGGCATGGGCTATGTTCATGACGTGAATTGTTTTGTGTAATATAGTTCAAATATGTTCAGTATTTCTTGAGGTGCAATCACGGATGCCCTCTAGATTCCTGTTTGACTGCAATATGTCTGTTAGACTTGGCATCCTTGGTGAGGTCTTCCCTGTCTTTTTTTCTCTTCGCTTCCCATGTTTTGACTGTATGATGGTACTATGGGCAATTTACCACTCCTGACCAGCGCCAAAGTACAAGTGCTCCCTGTGTAGATTGTATGTGTAATTGGCTTTTCCAGGATTGGCATATTTGATATACTACTAAGTCCCTAGTAAAGCGCACTACAGGGGCCCAGGGCCTGTAAATCAAATGCTATTAGTTGGTGTGCAACACTGGTTGTGCCACCCACATGAGTAGCCCTGTAAACATGGCTTAGACCAGCCACTGCAGTGTCTGTGTGTGCAGTTTTAACCTGCCAATTTAATGTGACAGGTGTACGCACTTGCCAGGACCAAACCTTCCCTTTTCAGACATGTAAGGCACCCCGAAGGTAGGCCCTAGGTAGCCCCATGGGCAGGGTGCAGTGTATGTTAAAGGTGGGATATGTACTGATGTATTTTACAAGCCCTAACAATGAAATACCGGCAAATTCGTTGCTCACTTTTGCAAGGCCTGTCTCTCTCATAGGTTAACATGGGGGCTGCCTTTAAATAACTCTTAAGTGCAGTTTCCCTTTGGGAGCATGTCCCCATGGAGTTTGGGGACTCTGAACTCACAATTTAAAAATACATCTTTTAGTATGGTTGGTATTTAAATTGTCTGATTGAAAATGCCACTTTTAGAAAGTGGGCATTTTCTTGCTTAAACCATTCTGTGACCCTGCCTGCTTGTGTATTCCCTGTCTGGGTCAGACTGACAGTTGGGCTGTTTGTGAATCTCCACTAGACAGTGACACAAAGGGAGCTGGGGTGTAGCCTGCATATCCTAATGGGCCATCTGGGCTAGAGTGGGGGGAGGAGTGGTCACTTACACCTGAATGGACTGTGCCTGTCCTCACACACTGCAGTCTCCACCCCCTAGTGTGAGTCTGGAGCTAGGCCTGGGCAAGGCAGTATCTTGTGAACAACAGAGACTTTCCTTTGAAGTTTGCCTACTTCAAAGGCAGAAAGGGGTATAAGTATTGGACCCAAAACCCCAGATTTTGGGATTACTTCTAGAACCAAGGAGAAGCGCTGAAGAGCTGGAGGAGGAGGAGTACTATCCTTTGCCTGTGACTGTGCTTTTGCTGGATTGGCCTGCAATTGGTGCTTCTACGTGAAAGAGGACAAAGACTGGACTTTGTGGTATATTCCTGCTTATGAAGAATCTCCAAAGGCTTAGACTGAGCTTGCCTCCTGTTTTGAAGTCTCTGGGCCATCAAAGACTTCCTCTGGGATAACCTGGACTCTCTGCTGAGACTCCTGCCCTGCCAAGTGGTGCTCTATCCAGTCCCTGGACCCTTGAAAGGTGAAGCTGATAGAACAAGGACTGAAATCCATGGACAGGAACCTGCAACGTGGCTGTAAAAATGATACGCAACCCGCCTTGTGGCTGGGAAATCGATGCATCACCTGCATCGTGGCTTGAGAAATGACGCAACACCTGCTTGCGGCTGCTGAAAATGACTCAAACCCAAAGCAGTGTGGTTTTCCATCACCATGTGGTCAGATTTCTCATGCATCATCGCTGGGCGTCAAAATCATTGTAAACCTGCACGAATCCATGGTGCCCCGTCTGGAAATCGGCGCATCGATCTCTTGCAGGATAGAAAAAAGACGCATCGCCTACCCGACCAGAGAAGAAATGACGCACGGCCTCACTTGTGAGTAAGGAACCAGTGCATCACTGACTTCTCCAAAGCACGCTCACCGGTGAAGCATTATTTTTTAAGCAAACCAGGTACTTTGTGTAACAACATTTCCAATTTTTTCTATGGAGTAAGTTTCTATTATTTTGAAAATTCATATCTTGGCTTGTGTATGTTGGATTTTTGTCTTTTCGGTCTTGTTTGATTTAGCTAAGTATTTCCTATTTTTCTAAACTGGTGTGGTGCCATTTTGTAGTGTTTTCACTGTATTGCTCTGTGTGTTGGCACAATTACTTTTCACATTGCCTTTGAGAAGCCTGACTGCTTGTGCAAAGCTACCAAGGGGGTGAGCTGGGGTTATCTTAGGAGTGTTACTCCCTTACTCTGACTAGGGTGAGGGTCCCTGCTTGAGCAGAGTGCAAACTGACTGCCAATCAGAGACCCCAGCTCTAACAATGTTCCTGTGTTCTAATCCCAATAAAGATCCAAGCCAGGGATCTACCAGGCCTAGCGTCTTACCCAAAGCTCCTGGCTCTTCATGGTTGTCCTCTAGGTTCCTGTATGAGGGCAGTATATCGCTGAGCTCTGGGCCCAATAATTGTTAAAGCCAAGAGTTCTTGATCTGTAGTTTCCCTGAAATATCATGGTGTTTGGGCTATCTCAGCAAGCATCTTAGTGGCATACCTATTTTCATAGTCTGCCCCTAGTACCAGTAACTTAAATTCGATCATATTGAGGTGCCCCAGGTTGCTTTCAAGATCCCTGCCTACATAGAGATGCTATGTCTCTTATTAAGGTTAGACACGCCACCTAAACTGTCATACGGAGAATTCATTTATTTTAAAATCAACACTGATTGGAGACCTTATCTCTAATCTAAACACTAATGTGGATGGATGCATCTGAAAATCTCCAGGTTCTGTCCTTCTGGAAAGTTGGCTGGCATTTCAAAGTTAGTAGTGTAGGTGATAACATAGTGTGCTGGGAAACATCCCAGTGTTCTGTGCCCGTACCATCAAACTCCATTACATAATCCAGAAGCCTATTCTGGAGCTTGGGGCATGAACTGAAGAGTAAAATGTGTATTGCGTGGATTTGGGTCACTGGGCTCTCCAGACTCCTGTTAGCTTGCACCTCTGCATTATTTTTTTTAAATTTTGTTTTAGCTGACCAAGAAAGCCAGACAACATGCTCTGATCTATCAAGTCGCAGGGTCTAATATAGTGTAAAAATTTCCATCCCATACTATGTGAAATTTATTTACTGCTTGGGTGCCCTCTATTGTCAAAGTAGTACATAAACAACCCCTATAAGCACTTTCCATTGATTGATGCTCCTGCTATGACCCACTTGAATCATGGATTTGGGACCCATATACTCCCTGGGCCTAATTCTCCTTCCGTTTTCAGATCATGGCTCACCTTATATGGTTTCAGCTCACTGTCAGCAGCACATTGCTGTGTAGTGTCCAGCAGTTTAGCAGCAAAACTATTGACTTAGTAAGAGGCATCACCATGATCTCACTCTCAATGACACAGGATGAAGCACTACTTTTTTAAAGATAAGTTACCAAGGTTATGGCAACAAAGATCACTGTCTCTAGAGTCAATGTCCTTCCATGAAGCACTGTGCTCAATACTACTGTTCTTAGTTTTACATTGTGATGGTGTGAAAAGCATTCCTATCAGAACTGTATCTCCTCACACAGAAAGTCAAAGATAATATCAAACACATTTTCATCAACCCTGCAAAGGTCCAGAAGAGGCCCATTCTCTGGTTTTGATGAAACTCCACTGCTTAGGGTATATATTAACTTAATCTATTAGTTACTATGGTGGTCATAATGACATTGGCGGTGACTGTTAAAGTGGCAGTAATACCGCCAACAGGCTGGCAGTAATTACCGCCAAATTATTACCATGGCAGTGATACCTCCCATAGACAGCCAATGTAGCACACCAACCGCCAGGGCGTTAACACCACTAACCACGGCGGTAGCCACCAACAGCCAGGCGGAAGCCAAGGTACCGCCCACCATATTATGACATAGCAAACCACCAGGATTTCTGGGGTGGTACCAACTCCATCAAAAGCCTGGCGTAAACACTGCACAGACAACAAAAGACTCACCGACGGGGACACAGGATTCCACCGCCGCCATGGAACCAGAATTTCATGTCTTCCCGATGCTCTAGCACGCCATGATCGTCCTGGAACACCAACGCTGACGACGACAGTGAATACAGCCGCCTAGCACACAAGGGAGGGAGGGAGGAAAAGGAGAGTGACACACACACACGCACAACACACACCATTTACACACACACACCATACACAGAACCAGCTGCAGAGCAAAACGAATGTCACAGGACCCATGTTAACTTAAAACAAGGACAACAATTAAAGTGAACGAACACTGTAATTTGCTGCCAATAGCCACCATAATGTTAAGTCAAATGCAAATGCAGGCATCAATGTCCAGATTGGGCCAATGGACAGTCCAAAGTACAAAAGGTCCACATGGGCACAGAGCACAGTCCAAGGCCCTACTTGACTCTGAACAACTTCCGGACTCCACTGTTCAGGGGCATTATGTTGGAAATGGGCAGGCACCTCAGGGGGAAGGGCGTGTGGGGGGGCACACCTCAGCAGAAGTGGGTAGCATGCCCACTGGTTCTGGAGGGGACTCCTTGCCCAATTGTCTCTGGAGGGGAATGAAAGGCCACAGTCTCTGAAGTGGGTAACATGCTCACTGGTTCTGGAGGGGGCTCCTTGCCCAATTGTTTCTGGAGGGGAGTGAAAGGCCACAGTCTCTGAAGTGGGTAACATGCCCACTGGTTCTGGAGGGGGCTCCTTGCACAACAGACCCTGGAGCTCCTTGCACAACAGACCCTGGAGGGTGGCCTACATGCCCTCTGCTGGGTGTGAGGGTTGTTTTACCTCTGCTGATGGAGGTGTCTCCTTGGCAGCCTCTGCTGGTGATGAGGGCTGCTTTGCCCCTGCTGATGGAGGTGTCTCCTTGGCAGCCTCTGCTGGAGGTGAGGGCTACTTTGCCTCTGCAGCTGGAGGTGAGGTGTCTCCTTGGCAGCCTCTACTGGAGGTGGACGCTGCCTCCTGGGTCCTGTGAGATGCAGCTCCCTCAGTCGCCGGTGCCCCTGCTCCTCCGCCAGATGATGCTAATGCACACATGGACAGGATGACAGAAGAAAATAGGGGGGGAGAGAAAAAGGGAGCACTGGGTTAATTACAGCACCAACACCACTGATGGCATACACATTACCATCACACATAGGAACAAGATTGAGCATTATGCACTGCACTGACATTCCATTGGCTAGGTACCACAGCAATATGAGAGTCAACCACCGCCATCTGCACCCCTCCTGGGACCCACTTAGCCGCGTCTGACATGGAATGCCACCTAGCTAGTTTATTAGATTTGGCAATACACCCATTTACCTTGAGCTGGACCACGCAGCATTGTCTGAGCTAGCATTAAGGGGCACCCACTAACTGAAACCCAAACCCAGTATCCCATGCCAGGCAACAAAGATGGTTGTTTCACACACTGTACTCACCCACTTGTGGCTGATGTGTGGCCCTCAAGCGCCCCGCCAGCTTCGGAAGGCCACCACCAGTATGCGGGCCATCAGGGGGATCAGGTTCAGAAGGGCACCCCTCCCTCTTTGGGAGGCCATCCCTAGCTGGGCCTCCGAGGTCTTCCGGGCCCAGCATCTCAGGTCCTCCCACCTTTTCCTGCAGTGGGTGCTCTGCTTGCTATAGACCCCAGGGGTCCGCACGTCCTTGGTGATGGCACGCCACAATCCCTTCTTCTGATGAGCGCTGACCTGCAGAGGAAATACAGAAAGGAGGACACCATCATACAATCCAGCCTGTCACACATATGGCCCACAAATGCCATTTCTCCTCAATTGGCACACACATCACCCGGAGCCCTGCATGTACACTACCACCAGACATACGCCCCACCCAAATGACACACTGCCAGCACACACATCTCCATGCATCCTTGTTGCATGCACCGTCCCCATGGTGTACTCACCTGTTGGTCTGGAGGCCCATACAGCTGTTCATACAGCTGTCGTAGGACCTCATCCACCAGGGACTCCAACTCCTCTGAAGAGAAGGCAGGGGCCCTTTCCCCTGACACAGGTCACAGCAGCACATGAAGTGGAGGTGTTGTCCTGTGAAAAGTCAGGAATCAAGTGAGGTTATAGACAGAAAATGGTGGTTACGTCCGTGGTGGTGTACATCGTCACCGCCGCCGGTGATCCTCATTGGACACTGTACTCCATAGAACTCAATGTAAGCCAATGAGGAATAGCATGGCGGTGCAAGACCGCTTTCTGCCATGACGCCCAACGCCAGAGGAGTTACATCACTTCCACCTGTCCCTACATACAGGACAGGTGGTCACCATTTTATGGTGGTGGCCATTGACAGAACACATATTGCGTTTCTCCCCCCCGGCATTATGAACAGGTGTACAGAAATTGGAAGAGTTTCCACTCACTCAATGTGCAAATGGTGTGCCCGGCTGACCAGTACATCTCCCACATCACTGCCAGGTATCCTGGGTCGGTGCATGACGCCTTCGTATTGAGGAACAGCAGTATCCCAAATGCGATGGCACAACTACAGAGGCACAGGGTGTGGCTAATAGGTGAGCCAAAGTCCCCACCCAATGTATGCCAGTGTATGCCTTCAGAAGTCACCCCCCCATACCATTGTGCAACGCTAATGTTTGTACCTCAATTCTTGCAGGTGACTCTGGCTACCCAAACCTGTTGTGGCTCTTGACCCCTGTGAGGAATGCCAGGACAGGGGCTGAGAATAGGTATAATGATGCTCATGGGCAAACCAGGAGAATAATTGAGCGAACCTTCTGCCTCCTGTACGCCACGTTCAGATGCCTCCATCTGACAGATGGATCCCTGTGCTACTCCCCTGAGAAGGTCTGCCAGACAGTTGTTGTATGCTGCATGTTGCAGAACCTGTCCCTCAGACGACATGTGCCCTATCTGCAGGAGGAGCAGGGTGAAAATGCTCCTGTGGCAGCAGTGGGTCTGGCATGCAGGGCTTGGCATTGAGTTTAGTCAATAATTGAGCTAACCTTCAGCCTCCTGAAGGCCAGGTTCGGATGCCTCCATCTGACAGGTTGATCCCTGTGCTACCCCCTTGAGAAGGTCTGCCAGATAGTTGTTGTATGCAGCATGTTGCACAACCTGGCCCTCAGACGACATGTGCCCTATCGGCAGGAGGAGGAGGGTGAAAATGCTCCTGTGGCAGCAGTGGACCCTGAGGACAGTGAGGATGAGGAGGCAGGAGGCAGAGGAAGTCCAGAGTTACTGTCATCATTGGGGGCATCTTCTGTTGGGGGACTCGGTAGCAGTGGCACCTCCTCGCCACTGGGATTGGCTGGTGCACCTGTGGGGATGTAAGTGGTGTATTATACTACATGTCTGTGACATATTCTACATCCCTAGCTTCCCTTATATCGTTGCTGTTGCCCTGCCACCTTTGTTTTTGTATGGGGATGTATTGTGGGATTGTTAGTTCTCCATGCTGTGCATGCATTGGTGGTGGCTGTACATGCAGGACTGGGAGGGATGTTCATGCAGTGGGTAAGGCATGCAGGGTTTGGCATTGAGTTTAGTCAATAATTAAGCGAACCTTCTGCCTCCTCAAGGCCAGGTTCAGATGCCTCCACCTGACAGGTGGATCCCTGTGCTACTCCCCTGAGAAAGTCTGCCAGATAGTTGTTGTACATCCTGGCCCTGAGATGACATGTGCCCTGTCTGCAGGAGGAGGAGGGGGAAAATGCTCCTATGGCAGCAGTGGACCCTGAGGACAGAGAGGATGAGGATGTGGACAACAGGACATCACTAATACAGCAGTACTTCCAATGACACACAGGTAAGTCAGTGGAACTGACCATTCCTCTGAATATTTATCTTTTCAGTGTGGCTGTAGCATGATGGCAGTCACTTCCTTTGCATCTCAACTGACTGTCACCTATGCCTTCTCATTTTGCAGATCTTGGTGTTATTACAACTGTGTACTGATGTGTTGGCTACAGAGAGCTACAAGCCAATATTTGTATGGAATCACAAAGTTCTGGACAACTGCACAAGATGTAACTGTTAATATAATTGCACATTTTCATCACATAAACCACTATCACTCAAGTTGTGTTCAAGGGTGTTTATTGTAGTGAAATATATTGAAGAAATAATGCAATGAAATGGGGTGATGGTAGAGGTAAGTCCAGGGTATTGGTCCAGTCTGTTTGTAGCACAGGTCCAGTGTCCAAGGGGCCATAGGAAGGGGAGCAATGGCAGTTCAAAGTGGAGAAGGTGACAGAGCGGAACACAAGGGGGACATTCAGGAGGATCTCATTTCCTGGCGGTGGTCTTGGTCTAGGCAGGTGTCTTTGGCATCTGTCTGGGTCGCAGGGAACATTTGCGGGGTGGTTCACCTTCTGCAGGGGGAGGGGTGCTGATGGCCTGTGGGTCCTGTGGCAGGGCCGCCTGTCCACTAGCTGCAGCAGATGTGGAGGGCTGTTCAGTTGACTGGCTAGTGGAAGGGGCCCGCTGGTGATCTGTGTTGTCCCTCATGATGTTGGCCATATCACCCAGCACCCCTGCTATGGTGACCATGGTGGTGTTGAGGGCCTGAAAATCTTTCCTTATCTCCTGATGGTGTACCTTCTGCAGCCGCTGGTTCTCCTGCATGATGTTTAGAATCTGACCCTTCTTGTCCTGGGATTGTTGGTAGGCCCCCAGGACATTGGTGAGTGCCTCCTGGGCAGTCGGTTCCCTGGGCCTGTCCTCCCCCTGGCACACAGCTGTCCTCCGTGTGTCCCTGGCCCCCTGTACTTGTGTCCCCTGAACAGTGTGCCCACTACCACTGACCCCAGGACCCTGATTGTCTTGTCTGTGAGGCGTGGACTGGGGTCCCTGTACAGGTGGGCACACTGCAGATTGACGTGTCCCGGGGACAGAGGTCAGGGGACGTTGGGCGGCTGCTGTGTTGTTGGATACTGAAGGGGGAGGCTCTGTGGCGGACTGGGTGTGGGCTGGAGTAGCCAACTGACCAGTGGTCCCTGATGGGCCAGGAAGTTCATCCAGATCCAGAAGTCTAGAGTTATTGTCATCACTGGGGACATCTTCTGTTGGGGGACTGGCTAGCCGTGGCACCTCCTCACCGCTGGGATTGGCTAGTGCACCTGTGGGGATGTAAGTGGTGTATTATGCTACATGTCTGTGACATATTCTACATCCCTAGCTCCCCCTATATCGTTGCTGTTGCCCTGCCACCTTTGTTTGTGTATGGTGATGTATTGTGGGATTGTTAGTTCCCCATGCTGTGCATGCATTGGTGGTGGATGTACATGCAGGGTTGGGAGGGATGTTCATGCAGTGGGTATGGCATGCAGGGCTTAGCATTGAGTTTAGTCAATTGTGGTGGTGCACTGTGAGAGGGAATGGAGTGGTGTGATGGGTGTCAGGGTGAATGGTGAGGGATGGTGGTGGCATGCAGGTATGTGGGGTGATAGGCAGTAAATATTGACTCACCAGTGTCCAGTCCTCCGGCAACTCCAGTGAGTCCCTCAGGATGCAGTATTGTCAAGACTTGCTCCTCCCATGCTGACAGCTGTGGTGGGGAAGGTGGTGGTCCACCGCCAGTGCTCTGGATGACGAGCTGGTGCCTTGCTGCCATAGAAACGTCCCTTCCCCATAGGTCATTTCACTGCTTTCTGATGTAATCCGTTGTTCTTGGATGCTGTCCCACTGCGTTCACCCTATCCACGATTCTCCGCCATAGCTCCATCTTCCTGGCAATGGAGATTTGTGGTACCTGTGCTCCAAACAGCTGATCTCTACCCTGACTATTTCATCCACCATGACCCGCAACTCCTCATCTGTGAAATGGGGGTGCCTTTGTGGCGACATGGGTGTTGTGTGGTGTGTGTTGTGCAGTGGGTGTTGTATAATGTGGTGGGGTGCGTGATGGATGATTGAGTGTTAGTGGTGTGTGTAGTTGTTGCTGTGATTTGTCTGGCTGTCTCTTGGATATTTTTGGTGTCTTTGTAAAGGGTTGTGAGTAATGTGGGTGAGTGTTTTATAGTGATGTGGGTGGGTGTGGTGTGTGTATCAGTGTGAGGTGTGTATTTTTGGTATTGGCCAATGTTGTGTTGTTTTGTGTTTGGGTGGCCATTCTGACAGCACCGGTGTGTACCGCCAATAGTTTGCCGCCGTTGAATGTCCGCCGTGGTGATTCGTGGGTCATAATGTTGAGGGCATTGTTTTGTTGGTGTGACGGTTTGGGTGTTCGTACCAACAGTTTACCACTAGCCTTTGGCCTGGCGGATATGTGTTTGTGGAAGTATTTTGTCGGTTTAGTGTGTGTGTGTCATAATATGGCGAATGGATGTTCGCCTCCGCAGCGGTATTTTGGCAGCTGCCAACACTGAGGTAACTGGGATTTACCGCCAATGTCATAATGAGGGCTTATGTGAGCTGCAGAGAGTGCAGCTAAGAAACATGAATAGGCAGTGACTGCTCTGTTTTCTAGCAAGTGCTTCAGACAGCACAAATGCAGCACAAACAGGGGCGTAGACCCATTATGAGCCTGCCTGCTGCAGTAGAACAAGTTCATGATGGAGCCCCCAAGATCGCAAGGTTCAACTTTCATTCCAACTACCTCCATGTCAAAATGAAGCTTGGAGATTATGGTAAAGAACCAAAGCTTGATACTTGCCCAAATCACCTGTACAAACCATTATGACCATGTGTAATGGAAGCATATTGAGGTACACTTTTTCCTTCCCCCCAAGATGGAAATTACATTAGAACAGTGACCTCGTCAGAGAACACAAAGTTAAACTGTTTGGGAAACTGTCACACATGCCTGGCAGGAGTACACTTCCTGCACTACTTTCAAATAAAGAAAAATCAATGCTTAGCGCTCCTCACGCTGGCTTTCACATAAACAAAAATCTCATGTGTGGCTCAACAATGTAAAATAAACATCTTTCACAGTGAGACAGTAAGAACTACAAAGGCTAATGGCTCAAGGCACACTATAGCTCCTGAATTTCTTTCCTACCCCCACCTGTCTCACTGTACAGCAACAGAGTCTGCTGTTACCAAAACCCATATCAATCAAACCAATCAAAAAACATTTATAAAGCACGCTACTCACCTGTGAGGGTCTCAAGGCACTAGGGGGAGGGGGTTACTGCTGCTCGAAGAGCCAGGTCTTGAGCGAAGTTGACGGGTGGGCGTGTAGAAACTGAGGCGACGGTTGAGGTATTCGGGTCCCTTGTTGTGGAAGGCTTTGTGTGCGTGGGTGAGGAGCCAGTAGGTGATCCTTTTGTTGACGGGAAGCCAGGGCAAGTGTCTCAGGTGTGCGGAGATGTGGCTGTTGCGGGGTATGTCGAGGACGAGGCGGGCGGAGGCGTTTTGTATTCGCTGCAGACGTTTCTGGAGTTTAGCAGTGGTTCCTGCGTATAGGGTGTTTCCGTGGTCCAGGCGGCTCGTGACGAGGGTGTGGGTCACAGTCTTTCTGGTGTCGGCGGGGATCCAGCGGAAGATCTTTCAGAGCATGCGGAGGGTGAGGAAGCAGGAAGATGATACGGCGTTGACTTGTTTGGTCATGGTGAGAAGTGGGTCCAGGATGAATCCAAGGTTGCGTCCGTGGTCTGAGGGGTTTGGTGCGGTGCCAAGGGCCGTGGGCCACCAAGAGTCATCCCAGGCGGACGGGGTGTTCCCGAGGATGAGGACTTCCGTTTTTTCTGAGTTCAGTTTCAGATGGCTGAGTTTCATCCATTCTGCGACGTCTTTCATTCCATCTTGCAGGTTTGTCTTGGCGTCAGTGGGGTCCTTGGTGAGGGAAAGTATCAGCTGAGTGTCGTCGGCGTAGGAGGTGATGATGATGTTGTGTTTGCGTACGATGTCGGCGAGGGGGCTCATGTAGACATTGAAGAGAGTCGGGCTGAGGGAGGAGCCTTGTGGGACGCTGCAGATGATCTCGGGTGGGTCTGAGCGGAATGGAGGGATGTAGACTCTTTGGGAGCGGTTGGAGAGGAAAGAGGTGATCCAGTCCAGGGCCAGTCCTTGGATACCGGTGGGGCGCAGGCGGGATGTTAGGGTTCGGTGGCAGATGGTGTCGAAGGCAGCTGATAGGTCGAGGAGGATGAGGGCGACTGTTTCTCCGTTGTCCATCAGAGTTCTGATGTCGTCTGTGACTGAGATGAGGGCGGTTTCTGTGCTGTGATTGGCTCGGAATCCGGACTGAGAGGGGTCGAGTAGGTTGTTCTCTTCAAGGAAGTTGGTAAGTTGCTTGTTGACGGTCTTCTCTATGACTTTGGCAGGGAAGGGGAGGAGCGAGATGGGGCGGAAGTTCTTCAGGTCGCTGGGGTCCGCCGTAGGTTTCTTCAGTAGGGCGTTGACTTCTGCGTGTTTCCAGCTCTCAGGGAAGGTGGCAGAAGCAAACAAGCTGTTGATGATGGTCTGGAGATGCGGGGCGATGATGTTGACGGCTTTGTTGAAGATGAAGTGTGGACAGGGGTCTGAGGGGGCACCGGAGTGGATGGAGTTCATGGTGGCTTTGGTCTCCTCCGTGCTGATGTGAGTCCAGGGGTTGAGGGTGATGGCTGGGGTTGTAGGTTCTTTGGTGGTTGGCTGGGTCTGGTGTCCGAAGCTGTCGTGTAGGTCGGTGATCTTACGATGGAAGAAGGTGGCGAGGGAGTTGCAGAGGTCTTGTGAGGGCGTGATGGCGTTGGAGTTGGCATTAGGATTGGAGAGCTCTTTGACAATGTTGAAGAGTTCTTTGCTGTTGTGAGTGTTCTTGTCCAGTCTGTTTGTGAAGGAAGTTATTTTGGTGGCGCGGATCAGTTGGTGGTGTTCGCGGGTGGCGTTTTTGAGGGCAGACATGTTTTCTGCGGTGTGGTCCTTACGCCAGGCTTTCTCGAGGGTACGGCAGTTTTTTTTGGATTCCTTGAGGGTGTCTGTGAACCATTGAGGTTTTGCTGGTGCTGGTCTGTCTTGGGAGGCGTCTGAGGGGTGCGAGGTTGTCCGCGCAGTTGGTGATCCAATGAGTGAGGCTGAGGGCTGCGTCGTTGGGGTCGGTGGCGAAGGTGGGTTGGTTGTCGCTGAGAGTGGAGAGAAGCTGTTCCGTGGGGATTTTGTTCCAATGTCTGCGTGGGATGGGTTGTGTGCGGAGGTGGAGAGTCTTGTGTCTGAAGGTGAAGTGGACACATCTGTGGTCGGTCCAGTGGATTGCAGAGGAGTGGCTGAAGGATACATGGTTGCTGGCGGAGAAGATGGGGTCGAGTGTGTGTCCGGCGATGTGGGTGGGGATGTTCACCAGTTGCTTAAGACCGAGGCTGGCGAGGTTGTCGAGCAGGGCGGTGGTGTTGGGGTCGTTGTTCTGTTCCAGGTGGAAGATGAGGTCGCCGAGGAGGATGTAGTCCGGTGAGGCAAGGGCGTGTGGGGAGATGAAGTCAGCGATGGATTCGCTGAAGAGTGCGCGCGGTCCAGGGGGTCTGTAGATGAGAGTTCCTCTGAGGGTGGTCCTGGGGTCGGTGTGGATCTGGAAGTGCAAGTGTTCGCCGGCGACGGGGGTGTCTTCGGTGGAGGTGGTGACGTTGATGGAGTCCTTGAAGACGATGGCGATTCCTCCATCGACTTGGTTGGTGCGGTCTCTCCTGGTGATCTTGTAGCCGTCGGGGATGGCTATGGCGATGTCGGGGCCGAGGAGGCATTCATCCAGGTCTCAGTGATGAAGACGACGTCCAGTGCGGTGGAGTCCAGGAGGTCCCATAGTTCAATGGCATGCTTGTGGACGGAGCGTGCGTAGATCAGGATGCATTTGAGGTGGTTGTTGGCGCGTGGGCTGACGGGCGGGGTGGAGTCGCAGTGGAAGGTGAGTTTGCAGGTGAGGCATGTGAAGGGTCCATGGGTGCGTTTAGGGTTGGCTTTGAAGCAGGTTCTGGGGTCGTAGCGGTGCTGTGGGGTTTGGGAGTGCTGGGGGACAGGGGTTGTGGCGCTGGGCACGGTCCAGGCGCGGACGGGCGCAGATGGGCTTGCCTTTGGTGTGCCGCGCAGCGGCTGCCATAAAAGCGAGGAGGGGGGGAAGAAGGGTCAGCTGGGGGCGGGAGGCAGGAGGGGGGGTGACGAATGGGAGCAGGGGGGGCGGGCCGAACATGGTAGTGGCGGCGGGAAAGCGGAGGGTGGGGGGGGTCAGGTAGAGGGGAAGGGAGAAAAGATAGGGAAGGGGGGATTACAGAGGAGGAGAGGAGTCAGGAAGAACAGAAGAGGAAGAGAGAGAAGAGTCAAGAGAGAAGAGGGAAGAGTCAAGAAGAAGAGTCGAGAAGAGGAGGAGAGAGAAGAGTCAAGAGAGAAGAGAGAAGAGTCAAGAAGAAGAGTCAAGAAGAAGAGGAGAAGAGTCAAGCAGAAGAGGAGGGAAGCGTCCAGAAGATGAGGAGAAGGCCACAGAGGAAGAAAAGGAACACGCAGAGAAGGGTACAGAAGAAGAAAAGAACACGCAGGACGGGGTGCAGAGGAGAAAGAAGAACACAGATGAAGAGCAAAGCAGGAAGAGAGCGCGGTGAGGAGGAGGAGAAAAGAAGAACACAGATGAAGAAAGAACACGCAGGTCGGGGTGCAGAGGAGAAAGAAGAACACAGATGAAGAGCAAAGCAGGAAGAGAGCGTGGTGAGGAAGAGGAGCGGGGCACAGAGGAAGAGCAGAACACGCAGCGAGTGGGCTGCAGAAGAGGATACCTACCATAGCTGCCTGTATGCATATTAATTACTCCAGGGGATTTCTAGCCCATGATTGGCTAGGGCAGTATTTGGCCTAGGTCAGACGCTAACTCCATATTTATTGGGGTAATTTCCAGTCATTTCTTGTATTGATGAAAAAGAACAGTGTGACTCTAGCCTGCACTAAGAGAACACCAAGCACCTCGCAATATATATCTTAAATAAAAAGTCTTCATTCAGTCGGTTTGTGACAGTTAGGTGAAGAATACAAGCAGCAGGAAGGTGAGTTAAATTCTCACATTCACCTTTAACTACTGCAATCAAGTCTAAATGAGATGCAAAGACATCCCATCTATGCAAATCCTGGACATGCAGAGTCTGGACCTCCGGAAAATGGAACTTAAGTTCTGTGGAATGATAGGCAGGGAGGTTAGGGAAATAAAATACCTTTAGAGCAAATTCAAGAAAAGGTACATAGAAGGGAATCAGAGGGAGGAAAGTAGAAATGAAGAACTGATCGTGAGAGTAAAGGAGGGAAGGAAATAGACTAAAATATTACAGGCACTAGAAAAACATCATCGTCGTGATTTTCTATACAGCAAAAACGGGTAAACACTGATGAGCGCGCATTTTTACAATTTTTGAAAACACGGAAAACCACTGGAAAATACCCCTCTGGAATTCACAACAAATAGAAACGGAAAACAGGAAAGCGTCTGTATAGTGCTGCACAATGCACTTGGTACGAAGTACTGGAACAGTTTCATTCAATTTTGCTAAGCATTTGGCTGCTTGGGAGACTGTTTTCATTCATCCAGCAGTAGTAGGGGATTTTGCTGTTCGATGCCTTTCTTTATCCTTACAAGTAAGTAGCTTATGCCGACACCTTGCTGCATGTCTCTCTGGTCCACCTGCCCCATCCTAATTTTCTCTTCCTTAGTAAAGTTGCACTCCCTTGTTCTTGTTGCTCTGGTGTGCCCTTGCATTGTCTCCCCTATCCTTTCTGTACTCCCTGACCCTCTGTTTTCTTTGCTTCTATGCTTCGTTCTCCATCCCTGTTTGTTGACCCATTTTTCAGGTATTCTTCCATGTCTCTGCCTGTGTTGCTCTATACTTGCATGTTCTCTTCTGTCCCTGATTGGTTTCCCATCTCTGCCTATTTTCCCCAGGCTCTGCTTACTCTTTCTTGTCGTTGCTTACTCAACCGGTCACTGCATGGTCAATTGTGTGCATCTAATCACCCCTTGCTGGTTCTCTCCTCTGCCTGGTTTCTCTTTCTTGTTCTTCGGTCTTCTCCCAGAACCTACATTCAGTCCACTGTCCACATGGTGGGGAGTTGGAATATTTTTGTTAATCATGACTTGCTACTTTTCCAACTCCATAGTATCTCTACCACTAAATCAGTGGTTCCCAACCTTTTGACTCCTGAGGACCCCCAATGAATCATTACTGGAAGCCGGGGACCCCCAGCAATTTGTACAATTTAATTTTCAAACATTAAAACAGTAATTCACAAAAAATATAACAAGTACACACCAAACAAATACTCAAATTATTAAAGATAAAATTATTTTATATTGAAAAAATATGCAAAAATCGAAACATTTTATTGGGAAGGTTGACACTGCATCTCGGCAACTACCTTTTCAATGTTTAGTTTTATTTAGGAAAGGTGAATCCTCAGGTCAGATTCTACATTTCCAGAGTGATTTCTGTTTTTATTTCTTAGGTATGCAAGATCTGAGAAAGCTTTTTCACATAAATAAGTGAAGGGGAAAGGAAGTAAACCATGAGGGCCTCTCATCTCTCCCTAGCCTCTCTGCCACATGTAATTTATTTGTTTTATAGCACCTCTCATACCACTGTAGAGTGTCAGGGCACTTTTTCAGGGGACTACAAGATGTAGGATTCACATGTCATCCACACTGGTAGGCATTTTCTAAGAGTGCTTGGTCCGGAGAAGCACAAACTTAGGATTCAGAACACAGCACTGTGATTAGCGATGATGTTAGCTACAGTGCTTAATTTGTAAATAAAAATGTACCGGTGCCCAAAGCCCTCCTCTTAAACATGTGGCTGCTGCAATTAAATGTGGGTACACGGATTACTGAGGCAGTATAATCCTAAACCATCTCGGGCCTCTTCAATCCATATAAAGCCACTCCCTGCCACTTCAGCTCACTCTAGCAGCTTTCTACTTTCTCCCTTTGTGACGCTTGTTAGAAATGGGGTTTTTGGTTGGCAGTCAGGTTACCCTCTGTCCAAGCAAGAACCCTCACTCTAGTCAGGGTAAGTCACACACAATCCAAAATTAGCCTGTGCCCACCCTCTGGTAGCTTGGAACGAGCAGTCAGGCTTAACTTAGAAGGCAATGTGTAAAGTATTTGTGCAATAAATCATACAATACCACCATATAGTACCACAAAAATACACCACACAGTGTTTAGAAAAATATATAATATTCATCAGGATAATTGTGGGTCAAAACAAATAAAGTTGCAAAGTGAATTGGTAAAGATATCACTGAAAAGTGATATAAAGTTTCTTAAGTCGTTAAAAAGCAAACAAAGTCTCTTTCAAGCACAAAGTACCTGATTTGGAGTGGAAAATCTCCGCAGAGGGCCGCAGAAGAAGAGATACGTGGAAAAATGGTGTGTGCGTCGATTTCTCCCCAGCACACACGGACTTGCGTCGCTATTTTTCATGTGGGGAAGTCGGGCGTCATTTTCCAGCGCACGGACAGTCTCTTTCTGTGGGTCGCGGGGATTACAGATGTCCCGGGTCTGTGCGTGGATTCTCCTGCTTGTTTTCCGGCTGCGCGTCGTTCTGCAGGGCTTTGCGTCGAAGTTTCGCTCTCACAGCAGGTGTCACGTTGATTTCTCCTCTGGAGGTCGGGCGGCGTTGTCCTTGCGAGGCCGTACGTCGAAGTTCCGGTCGTCCCGAAGGCGTCGCGTCGATCAGCGTCGGTGTGCAGCGTTTTCCTCGCTGCGGAACAAGCTGTGCATCGAAAATTTCGGCGCACGAAGCGTCCAAGTGAAAAAGAGAAGTCTTTTTGGTCCTGGGACTTCAGGGAACAGGAAGCAAGCTCTATCCAAGCCCTTGGAGAGCACTTTCACAGCCAGACAAGAGTTCAGCAAGGCAGCAGGCCAACAGCAAGGCAGCAGTCCTTTGTAGAAAGCAGACAGGTGAGTCCTTTGAGCAGCCAGGCAGTTCTTCTTGGCAGGATGTAGTTTCTGGTTCAAGTTTCTTCTCCAGCAAGTGTCTGATGAGGTAGGGCAGAGGCCCTGTTTTATACCCAAATGTGCCTTTGAAGTGGGGGAGACTTCAAAGAGTGGCTAAGAAGTGCACCAGGTCTCCTTTCAGTTCAATCCTGTCTGCCAGGGTCCCAGTAGGGGGTGTGGCAGTCCTTTGTGTGAGAGCAGGCCCTCCACCCTCCCAGCCCAGGAAGACCCATTCAAAATGCAGATGTATGCAAGTGAGGCTGAGTACCCTGTGTTTGGGGTGTGTCTGAGTGAATGCACAAGGAGCTGTCAACCAAGCCCAGCCAGACGTGGATTGTAAGGCACAGAAAGATTTAAGTGCAAAGAAATGCTCACTTTCTAAAAGTGGCATTTCTAGAATAGTAATATTAAAGCCGACTTCACCAGTCAGCGGGATTTTGTATTACCATTCTGGCCATATTAAATTTGACCTTCCTGCTCCTTTCAGATCAGCAGCTACCACTTCAACAATGTATGAGGGCAGCCCCAATGTTAGCCTATGAAGGGAGCAGGCCTCACAGTAGTGTAAAAACGAATTTAGGAGTTTTACACTACCAGGACATATAACTACACAGGTACATGTCCTGCCTTTTACTCACACAGCACCCTGCTCTAGGGGTTACCTAGGGCACACATTAGGGGTGACTTATATGTAGAAAAGGGGGAGTTCTAGGCTTGGCAAGTACTTTTAAATGCCAAGTCGAAGTGGCAGTGAAACTGCACACACAGGCCTTGCAATGGCAGGCCTGAGACAAGGTTAAGGGGGCTACTTAAGTGGGTGGCACAACCAGTGCTGCAGGCCCACTAGTAGCCTTTAATCTACAGGCCCTAGGCACATATAGTGCACATTACTAGGGACTTATAAGTAAATTAAATAGTCCGATCAGGTATGATCCAAAGTTACCATGTTTAAAAAGGGAGAGAGCATGTGCACTTTAGCACTGGTTAGCAGTGGTAAAGTGCGCAGAGTCTAAAAGCCAGCAAAACAGGGTCCAAAAAGTGGAGGGAGGCAGGCAAAAAGTTAGGGGTGACCACCCTAAGGCATGTCAGGTCTAACAACGCTTTTTAATTTTTCCCTTCCTCCGTCTTTTCTATATGTGTCGTTTGATCACAATAAATGCTTGAGGTAGAAGAATAAGCCGGGGCCCTCAAAAATAAGGGCCGGTGCTCAGCACCGGAAACAACAAGCACAAATTAAGCACTGCGTTAGCAATAAGAATGTATTTCTACACAAGCAAACCTTTTTAGCAGCATAAGAAAAATGAAAGAATAGGAAAAAAACACCTTTCTAATTTGTGCCATGCGGTTTGCATGCAGCTCTTTAATGGCAGTTCACAGCTCACTGTGCTAGATTACGATTATGAACTGCATAGTAACAAAAGAATCTCTGTAACAAAAGCAGTAACCCACTGTGCCATGCACATAAAATACTGTTTTTTGCATGATACACATTCTTTGCATCAGGCATATTAAACATCTGCGCTACCTTTGAGTCAAAACTGCTGCTGCACAAAACTCCCATCTCTCTCCAGCAGATACATGAATCACTTGAGTTAGCTTGACGCTTTTATTTTTGCAGTACAAGGAGCTTTGCAGTGCGTTTAAAACTGCTCAACAAAGGAAGTAATAAATATGAAAACACACACGCACATGTTTGTCAGAGGTCCCAGCTGGAGAAGTGTCTTCCTCCCAGCACAGGCCTGCGGACCCCCTGGGAATGTGTCACGAACCCCTGAGGGTCCGCGGACCACAGGTTGGGAACCACTGCACTAGATCATCAGAGTAAGTAGATATGGATTTCAAATAGTAAAGGTACACTTCCCTATACATACTTACCTTGACAATATAGCGATAAAGTTGTAGTCTATATTGTGAAATGTAGCCGTCAATACTGCTCTTTCTTTTGCAGCTTGCTTTTATTTATTCCTATTTGCTCTCCCTGACATTCTCTCTTTCTCCCCTACACCCTGCGTTTTCTCTCTGTTGCTGCTTCTCCTTGCATTGTAGGCAGCTGTTTACACGAGCCGTGGGTGTGTTCTACGTTTCTGGTTCATGTCCCACCTTCTTATGCTCTTGAATTCAATGGTAACAACTCTTTCCTGTCTGTTTCTCGGCTGTTACATTGGTACACCAGTAGAAACTCTAGTTGTACCTCCTTTATTTTATTAGGCACTCTGTGTTCATATGAGAACGGTCCCAGTTCTCTATGTTTGTGCTTTACATATTTCATATGTACATATTGTCACATTGTAATGTTTAGGACGAAGGTGGCTAGAATATTTTGAGGTGCAGGGTGGGTGTAGATCACTTCGGTCATTTTTCAGTATCTTACGTTCTAATGAAGCAAAGAGAGTGCCTTCTCTCTCAGTGGCCTGAATTCTACATAGTTACTGAATGCTGACAGGCAGCAGAGGACTAAAACCACAATGACTGTGTTTTAACCACAACTTCCTCAGTGAAATGTTAGGTGCCCCATGGGTAGGCGCATGTCTATTTCATACTGCCAGCAATTTGTCTCTGAACAATCAGATCTATTTTACATGCCCGGCATGATGAGGAGATGGGCGATCACATATTTATGGTAGGGTGACCACCTAGCATTGAGGCAAATTCTGGACAGTACTGTAAACAATTCAGGTCAAAGGGTCAAAATTCAGGACAAAATTCAGGACAAAGGGTCAAAATTCAGGACAAAAATTCAAGAACAAACATCAGTTTTACAGACACACCCAGGAGAGGCCATAGTCCATTACGTTATCAGTGCATTTATTTACTCTTTTTTAACTAACAGCTCTATTTATTCACTGTGGTCGTTTTGTGATTGCCTCCTGGAATGCTGCATCCAGGTAACACATTACGTCCTTGTTCAGTAGTAAATTAATGCCCTTCAGCACTGCATCAAGGCCATCACCCCGACCCAAATCTACCCAATCTTTCTTGGAGAGAAAGCAACAGCAACATTTTTAATATGTTTCTAAACATTTTAAAACCCATGGCAACAGTTTGGGAAACATTAAAGTAAGTAACCTTATGCTATTTTAAACAGGTTGAATAAAAACATCTGGCTCGCCTTAACCTCCAATGGACTTTCAACCTAAAAAAAATGTAATGAGACAGAGCAGATGGTGTGGGTGACAGTCTCACACCTAATGTCAGGATGTGAGGTACCCACAACTTGACTGTAGGCTCACAGCACTAGAGTGTTCATTTGGTACTCTACATTTAGCTCAGAACTGGGAGCCTGGACTACCAATAAAAATGATAAAAGAGGAGGATGAAATCGAGATCAAATGGGAGATCCACGGCAACTGATTCATAGGGTTGTTCCTAGGAACTGGATAAATAAGGAAGAGAAGAACAAGGTAGGACAATTCCTAAAATCAGACAAGATGGGATCTCCAAGACTTTCGGAAGGTATTGTGTACCTGGGGAGTTGTCTCTACAGACAGGAGAGAAACAGAAGAGGCACTGTCAAGTAGTTGAACAAGCAGCACCAACCTACCTTGGCAAAGTCTTCTTTTGCAATGGTAAGCAGGGTCTGCAGGTTGAAGGATGAGCAGGGGCCAGACTCCTTGCAAGGTTGTGCAAGGCAATTGCCCACTCTGTCCATGTCTTAAAATGGTTTTGCAATTGAGTAAAAGCGAAACCAGTGATCTGGGTTATCCCTGTGTTTCAAGTACACATACAATCTTCAAAATATTTAGGCTGTAAATTGCACAATCAAAATGTAAGAACATGAGAAAGATTTTAAAATGTAATTGGCGTTTTTTTTAACATATGGTACTGTTTTCCCCTTGATATACAATTAGACCTCAGATTGACCTGGGAACCAGTTACCTTTCGATACCTAGTGCTTAATATCTACCATTTCCCCACTTATTTGCAGGATGGAAATCTCGTCAGAGCGTCATGGTCCCTCAGAGCCCAGTTTGCTTTTTGGTCTTCTCTTCTGCTTTCTGTAGTGGGCCACGTGGCACTAGTGAAGATGGTGTGCTACCCAGATGATAGTATTATTTTGCTAACTTTCCCCTGCTCATCCTTCATTCCTTCTTCTGATACGCCACACATCTGATTTGGTCACTGGGGCACCGTCGGGTAGCTCTTTCCACTCTAAAGCTACCAATGACTCTGGGTGGATTAGGCCTGCAGGACGTAGAACGCTATTATTTAGCTGCAGAGGTCCAATGGGTGGCTTGTTGGTTGGCTGGCTGGCTGACCTCCCCCTGCATGAGATGAGGTTTTTCTTAAGGAGGGCTTACTGTACTGCTCATTGTTTCCTACTGGCCATTCTATGGAACACCATCCGGGGCTATTATGCACAGCTTTCTCTTGCCTTGCTTGTACCTATAAACTGACTGACACAAAGAAACCTTGTGCTCCTGCACTTCCTTTGCTAGGCCTTCCCACTCAAACAACTTAAACAGTGGCATGCTGCATGTGTCTTAAAAGTGGAGGATTTGTTTCTGGATGGCAAGGTACTAAATTTCCAAACCCTTGTGGCAGGCAACCATCTTCACCCCGGTCAACTCCTTATTTACAACCACCTTAAACAATCATTAAATCCCCTATTTAATTTCTTCCACCTAGCACTAACCCTACAAGAGGTGTGCCAGAAGCTCTACACCATAGGTTCTGACGGCAAACTGATAAGATGGGTGTACAGACCTTTCCTGCAACATGGGGACCACTCCAGGTCTTCTCTTCATACTACCTGGGTGATTGATGTGGCCAAACTTCTGCAAGATATGGACTGGACTAATATACTGGACTTTCCCAACAAAGTATCCCACTGCTGTTACTTCTAGGTACATTCATAGAGCTTCTTTGGGAATGCACTCCACCTGTTGCTTGTGGTTTGTAACTCACATTTCATTGCTTTCAATTTATTGGCTTTATTTGTTTTAGGCTATCCAGCTTGAGTGTGTCCCGTCCCTTGCCCAAACCTTATTTACAGTATCTTCCTGAGTGCTCCCTTTCTGTAAACAGGCCTGTAAATCTTGATCTTATCTCATCACATTTGCTGTGCGTTCAAAGAACAAGGTCAAATATCAGGCTCTGTCTTCAGTGGGAACTTAGTATTTACTTTTATTTCTCTGACTTCAAAGTGTGAGGATTTATGTTACAATCTTGCTGGATACTGAGGGTAGGAAAGAGTTTTTTTTCTATCACATGACAGCATTTAAATAAATTGTGCAAGGATTTCAGAATATATCAGAATTATGAGTACAAATAAAGCACATTTTTGTTGATTCTGAACTGTACGGGAAACAAATACCTTTATATGCATTAAACAAATCATTACATTAGGTGATGCAATTTCCAGACATCATCTTCTGTGTATGTATGATCAAATGTAATGGTCATTTCAATCAAAAATGTGTTGTTACCACACCATGCATACTCCACTCTACTCTCCACCACTCCACACCACTGTACCCTTCTCTGCACCACTCCACTTTACACAACTCCATGCCACTGCACCGTGGGACACTGCACTATTCTCCCCTCTGAACCACTGCACTCTATGCTACTTCACACTACGCCTCTCTACTCTACTCTGTACCACTCTACTCTATCCCAATGCACTTTATACCTCTCTACACCACTGCGCTCTGTGCCTCTGCAGAATATGCCAGTCTGGGCAACATCAGTTTACTCCATACAACTCCACTCTATGCCACTCTGCAACACTGCACTCTATGCACTGCATTCTATGCCAATACACTCTATGCTAGTGCACTTTAACACTCAACTCTATGCCCCTGCACGCTATATCAATACACTGTACATCACTCTCATCTACTCTGCACCACTGCACTCTATACCACAGCACTCTACAACACTTTACTCTATGCCATCCTACTCTATGCCACTATACGCAACTCTACTCTACCCTGCACCTCTCCACTCTACGCCACTTGACTCTACTATGAAACAATCTACTTTACACCATTGCACTCTGCACCACTGCATTCTATGCCACTGCACTTTACCCTGTACCACTCCACTGCACTCTACTCTGAAACTATCTACTGTATGCCACTTCACTCTACGCCACTCTGCCCCACTGCACTCTAAACCACTGCACTCTACTTCAATGCACTCTGCCAGTGCACTCTAAAAAACTGCACTATACCTCACTGCACTCTGCTTTTCACCACTGTGCGGTATGCCACTGCTTTCTATGCCACTCTACTCCACTATTCACCACTGCACTCTATGACACTACTCTGCAACACTGCACTCACCACCACTATACTCTACACCACTGTACTCTGTACTACTGCCTTCTGCACCAATACACTCTATGCCACTGCACGCTATACCACTCATCTCTGCATAGCTCCACTGTACGCACTACACTTTACAGCACTATACTCTACTCTGCACTGGACCACTCTACACTACTTAACTCTGCACCACTCTACGCCACTGCACTCTATGTTATTCAAGTGTACTCTGCACCACTCTGCACTCTAAGCCACTCTATGCCACCTCACCACTCTGCACTACTGCACTCTGCCACTCTATTGTACGCCACTCTACTCCACTGCACTCCATGCCATGCTACTCTGCCCCATGCCACTCTATGCCACTGTACTCTAAACTACTGCACTATATACCAATGCACTCTAAACAACTGCCCTTTACCCCACCGCATTCTACTCAGCACCACTTTACTCTACGCCACTGCTCCTATGCCACTCTACTCCACTCTACACCACTGCACTGACACTCTACTCTGCAACTTTGCACTCTTCGCCACTGTACTCTACACCACTCTACCCTGTACTACTGCATTCTACGCCAGTCCACTCTACACCACTGCACTCTATAGCACTATACTCTACTCTGTACTGCACCACTCTACACTACTCTACTCTACACCACTCATCACCTCTGCCCTCTATGTCACTCGAGTCTACTCTGCACTCTATGCCACTGCACCGCTGTACACTACTTCACTCTCTGCCACTCTATTGTATGCCGTTCTACTCCATTGCACTCTATGCCACTCTACTCTGCCCCACGCCACTCCATGCCACTGTACTCTAAACCACTGCACTATACGCCAATGCACTCTAAACAACTGCCCTTTACCCCACTGCACTCTACTCAGCACCACTTTACTCTACGCCACTGCTCCTATGCCACTCTACTCCACTCTACACCACTGCACTGACACTCTACTCTGCAACATTGCACTCTCCGACACTGTACTCTACACCTCTCTACTCTGTACTACTGCATTCTATGCAAATACAATCTACACCACTGCACTCTATGCCATTGCACTCTATGCCACTTTACTCTGCATCACTCCACTCTACACCACTGCACTCTACAGCACTATATTCTACTCTGCACTACACCACTCTAATCTATTCTACTCTGCTCCACTCTACACCACTGCACTCTATGCCACTCAAGTCTATGCTTCTGCACTATGCACCACTTTACACTATTGCACACTCTGCCACTCTATTGTACACCACCCTACTCTATGCTGCTGCACTCTATGCCATTCTAGTCTGCACTACTCCACTCTGCACCCCTACGCACTATTGTGCACCACTCTAATCTATGCCTCGGCATTCTATGATACTACATTTTTCTCTGCTAAGTTGTATGCCACTGCATTCAATGCCACTTCACTCTACACCATTATATTCCGCAACACTCTACACCAATGCACTCTACCTCAGTCAACTCCACTGCATACCACCCCACTATATGCCACTCTATGCGACTCTACAGTATGCTACTCCTAAACTCAACACTCTCTGCCACGCTACTCTACAACACTCTACTCCGCTCTTTGCCATTGCACTCTGTGACACTCTCTTCCATGCCATTAACTTTTAGCCATGCTGAACAGCAGCCACTCTGGTGTATAACATAGATAAAACAGATTGGCGAAGCCAAAACCTCTTGTGTACCCAAGACCTATTGGCTTTGCCAATTTTTGTTAGTACTATGAGGTACTGAGGTCCCAGAAAAAACTGTGAATGTGTAAGTCCTTATTTTAAACATGCATTACACACATCATAATAGGGGCTGCGGCAAAATGCTCAAAAACATTTAGGTTAAATAAAATAAAAAAAGTCCTTCTAAAATACAAATTTCAATAACATACATACTATACCTAGTGCAAACATTTTGTTATAACAGTTCATTAAAACCACATACTCCACAGCTCACCTTGGAACACCCTTACAGTACCTCTCTAAAAGAAAATATCTTAGTCATAAGAAAGCTTCAGGTGACTCCTTTGATTAAAGTCAATGCAGTTTTCCAAGCCCCATTGCATTTGCAGATTTACCAATTGCGCACATTTGCATTTCCTTAGGGAAGGAGACACCCTGGAAAGAAGGCCTGTTTCTTATCTGTCTGTCCCTCCCTCCCTCCTACCACAGGAGACTTCCTGCATTTCAATCCAGCTGGGAAAACTATTCTGCCCTAATTAAATTTTGTCCTTTAGGTCAAAGGCTAAAATTACGGACAAATGTTGTCCATTAAACCTTTCATCACAGACAACGGACAGCAGGGCAAAATTACCAGCAGTCCATGAAAATTACAGGGTGGTCACCCTAATTCATGGCTCTAAACTTATCAAAACCATACATCATTGGATATAGAAATAATAAGACCTTGGCCATATTATATGTAGGGTGCACTGTCTGTATCTCTGCCACAGCATACCTTTCTAATAGTGCACCTGGTGCGGACCAGGATAGTGCATCCTATTATCATGAATGTGCTACCCTCAGTAAAATACAGAGTGGACTATTTCCAAACTACTACGTGTTTCACAATGCAAATGGCAATCCGCCTCAACTTAAAGAGGGGACAGAGGTCCCCTTGCAAGGTGGTGCAGAGAGTGACTGCACCCAACTGCAAGAAGAGGCCTTAGGGTTCCATGGGACCCCCTTTACTTCCTCCAGAGGGCTTCCCTCAGAGAGCACACTGAATGTGAGCCACCTTTTTGTGGAACACTTTTAAGGTGCCTCTTAAGGGCCTCTTTGCCTCTGCACAGGCTTCTGCAATAGGGTACAGACACTGAGGAAATATAAATCCCTCTCATGCATGGGGTCACAACCCCATACAAATGAGGTAATGCCTTGTCACAATAGTGCTGGCACTGTGTGTGTGCTAGCTCTATCATTACAGAGGAGACGCACAAGGGTGTGTGGCCCCCTCAATAATACTGTTGTGTCAAGGGGGAACACAAACTTGGTGCAAATGCCCATTGTGCGTAGCTTTACCCTACACTCTACTATGGAGTTTTCATTGCACTCCTCCTTCAAATGTCATTAGATTAAGGGGGTCATTATGAACACAGCGTTCATGCTAGCGGTCTTTCCATCGACCGCCAGCCTCCTTGAGACCCTGCCGGCTGCATCATGAATATTCTGCTGGGCGGGCGGGCGGAAACATTGTGCCCCACATGGAGCCGCTGTCAATGCCTCAGTGCGGCGGGTGCAGCAGCACCCGTTTCGCAGATCACTGCTCGTAAATCGTCAGTGACCTGCGCGACGGGGCACTGCATGGGGGCCCTTGCACTGCCCATGCCAAGTGCATAGGCAGTGCAAGAGCCCCCAGAGGGGCCCCGGAGCAACCCTTCCGCCAGCCTTTCCCTGGCGGGGGAATCTGCCAGGGAAAGGCTGGGGGAAACAGAGTACATTATCCGGAACAGGCACTGCCCTATCAGATAATGTAATCTGCCATAGTCAGGCTGCCTGTCGGCGGTAGCCTGGCGGTGGTGGAGGCCCTCCCTGTGTTCATTATATGGTGGTCTGAACCGCCAGGTTCATAATGAGCCTCTAAGTCTGTGCCAATCCCTCAGACACTTTGCTTCAATGAACAGCTAAAACAGCAAAGGCCCTAATTGTTCTTATCACAGAAGACTAAAAAGAACTGACGGTTTTCGCCATGCCTCCTCCTAGGGCTCCAAAAAGAAACCTGGTTAGTCACTTCGGCAATACCTGTGTGAAGAGGAACCAGCCCTAATGATTAGGAAGCTGCACTGGCACTAGCAACATGGGCATGTTGTGGTTTTACAGAAAAGGAAGTAAAGGGCAGGATTTATGTAATAAACCGGAATGCTGAGGTGATGTGTGATTATTCAGAATGGAAACACACTTAGCAGGGTGACGTCATCGACCTCAATAGGAATACATAGTCATCATCAGTCATCATCAGTTACTATGCCATCTAGCACTGTTAAAAAGTGATGTATGGTACGAGCCAAACTCAAGTGAAACGCTGACATATTTTCATTTTGTTTAACTTTTTTGGTTTGTTTGGACTAGCTGACACAGTGGCGAGTTTGAAACTTGAAAATGGGATGATAAATGAAATTCTGTGAACTGGACATCTTCACAATTACAAGCTTCAGACAGGAACAAACCGACCATACAGCTGTCTGCAAATCGAAGCAAGACACTAATGAGGTACACTGTGTCCATAGGCCAGCCTTCTCATGGAGCCGCCAGCAGATAAGAGTGCGTATTGCACCACAGAACTACAAATTAAGCTCTCTTGCTGGGTAAATTGCATTCCACAGGTGTAAATACATTTTTTCTTGGTGCAAACAACCCTTGCACTGTCCCTGCTCGTAATTAAGCACTCATCACAATAACACTGGCCTTCTTTGTGGTACAGGAAAACATTCTGTAACTCAGTGGTTCTTAACTTAACCTGTGGTCCGGGAGAAGTGGAGATGGAGGCTTACCAATGCATAGATTGTCACACTACTAATGCGAAATGCAAATAGAAGTGTTAAAGCTCTGATATGCTAAAGTCCGAACTTACACAATATCAGAGTTCCCTAATTCTGCCCTCTGAGACTGAAGAGATATCTATGGCCTTATTTTGTAATATGGTGGCATTAATGCGGTTTTCTACACCCATATTCTCAGAAGAGATCACCGTTCCAGTCATCATAGAGGCCTTAGCCCTGAGCTCCTTCTGTAGCCAAGATGCACATGAGAAGTTAGAGTTACAGCCCTTATCATCACTTTCAACACTAATAACAAATACACTCCAATGCCATCCCCGGGTCCACATAGCATCGTCAGAAAGGGTAAAAGATTGCACAAGTAATGGGGAATCTCACTTTAACAGCTGATGGCTCAACAAGAATCACGAGGAGACAAACATCTAGCTCCTATATTTAAGTGCATCTTCCTTAAGAGCCTTGCAGCCATTCTGTAGTCAACATCAAACACTCACTGGTGAGAGGAGGCTTCTGAGATGAACTCAAAAGAACCTATATAAAACGGATTTCTAAAAACTTGGCTGTGAGCCTATCAAACTCTCTAACTGCCAACATGGAATAACACAGCCCTAAGCAAAGTGAAGGAAACGTCTACCTTCTGATACACATCTGCATTAAAAAAAAAAAACTTTCTATTGGACTATCAAACTGATTGTAGTCTGGATTGGAAATGAGCGAGTATTGAATGCCCTTTGGGTTGCAGCAACCCCTTTTTGTAGCCATGTACATCTGATTTTTATTTCATTTATCATACCCGTTTTCATATGCAGTGCTGGTAAAAAAAACACATAAAAACAGCAATTCCTAACTTGACTACTTTGGGTGCCACAAATTTGATCTGTGATTAAGAATGTATTTTTCACTCATTGTACAAAAAAGCAAACTACTCTTTAACCCCTAGGCATTTGCCCATCAATGGTGCCATGAGCGAAGTCACTCAATTTCTTCTTTACCACATTGTGTTGACAAAGGGCCTGGTTTAGATCTTGGCAGAATCTGTCCTGCCATCATTTTTCCAGTGGACAATCCATACGCCGACAAGGCGGTCTTCCTGCTCTATTTAAATGCTGACGGGTGCATAGAAGAAAGTCCTTCAGTGAACCGCTGCCACCACCAAAATGTTACACCTGCATCAACAGTGCCATAGGCAAAAGTGTCTGGCGGCGGGACCACGGCAGTTTTACTGGCCAGCCAATCAAGATGTGCTTTTCCACCGACATAAATGTGACGGCTAAACCTCCACACCTGAGTTGGTGGATTGAAAGGGATAAAAGAACAAAACTTACCCTTATCTCTTCTTTTTACTACCCTTGCCTCCATGGCCCGATCGCAAAAATCCTGCCTTTGCTGCTGATTCTGGTCCATGACACAAATCAACCCTGTTGTCACCAGAAGCAAAGGTAGGTGACTGTTTTCCCTGTTATCATCGAAATTGTCTGGGTACATTAGCTCTGGACTTATATGTGTGAAATATAATAGCTTACAAAAAACTTACAGAAACACACCTCTATATATTATTTAGACTCACCAACTTGGTACTAACTGCCTTCATGCCAATAGACACCTACACAAAAGTCACATTAATCCGTAACTCTAAATGTGTCTATATAGGTGTGTTTAACCATTTACCCTCACCTGCCATATCAGATACATAATGTAACACGTGGGTTTACATGAAATGTACTTCTAATGTCACCTCTAGTCTTTAAACATGTCATGGAAGTGTTAATGTCACATTTCCCCTTGTATTGTGCAATTCCTGTTAATCATTAGATTTCATTTAACTCAAAAGTGTTATTTTTCATGTATAGTGTATATGTGTTTATTATTAACACTTATCATTTTAAAATAACACATCTCAATTCACAAGTTACAAAAATATAAACCTGTTTAATTTTGGTGTAAGTGTCCAGTATCATGATGAATGCTTGCACTAAAATTAACATGTCCATCACAAATGCCCAACACGAATGTATGCAATAAATATGTCAGAAATAAAACCTGTGTTTGCCACTGTCAGAGATTAAAATAAGTTAATGTTACACATGTGCATTAATAACATTATCATCAATTAATTACTAATAATGCAAAAATAAGGCCAGGACAACCTTAGTGAAAATAAATGAAAATGTATTCAAAGAAGTAGGTAGAGGGAGCTGGAGTGGGTGTTGTGGGTGTGTATGTCTGTTGTGCAGATATATGTGGGTCTGGGGTATGTGATGCATGTTTGGGTGTGTCTGTCTTGGGAAGTGTGTGGTTGGGTGAGTGTGTGTGTTTGCGTTTGGTGGGTGTTGGGGCGTGTGTGTTTTCTGTGAGTGTTTATATTTGGATGTGTGTGGTTTTGTAGATGAACTGTATTCAGATGACTGTGAGTGTGTGTGTCTGGTGGGCGTTGTTTTGCATGTAAGTGTGTGTGTGTGTGTGAGAGAGAGAGACTGTGTGTTTGGATGAGTGTGATGTAGAGGTGGATGTTGTGGTTGAGGAGCTTGTGGATGTGCTGGTGGTTGAAGTTGTGGTGGTGGTTGGGATTGTGGTGGTGGGTGTGCATGTGTCTGTGGTGGTGGGTGTTGTGGTTGTGGGTGTGTTGGTTGTGGGTTTCGTGGTGGCTGTTGTGGTGCCTATGGTTGGAGTGTGAGAAGAGTGTATCTGTTGGATGGGTGCATGTTTGTGTTTCTTGGTGGGTTTGTATTTATGTGTGCGTGTGCTAATTTTGTCTGTTGATGTGGGTGTGTGCAAGGAAGTGAGTGTGCTTGGGACTGGGTCGGGAGGTGGGATTTGGGATGAGGAAGGGACAGAAGTATGGGTACAAGGTTGGGCCGGTTGGGGAGTTGCAGTCAGTGCAGAGGCAATCTTTGCAAGTGATCTCTGCACACCAGGCGTAGAACAATGAATGGTACCCAGGAATGCAACCGCCTGTTGCATTTGGGAACTAAACCCCTGAATGCAATTCATAATCACTGGCTCACAGAGATGCTGTATGAGAGGTCAATAGCCGCTTCACTGAGCACAGCTGGGGTGAAAGGGCTGGGTGGGTGCCTGCAGCAAAGGAGATGCCAGCCCTTTTAGAGGCGGGCAGCAACAGAGAGGGTGGAGATGGTAATCTGGGCGGGGGACAAGGATGCAGATGGGGCAGGTCCTGTCGGGTCTACCACCACTAGGAACTGGTCTCCGTGAAGGCCTCTAAAGAAGATGTAGAGATGGTGGCCTCATTGCCAGTCCCCTCACCCTCCATGCCACTGTGTCCGTTGGTGCCTGATGTTTCTCCACCAGACACACAGTGGCCAGCTGCTTCCCCACCTTCATGGCCAATTTACTCTTCGCCTGCAGACGCTGGAAAGACACATACAACATTTTTATCATATTTGTGCGCATCAAAATGGTCACAAGATTATCTAACAAAACATTTCCTAATTTCAATTTTTCACCTGCTCAAGGGCTATAAAACGTAAGTATACTTTACCACTACCCCATGCATGTAGGGAACATATTATGGACCCATGTGTTCACAGTTTAGGAAATTACAATCATTACTCCCATTTCATTTTAGCTCATTTAACTTGAACACTTCAAATTCCCCAGGGAATTGTTTAACACCCCTGGATACTACAGATTGGTTGTTTTGAAAAGTGAACTCATGTCACAAAAATAAACATCTAGCAAAAAAACCTTTGTAACATCTATTTTGACCTTCTGCAAACGTCCCTTTCAATAATTTTTGTGCTCCAACATTGATTTATCATCTGGACAAAGGACACACAAATGTTATTTGCAGTATATGTAACACTGTCACAAACGTACACATTCCTATCTGTTTCAATTAATAAAGTTTTCCTACTAATGTCATGTTTGTTGAAACAGACTGGCTCACAATGACATTTGTGAAGGAGTAAGGCCTTATGCCAATCTTCTTCTGTCAACATGAACTAACTTGAATCTTGCGGAAAAAATATAATTATCAAATGTTTTTGCTACAAGATTTTGCCATCGTACCCATGTTACTAGTCATTTTGATCATTATACCAGCTCACCAATATGAAGACAGAAACATCCACTGTATCATAAGTGCATTGTATGCCATGTCACCTGTAATAGGGCCACAATTACCTCCTCACATTTGTGATGAAGCATCACACCTGATAGAATCCACAATTGGGGCCTGTTTAGTATAACTGTCCCTCATAACATAGACAAAATCCGAGTACCTCTTTTTTCTTTCGCAGGCATGTGTCTGCTCAAATTAGTCATTGGGTTGTGGTAATGAATCTAGTGGCAACCTGTAACATAAATCATTACACATCATAAATCATCATACACCTTGTGCAAAACTTACACCTTCCAGAACTCCTCTTGTGCGTTTGATGTGTATCAACATTTATGTTGATGTCGTAAATCATTTCTGTACCAAAACATACATAACTAACAATCAGAACTGAAAAAATAACTAACCCCCTTAATACTGCTGTTGGGCTCTCAACTGCACATCAAGGCCCAGATAGGCTACCTCAAGTATGTTGGCCATTAGTGAGGTTCAGTTTGCGGTGTGCATGCTTCCCAGATTGAGAGGACTAGCTGAGCTGGACTTCGGATGAATCGGGGGTCAGCATCGTAGGTCCTCCCACCTTTTGCTGAAATTGAATTTTGTGCCGCTTATAGACCCCCAGGGTCCACATCTTCTTAGTGATGGCCTTCCATATCGCCTTCTCCTGATAGGCGTTAACTTGTATGGATAAGAAAAAAGAAAGAAAAATATGTTTTGTGAGGTTTTGTTTGTATTTCTGTGACACAAATTGTAACATCTTTCACAAGCATTTCTAAAACGTTAGTACAGATTTACCAACTTTTTTTAGTCGTAGGAAATACAAATTTTTAGTGATCTTCTGAAAACTCTCAACACTTTCACTTTCATTGTTCTCATGTTACAAATTCGGGCCACAAACATCATTTAGACCAGGGTTCTTAAACATTTCCTGTAGTGTGAGCCACATCTGAGCAGTACAGGTCATTGTTAGCTACTAAAGGCTAAACACCTTGTACACCATTAACACACACCCCCAAGCACAGCTACATTGGCTTAATGCCAAATATTTTTGGAGCCAGATGCTATGGTATGAAACACAAACAATGACTAAGGGCATTGTGGAAGGGCTGCCATGTGTGTCAGTGAGAGCATGGTTGTTGGTGATGTATGAACATGTGTGTTTAGGAATCAGACATAATTGAATGGGTGATTAAGAGCATGTGTTATATGTATTTGCAGCACAGGATATGCCTTTCCCCATACGTCGCACCATTACATGTGTAAACCATAAAAATACTCATTTATTACAAAATTGGATATATCTAAAGCAAAAAAAGCCAGACAAGTACATAACTTGAAAGTTTTTCTCTTGCACTTTACATTTCTCTCAGTTCGACATATGACTATATTTTATACTTATATTTATGGTACAATGTCTACTTGAGTAAATCTTGATTTGTGAGTAAATTGAAATGAAAAGCAAACTTTTTAATTCCAATAACTTTTCATTTCAATTTACAGACATTTCAAACAT